>NC_091978.1:140535120-141135120 GCF_044704955.1 Pristiophorus japonicus
CCCCCCCCCCTTCTCCTTCCCCCCCCCCCAATCTCCTTCCCCCCCCCCCAATCTCCTTCCCCCCCCCAATCTCCTTCCCCCCCCCAATCTCTTCCCCCCCCCCAATTCTCCTTCCCCCCCCCAATCTCCTTCCCCCCCCCAATCTCCTTCCCCCCCCCCCCAATCTCCTTCCCCCCCCCCAATCTCCTTCCCCCCCCAATCTCCTTCCCCCCCCCACTCCTTCCCCCCCCAATCTCCTTCCCCACCCCCAATCTCCTTCCCCCCCCAATCTCCTTACCCCCCCAATCTCCTTCCCCCCCCCAATCTCCTTCCCCCCCCCAATCTCCTACCCCCCCCCAATCTCCTTCCCCCCCCCCAATCTCCTTCCCCCCCCCAATCTCCTCCCCCCCCCCCAATCTCCTCCCCCCCCCAATCTCCTTCCCCCCCCCCCAATCTCCTTCCCCCCCCCCAATCTCCTTCCCCCCCCCAATCTCCTTCCCCCCCCAATCTCCTTCCCCCCCCCCAATCTCCTTCCCCCCCCCAATCTCCTTCCCCCCCCCCAATCTCCTTCCCCCCCCCCAATCTCCTTCCCCCCCCCCAATCTCCTTCCCCCCCCCCCCAATCTCCTTCCCCCCCCCCCCAATCTCCCTTCCCCCCCCCCCAATCTCCTCCCCCCCCCCCCCCAATCTCCTTCCCCCCCCCCCCCAATCTCCTTCCCCCCCCCAATCTCCTTCCCCCCCCCCAATCTCCTTCCCCCCCCCAATCTCCTTCCCCCCCCCCAATCTCCTTCCCCCCCCCAATCTCCTTCCCCCCCCCAATCTCCTTCCCCCCCCCAATCTCCTTCCCCCCCCCAATCTCCTTCCCCCCCCCCCCCAATCTCCTTCCCCCCCCCCAACTCCTTCCCCCCCCCCAATCTCCTTCCCCCCCCCCAATCTCCTCCCCCCCCCCCCCAATCTCCTTCCCCCCCCCCCAATCTCCTCCCCCCCCCCCCAATCTCCTTCCCCCCCCCCCCAATCTCCTTCCCCCCCCCAATCTCCTTTCCCCCCCCCAAATCTCCTTTCCCCCCCCCAATCTCCTTTTCCCCCCCCCCATCCCCCTCCTCCCCCTCCCCTCGCTGTCAGAAACACAGACACTGACAGACAGAGAATGAGAGACACAGACAGACAGAGAGATAAAGACACTGACAGAGACACACTGGGGTGGGCGGGGGCATCCCAGCACGCTGTTGGAGGGCTCCCGGTGCTGCAGTCGGTAAGTAGAAAATGTTTTATTTATTGATTTTTTAAAAAAAATTATTTCTTATTTATTTTTTTTGGTTGATTTATTGATGTATTTATCATTTATTATTGATGATGGCTCTTTATTTGTAAAACTGAAGTGTTTAATGTTTGTAAACTTCCCTTTAAACACCCCCACCATTCCCTACGCCTGATTTGTAACCTACGCCTGATTTTCTAAAGTGTGGACAGGTTTTTTCGAGCGTTCAAAATCTTCACTTACTCCATTCTAAGTTAGTTTGGAGTAAGTTTTCACTCACGAAACTTTGAAATCAGGTGTAAGTGGCCGGACACGCCCCCTTTTGAAAAAAAATTCTGTTCCAAAGTGAAACTGTTCTAACTGATTAGAACTGAAGCAAACTAAATGACGAGAATTCCGATTTCTCAGATACTCCGTTCTACACCAGTTGCTCCTAAAAAATCAGGAGCAAATCATGTGGAAACTTGGGGCCATTATTCCTTATCTGCACCCAAACTGATTCAACATTTTGATCTTCTGAGCCAATATCGTTTCTCACTAACACACTGATCTCATCGTTTATTAACAGAGCTACCCCACCTCCTTTTCTTTTCTGTCTGTCCTTCCGAATTGTCAAATACCCCTGAATATTTAGTTCCCAGCCTTGCAACCACGTCTCTAATAGCTATCAGATCCTACACATTTGTATCTATTTGTGCCGTCAACTCATCTATTTTGTTATGAATGTTGCGGCATTCAGATAAAGATCTTTTAATTTTGTTTTTTTACCCTTTTTTCCTGCTTTGACCCCACTTTCTGATTCACTTTTATATTTATACATTCTGTCCCTTCCTGACATGCTCTGGTTTTCAATTCCCCCAGTGCAAACTGCTCTATTGCCTTCTCCTTATTCTTTGACTTTTTACATTTTCGCTTGGAGGACAAGACCAGATTTCTGATTGTTCCCCTTGGAGGACAAGACATACCCAACAGTTTGTCTGGAATGTGTAATTTGATTCTGCCTGCTGGAGTAATTAAGATCTTTGCAATGTGTAATTTGATCCATTCATTGTGACAGCCAGGCTCCAGAACTCTCAGTGCTAACACAAGGCAGGGCTCACCATACTGGGTTAGGAGCACTCCTAGTGGTCACACTGCTGAATAGGAAGGGGTGAGGCCATAGAGGGATTTTAGTATGAAGATGAGAATTTTAAAATAAAATAAAAGTGTTGGTAGACAATGTTCCCCCTAATTTTTATTTTTGGGTCTGTGGTCCCTTTAACGGGCTGCGCAGCCCATTTAAAATGTTGCGCATGTGCAAATTCTCCAATTCAAAAGCCGGTAAGCAGCTTGCAGACAACTGCGCAGGCGCGCAGCTGAGCAGGAATGTTGTTGGTGGACCATGAGCCACTGTAGGTCAACGAGCACAGAGGTGATGGGTGAATGGAACTTTCTGCGTGTTCGGATACGTGCAGCAGAGTTTTGGATGAACTCAACTTCATTGAGGGTGGAAGGTGGGAGGCTGCCAATGAGAACATTGGAATAGTCGAGCTCGGCAAATAACACACAAATGTAACATGCATTTTGTAGAACAAACACACAATACACTTTTTTTTTTAATGTATTTATTTCTTGCCCATCCCAAATTAACCTTGAGGGTGATCGTGAGCTGCCTTCTTGAACCATTGCAGTCTGGGAGTGGGGGAAAGGGAGAACATGGTTCAGGTGCAGGGTGGGGGTGGAAGACTATGATCTGGGCCTAACGGAGGGCCAGAGAACATGGTCTATCTTCCTATCTGGATCACGTCCTTGCTCTCATCCCTCCCCCTCTTTAGACCTGGATCCCCTGACCACCTCCGCACAGAGCTGTAGTGGTGCAGGCTGCAGCCGCTGCACCGTTTAGTGCTGCGCGTGCGTGACTGGATTGAGTGCACATGCGCAGTACCAAACGGGTGCGCATGTGAAGAGAGTCAAAACACTGTGCAAATAATCACTCCAGCTAGACTCTAGTGATGTCATGCTGTACCATAGCATAGTAAAATACAGTTCTAAATTTTCACTTCATACTTTCTTCTAACTTTCTTTTTAGTAATCTAAAAACAAAGTAGGGATGAAAAAAAAAGGCCATTCAGTTAATTTTGTTGTTTAGGCCCTCACTTAGAATGACAGACCATTTTCTGATAATTCCTGTATTCGAACCAAACCCATATCCCTCTACTCACTAATTTATTTCATTTCAACCCAGGTCAGCATTTACTGTGCTGGTTAGTAATTTATTCCATAAATTAACAAATCTCTCCGTCACTTAGAATCCTGTAGACTGTTTATTTCTTTGGTTATGTGATCTTGTGGTATTCCAAAATGGTGCCACTTCATGGGAAGAATGTTCAGCATATAAGAAGTCTTTTTTTTCTTTGACTGTTTTATGTGGGCTGTTTAACTGCTACAGTTCAACAACTGCTAAGCTTAATGATTTTAATTTTGAGGCTAAAAATTTTGGCTAAAGTGGACTGAGAAAATAGATTTAAAGTTTGGGACGGTTGATGAGCAGTGGTGGACATTTAAGGAGATATTTCATTGCTCTGAACAAAAATATACAGGTGCAGCGCCTAAAATCTCGGGACCGAGGTCATTCTGGATTCCGAGCTTTTCTGGACTTCCGATTTGCTTTCTGACGTCATGGATCCGGAAACACCCGAGCCCAGGTTCGGGTATTTCCGGATTTCGGAACGTCAGAAAGGGGGGAGAGGTGGGGGGATTCCCGCCTAGGAGCTGTTCGGGCGAACCGGCCCTGTCAAGGATGCCGTCATCTGGCGGGGCCCTGCCAAAGATGTTGTCGGGCGGGCCAACGAGGAGGCCCTAAGGTAAGGGCAGAGGTGACTAGGCCCGAGGTCGGCAGGGTAGTCGGGTCCGGATTCCGGCACATTTTATGGATTCCGGACGACTCTGCCACCAATTGGTCCGGATTCCGAAACATTCTGGATTCCAAAACTCTGGATTCTCGACGCTGCATCTGTATTCCAATGAGAAGGAAAGACTTTAAGAGACGGGATATCGATCCGTGACTAACTAAGGACATAAAGGGTGGTATCAAATTGAGAACAGTGTCATACAAAGTGGCCAAGATTCGTGGGAGGCCAGCGGATTGGGAAACTTTAAAAAAACAGCAAAGAGCAACTTAAAAAATAATAGAGGGGAGATAGCTTATGAAAGTAAACTAGCAAGAAATGTAAAAACAGATAGTAAGAGTTTCTACAGGTATATAAAAAGGATGAGAGTGGCTAAAGTAAATGTTGGTCCCTTCGAGGATGAGACTAGGGAATTAATAATGGGGAACAGGGAAATGGCAGAGACTTTGAACAAATATTTTGTATCGGTCTTCATAGTGGAAGACACTAAAAACATCTCAATAATGAATAATCAAGGGGCTATAGGGAGGGAGGTACTTAAAACAGTCACTGTCACTAAAGAAGTAGTACTCAGTTACATAATAGGACTAAAGGTGGACAAGTCCCCTCATCCTGATGGCTTGCATCCTAGGGTCTTAAAAGAAGCGGCTGTAGAGATAGTGGTTGTAATCTACCAAAATTCCCTGGATTCTGGGGAGGTCCCAGCAGATTGGAAAACCGCAAAAGCAGGAAACTATGGACCAGTTAACCCAACATCTGTCATTGGAAAAATGCTGGAGTCCATTATTAAGGAAGCCCTAGCAGGACATTTGGTAAAGCATAATTCAGTCAAGCAGAGTCAGCATGGTTTTATGAAAGGGAAATCATGTTTGAGAAAGTTGCTGGAGTTCTTTGAGGATATATCAAGATGGGTGAATAACGGGGAACCAGTGAATGTGGTTATTTGGATTTCCAGAACACGTTCGATAAGATGCCATATAAAAGGTTACTGCACAAGATAAAAGTTCACAGGGTTGGGGGTAATTTATTAGCATGGATAGAGGATTGGCTAACTAACAGAAAACAGAGAATTGGGATAAATGGCAAACAGTAACAAGTGGGGTGCCACAGGGATCTACATTAATGATTTGCATGATGTGACTGAGTGTAACATAGCCAAGTTTGCTGATGATACAAAGATGGGTGGGAAAGCAAGTGGTGAGGAGGACACAAAAAATCTGCAAAGGGATATAGACAGGCTAAGTGAGTGGGCAAAAATTTGGCAGATGTAGTATAATGTGGGAAAGTGTGAGGATATCCACTTTGGCATAAAAAATAAATTTTAATGGAGAAAAATTACAAAATGCTACAGTACAGAGGACCTGGGGGTCCTTGTGCATGAAACACAAAAAGTGAGTATGCAGGTACAGCAAGTAATCAGGAAGGCAATTGGAATGTTGGTCTTTATTTCAAGGGGGATAGAGTATAAAAGCAGAGAAGTCCTGCTACAACTGTACATGGTATTGGTGAGGCCACACCTAGAGTACTGGGTACAGTTTTGGTCTCCCCTTATTTAAGGAGGGATATACTTGCATTGGAGGCTGTTCAGAGAAGGTTCACTTGGTTGATTCCTGAGATGAAGATGTTGATTTATGAAGAAAGGTTGGGCCTATATCAGTGGAGTTCAGAAGAATGAGAGGGGATCTTACTGAAACATATAAGGTAATGAGGGGGCTAGACAAGGTGGATGCAGAGGATGTTTCCACTCATAGGGGAATCTAGAACTAGGGGGCATAGTTTCAGAATAAGTGGTCGCCCATTTAAAACTGAGAGGAGGAATTTCTTCTCTGAGGGTTGTAAATCTGTGGAATGCTCTGCCCCAGAGAGCTGTGGCGGCTGGGTCATTGAATATATTTAAGGCAGAGATAGACAGATTTTTGAGCGATAAGGGAGTAAAGGGTTATGGGGAGCGGGCAGAGAAGTGGAGCTGAGCCCACGTTCATCAGATCAGCCATGATCTTATTGAATGGCGGAGCAGGCTCGAGGGGCCAAATGGCCTACTCCTGCTCTATTTCTTATGTTTTCAATGCAATGTCCTTTATGCTGTGATAGTTTAGAATGAAATTTTTTGTACCACAATTGATACCTGTAGTCCTGTCAAAAATGTTTACATGTGTAAAGCTAATTCTTTTCAAATATATACCCCTTGGATAATTAACACTTATGTTCGATGTAATTATAAAATCTGACATAGTCGGTGAAGAAATATTGAGGCAGAATTTCCAACGTCCCAGGCCCGTACGAAGTTTCTACAGACCCAGGAAGGCATCGGAAAAGCCGGTTTTCTGATCTGTCAAGCTGGAGCTTGACTGAACGTAGCTAGATCGGGTGCGAGGACAGTTGTACGTGGAAGTTTGGGCTATTTACCCATATCTTGCACGGCAAATGTCTTCAAAACTCTTGTGCCTGAAAAAGCAGGCGCATAGCCTACTTTTACAGGCATAAGAGTTTAAAAACATAGCAAAAATATGATTAAAATAAAAATTTTAAAAACGTATTTATGTTAAAACCCTGACCACTCAGATAATGTTATTTTATACCCTAACTTTTTTTCTTAAATCGTCAATTTTTTTTCTTTAAAGAACATGTGTAACATTTTTAATTTGTATTAGTTTATTGTTGAAGTGTTTTTTAAATGTTTTATTTATTTTTTGAGAGTTTTGGGGTTTTTCTCATTCATTGTAATCGGAGTTTTGTAACTTATGAAACTCCTATTATAATGAATGAGAAAATACTTACCTATGATTGGGTATCCAGGCACACGTGCTCGTCGCAGGGAGAGGAGGCCTGTGGATCGGGAGTTCAAGCGGGCGCAGCAGCAGATAGTAAAAGCTTTTACCGATATATAAAATGGAAGAGAATGACTAAAGTAAATGTTGATCCCTTAGAAGATGAGAAGGGGGATTTAATAATGGAAATGTGGAACTGGCGGAGACCTTAAACAATTATTTTGCTTCGGTCTTCACAGTGGAAGACACAAAAACCATGCCAAAAATTGCTGGTCACAGGAATGTGGGAAGGGAGGACCTTGAGACAATCACTGTCACTAGGGAGGTAGTGCTGGACAGGCTAATGGGACTCAAGGTAGACAAGTCCCCTGGTCCTGATAAAATGCATCCCAGGGTATTAAAAGAGATGGCGGAAATTATAGCAGATGCATTCGTTATAATCTACCAAAATTCTCTGGACTCTGGGGAGGTACTAGCGGATTGGAAAGCAGCTAATGTAACGCCTCTGTTTAAAAAAGGGGGCAGACAAAAGGCAGGTAACTATAGGCCGGTTAGTTTAACATCTGTAGTGGGGAAAATGCTTGAAGCTATCATTAAGGAAGAAATAGCGGGACATCTAGATAGGAATAATGCAATCAAGCAGACGCAACATGGATTCATGAAGGGGAAATCATGTTTAACTAATTTACTAGAATTCTTTGAGGATATAACGAGCATGGTGGATAGACGTGTACCGATGGATGTGGTGTATTTAGATTTCCAAAAGGCATTCGATAAGGTGCCACACAAAAGGTTACTGCAGAAGATAAAGGTACGTGGAGTCATGGAAATGTATTAGCATGGATCGAGAATTGGCTGGCTAACAGAAAGCAGAGAGTCAGGATAAATGGGTTCTTTTCGGGTTGGAAATCGGTGGTTAGTGGTGTGCCACAGGGATCGGTGCTGGGACTACAACTGTTTACAATATACATAGTTGACCTGGAAGAGGGGACAGAGTGTAGTGTAACAAAATTTGCAGATGACACAAAGATTAGTGGGAAAGCGGGTTGTGTAGAGGACACAGAGGCTGCAAAGAGATTTAGATAGTTTAAGCGAATGGGCTAAGGTTTGGCAGATAGAATACAATGTCAGAAAATGTGAGGTCATCCACCTTGGGGAAAAAAAAACAATAAAAGGGAATATTATTTGAATGGGGAGAAATTGCAACATGCTGCGATGCAGAGGGACCTGGGGGTCCTTGTGCATGAATCACAAAAGGTTAGTTTGCAGGTGCAGCAGGTAATCAGGAAGGCGAATGGAATGTTGGCCTTCATTGCGAGAGGGATGGAGTACAAAAGCAGGGAGGTTCTGCTGCAACTGTACAGGGTATTGGTGAGGCCGCACCTGGAGTACTGCGTGCAGTTTTGGTCACCTTACTTAAGGAAGGATATACTAGCTTTGGAGGGGGTACAGAGATGATTCACTAGGCTGATTCCAGAGATGAGGGGGTTACCTTATGATGATAGATTGAGTAGACTGGGTCTTTACTCGTTGGAGTTCAGAAGGATGAGGGGTGATCTTATAGAAACATTTAAAATAATGAAAGGGATAGACAAGATAGAGGCAGAGAGGTTGTTTCCACTGGTCGGGGAGACTAGAACTAGGGGGCACAGCCTCAAAATACGGGGGAGCCAATTTAAAACCAAGTTGAGAAGGAATTTCTTCTCCCAGAGGGTTGTGAATCTGTGGAATTCTCTGCCCAAGGAAGCAGTTGAGGCTAGTTCATTGAATGTATTCAAATCACAGATAGAAAGATTTTTAACCAATAAGGGAATTAAGGGTTATGGGGAGCGGGTGGGTAAGTGGAGCTGAGTCCACGGTCAGATCAGCCATGATCTTGTTGAATGGCGGAACAGGCTCGAGGGGCTCGATGACCTACTCCTGTTCCTAATTCTTATGTTCTTATGTAAAAGCAAAGGTCACATAACGAAGCACAATTAAGATGAGGTAGTCTGACAGAGGGCCCCTCTGGTCAAGGCGCAAGAGAGATAAGATAACATTCCAATGTGCAACGCACTCTTGGGGCACAGTGAGGTTTATGGAAAATTACTGGGAACAAGCGTGGTCAGTATCGTACTTTTGCTTTGAGTAACAAACTACAAGAATTTCAACCAAATTTTTTTTTTTAAAAAGGCTCAGTGAAGCTTGGGATTTATTGGCCCAGATTTTGCGGTCAGCAGCAAACAAATGGCGCTCGCATGTTCATTACACTTTTTGCAGTGCGATTTGCGATTATTAGAATAATAAACAGTGCGTCAGCCTCAACAGGGGAACTGAGACCTGTGTGAACAGGGCATGCAATGAGATGTCTCCCTAACCAATCAGATTGGAGAATTCTTACTGAAATTCTGAGTCTCAACCAGAAAGTGTAAGTTAGAATACTTAAATCAATGTAAAATCATGCACAGAAAGCAAATTAAAGAGAGGGAGAGAAAGATCGGATTCAGAGAGAGAGACAAAAGAGACAAAGAAAATGTACATTTAAAAAAAAACTATAATTAAAATCTGAACGAATGAGACGCCGCACTTGTAATGTAAATTTTCAGTGCCAGTGAGGTTGCTTCGCAGTAATTAAGACTTAATCACGTATTTGAAAATTCACTCGTACTAGAGTGGTGAAGCCCTAACTTTTTCTGGTGGGTTTAGTGGGTAAGTACCGCAAAGTCATGCCCTTCCATGTATGTGAATGGCGAGTCTCTGGGTGAGATACTGATAGAGCGAAACTTGTGGAGGAGCAGAATAACTCGGACAGCAAATTCCCGATATCCGCATTTCGCCAGAAGTTGCTGTCCGATGTACACTAACAACGTTGAGTACTGAGCCTCACATTAATTCTTACTGCAAAATCTAGGCCTCAAGACAGTTATGATCAGTATCCACTCTGAGGTAAGGGCACTAAGTAATATAAATTTTAGTCATCTCCACTAAGTTCTTGTGGCAGGAATCCTCTGCACAAAGCTGCCCATAATCTGACGCAAATTGTCAATCTTATTCAAATGTTATGGATGCGCGGGAAATAGAAAGTTCTAATAATAAATAAATTAGTGCCTTCATTAATCAGATGATACAATTATCTGTATTCATGTAGTCATAACTGCATTAAGGTGTAAATGGCCTTAATTTGTAACTTCCCCTCTGGGTGCTCGAACAAAAACATTTCACTGTTGTAGTAATATAATGCTCATACATAACCATAGCAACTGTTTTCCATACATGTAATGAAACAGTGAATTATTTTCTTCTGTGTAAGTTGTCTCTATGCCCAAGTGCTGAAGACTGCATGAAACATAGAAAAAACATAAAAGTTTACAGCGCAGAAGGAGGCCATTTTGGCCCATCATACCCACGCCGGCCGACAAAGAGCCCCACGGCCCTTGGTCAGCAGCCCTAAAGGTTACATATAAACCTATGAACAATGACAGAAAGGCAAAGAGCACCCAGCCCAATCAATCCGCCTCCCACAACTGCGACACCCCTTGTACTAAAATATTCTACATTCCACCCCAAATGGAGCCATGTGATCTCCTGGAAGAGGCAAAAACCAGATTCAAAACCCAGGCCAATTTGGGGAGAAAAAATCTGGGGAAATTCCTCTCCGACCCATCCAGGCGATCGAAACTAGTCCAGGAGATCACCCTGGCCGTATTCTATTCCCTACAGTACTTATCATTATATCTGCGCCGTCCATCAAAAGGTCATCCAGTCTAATCCCAATTACCAGCTCCAAGTCCATAACCCTGCAGGTTACTGCACTTTAAGTGCCCATATAACCATCTCTTAAAAGTGGTGAGGGTTTCTGCATCCACCACTCTTCCAGGCAACGAGTTCCAGATCACCACAACCGTCTACATAAAGAAGCCCCTCCTCAAATCCCCCCTAAACCTTCTACCAACCACTTTAAAACTATGATGTGATGTGTAAAACTATGACTCATAATAGACCCCTCCACCAATGGTAATAGACCCTTACTATCCACTATGTCCGGGCCCCTCAATATTTTGTACACCTCAATGAGGTTTCCTCTCAACCTCCTCTGTTCCAATGAGAACAAACCCAGCCTATCCAATCTGTCCTCATAACTAAGATTCTCCATTCCAGGCAGCATGCTCGTTAATCTCTGTACTCTCTCTAGTGCAATCACGAACTTCCTATAATACGGTGACCAGAACTGCACGCAGTACTCCAGCTGTGGCCTAACCAAAGTATTATACAATTTAAGTATAACCTCCCTGCTCTTATATTCTGTGCCTCAGCCAATAAAGGCAAGTATTCCGTATGCCTTTTTAACCACCTTATCCACCTGGCCTGCTACTTTCAGGGATCTGTGGACATGCACTCCAAGGTTCTTTTGTTCATCTATACTATTAAGTGGCCTACCGCTTAATGTGTATACCTTTTCCTTATTAGCCCTCCCAAAGTGCATCACCTCACACTTCTCTGAATTAAATTCCATTTGCCACTGCTCTGCCCACCTGACCAGTCGATTGATATCCTCCTGCAACCCATGACTTTCCTCTTCATTATCAACCACACAGCCAATTTTAGTGTCGTCTGCGAACTTCTTAATCATACTCCCTATATTCAGCTAAATCGTTGATATATATACCACAAAAAGCAAGGGATCCAGTACTGTGCCCTGCGAAATCCCACTGGAAACATCCTTCCAGTCACAAAAACATCCATCAATCATTACCCTTTGCTTCCTACCTCCAAGCCAATTTTGGATCCAACTTGCCACTTTGCCTGTATCGCATGGGCTTTAACCTTCATGACTAGTCTACCATGTGGCACCTTATCAAAAGCCTTGCTAAAGTCCATATTTTCTACATCATACGCACTACCCTCATCGACCCTCTTGGTACAAAAAATTCAATCGGGTTAGTCAAACACGACCTTCCCTTAACAAATCCGTGATGACTGTCCCTAATTAATCCTTGCCTTTCCAAATGCAGATTTACCCTGTCTTTCAGGATTTTTTCCAATAATTTCCCTACCACTGAGGTTAGGCTGACAGGGCTCTAATTACTCGGCCTATCCCTTTCTCCTTCTTAAACAAGGGTACTACATTAGCAGTCCTTCAATCCTCTGGCACCATGCCCAGATCCAAAGAGGTCTGGAAAATGATGGTCAAGGCCTCTGCCATTTCCTCTTTTACTTCGCTCAATGACCTGAGATGCATTTCATCTGAGCCTGGGGACTTATCTACTTTCAAAGCTGCTAAACCCTTTAATACTTCCTCTCTCTATATATTTATTTCATCCAGAATATCACATTCCTCCTCGATAGCAGTATCTGCATTGCCCCTTTCCTTTGTGAAAACAGATGCAAAGTATTCGTTAAGAACCCTACCGACCTCTTCATGAAGGTGCCATGATTTGCATAGACACATATTGGTTTTCAATTAGGGCATCTACATATGTATGTGAATATAACTTTCAGTTGAGTAATGAGAATTGAACCTGAAGGTGAATAATATACTTCTACACAAATGGCCACCTTTTCAAAAGTGCAAACATAATAAACATCATTTTCTAGACAATTTCAGATTTTTGTTTCACAGTAAGTTGAATTTAACTAATTTTATGAGTAGTCAACAGCAACAGATATGTTTTTGCAAATCTACTTTAACAAAAGTATGTTTTTGATTGAAACAAAATATATTTTAGTACTTGCTGTTACTATTGTGGTATATCGGTGGAAATACACAATTAGACACTCTGACAACTGCCAGAAGTACAGAATGCAATTACTTAGTCTATGCCAAAATAGATGTATGCAATCTATTCTTGGTGACTGGGTTTATGATTGTTCTAGTTACTTTTAGGACAGAATATGTGTAAGTCAATATCAGAATTGCATTTTAGATTTTTTTTGTCATGGGTTCTGCAAGTTATTATAAGAGGCGAACGTGAATCAATCATACAAATCCATTACTTCTATGTAATTGATTTGGGAGTAACTTTTTTTAAGAAGTGGGTTTTAATTGTCCTTTAGGAAGCAAAAAGCCAGAACAACGGTGATTGGTGAGGTGTGATCAGGTCGATCAGAACAGGAAATGACTGAGAAACAATTAAAAATGCATTGATCCTCAACTATAGTTAATTTGACCGCAGTGTTCTGAAGGTTTAAGTGCTGAAAATAGATTCTTTGGTCTAGAAGAATCTTTTACCTCGTAGTGATTTTTCTGATTTTTGATTTGTTTTCTTGTCTGTCTTTGTTTTTCCTCCAGATGTTCTTTGAGGATCACATTGATGATGCCAAATACTGTGGCCATCTGTATGGTCTTGGCTCAGGCTCGTCATATGTTCAGAATGGCACAGGGAATGCATACGAAGAAGAAGCCAATAAACAGCAGCCTTGACCTGAAATGAGGAGATTAATTTTTTGGGCCACATATACTGGATCTAATTTTTATCTGTGTCTGAGTTACTCAGACATTCAGGTTTCCTTCCTTTCCCTGTACTTTCTGTTCACTAGATTGTGCCAACATCTTGGTCATTCTGACCATGGTAAGCAAACTCCATATAAGTATAATTTGGCCAGTTAGTTCCAATGCAGAAATTTTTTTATCAAAGGTTGCTGGAGAAAATGGGAAGAATAACCACCTGGATGAATTTTCAAGCAGTTATTTTCCCCTCTTCTTCCTAAAAGCATGCAATAAGTATCAACTGGTTATTTACTATTCCTAACTAATACGTGGCACTTAAAATAAAAGTAACAGGAATTTTAGCTATTCAGGATTGTGGACCATCGAATTTGCACTTTAGAGAGTGACTGGTTCCTCTATTTTATGGGAATTTTGCTGCTTCTTGTTCTCACGAGTGAGATAAGAAAGCCCAGAAACTTGAACTACTTCACACCATTGAGTTACTGTTTGTGGATTTTCCATGCCTGCTGGCTTAGTGTGACAGCATCTCTACGACTGGTTTGTGATAACAAACAATATTACTGAAGCTCTTGTATTTGCTGCAGTTAAAGAAGGAGGCCTGTAAGTGTTGCCTTACAATTTTTCCTTTTAACATCTGTTTCTTCTGGGAGTGTCTCCCATACATACAGTTCTAACATATCGGAAGTGCAGCTAGCTGAACCAAAACCAGCATCTCTCACACCTAGTGCTGCAGCTACTACATCTGTTTGTACATTCTGAACTGCATTGTTGTAATAAAATAATACTTGAATGAGTTTAATTTCAGTTTTAAAAAAACTTACAATTTATACTTATCACACCTCAGCACTGATGTCATTAGTGCCAGATTATGTATGTGATGCGATAATTGTTTGACAATATGAGCCTTTTTTCAACTGAAGAATGTTGAGTTTTTTGAAAGCTCTGCTTTATTACAAAAGATATATTTTCATTCTCCGTGGCAGTAATTAATTACAACAGTGCAGGAGCATCTCAGTTACACCAAAGCTAGGCTTCCTCCAAAGTTGTAGCAGAAAAAGTTAAAAAAGGCACTGTCCAATTTACATGGAATTTTTAACTTCACAAAGGTTTCCTTTGATCAAACTCCTTTTCAAAATGAATTACAGAGATTTTGTCACTTAATCACATTTTAACCAGTGTTTTTATTTTCAACTCTCCTTCCTGCCACCCTAGTGGAGAACCAGTCTTCAACTCTTTTGCTCATGGTTGTGTTCTTACAGATCAATTGGCAGCAAGCACACATTCACAAGAAGTGGGAAAACAGACAAGGTTTACCATGTTGGAATACCACACCCTGTGGTCTAGCTGAAAACTGGTAAAATTATTTAACGTGATTTAGGTTGCTGGTCTGCAGAGTTTCAATCCCTTGATTATGGAGAGGTAGATAATTGTTTCTCTGCTAGTACAGTGCAAGGCCAGATGTGCATTGTAAAAAATGGATTGTAATGCTGTTGGGGCTTTCAAAGTGGCTGTTACCACACACAACCGGAATTAATGAAAATTCATAGTCAACACTTTAGTACTACTGTTTTATTTAACATTTTACTTCTGTAGAATCAAAAAAGTGAAATTTTAAAAATCTTTGAAAAGGTAGACTTTGTCTTTTTACAGTATTGCATTTCCATGAGTAGCATTACATATATCAACTGAGTGATGCTGGTTTTGATGCAGCATGACTTGCTATGCAACCCCTTTAGTACATTATATATGAGCTGTAAACACCATGTAATATATTATTAAGTCTTATGCATTGTATTCTGCATGGATCTAGAGCAGCTGTGCTGGAAGACCTTTAATGAATAGCTGGTACTTGCCTGAAACCATCAAATGCATGTTGCAGAATTCAGTCATTAGATTTCAAAGAGCTTGGCAAAAGGTCAAAATCCCCAGACCAATGTGACTACAATGTAATTAATGTGTTCTGTTCTTTCATTATGTTACAGAATTGTAACATAATGGACCCTTTTTTAAAGCAATTATGTGAAAAACAAGATATTATTTGTTTTTAAACCTTTTTGTAAATAAAGGCTTCAAATTTGTTTCTTACTTACATAAGGTATGGTTGCTTGTTTTTATTAGCTCAATACATCACTTTTTACACTGTTCGTTAGCAGTACATTGTTTCCAGCAAACCTGCACTGCAAGAAATATTTTGTGTATTGCAGTTGAACCTTGGTAAAATAGTGACTTTCACTTCCAACACCTGTTGTTGCCTTGACATTCTGCAAGATAGAATAATTACAATCAAAAGCAAAATGATGCTAGAATTAGAAATATATGTTCTGATTTATCTTTTATATGCATTAAGCTTCAAGTATATCATCCAACAGAGGATTAACTGCAGGACAGTTTCCTATTAATATTTGTCTCAGTATAGCCTCGAGTAAAAACCTTGATCTGAAGTCTTGTCTTTCGGTCATTTTATTTTCTCATGTCAGCACCACAGTCTGGTTAGCCCATAGAAAAACATTGGAGTTTTCTTGAATAATCTGCTGTGGATCAGTGTATGTTGCAGCCTAACCTGGTAGTTTATTTGGCATGGTACTATAGTCAAAACCAATTTAAGCCTACTTTTTAGTGCCTGCACTAAATATTTAATTAATGCTCTACAATTGCATGTGTATTTCCAGTAACCATCGTCTGTGTTAACTTTGTAACCTTCCAGTGAAATGCCAACCCTTTGTCTTGGCAATTAGGACTTAAATGATTACAATGATGCAAAGGTATCTTGACCAAGGGATCAACAGAGGAGATTTCATGAGTTAGTATGAAATTGGAAACTAAGAAGTGCAAACTGTGGATGTCCAAGAAACTCATCAGGTGCAGGAATGGGAGCACTCCTAATTGGCCAACTTGGTTGTTCACGTTGTGCTGAGGCAGAGACTGTTTTTCAGCTACACCAGCTATGATGTTGATTGGCACCATGTTGTTCGAGATCTTTAGAACCTCCAGAGTAAGGACATTTTGTCTCGTCTCAACTTACAAAGAGGTTTAAATTAATACCATGATGCAATGGGGTTTCTATGTCAGCAATCTCATCTAATTTAGAAATTAATGTAAAGGTTTGACATGTCAATCAAAATTATTCCCAACCATTGAATTGCAATCTGTCTCTGCTTTGGTTGTGACCCTTCCAGGTTGTACTTTGAAACTCCATATTTGGATAAACACAGCTGTTTGTTGAGATTGGCACTGAGTTCAGATAGAGAAAAGACATTTCCTTGCCTACATGGTCTCTATTAATATCAAGGCTCTTTCATGCAATACAGTTTCTGGGTAGGGAGTGGATGTGATGGTTGGCTTTTTTTTTCCAACTTCACTCACAATACTATAGTCTTTGAAAGTCTTTTTTAAAATTTTGTTGCAAATGTCTGGGAAATAATCTTACAAAGTATCTCTGTGCCCGTTGGAGAAAGGCCCAAGATAGTTAAGAAAGAAGGTGTACTCTCTGAACCAGTTGTAAATAAGGGTGGGTGTGTACTGAGTGCATGGACTAATATTTATCCACCAAAGAATGGAAAAGATTTAGTCTGGACAGACGGGCAAGGCCATCCAGACTAAACCGCTGAATGGCAGGATTATTAAAATAATTCAACAAACCTACAAGTTGATATTCTTGATCTGGGCCCATAGTCCATTTGAATTGTGCTTCTTGGGCTCACTTGGTTACAACTGTCTGATTAGGTAGTTGAGTAAACGTGCTCAAGCTTCTGTAAGGAAAATTGTTGGAGCAGATTGGAGAACCACAACAAAACTCATTACAGCCTTGATCCAAGCATGGACAAAAGAGCTGAATTCCAGAGGTGAGAGTGACTGCCCTTGAAATAGGCAGCATTTGACCGAGTGGCATGAAGGAGCCCTAGTAAAACTGAAGTCAATGGGAATCTGAGGGAAAAGACTTTCCACTGGCTGGAGTCATATCTAGCATGAAGGAAGATGATTGTGGTTGTTGCAGGTCAATCATCACTGCAGGAGTTCATAAGGGCAGTGTCCTCGGCCCAAACATCTTCAGCTGCTTCATCAGTGACCTTCCCTCCATCATAAGGTCAGAAGTGGAGCTGTTTGCTGATTACTGCAGTGTTCAGTGCCATTTGCAACTCCTCAGGTAATGAAGCAATCCATGCCCACATGCAGCAAGACCTGGCCAACATTCAGGCTTGGGCTGATAAGTGGCAAGTAATATTGGCGCCACACAAGGGCCAGGCAATGACTATCTCCAACAAGCGAGAGTCTAACCATCGTCCCTTGATATGCAACGGCATTACCATTGCCAAATCACCACCACCATCAACATCCTGGGGGCCACCATTGAACAGAAGCTTAACTTGGACCAGCCACACACACACTGTAGCTACAAGAGCAGGTCAGAGGCTGGGTAATCTGCGGTGTGTCTCGCTTCCTGACTCCCCATAATCTTTCCATCAGATGGCACAAGTCAGGAGTGTGGCGGAATACTCTCCACTGGCCTGGATGAGCGCAGCTCCAACAACACTCAAGAAACTCGACACCATCCATCACAAAGAGCCTGCTTGATTGGCACCCCATCCACCACCTTAAGTTTTCACTCCCTCCACCACCTCACCGTGACTGCATTGTGTACCATCTACAAGATGCACTGCAGCAACTCCCAAACCTGTGACCTCTACCATCTAGGAGGACATGGGCAGCATGGTAACATCATTGTCTGCAAGTTTCCCTCCAAGTTACACAAGATCCTGACTTGGAAGTATATTGCCATTCCTTCATCGTCGTTGCGTCAAAATCCTCGAACTCCCTCCACATTAGCGCTATGGGAGTACTTTCACCACACGGACTGCAGTGACTCACCACCACCTTCTCAAAGGCAATTTGGGATGAGCAATAAATGCTGGCCTTGCCAGCGACGCCCACATCCCATGAATGAATAAAAAAAGAATAATCTAAAAAACAATCCCAAACATGGCCTCCAAGAGAATGAGTAGTTTGAAACTGCAAAATAAGATTTCATTTAGGTTGAAAAAAATGATTAGGGAAACTAATAAGTAATTGTAAAATCGTCTAATTCTTAAGGTAATCTCACCCTGATGGTGATTATCTGTTACAAGCCCATTTTCCAATTAGTTGTCAAGTGACCAGTAGAGAGGAAAATCTGAAGTCGTGGATAGGACCTCTTGCTCTAGATTCTCAGATGTTGAGGAAAGTCATGATCTTTGTTTCCAGGCAATGTTTTTCCTGTTTAAGTGAATATTTTTATTGGGTCAGAATACATATATGTCCACAAGTGTTAGCTTCAGTGGAAGACACTTTATTAAAGTATGTATAGGGCTAGATTTTCGTCATTTTTTCAATCATTTACCACTAAAAATAACACCGATGGTAAATTCATTGCAGATTTCCACCGAAATATGGCCGATTTCATAATTTGGCACCGAAATACCACCGGTGTTAAATTCATCAGTGATTTACCTATGGTAAAAAAAATACCACCAATCTTATTTTTTTGCCGATTTTATGACATCATTAAGTGTGCAACATTGAAAATTACCACCAGAGGTAAATTAATCAATACCACCATTTTTACCATTGGTCTAAATTACCATCAAGAAAAGTGCAGTCTTATCTGATCTTATCTGATTGAATCCAGTGCTATGGGTACCATTTTAAAACATAGAAACATAGAAAATAGGTGCAGGAGTAGGCCATTCGGCCCTTCAAGCCTGCACCGCCATTCAATGAGTTCATGGCTGAACATGCAACTTCAGTATCCCATTCCTGCTTTCTCGCCATACCCCTTGATCCCCCTAGTAGTAAGAACTACATCTATCTCCTTTTTGAATATATTTAGTGAATCGGCCTCAACAACTTTCTGTGGTAGAGAATTCCACAGGTTCACCACTCTCTGGGTGAAGAAGTTTCTCCTCATCTCGGTCCTAAATGGCTTACTCCTTATCCGTAGACTGTGTCCCCTGGTTCTGGACTTCCCCAACATTGGGAACATTCTTCCTGCATCTAACCTGTCTAAACCCATCAGAATTTTAAACGTTTCTATGAGATCCCCTCATTCTTCTGAACTCCAGTGAATGCAAGCCCAGTTGATCCAGTCTTTCTTGATATATCAGTCCCGCCATCCCGGGAATCATTCTGGTGAACCTTTGCTGCACTCAATAGCAAGAATGTCCTTCCTCAAGTTAGGAGACCAAAACTGTACACAATACTCCAGGTGTGGCCTCACCAAGGCCCTGTGCAACTGTAGTAACACCTCCCTGCCCCTGTACTTGAATCCCCTCGCTATGAAGGCCAACATGCCATTTGCTTTCTCAACCTGCTGTACCTGCATGCCAACATGATGTACCATGACACCCAGGTCTTGTTGCACCTCCCCTTTTCCTAATCTGTCACTATTCAGATAATAGTCTGTCTCTCTGTTTTTGCCACCAAAGTGGATAACCTCACATTTATCCACATTATACTTCATCTGCCATGCATTTGCCCACTCACCTAACCTATCCAAGTCACTCTGCAGCCTCATAGCATCCTCCTCGCAGCTCACACTGCCACCCAACTTAGTGTCATCCGCAAATTTAAATCATTAATGTACAATGTAAACAGCTGGGGCCCCAGCACAGAACCTTGCGGTACCCCACTAGTCACTGCCTGCCATTCTGAAAAGTACCCATTTACTCCTACTCTTTGCCTCCTGTCTGCCAACCAGTTCTCAATCCACGTCAGCACACTACCCCCAATCCCATGTGCTTTAACTTTGCACATTAATCTCTTGTGTGGGACCTTGTCGAAAGCCTTCTAAAAGTCCAAATATACCACATCAACTGGTTCTCCCTTGTCCACTCTACTGGAAACATCCTCAGAAAATTCCAGAAGATTTGTCAAGCATGATTTCCCTTTCACAAATCCATGCTGACTTGGATCTATCGTGTCACCTCTTTCCAAATGCGCTGCTATGACATCCTTAATAATTGATTCCATCATTTTACCCATTACCGATGTCAGCTGACCGGTCTATAATTCCCTATTTTCTCTCTTCCCTCCTTTTTTAAAAAGTGGGGTTACATTGGCTACCCTCCACTCCATAGGAACTGATCCAGAGTCTATGGAATGTTGGAAAATGACTGTCAATGCATCCACTATTTCCAAGGCCACCTCATTAAGTACTCTGGGATGCAGACCATCAGGCCCTGGGGATTTATCGGCCTTCAATCCCATCAATTTCCCCAACACAATTTCCCGACTAATAAGGATTTCCCTCAGTTCCTCCTTCTTACTAGACCCTCTGACCCCTTTTATATCCGGAAGGTTGTTTGTGTCCTCCTTAGTGAATACCGAACCAAAGTACTTGTTCAATTGGTCTGCCATTTCTTTGTTCCCTGTTATGACTTCCCCTGATTCTGACTGCAGGGGACCTATGTTTGTCTTTACTAACCTTTTTCTCTTTACATATCTATAGAAGCTTTTGCAGTCCGTTTTAATGATCCCTGCAAGCTTCCTCTCGTACTCTATTTTCCCTGCCCTAATCAAACCCTTTTTCCTCCTCTGCTGAGTTCTAAAAAACCGAACTGCAGTCCATTCCACATGAGAGAAGGCTGAGTTTAGACATCTTTATTATGTGAGTTCAGAATTAGATTTTAAGGTTATTTGAGGTTTTAGTGGATTATTTGAGAAAATTGGAAATCATTTTGAGGACATCCGCTCATAAATCAACACTTTGCTTGAACAGTGAGTGTTACGTGTCACCTTTACCGCCCACTCTATTGTTGAGTTTTACCCTTCATTTTCTAAAAGTTAGACACAGTACAAGAATGATTAGGTTTAACAACATTTTCTAAAATGTTGTAAACTTTGAAAAATGTTAAAGTCAATAAATAATTTTTTAACTTCAATGATTAAAATTTCTTTGCAACAACAATATTACAATAATACAAGAACTACACCATCAACAGCAAGAACTAAAACAGCTCCCACCATGCACTTTTACCTGCGGCCAAGACTCCAATGCCGAAATACCACCGAAAATTACCACCAGTGGTAAATTCATCAATACCACCATTTTTACCACCTGCAAAAATACCACCCATTTTACTTTGAGTATTGCGAGATCAAAAATAAGAACAAACTACAGTTAGCCCTACCACTGGTCATATTTGATGAAAATAGTGGCCTTGAATGAAAGTGGTATTTCGGTGGTTAAAAAAAAACACGAGATTTAAATAGCACTGAAATTCCACCGGAAAACCAGTGGCAGGGCTAAATGATGACAATCCGGCCAAAAGCCTTTTAAGGCCAGAAATATTACTCATATTGTTGCTAAAAGTGTGAAGGATTTTCAAACAATCCTGGAGATAAGGATATTGAA
This sequence comes from Pristiophorus japonicus, assembly GCF_044704955.1. Lineage (NCBI taxonomy): Eukaryota > Metazoa > Chordata > Chondrichthyes > Pristiophoridae > Pristiophorus > Pristiophorus japonicus. Next base: position 140,556,826 of record NC_091978.1, read on the forward strand.
CATATTTTTTGAAATAATTATTTATAGAAATATTACTGGAGACAGTATGTTCAGGACATATCAGGTGACATACTTCTTTACAGGGATAACATCTGTATTTTCAAAATACTTGAAATTCAATGTAATGGGAGTAACCTACTGATGCCAAGTAGTTCCTATTAGCCTGACATCAGCATCCAGAGTTTTTAGAAGACTTGTCAAGTCAGGGACTCAATTTGTTTGGATTTCTTGTCAGACTCTTTAAGGAATCTGCAAAGAGCAGAGTCCAGCCGATCTTGAACTGGAAAGAAGAGATTTCTCATCAATTGAAATTGAACAATGGAAAGGTCAAAACACCACCTGATGTAGCTCCATTATCACTGGTTTGCTTCAACACCATTAAGAACCTTATTCAAATTCTCAACCTTCTTAGTGAACTGCAGGACTATGTGAATGGTAGCATAGTGGTTATGTTACTGGACTAGTAATCCAGCGGCCTGGACTAATAATCTGGTAATGTGAACTCAAGTCTCCACCAGGCAGAATATTCCCAAGTGTTCAGTTTCAGTTTATGGGGAATTTATATTCAGTTAATTAAATAATCTGGAATTTTTTTTTAAAAGCTAGTATCAGTAGTGGTGACTGTGTAATTACTGGTTTGTCGTAAAGACCCATCAGGTTCACAAATGTCTTTTAGGGAAGCAAATCTACTGTTCTTACCTGATCTGGCCTATATGTGGCTCCAGAGCAACAGCAGTGTGGTTGACTCTTAACTGCCCTCTGAAATGGCCTAGCAAGTCACTCAGTGTAACAAATTGCTGCAACACAGTCACTGTGGGAGTACCTTCACGGCACGGACTAAAGTGCTGGCTCACCACCACCTTTTCAAGGGTAATTAGGGGTGGGCATAAATGCAGGCCCTGCCAGTGAAGCCCACATCCCGTGAATGAATTTTTTTTAAAAAGGAACCGGCAATTTGTAGTTCTTAAAGTTGGTGACATATTTTTGATGCACACTGTCCTATTTTAAAACCCATTGCATTTTCCATCATTACAACCTACGTTATGCTGGACATTAATCACATTTGTGTAAAATTTGGAATCATAGAAATTTCCGGCACGGAAGGAGGCCATTTTGGGTCATCGTGTCTGCGCCAGCCGACCAAGAGCTATCCAGCCTAATCCCACTTTCCAACTCTTGGTCTGTAGCCCTGTAGGTTACTGCACTTTAAGTGCACATCCAAGTATTTTTTAAATGTGATGAGTGTTTCTGCCTCTGCCACCATTTCAGGTAGTGAGTTCCAGGCCCCCACTACCCTCCTGGGTGAAGGAATTTCCCCTTATATCGCCTCCAAATCTCCCCCCATTTACTTTAAATCTATGTCCCTTGGTTGTTGATCCCTCTGCCAAGGGAAAGAGGTCCTTCCTATCCACTCTAGGTCCATTATAATTTTATACACCTCAATCAGATCTCCCCTCAGCCTACTCTGTTCCAAAGAAAACAGACCCAGCATCTCCAATTTTTCCTCATAGCCAAAATTCTCCAGTCCAGGCAGCATTCTTGTAAATCTTCTCTGCACCCTTTCCAATGTAATCACATCTTCCCTGTAATCTGGTGACCAGAACTGCACACAGTACTCCAGTTTCGGCCTAACCAGTGTTGTATAGAGTTCAAGCATAACGTCCTTGCGCTTGTATTCCATGCCTTGACTAATAAAGGCAAGTATTCCATATGCCTTCTTAACAACCTTATCGACCTGGCCTGCTACCTCCAGGGATCTGTGGACCTGCACTCCAAAGTCCCTTTGTTCCTCTACACTTTTCAGTATCGTACAAATAATGTGCATTCCCTTGCCTTGTTAGACCTCCCCAAATGCATTACTTCACACTTATCTGGATTAAATTCCATTTGCCACTCCTACTTCCAGCTTATTCAGAAGTTGTGCTTGAGGAAGCAGCACTTGATGAGGGGAAGCAGCAAAGTTATATGCGGAACTGCAGCCCACCTCCACTATATGCATTGCACTGCTAGTGACTTGTGAAGATTACCACCACCTTGAATGTTTTGGGTTTGTTCCACACTGCTTTGAGAGACATAAATTTGCCATGTACTGTTTGTTGGAGTTAAGGCAGTTGATCACCGTCTTCATCGACAACCAGAATTAGTGTGAAAGGGCATTGCAGTTTTACAGTCATCGATTGCACTCCTATGGTCATTTGTGTTCCCTTCAGTAGTCCCGTCACCTACGTCAATAAGAATGGATGTCCAGCTGGTCATTTTGAAGCAGTCAACAGTGCTTCTCCTGCCACCAGAAAGGCAAGTGTTTTGCTCCTGAAGGGGAGGACAAAAAATCCTCATTTTACCCAGAAGGAAAAGAGTTGTGGGATCGGTCTGTGCTGCAATAAAACAGCAGGCCAGTGTCCTGGAAGGAACAGGGAACCCAGAACCAGATGTGGATTGAAACCGAGATGGTGTGGCCTTGGCAGGGCAGTGATTGGACGGGGGAGGACACCGGAGGGCCAATGGTGGGACAGAGTCAGCCCGAAGCAAGGGACTCCAAGCCAATGGGAGTGCCCTTGCTCGAAAACTCGGGACTGACTCATCACTGATACCGGGCTATTGTCTCCCCCACGTTTACACTATGGGGGGATATTATGCAGGCCTTAAGAAAACTAGGGAACCCAAAACAAACTGAGGGCCTACACAATGGCTACAGGAGGCACACACCCTGCCAACCCAATTAACACCTACTCAACCTTTGATTAGGTTAACATCAGGGATGGCCAGTGGAAAAACCCCGCCAAATCCAACACAGCTGCATTTTTCAAAAATCCGAAGCCCACCAATGGGAAGGATTTATTTCAGCACGAAAGTCTGGCTGGATAACTCGATATAAGAAGGGGTTTCTGCCCCGACAAGTTGTTCTGTTCTCGTGTTCCAGCAAGCAGTCAGCCTTTCGACACAGAAGGAAGACCAGTGTCCGAAGACACCGAAGACAGAAGAAGCAAACCACCATCCCGAGACGGCATCAGTTCAGCCTCCTTTTGCTACTGGAGACTGAACCTTTTCTTTTTCCACAAGGATCTTCCCCTGAGAGCTGGACTCAGGTAGATCCACAGCAACAACAAGATGCAACAACAACCAAGTTTCCAAGAAAATCACAACCGAAAAAGTATCTTCAAGATCCTGAAGATAGCAAAAAGAGAACCCCGAAACCGTGTTTTGACCTGGAAAGACTGTAAAGGCTGTGGTGAGTATAATCTCTGGTCCCCAGAACTCCCAACTCAGTTAGGTCAGGAAGGTGGGAGGTTGGGCATTTCATTGCTGTTAAACTTGTGTAAAAATTTTCATTGTGTCCATTTAGTGGGATTTAGGGGGATTGTTTTGTTGGTGTATTGCTGTTTGTTGAGATACACCTTGTCAAATAAATTGGAAGCTTAAAGTTCCTCTTGGAATCGCCTCGTCTCAGTTCTGTTGTATACATCTCCTGATCGTGAGTCTTGTGTCAGAACAGTGTAAGGGAAGCCGGGAGCGCCTCGAAAACGCTCAACTGTGCGCCACAGGCTAGGGAAGAAAGGGGTTAGGAGTGTTTGACACTCACAGGTGCCTCACAGGCTAGTCATAAGCTGTGGGGACACACGAGTCTCAAAACCCCCTTCATAAGCTGTGGACATAGTCTCTCCAGGAGTGCTCTTGCAGCACTCAGGGTACCTCACAGGCCAGGCATAAGCTGTGAGAGCAGAAACCCAGAGAGTGACACCTAAGACACAACACTCCCCAGAACCCCTTACATTCTGGGGAGATCAAAGCTATGGTGACAACTGTGTGTTTTGCCAGGACTCCAGTTGATTTATAACAAGTTCCATTCTGCTGTCAGTCATAGAGCACACTACTGGAATTTTGCAGACAGATTCAAGGTGGCTGGATCAACTTGGGGATGCTTTGTGCTATAGATTTAGATTCTAGAGGATAATGATGCTGTATACTGCACAACTTTGCTGTATAACAAAATTTCCTCAAGGAGGAAGGGTTTCATGGCATTTGGGAAATCAGGCAGATGAGCAGAAGTGGTATGAAGATGAAGTAGAACAGTTGCTGGCTGCAAGACATAGTTATGACTAGATGGGAGCCTTTCTATTGACTACCCTATCTGCCCATTACATCAACAGTTGTGCCTACATTTCCCCATCCCTTGCCCTCCACATCACAAAGATACTTTTGTCTACAGCTACTTCTCTGCGTACATCAGCTCACACAGGTCCCATTCATCCTGCCTCACCAAAGACACTTCTAGATTTTGCCAAGAATAATTTCTGCAAGCATGTCAGCTTTAACCAAAACCCTATACTGGGAGTATGCTTATTGTTTCCTTCTAATGCGCTTGGTTGGTGCCAGTGTGTGATGTGTGACCTATCATACTTGGCCTCAAGCTTCTTCCAGGTAATAGCTGAATAGCAGCTGTGCAAGAAATGGCTGGCTATTGTGTTCTTCTTGGACTGTGGTGACCCTTGTCTCAAGATAGCTAAGTCTAAGATGGTCTTGCTACAGGCTACACTTCTTATACTGCTGAGTAAGCAGCTTTGCCTCACCTGCTTCCTTTCACATATGCCAGCATCTGATTGGGCTGGTGGAATGGTATGCATATGTTGCAATTCTAAGAGACAGCAACATCGTGTGAGTGCATTCCTGCTATACCAATGGAACTGGGCATTGGCTCTGCACAGCTACTGATATGTGATGAAACAGCCCTGATGGGTACCTTCAGATTAGGGAAACCCTGAGAGATGGTTGTCACTTTTCAAAGCTGGAAGAGACAGCCCTCTCCAACCTGGTGCCTCAGGCCTCTTCAGCAGCATTCTCAGGATTGATGCCAGAAGCTAAGTCCTCTGTGGAGTGGTCTGTGATGTGGTGTCAGCTGCAAATTAATCTGGAGCTGCCCGTGTTCCAAGGTCAACCGCAGTGCTGCAATCTCAACTGTCAAATTGACCTAACATCTGCTGTACATTCGAGAACATGTGATACTATGCAAGCATCCACCTTTCAAAAGTGGAACCCATTACATCTAGGTCCCAAGGTTCCCCAACACATTACTGTGTGCACTCCCATCTGGCTCACTCTCTAATAACCCTTGGGTGGATATCTTTGGGTTGGTGAATGACAGTGTATATAATGCAGTGCTGGTGTAGCCACAAGCAGAAAGCTTGTAAGATCTTCTTCCTCTATTTCTTTTTGTTATGTGACATTTACAAAAGAGAGGTTAGAATGGATTGCGGAGGAATAGAGGTCACATGTAACTAAGCAGAAGGACTTATATGACGGTGTTATGATGTATCCTGCTGATGGTTTATGTGTGATCCTGTAGCACGAGAAGGAACAGAAGCAGTAGCAGGACATTTGGAAAAGCATAATTCGGTCAGGCAGAATCAACATGGATTTATGAAGGGGAAGTCATGTTTGACAAATTTGCTGGAATTCTTTGAGGATGTAACGAACAGAGTGGATAAATGGGAACCAGTGGATGTGGTGTATTTAGACTTCCAGAAGGCATTTGATAAGGTGCCACATAAAAGGTTACTGCACAAGATAAAAGTTCACGGGGTTCTGGGTAATATATTAGCATGGACAGAGGATTGGCTAACTAACAAAAAACAGAGTCAGGATAAATGGTTCATTCTCGGGTTGGCAATCAGTAACTAATGGAGTGCTGCAGGGATCACTGCTGCGACCCCAACTATTTACAATCTATATTAATGACTTGGAAGAAGGGACTGAGTGTAACATAGCCAAGTTTGCTGATGATACAAAGATGGGAGGAAAAGCAATGTGTGAGGACACAAAAAATCTGCAAAGGGACATAGACAGGCTAAGTGAGTGGGCAAAAATTTGGCAGATGGAGTATAATGTTGGAAAGTGTGAGGTCATGCACATTGGAAGAAAAAAAATCAAAGAGCATGTTTTTATTTAAATGGAGAAAAATTGCAAAGTGCTGCAGTACAGCAGGACCTGGGAGTACATGTGCATGAAACACAAAGGTTAGTATGCAGGTACAGCAAGTGATCAGGGAGGCCAATGGAATCTTGGCCTTTATTGCAAAGGGGATGGAGTATAAAAGCAGGGAAGTCTTGCTGTAGTTATACAGGGTATTGGTGAGGCCACACCTGGAATACTGTGTACAGTTTTGGTTTCCATATTTAAGAAAGGATATACTTGCTTTGGAGGCAGTTCAGAGAAGGTTCACTAGGTTAATTCCGGATATGAGGAGGTTGACGTGAGGACAGGTTGAGTAGGTTGGGCCTCTTACTCATTGGCATTCAGAAGAATGAGAGGTGATCTTATCGAAACATATAAGATTATGGGGGGGGGGGGGGCTTGACAAAGTGGATGCAGAGAGGATATTTCCACTGATAGGGGAGACTAGAACTAGGGGGCATAAGCTTAGAATAAGGGGCCGCCCATTTAAAACTGAGATAAGGAGGAATTTCTTCTCTCAGAGAGTTGTAATCTATGGAATTAACTGCCTCAGAGAGCTGTGGAAGCTGGGTCATTGAATAAATTTAAGACAGAGATAGACAGCTTCTTAATCGATAAGGGATTAAGGGCTTATGGGAAGCGGGCAGGGAAGTGGACCTGAGTCCATGATTGGATCAGCCATGATCGTATTAAATGGCGGAGCTGGCCCGAGGGGCCATAAGGCCGACTCCTGCTCCTGTTTCTTATGTTCTTATGTAAGTTGAATGTCATGAACCTACAGCAGACAGCTTTTCTTCCCATTTCTAAATATCTCTTCAGTTTGTCTTCCCAGTAGCCTCTTTGCAATGCTGAATTGGGTGGGTAAGAAATGGCAGTTGGAGGTGGGAATTCTGTTGGGAACCAGATTACATTATTTAAATTAAACGGAACCTAGTAAATTGGGTGGGTCAGTACTCATTTGGATAGGCTATTACATATGCCTACAGGGAGGCATTCTAGACTGCTTGGTACATTAGCCTTAGGGTGATGTTGTACATTGTTACTGTGATAGATAGATATATCTCATGGGTGCTTTTCAATAGAAAATACACCTGTTTTCTGTAGGCAGTGAAAGTTGATCTAGCTTGTGTATTGTGGGTGGTGGGTCGTGAGGGATTGGGGCTAAGATTATGAGGTGGATCACAGCCTTTGAGATATTCCAAACCACTGTCCAGTCTCAAGCATTCATCAGTCAGTGAGGGGTGGAATTTGTAGGGTGGTACAGTACATTTGGAATATGACTCAGGTGATTTCCACATGTCTCTACACTTCACCCCATTCTTTCCCAATTATCTGGCTGCCAATGTATTATTGAGTACTATATTAGCATGCAATAAATAGCTTTTTAAATTACTAAACAAAATTAGTAAAGCTATGGTACGAAGCACACAAAAGGAAAGATTTAAAAAATATATGAAGCAAGAACTGCACATACCCCATTGGTCACAATCAAAACACCTCTTTATGTTGATTGAGTAGTTTCCAGCATTACAGAGCATGGCAGACAGCAGATCAACTCCCATGTATAATATGTTTTGTTATAATACAAATGCATACACAAAATATTTCATTAAAATGCATTTTAACAACAAAATGCCACAGCTTACACTGATTGCAAAAAACAATCAAAACAGTGCAACACGTTTCACTAATATACAAAATTTCTGACAATAACAAAGCTTTTTACCAAAAAAAATTGAACTGGCTGAAATAATGGAAACCAACATGCTCAATTTGTCGTCACTACTCTGTTTTATTCTCCTTTCAGTAGGGAGCTGTCTTACAAATTAGGTTAGAAAAAGGTTTTACAAAATAACATGACTCTTTAGTATTAAGTACATTGTGTCAGAATACTAGGTACCCTATTTGTTGATGAATGGAGCAGAAATTTAAATAGTGTCCACATCAAACCTATACAACATTTGCTTGCTCTCTAACTTTGGCAGTTTTGTCCTGCAGTTAAGAGCCATTGGTTTAGATAAACTGGGTGGAATGCTTCCTTGATAACAATTAGTTTACAAATGATGGATTAAAACTTGCACTTTTCAAAAGCTTACAATATTGTAAATTTTTATCATTTTGATTTTGGTCTGTACCAAAAAATCTCTTTTGATATAACCTGCATGTGAAAATGGTATTTTATTCACAGGTTGTGATAGTTGCCTTGGGTATTTCAGAGCAATATAATTGTTACGAAGAGCAATATAAATTTGTGACTGTATTGTTGCAAGTCAAAACAGATTTGCTTAAATATTATGAAGAGCACTAATTTTGTTTTATAATTATCAAATCTTACCTTCCTTAAATTGTGGCTTATGGCAGTTAAATTGCAGTGAAAAGCTTTATAGAGCTAATGCATGAAGATGCAGCAATGTAGCATTATGGAGAATGTATTGAAGCATATGGACCACAAGTTCATTTTATTTAAGGCAGGGAACAGTCCATCTAGGTAGTATATTGTGTTAAAAGTTAGTTTCAGAATTATTGTTTTCATTATTTAATACCAAATAGGAATTACCTGATCAAACACTGTTTTTTTTAAATTTCTGAGATTATTAAATGACAAATAATAATAATAAAAAATGTAGTGAAAATTAGACTTACGGGTTTATGACTTGTGTTTAACTCTTAAGTTGCTTCTCTGCACAATACTTTTAAATCAGTGATTAGATTGTTGTATAAGAATAGAACCTTCATGTTTAAAACTTCAACACTGATAGCATTTGGATATTTAATAAAATTATGGGGATGAAATTGCGTACCGCCCCCAATAGCTGCAAGATGGGACTTCCTGCATCAGGTGCAGAAGTCCCGCCCCGGCAGCTAAATTGGGCCTACCGCCCCCGAGAGGAAGTGGGGTGCAAAGTCTCGGGGCGCTGGACCTTCAGGAATTTTCCAGTGTTATGCGGACAGGCGCATAGCTCTGGTGGGAACACTGGGCCTTCCCCTTCTATTAAAGGGGAGGGCATGCTGCGGACGCTGCATTAAGAAGAAGGGGCCACCGCTACAGCACTGGGAAGCAGAGTGCCGGGCTGCAACATTGCAGCACGGACCCTGCGATTTGAAGATGGTAAGTCGGCCATTTTTAACAGTTTCAGTGCCGCACCTCCCCGTTAATTTTTGCCCCACGAGCGGCCTAAAACCCAATACATGCCCCGTGAAGCTGTGGCGGGCATCGCCAGGTGATGACATCGTCATCGCTGGCGCAGTGGCCCGGAGCGCTCCCAGCAGGAGCAGGGCGCTAGTGGTTGGTGCCGCTGCTAAACTCCCACGGAATTTAGCGGGAGTCGGTAGCGGCGCCATGCCCGGGTGAAAAATTGTTTGCGCTAATGGGAGGTGCAAACGACCCGAATTTCTCCCCTATATATTTTAAAATTCCTTTGATGTTAATTGTTCCTCGGATATCCACAATACATGTTCTATCCATCTGCCAGGAAACATGGCCCAGAAATTCGGACATGTCCATTTTTGGGTGCACAGTGCAATTCCTGCATCTGAATGGTGAGGCACGAGGCTTTCCTAATATTGGGCCATGGGCATCACTATAATGGAGCCAGCGTGGCAGTAAGCGCCTGCCGGTGAAGAGGAATACAAGATGAGTCTTGGGTTGGGTCAGGTATCCAGGCTAGGCTGGGTTGGAGGTGGGGGGGGGTTGGTTTGGGGGTCGGGTTGGGGCTCAAGGGTCTGGGGATCATGGAGGCTGATTGATAGTGTGATGCTCAGTTGAAAGATCCAAACTATACTACATACTGCGCCTCCCATTGAATACCGCAACAAAACAGTTCTGCCCATATATGCACTGGAATCCACTCCTGGGCATCTACTTTTAAAGTTATGAGTATGTCTGCTTTATCTTAACATCAAAACCATTGAAAATATATTCATAAAGTTGCAAGTGATTTATTAGGCAACCTGGGCTTTTAGAAAATACAAGTTTGCAATGGAGTGGAGTTATAATGCAAACTACAAATGATGTGAAACTACCTTTTGAGGTGGTTTCATATCTCTGGCTTTAGTGTATTGGAAGTCAGATAAAAGATCTGACTCACAAGTTATACGCACAGAAAACCATTTTGTATAGTGAGGGTGGTGTTGTAACTACCATTAAGTTGTTTTGAACTGCTGCATCTTTTGGCATAAGGTTAATATAAAGTTATACGGTTCACATGAAACAGGCAATTTATTTTGAAATATTCTTTAATTATCCTAAGCAACCAACATTTTGTGAAATCCAGGGGACACCTGATCTATGAGAAACTTGGGTAAAACCTTTGTAATTTTTCCATTGCTGAACCCTATAAAGGATGTCCTCTTGTAATCATGGTCAGATATTTTAAATAGATAAAAGTAAGGTAGCACAGAGCCAGGTGATAATACCAACCAGGTCATCCTCATTCCATTTATACACAAATTATCCTTTAAAGAATTACAAATGTTAATCATCAATAGCTATAAGTAAAGAAACAAATATTTTTTTAATTACTAGTAAATCTCCTGTAACATTGCTCAGATACTCTGGGACTAGGAGCATGGATTCTGATGCTTACTGAAATCTAGATATGACAGTGGTTTGCTCATTGCTGTAATATAGCTGTACTGAAGCAATGTATCACATGACTAACAAAGTAAAAATATCATACTTTTAACTGATAGTAAAAGATGCATGCTTCATTGATATAATATTTGTAATACTATCTACCTCCTTAGAAAACTTGCTTAAAATGCAAGTTGTAACTTCTGGTGCTTTGCTCCCCAAAACCTTTTATTCGCAGTTATTTACAATATAAAATTGCATGCCATACCTCTAGTGGTAAATTTGCAGTATTTACTTCAGATGCAATCCTTACATTTGTTTATTTTCCTCCTTCCCCAAATACTTGTTTCTCAATTATTTATATGATTATAAAAGTGATTTTATAGTGAAGCTGTTGGTGGATCAAGGAGTACCCAATGACCAGGGTCTTGACCAGGTGGTCATTTACCCTGCTTTTGGCCTGGCTGACTGATTAAGGCCACAATGTCCTAGCTCAACTTCAAAGTGCCCCATAAACATCCTCTTCCAACCCTGGCACAAATATCAATCCCCTCAGTGGCACAAAAACTTTCATTCAGCCATCAACTATGTAAGACGCTGAAATAAAATTAAATATTTTTCATTCCCCCCTCCCACCCCCGCACTGTTTGCACCTGAGTTATTTATAAATGCTCCAGCTGATTGTAATGTGACGTGGATTGTTGTGGTGCACTCTGGCTATTGTAGTTCTAGGAAAGCAGAGCGAAAATTACAATTCACATGATGCATCGCATCTCTCTCTCTCTTACTCAAAATTTGTTCACATTTGTCTGAAGTGGCAGCAAACAAATTTCAGGCAAAGTTTCCAACTATGCGACTGAAGCAAAGCTTAAACCCCGAGTCACAGGTAGATGGAGGGTCTCCACGAGGCCTTCTTGGATGTATTTTTTTTAACAATAAATAACAAATTTCATAAGTAAACTTAATAATTTTAATGCAAACATAACTTTTTATATGGCTACATTTTAAGCTGGATCAGAAATCAAGATAACAGCAGGAATCACTTGGGGGGAAAAAAAATTCCAGTGTTTAAATTGGTTGCTTTTCTGTGGGGTCATTCAAGGGTGGATGCAGAGATGATGTTTCCACTGATAGGGGAGACTAGAACTAGAGGGCATAATCTTAGAATAAGGGGCTGCTCATTTAAAACTCAGATGAGGAGACATTTCTTCTCTCAGAGGGTTGTGGATCTGTGGAATTCGCTGCCTCAGAGAGCTGTGGAAGCTGGGACATTGAATAAATTTAAGACAGAAATAGATAGTTTCTTAAACAATAAGGAAATAAGGGGTTTATGGAGAGCGGGCAGGGAAGTGGACCTGAGTCCATGATCGGATCAGCCATGATCGTATTAAATGGCGGAGCAGGCTCGAGGGGTCGTATAGCCTTCTCCTGGTCCTATTTCTTATGTTCTTATTTGTAGTTCAATGAATATGGTTCTGTCCCTTGTTTTAGCGAACCAAAAAATGATTTACTTGTTTTTTTCTCGTTACAGATAAATTCGATGTGCTATCCACAGAATTATTGTGTAATATGCTAGACACATACTTTAAAAAAAAAACTCTGGAAAGATAATGGGTCAATTTTCAGTTTGGCCATCCGATGTCTGTGGAAGACCTGACCAATTTTCATGGCTGGGCCTCATCACCGTTCCATTTGGAGCATGGAGTGACTGACAGCAGGTGGAACAATTTTTGTGGGGCGAGGAGCATCATTCCTGGTCCCATAAAAATTGTTACAGGAACTTACCTGCAGTGTATTTCGAATGTCCTGCAGAGGTCCCTTTACGATCCGGTGGTTGGAGCGCTCGATGTCAAGCACCAATGAACGGCGCCAATCATTGGTATCAGAAAATTGCATCGGGATCCTATTGATATCATAGGACCCCAATTTGCATGGGCTAATGCGGTATCTGGCTGTTTCTGGCAGGTGTCAGGACTGCCAATTTTAAGGACCCCACCAAAATGGTCAGTGGGAATAGGACAGTAAGTCCTATGTTGTGGCTTTCAGTGTGGTATTCTCCTATTCCCACCTGAAAACAGGGATGAAAATCACCCATTTTATATAGATTCTCTCTCCCTCACTCATTCATATGGGAGAGAGAAATGTAGATACATACCATTCAGGGTAGACATTTGTACATCGAATAAGAACAAATACTGAAGAATGAAAAAAGGCCACTTAAGTAATAAAGTTTGTTCATTCCATGGACTAGAAACTTTACTTCCAACCCATTTAATCACCTGAGGAAAGGTTCCTTGAAATTCCTCCTTATCTCTTTCAAAGATAAATTGAACAAAGCTCCAGGCACCTATCTGACCAACTAATATAGGATTAGTATTTTTAGATGGGATTCCACGTATTCTATACAATGGGAGAGGAAATCCTTCTAATCTTAAATCTTGACTGAAACGTGTTAATTTTGTACTGATGAACTCTAGTTCTGTGCTCACAGTCCAAGTTGAATTATCCATTTGCATTATCTGTTAAAGACCTGAGTCACGTCTTCCCAAATTTTCTTTTCTCTGAGTCCCGTTCACCCATCACCCCTGTGCTCGCTGACCTACATTGGCTCCCGGTTAAACAACACCTTAATTTAAACTTCTCATCCATGTTTTCAATTCCGTCCATGACCTCGCCCCGCCCTATCTCTGTAATCTCCTTCAACCCCACAACCCCCAGAGATGTCTGTGTTCCTCTAATTCTGCTCGCTTGAGTACCCCTGATTATAATCAATAAACTATTGGTGGCCGTACCTTCTGTTGCATTGGCCATGAGCTCTGCAATTCCCTGCCTAAACCTCTCCGCCTCTCTATCCTCATTTAAACCTACCTCTTTGACCAAGCTTTTGGTTATCTGCCCTAATTTCTTCTTATATGGCTCAGTGCCAAATTTTTTGTCTTATAATACTCCTGTGAAGTATCTTGGGACATTTTACTATGTTAAAGGTGCTATATAAGTACAAGTTGTTGTTGTTTTAATGAAAATAAGTACAACCTAAAGTAATGAAACTGTTATTAACTCTCAGATTATCCAGTGTTAAAGTCCAGGCCTAATCCATGATCACCAGGATGGTTTTCAACATCTCAGTTGGTACTCTTCTTGTCAATGTTACTTATCTCCTGTACGTCTTGGTGAATCATCTGTCATTACCTTGGATAGTTTCAATGACTTTGACAGGGTTTAAGACTGTGCATTTCTACAGAAGTTTTGGGAAATATTCATGTAGTGCTGCAAACTGGCACAAAATGGCTGTTGTGCCTGGAATGAACGCTCAACAATGTCAGCCCGGGGTTCTCACTGAAAATCGTGCCTCATCTTTATAAAACCGGAGAGCTGCATATGTCAATCGAGCGGTCCCAACGTAGCTCACCAGTCGGGGCAGTGGGCAATTCATCCAGTTCTGACACTGAGCTAAGCCACAGGTAAGTCCTCTGAGGAGGGGAGGTGAGCCGGAGAGATAGTGCCTGAGCAAATAGTGGGATACAGTACTTTTGTAGAGCCAGGCAGAGCACTCCTGCTCTTCCTGGCTCCACAGAAACAAAACTACAAAAGAGTTACTTGCCTTTTTTATGGACTGAACCTCTAGTTAGGCCCCTGTTGCAGTTGGTAATTATTTTGGAGCACGTTCCTAAAACAGGCCTTCGGGCCCTTATTTGCATATTCAAGACATTTAATTGTTGTTTTAGGAGGCTGCCCTGGACACTGCCGGAGGAGATTGGACGTGAGAAATCGCAACATGAAAATCACTTCCCCAATGCAAATATTTGGCCCAAAAAATGAGCATGATGATTAACAATTCAAACTTACCTGGGCCTCTTCTGGCGTTGGTGCCAGATCCCGACATCTCTGCCCTGTTTAGGCTGACATTTACGGTGTAGTATTGAGAAGGGGCTCACTGACAGAGCTGCTGACTTTTGGATGAGATGTTAAACAGAGACCACATCAGGTCGATGATCCTTCGTCAGAACTAACCTGATATATTAACTCAGTTTCTCTGTCCACAGATACTGCCTGACCTGCTGAGTATTTCCAGCATTTCCTGTTTTTATTTCAGATTTCCAGCATCTGCAGTATTCTATTAATTTGTTGCAGTCCCCCTCAGTGTTGACTATTCCTCCAAATTTGATGTCATCTGCAAATTTATAAATGTTTTTTTTTATTCCAAAGTCTAAATCATTAATATAAATTGTGAACAGTGGTCCTAGCACTGATCCTTGTGTGACCCCACTTGCCACTCTGAATAGCTACCCTTTATCCCTACTCTGTTTTCTGTTTTGTAGCCAGCTTGCTATCCATTCTGCTACTTGTTCCCTGAAAGAAAAACATTTGCAGGGCTATGGGAAAGGGCGGGGGAGTGGGACTAGCTGAGGTGCTCTTGTAGGGAGTTGGCATGGTCTTGACAGGCCGAATGGCCTCCTTCCGTGTTGTAATTATTCTATGATTCTGTGACTGCATACTCTGACCTTATTCATTAGTCTATTATGTGGTACATAAGTCAAAGCTCTTTTGAAAATCTAGATATATAAATCTATCCTTGTCTACTCTCTCGCCTCTTGAAAGAATTCAATAAGGTTGGTCAAGCAAGAACTTACCCTTTTGAAATCAATGTATTTTATTCGCGGGATGTTGGCGTCACTGGCAAGGCTGGCATTTATTGCCCTTGAGAATGAGATGAGGCTGCACACAGGGAGGTTAAAGTAACAGTGACCTCAGTCTTCAATAAGACACTCCAGAGTGAGGAACAGGCCTTAGGGGCCGGCTTATATACAGTGCTCCCAAGGGATGCTGGGTTCCCTTGGGACTTCAGGGGATGAGCTCCTTGGTGGCGGAACATGGGAGTCCATGCTTTACAGATACACAACAAGCTGCATCCGTGTGGTGAAGGTTTCCCACAGTGACTTTGTCATAGTCGTCTGGTCCAACTGAGTGACTTGCTAGGCCATTTCAGAAGGTAGTTAAGAATCAACCACATTGCTGTGGGTCTGAAGTCACATGTAGACCAGACCAAGTAAGGATGGCAGATATTCTTCCCTTATGGGCATTATTCCCTTAAGGACATTAGATGGATTTTTACAACACTAGTTACTGATACTAGCTTTTATAGTCCAGATTTATTTAATTAAGTACTGATCTAGCTGTTCGACATAGGCTTCCCAGTCCCTCCGAGAACTTCTCCAGGATGCCCACAGTTTGCTGCATCTTTGCGTTGGATTCGTATTCTCGTCGCCAGTTATTGTGTTCCTAACACAGATGAGGCTGCACACAGGGAGGTTAAAGTAACAGTGACCTCAGTCTTTAATAAGACACTCCAGAGGAACAGGCCTTAGGGGCCGGCTTTTATACAGTGCTCCCAAGGGATGCTGGGATCCCTTGGGACTTAAGGGGATGCGCTCCCTGATGGCGGAACGTGGGAGTACATGCTTTACAGATACACAACATCACTCCCCCCCAAAGTCAAAGTGAAAACTATTTACAAGGTGAGGCGGTTGGGAGCCTTTCTTTCCCCGGTGGACCGCCTTGGTACAAATGTCTGGTCTGGTGTGTTGGCTGTGCCCTCGCTGGGCTGGCATGTTGTTGGCCCTGCAGGGCTGCTAGGTGTACCTGGCCTTGCTGGGCTGTTGGGCGTGATGGGTTCGATTTCCTGGTCCGGCGTGGTGTCGTTGATCCTTTGGGTGTGTGTTGTGGGCTCGAAAAAGACGGTGTTTGCTGTCGGTTATTCAGGGCAGTCTGTGAACCGCAGCCTCGTTTGGTCCAGGTGCTTTCTGCAAATTTGTCCATTGTCTCGTTTGACTACAAACACCCTACTCCCTTCTTTAGCTATCACCGTGCCCGCGAACCACTTGGGACCATGTCCATAGTTTAGCACATATACAGGGTCATTCAGATTCAGATCAATTTCCCGTGACACAATGGCGTGACCATCGTTTACATTTTGTTGCTGCCGCCTGCTCGCTACCTGATCGTGCAGGTTGGGGTGAACCAGTGAGAGTCTGGTTTTAAGTGTCCTTTTCATGAGTAGCTCAGCCGGGGGCACCTCTGTGAGCAAGTGGGGGCTTGTGCGGTAGCTGAGCAGTACTCGGGACAGGCGGGTTTGGAGTGAGCCTTCTGTGACTCGTTTAAGGCTCTGTTTGATTGTTTGTACTGCCCGCCCTGTCTGCCCATTGGAGGCTGGTTTAAACGGGGCCGAGGTGACATGTTTGATCCCATTGCGGGTCATGAATTCTTTAAATTGGGCACTGGTGAAACATGACCCTCACTGTCACTGTCACTGTCACTGACCAGTATGTCAGGCAGGCCGTGGGTGGCAAACATGGCCCTCAGGCCTTCAATGGTGGCAGTGGCGGTGCTTCCCGACATTATTTCACATTCAATCCATTTTGAAAAAGCATCCATCACCACCAGGAACGTTTTACCAAGAAACGGGCCTGCATAGTCGACATGGATCCTTGACCATGATCTGGAGGGCCAGGACCACAAACTTAGTGGTGCCTCTCCAGGCGCGTTGCTCAACTGAGCACATATGCTGCATTGCCATACACAGGACTCTAAGTCAGAGTTGATACCAGACCACCACACATGGGATCTGGCTATCGCTTTCATCATTACTATACCCGGGTGTGTGCTGTGGAGATCTGAGGTGAGCGTCTCCCTGCCCTTTTTTGGTAGCACTACCGGTTACCCCACAACAGGCAGTCTGCCTGAATGGACAGCTCATTCTTTCGCCGCTGGAATGGCTTGATTGGCTCCTGCATTTCAACGGGAATGCTGGCCCAGCTCCCATGCAGTACACAGTTTTTTACTAGGGACAGCAGAGGATCTTGGCTGGTCCAAGTCCTAATCTGGCGGGCCGTGACAGGTGATTTATCATTTTCAAACACTTTCATGACCATCAACAAGTCTGCGGGCTGCGCCACCATCAACAAGTTTGCAGGCTGCAACATTTCCACCCTCGTGGTGGGCAATGGTAGCCGACTAAGAGCATCCGCACAGTTCTTGGTGCCTGGCCTGTGGCGGATGGTATAATTATAGCGCGAGTGCCCACCTTTGTATGCAGGCTGAGCATTAGTATTTATCTCCTTGTTTTCAGCGAACAGGGATGTGAGGGGCTTGTGATCGGTTTCCAGCTCAAATTTGAGGCCAAACAGGTACTGATGCATTGTCTTTACCCCGAACACACATGCTAATGCCTCTTTCTCAATCATGCTATAGGCCCTCTCGGCCTTAGACAAGCTCCTGGAAGCAGAGGCGACAGATTGCAACTTCCCCGCAACGTTAGCTTGTTGTAATACATATTCGACTCCATACGACGACGCGTCACATGCGAGCACAAGTCTTTTACACGGGTTATACAATACAAGCAGCTTGTTGGAGCACAAAACGTTTCTGGCTTTTTCAAAAGCAATTACTTGTTTTTTTTCCCATACCCAGTTCTCACCTTTGCGCAATAACACATGTAGGGGCTCTAAAAGGGTGCTTAACCCCGGTAGGAAGTTACCAAAATAGCTCCGTGACGTTCTGTGGCCTGGGCGCGTTCATGATAGCCTCTGTCTTGGCGTCTGTGGGCCGAATGCCGTCCGCCGCAATCTTTCTCCCCAAAAACTCTTCCTCTTCCTCTTCGACCTCTTCAGCCGCAGCCCTACGCAATCCAGTCGCTGGAGGACCTCCTCCAGGTTTTGTAGGTGCTTGGCGGTGTCCCGATCCATGAACAATATGTCATCCTGAAAGACCACCGTGTGTGGTACCGATTGAGTAGGCTCTCCATGTTTCTCTGGAAGATCACTGCAGCCGACCGAATTCCAAACGGGCATCTGTTGTAGATGAACAGTCCCTTGTGCGTGTTGATGCAGGTGAAGCCCTTCGAAGACTCCTCCAGCTCCTGCATCATGCAGGCCGAAGTCAGGTCAAGCTTGGTGAACGGCTTGCCTCCTGCCAGCGTCGCAAATAGGTCATCTGTCTTAAATAGCGGGTATTAGTCCTGTAGCGAGAAACGATTAATAGTTACTTTATAATCTCCGCAAATCCTGACCATGCCATCACTTTTGAGTACTGGAACAATCGGGCTGGCCCACTCGCTGAATTCCACTGGGGAGATGATGCCCTCGCGTTGTAGCCTATCCAGCTCGATTTCCACTCTCTCCCTCATCATGTGAGGTACCGCTCGCGCCTTGTGGTGAATGCGTCATGCCTCTGGGACCAAGTGGACCCGCACCTTCGCCCCGGAAAAGTTTCCAATGCCTGGCTCAACAAGGGAAGGAAATTTGTTAAGAACCTGGGTAGATGAGGCCTCATCGACATGTGATAGCGGTCGGATGTCATCCCAGTTCCAGCGGATTTTGCCCAGCCAGCTCCTTCCAAGCAGTGTGGGGCCATCGCCCGGGACAATCCAGAGTGGCAGTTCGTGCACCGTGCCCTCATAGGTGACCTTGACCATGGCGCTGCCCAGGACAGTGAAAAGCTCTTTGGTGTACATTCTCAGTTTCGTGTGGATGGGGCTCAGGGCTAGTCTGAATGCCTTGTTGCACCACAGTCTCTCAAACATCTTTTTACTCATGATGGATTGGCTAGCGCCAGTGTCCAGTTCCATGGCTACGGGTAAGCCATTCAATTTTACATTTAACATTATAGGTGGACATTTCATCGAAAATGTATGCACCCCGTGTACTTCAGCATCTATCTCCTCTCTCTGAGGCTCGAAATTGCTTTGATCCACCATGGACCGACCTTCCTCTGCCACGTGGTGGTTAGCACGTTTTGCAGAGCTTGCAGCTCGTTTGCAAGCCCGTTGGAGGTGCCTCATTGTACCACAGCTCTTGCAAACATACCCTTTGAAACGGCATGAATAGGCTGAATGGAAGCCTCCACAACGCCAACAAGGTGTGAATTGCCTTGCATTCATCCTTTGTTGGGGACTCTGAGTCATCTGGGTCACCTGAGGCCTGCTGGCAATTGCAGACTCGTAGGTGTACATTTCTGCTCGCAAACACAGTTCTGGTTAATTTATGAACATTGCTAGCACTTGTGTGCTGAGAGATTTGTTTGGTGTTATCACTGGTGGACATCAACGCCTGTGCTATCGCAATGGCCTTATTGAGGGCCGGTGTCTCTACAGTCAAAAGTTTTCATAGGATGGTCTCGTGGCCAATGCCCAGTACAAAAAAGTCTCTGAGCATTTGCTCCAGGTAGCCATCAAACTCACATTGTCCTGCAAGTCGCCTTAGCTCGGCAACGTAGCTCGCTGCTTCCTGACCTTCAGATCGCTGACACGTGTAGAACCGATACCTCGCCATCAGCACGCTCTCCCTCGGGTTAAGATGCTCCCGAACCAGTGTACACAGCTCCTCATATGACTTATCTGTGGGTTTCACCGGAGCCAGAAGATTCTTCATGAGGCTGTAGGTCGGTGCCTCGCAGACTGTGAGGAGGACCGCTCTCCTTTTTGCAGCGCATCCTTCTCCATCCAGCTCGTTGGCTACAAAGTACTGATCTAGCCATTCGACATAGGCTTCCCAGTCCTCACCCTCCAAGAACTTCTCCAGGATGCCCACAGTTTGCTGCATTTTTGCGTTGGATTCGTATTCTCATTGCCAGTTATTGTGTTCCTAACACAGATGAGGCTGCACACAGGGAGGTTAAAGTAACAGTGACCTCAGTCTTTAATAAGACACTCCAGAGTGAGGAACAGGCCTTAGGGGCCGGCTTATATACAGTGCTCCCAAGGGATGCTGGGATCCCTTGGGACTTCAGGGGATGAGCTCCTTGGTGGCGGAACATGGGAGTCCATACTTTACAGATACACAACAAGCTGCATCCGTGTGGTGAAGGTTTCCCACAGTGACTCTGTCATAGTCATCTGGTCCAACTGAGTGATTTGCTAGGCCATTTCAGAAGCAACCACATTGCTGTGGGTCTGGAGTCACATGTAGACCAGACCAAGTAAGGATGGCAGATATTCTTCCCTTAAGGACATTATTCCCTTAAGGACCTTAGATGGATTTTTATAACACTAGTTACTGATACTAGCTTTTATAGTCAAGATTTATTTAATTAACTGATTTTAAGATCCCCAGCTGCCGTGGTGGGATTTGAACTTATGTCTCCAGCTTATTAGTCCAGGCCACTGTCTAGTCCAGTAACATAACCACTCTGCTACCATTCCCATCGACTATTCATTATTATATTTTTGGTTTCTGGATGTTTTCCTATTTTCTTCTTTAGTAGGGAATCTATTTTCTTGCTACTACTGATGTTAACCTGACTGGTCTATCGTTCCCTGAAATGTTCCCTGTAATTTTGTTTGGCGTTGCGCGAGGTCCCTGGAGCATTGCACAGCCGCGCAGCTTACAGGGAACAATGGTTCTCTGGACATGTTCTATCTCCTTTCTTAAATATCGGTATAATCCACCAGTCCTCCAGTACTACACCTTTTTCTAATGAATTATTAAATATATGTATAGCGTCTCTGCTGTCTCTTCCCTAGATTCTTTTAGAATACGCAAATGCAATCATCTAGAGCAGGGGTTTTATCCTCTTTGAGCTTGATTCGTTAATTTACTATTTCTCCTCTTTTTTTTTAAATGCGGTTATATCATTTCTAATTTCTTCTTCCGATGTCATGTCCACTTGATCTGTCTCCTTGGTAAATACTGAAGCACAATAATTATTTAATATTTCAGCCATCTCTCTATCACTGCCTGTGATTTTATCCTGACCATCCCTTAATGGCCCTATTCCCATCCTGACTTTCTTTTTTTTAATTTATCTGCCTGTAGAATATTTTACTATTTTGTTTTATGTTCCTTGATAATTTAGTTACATAATTCCTCTTCACCATCCTAATTTATTTTTGACTTTAATTTCTTTGTATTCTCCCTTGTCGTGCACTCTTCTGCTGTACATGTACTTAGTGTACAACCCTTTCCTTACCCTCAATTTTTCCCTTATGTCTTTAGTCATCGATGGTGTCTCATTAGTGTTTAGTTTGGTCTTTTTAGCGGAATATATTTTTCATGGGCTCGGTTGAACACCATCTTAAGTGTTTTCCATTACTGTTCTACAGCATTGTTATCCATTTTATTTTTACAAGTTCTATTCTCAGCCCCTTAAAATCCATCACCCTCATCTTTGTCATGCTTATGTCTTGCTCAATTATTATCCTAAGCCATATATTCTGGTCACTATTGTACAGAACTTGTACTTCTCTTAGCTGCTGTGGTTCATTCCCCATTACCAGATCCAGTAGTGAATCCTCCTTTGTTGGGCTTCTTACCTACTGGGTTAGAACGGAGTCCTGTACGCATTGTAGGAACTCCATTCCCTTATCCCCTTTACCTATCTCTTCTGGCCAATTAATTTTAGGATAGTTGAAATCCTCCATGATTACTATTCTATGTTTTTTACTAATTTCCCTAATTTGTTTGCATATTTCTTGCTCCACCTCCCTTCCACTATTAGGTGGTCTGAAGACTACCCCTATTAGTGTGATTGATCCTTTATTATCTTTTATTTCTGACCACATGGATTCTATTTCTGTCTTACTGATAACTGCGTTATTTTTTTCTACTGCAATTGGGTTTTCACTAATAAATACAGCAACTCCACCTCCCCTTTTTCCCTCTCTATCTTTTCTAACTATGTTATACCCTGCAATCTTTATTTCTCAGTTCTGATTTTTCTGTAGCCATGTCTCAGTAATCCCTACTATATCTGGTTCCTCACAACATATTATTGCCTCCAGTTCCCGTTTTATTACATATACTGTATGCATCGCTATACGACAGATTAACTCATTTTTAATAGCAGTTTCTCTCACGTTATTTTTTAACCATCTTTTTACACTCCTGCTCTATAACTCTAGTTACTCTCTGGCTATTTATGCCCTCCCTTAGTTTAGTCTGCCCAATTATTTAAGTTTGTTTCATTTCTTGTAGAATCCTCCCCCCATCTTGCTAGTTTAATGCTTTTGCGACATCCCATTTACCCTTTCTGCAAGGATACTGGTTCCATTCCTGTTCAAGTGGCACCCACCCCATTGGTACAGCTCTTTCCTGCCCCAGTACTTGTGCTAGTGCCCCATGAAAAGGAACCTCTCTTTCCCACACAAACCCTTTAGCCATGTGTTAACTCACCTGATCTGTCTGTTTTTATGCCAATTTGCACATTGCTCAGGCAATAATCCAGAGATTATAACCCTCGAGGTCCTGCTTTTAAATTTAGTTCCTAACTCTTGATACTCCCTCAGCAGGACCCTACATTACACCAGTGATTAAACTTTAAAAGAGCTAAATTGGCTGTAACATGTTGTGGGATTCTTGAGGATGTAAAAGATGTTACATAAATGCAAATGATTTCTTAAGGACTTTTACTTGATTTGATTTTGAAGAACAGAGATAAGCTTGCCTAATATTTCCTCAGGAGGCAAAAGAGCTTGGTGGAATCCAAGATTGCATATAGTCTGATGATCTTGTTCCATATTTTATACTGTGGATATAAGCCTCCAATATGGTGGGTGGGAAGCTGTGCACATTTCCATCTGGAAGTGCGCCGCTCGCCATGTTGGATAAGGTCATTAGGAGTGCATATCAGGAACGTTTAAAAATTAAATAATTTATTTAAATTAGGGTTCTGCGCTTCTTGTAGGACCTGTTCTCAATTTTCGAATGCCTCAGTGCTTCACTCACCATGAGTCACACAGCACTATGTGGGGCTAACCACCTGAATGTGAGCAAGAGTGCACTGTATTGAGGGAACAGGTTATACCACCAATTTCTACAACACTTGACAAGATGTACACTATGTTATGATACACACATCATGTTTAAGTCACTGGCCTTTTTTTAACAGTAATGTCAATGGTTACCCATTCATTTTAATGGGTTAACGCCAGCGATACAATCTGAATACCTAGCCACTTTTCATAGAAAAACTCCATACTGCAAAATGTCTCAGCATAACACACAACTAGAAAACTAAATTGGCTATTGTATTCATTCTAACAGCAATGTACCAACATCATTCATCTTTTCCAACTGAGAATTTCTGCCTTTTTTTAAAAACACTGCAACTCTGGCAGTACACAACCCTCAAAACTGTTCCTATTTTTATGTCGTTCAACGTGAGTATGTTATAGTGAGATTGTTGTTGACTCATTATATGTTTATTTGTTTACTGACCTGTTTTAAGATGGAGATAAAAGAGGGCTTTACTTATTAATATGTTTTAAAAAGCAACCAGAAATCCATATACCTTCAATAAACCTAGGTAAAAATTACTGTTACAGAACTTTACTTCAGTTTTCGTTGCACAGTGAAAGCCTTTTGTTCCAGTTGAAATTTGTTTCTGTAAACAAGTTGGAGAGAAAATTAGAAGGGTTTAATTTCTAAACTGGTTTTGGGACACTGCCATCATATTAAAATTAAGTAACAAGATGTTCCGATAATTTGTTTCAAATGGCTTACAACACCGAGCCCGATTTTTAATGAAGGCACTGAGAGGGGGAAATTTGTGCTTTTTCTACGCCATCTCTTCACTGAAGTGTTTTTTGTATTTTAAGTCCCTTTGTGTTTATCATTAAAATGGCACTTTCATGTCATGTGTCTATTATGCTGTATAAATGATGCAAAACGCACTTGTGTGCACCATTCACATCATCATTCACTCCACTACAAGAGAGTTGTATAATAGTACGCACACTGTGGATTTATCATGCCGACATAATAACTTTTGTAAGGGGGGAAACTTTGTGCCCCAGAAACTGGCCCTTGGGGTATTTCTCAAGGGGCCAATTTGTATCCGCATAAATAAATTAAAAAGGGTCGAATGTCACAGTTGGGTATATATAGAACCTGACATTAGAAATAAAGCACAGAATACCGCAGGTCTACAATACCATTTAAAATAGCTGCACGTTTTGTTTCTGCACTGCTGTGGCCCTGTAGCCAGCAACTACTGCAAGAGGCTTGCAGCAAGATTGTAAAATATCTGCCACAGGAGAAGTTCAGGGAGCAATATCTCTCAATATTATTTTCTTGCCCCAAATCTTTGCAAAAAATTTCAAAATGAGCCCCATTGTGTATAAATGAAAGGCATATTCATGATATGTCATCTATTTTCTCTTAAATGTCACCTCTTAAAATTTCTAAGTTTAAATATACTTCCTGTGAAATCATTAACAGTGCCTGTTAAAGGAAGCAGTTAATTCTCATTTTAACACACAAAATGTTATCACATGTACTGCTCCCTAACAATGTGTGCAAGTCAGCCCTTGTACACACCATATGATTTGATATTGAAATCAAGGCAATATAATAGCATGAGCAGTAATACAACCAGTGTTTTAGCACAGTTTCAATGGGCAAGAAACCACTTTTTCCCTCAGTAACCTCATACGTGCTGCAATGCCAATTGCGCTTGCTATAAACGTTAAGCATGTTTTGTTAAGCAAATGCATTCAGAATAGAATGATATCCCCTATTGTTTAAGGGTGACTGGACCAATATGTTGTATGTGTTCAGCAGTGATAGTAGGAAAGCCAATTGGTCATGGGAATATTTCCTTTGGAGCATGCCCACAGAGCCACAGACATCTGACAAGGATGGTGGGCAGGTGATGGTTGGGGTCTTGGAGAATGTTTCTTCCGAGAATTTTCTCCATAAGCAGCTGCACCTAGGGCTAAAACAGATACACTGGATTTAGATTTCCATAGCATCACAATGGGTTAAGTTTTTGGCTTCACTGGCTGGGTGATAATCTGGTCGAACAGATTGCCTGCCCGTTATTGAACTTGTCTGTTCTGTTCTGCCAAATCACTGCCCAGGCAGTGAAGATGAAAATTTGATCCAATGTCTCAGATCAATTTCCTCCAAACAATGAGATATATAGATAGAGGAATATTGTACGTATGCTTGTAGTTTGCCTGGAAATTAGTGCCACCAATTTGCTTCATTCCAACTCTGGTTAGCGGAATATTCAGTGTAACACAATGTATTTTATCAACATTTTTAGTATAACATTAGATGTCGCTCTCAATTACAGAAATGCTGTTTAGTTAGACAAATAGGAGCTGTTGAAGTGGCAATTGCATATGGTGGATTTTGTTGAGAAAACAACAGAGAATCTCTATGGAACCTCTCATGTTATCTTCATTTTAAGACAATCAATTGGTCCCCAAATTTGTGATGATCACCTGATGCACCTCTTCCAGCAGCATATCCAGAGTCTCTTCATTGAACAGGGAAGTTCTAGCACTTGGCTCTGGATGTATAGCCATCCTCTACATCACAGTCAGCCACATGTTGCGTGAGAAGAAATGAGCAGCCACCCTTTAAGAGCTGCTGCTCTTCAGATTCCCCACCTACTTTTTGCCCCTGATATTCCTTGTGCACTTAGAAAATGTGCAGAGTGCATATTATTATGGTAATGAGCTGAATCTGGTGTGCTCAGCTTATTTCCCTCTAAGTGATAGGCAGGTGTGTGTTTAGTGTTTCTGACTTCAGTACTTCCCCTTGATAACCATATATAATGTGTGTCTTCCAAATCTATTCTAGTGCTAATTCTCGGTGTTTCTCTAGTAAGAACATAAGAAATAGGAGCAGGAGTATGCCCTACGGCCCATTGAGCCTGCTCCGCCATTCAATAAGATCATGGCTGAACATCGACCTCAACTCCACTTTCCTGCCTGATCTCCATATCCCTTGATTCCCCTAGACTCCAAAAATCTATCTATCTTAGCCTTGAATATATTCAGAGACTTAGCATCTACAGCCCTCTGGGGCAGATAATTTTAAAGATTCACAACTCTGAGTGAAGAAATTCCTCCTTATCTCTGTCTTAATTATATAGCAAGTGTAAACAGACCTCTGTAACTTGAGCTTTTCCCTTGACCATTTGCGTGTGCACCGGACTCGAGCCATTCAATACTTTTCTACTTTTCCCACTCTTTCCTTTTCTCTTTATCCCTCCCTGACTGTTCTCTCCTGTCATCACGTCTCCTTTCATCTCTCCTCTCTCGGATACTCTGCCCTCCCAAATCCCTACCCTAATCCTTCATGACACTTTGACCTTCCTACTCTAGGTCTAGGTTTGATTCCTTCCTAGATAAGCCTGCAGCTTCCCTCTGTGGGTCTCTTGATATACTACAAAGGGCCCAACGAAGCATCTTTCCAATCTCCACCTTGTCCAACTCACCGCCCCCCCCTCCCCCCCACCAGTGCTGACCCTGTGGACGCAGGCAGTGGGGTAGCTGTTACTGACCCTCTCCACATCCCCCTCCAGAATGCCCATCCAAGTACCACAAAAATTTTATTACCGATATTTCTTCACTGCTTTCCTCCCTCTGCACTGATTGACTTCTCATCCTCGGTGATTTCAACCTCCATCTCAATTCATCACGCGCTCTCTCCTCTGAATTCACTAGCGTCCTATCCTCCCTTAAACTCTCCCTCCATGTAAACACACCAACCCATATTCGCAGCCACCTACTCGACCTTGCCATCTCTCATGGCTTTGCTACTCCCATCATGCCAATCGCAGATAAGGCCATCTCTGACCACTTCCTCGTATCGCTCTCCATCCACATCCTCCTTCCACCTCCCCCCCACCCCCCCACTCCCAACCCTACCTCCTTCTGTGTCCGCCCTGGAAAAAACTCTTTCCCGACTCTCTTACAACTGTACTAATGAACTCCCAACTGTCCAGCCTTTGGCCCTCCATTCACCATGACATTTCTGCAACTACCAATCTGCTCAATCACACCCTCATCACCACCTCTGATGTCCTAGACTCTGTTAAAACAATTACTCTCTCTCACTCTGGCTGTTCCCCCTAGTACAGCCCTGATCTTCGCTCCTTTAAGTCCAAGGGACGCAGACTTGAATGGATATGGCGGACAACAGAAAGCACTATCGGGTCCTGCTCTCGTCTGCCAAAATCACTTATTATTATAGAATCATTCTGGAATATTAAGATAAACCCCAGCTTCTATTCTCCACTGCAAACTGCCTTTTTAAATCACTCTCTCCAGTCTCCACCCTCATTTCTGACAATAAGTGTGAGGAGCTCATGGACTTCGTTGTCTCTAAGATTGAGAGCCTCCGTTCGACCGCCACTGCCTCTTTCCTTCCTTCCCCTAGCCCACTGGGCCAAACATCTTCTAAGGATCCCCCCTACCCTAGCCCTGACCTCAAATCTTTCTCCAGCTTCTCTCCGATCTCCCCTCATGACCTTTCCGAGCTCATCCTGTACATGAGACCCACTTCCTGCTCCCTTGACCCTATTCTCACCAAACAGCTGACCACCCAACTTCCTTTTCTGGCTCCCATATTAGCTGACAATGTTAACGGTTCTCTCTACTCAGGTACTGTCCCCCTCTTCCTCAAATCTGCTGCCATCACCCCTCTCAAAAAAACAATCCTCGACCCCTTCATCCTTGCAAATTACCGTCTCATCTCCCTTTTCTTTCCAAAGTCCTTAACCGTGTTGTCGCCTCCCAAATCTGTGCCCATCTTTCCTCCAATTCCATGTTTGAATCCCTCCAATCTGGATTCTGCGCCTGCCACAGTACCCAAATGGCTCTCATCAAAGTCACAAATTACATCCTTTGTGACTGTGAACAAGGCAAACTATCACTCCTCGTCCTTCTTGACTTGTATGCAGCCTTTGACACGGTTGGCCACTCTATCCTTCTTCAACGTCTCTCCACCGTTGTCCAGCTGGGTGGGACTGCACTTGCCTGGTTCCATTCTTACCTATCTAACCATAGCCAGAGAATCACATGCAATGGCTTCTCTTCCCGTCCCCACATCGTTACCTCTGGTGACCCCAAGGATCTATCCTTGGTCCCCTCCTATTTCTCCTTTACATGTTTCCCCTTGCTGATGACACCCAGCTCTACCTCAATACCACTTCTCTCGACCTCTCCATGGTCTCTAAATTGTCAGATTGCTTGTCCGACATCCAGTTCTGGATGAGCAGAAATTTTCTCCAATTGAATATTGGGAAGAGCGAAGCCATTGTTTTCCGTTCCTGCAACAAACTCCATTCCCTAGCCACTGACTCCATCCCTCTCCCTAACATCTGTGTGAGGCTGAACCAGGCTGTTCGCAACTCTGGTGTCATATTTGACCCTGAAATGAGCATTCCACCACATATCCACAGCATCACTAAGATCGTCTATTTCCACCTCCGTAACATCGCCCATCTCCGCCCTTTCCTCAGCTCAACCGCTGCTGAAGCCCTCATCCATGCCTTTGTTACGTCTAGACTTGACTATTCCAACGCACTCCTGGCTGGCCTCCCATATTCTACCCTACGTAAATTAGAGGTGATCCAAAACTTGGCTGCCCGTGACCTAACTCGCACAAAGTCCCGCTCACTCATCACCAATGTGCTCGCTGACCTACATTGGCTTCCGGTTAAGCAATGCCTCGATTTTCAAAATTCTCATCCTTGTTTTCAAATCCCTCTATGGCCTCACCCCTCCCTATCTCTGTAATCTCCTCCAGCCCCACAGCCCCCTGAGATGTCTGCGCTCCTCTAATTCTGCCCTCATGAGCATCCCTGATTATAACCGCTCAACCATTGGTGGCCGTGTCTTCTGTTGCCTAGGCCCCAAGCTCTGGAACTCCCTGCCTAAACCTCTCTGCCTCTCTATCTCTCTTTCCTCCTTCAAGACACTCCTTAAAACCTACCTCTTTGACCAAGCTTTTGATCACTTGCGCTAATTTGTACTTGTGCAGCTCGGTGTCAAATTGTTTTATCTCATAATACTCCTGTGAAGTGCCTTGGGATGTTTTACTACATTAAAGGTGCAATATAAATACAAGTTGTTGTTTCTGTTGATTTGATAGATTAATAAGAAACTAAGATGTTATAATATTCTGCATTAATATTGCAACAGATGTGGACTAGTGATGGGCAGCACACAGTTAGGATGCCATTTTATTCATCTACTTACATTTGCCAGCTGTTATACGTTTGCTTGAAGTGTAGCTAGGTCTCATTCTCTATGACCATGACAGGATTGCTCATACCTATAAATTAAAAAAATAAAATGTCAGTAATATAACCTATAATTTCATGTTGATCATGTAATTTCTGTTCATAACTAAATTTGTTTTCTGCAATTATTATGGGGCTTCTAATATCTCATATCTCTACAGCCCACAGTACAAATATTTGAGCAGTTTGTGGAGTCTGAGGAAGCGCTTACCCAATATAGTAAATGCAATTTTCCTTTTTCAAAATTAGGTATTAGTAGCTGTAAAGGTTCCATAAAATGGATTTAAGTCTTTGCTAGAAATACTAGGATTCCTAAAATTCAAAAGTAAATAAACTTGGATCGTGAAATTACACTGTGAGATCCTAGAACGGCAATCAGATGGGATATTATGTGTTTCCATACTGTGGTCAGGAGGATGGTGACAGTGCATTTACACATTTTATAGTGAGTGATATCGGGGCGGTCCCGATACCACCTGAAAAAAGTTTGCGTCTTCGACAGGAAATTCGGCAAAAAATCCTGAGTCGAAAATCACAGCGTTAAAAGAGGCCTCCATTTTGCGCATGCTTTTTTATTTTTCCAGGTGCAGACGTTATTTCAGGGTGCTGCAGCTTCCTCTGCACATGCCCGACTTCTGGCACTTCTGCACAGATGGAGCAGCAGGAGGCCAGGCAGCGTGCCAGACATTTTTCAACAGAGGCTGCTGAAGTCTTAGTCCACGTAGTGGAGAGGAGGTGGACATCACTCCATCTGGTTGGGGGAGGGAGACCGCTGTCAACTAGTTTCAAAAGGATATGGCGTGAAATTGCCCAGCAGGTGTCAGTGGCTGACACAGTTGCCAGAACTGGCACCCAATGCCGCATAAAGTTCAACAACTTTACCAGAGTACACTTCACATGCCTGCTATCCTTCCAAAATGAATATACACTATATGAAGTCTTTCGTGTATCTACCCATTCTCAAAGTCTTTCAGCCTGTGATGTGGCTTTCACAATGCATCAGAAAGCTGAAGGCTGACTTCTCCAGCCATTGCCTCTTAATTAAAGATGCACATACTCTCTTGTTCCCTAATCATTGAGAACCTTCCTCGCAATGCACTCCCACTGCTGATATGGGTTTCCTAAAGACCACCTGCAGCCCCTATGCTACGTACCTCTCACCTCCTACCAATCGCTCACAAAGATCATGCAACATCCACAAGATTGAAGTGAAGACATTTGTACATCCACACAGTCTCAGCTATTAAACTATGGCAGACATATGTGGCACAACAGGAGCTGTACCCATTCTGAACTCTTCCTATTTTTCTCATTGCAGGTGAAGCTGTCAAACAACAGGCATGAGCAGTGCCGGACAGGCAGGGGTCCACCTCAGATCCTTGACCTAACAGATGTGGAGGAACGGATGTCTGCCCTCATTGGATCACCAGCTCGGACAGCTCGGGTAGTGAGGGTATGTAAATGCTGCTGTGACTTCATTGAGATGTATAATGAAGTGGCGTAGGGCCTTCACATGTACCTGTGCAATGTCACCTTCCTGCTATCACCCTGCCCCCTACCCTGCTGCTAACCACACATCTGTTTGTTTTCTGCTTGCAGAAGAACAGCCATAATTGTGACGTGAGTCCAGGGAACCATCGACTTCTGGCCATGGGGGAGATGATGAGGTGTGTGAGGAGACTGCAATGCCTGAGCCGCAGAGCCCACCAGTTGGCCCTTTGCAACAAAGCACATCTGGGGACGAGCCCAATTTCCCTGGGTTTGAGTCGCTCCTGGTCCCAGTCATCGACAGCAACGCGCAGCGAGAGGGGAATCTCGCAGGCCAGCTCTCCAAAGGGTGAGTCGGCAAAGTAGGTCTGCTCAACAACAGGCAAACATGGCACTGGACTTGGTGGAACTGTCCAGGGAAAACACAGGCATGCACCGTGAGCTCATGGGTGGATTGGGTCAGATCCCAGAGAGCATCGACACACTTTCTGCGACTGTTGCGGAGGCAGCATCGTGCATTAACGGTGCAACTCAGGACTCCAGCGAGGCCATCATTGCCCACTCACAGAGGCAGGTGTCCTCCAGCAGTGACAGTGGCGTTCCAGAGTGTGTGGCGCATGCCCTTGATCATGTTGCAGCATCGATTGAATCGCAGGCACAAGCTACACTGCAGCTTTGTGATGTGATGCGGTCGATGACTGGTGCTATCCTCTCTGTGTTCCCCACTGTCCAACGGGGAAGGGTTGGTGCTGAAGCAGGCCAGCAAGTTGTGGAGACACATCGTGCTCCACATGTTGAGGCCCAGCCCCGTCGGAGTCTCAGTGGCTCCCAGGAAATGGAAAGTGCTGTCCTTCCTCAGGATGACAGCATTCCAACTCCCACCACTGACTCACCAACCATCCACCCTACATGGTACCCACCCGAGCCACCAGTGACGGCTTCTATCGACGATGAGGCGTAGCAGTCCGCAGCCGGGCCTTCCAGGCCCAGAGCTGGTCCAGGGCATCCTCATACACTGTCTGCCCCCCTAACACAGCAGCCTTACTGTAGGCATTGAGGCCTCATTGAGGAGGAGCAGCAGGCATGGGAGGGGGATGAGGGGAAGGGGGGGGGCGAGGTGGGTACAGCCTTCAGCAGATGCCTTGCTATTTTATGAGAACACCTGTAAATAGTTGTTTTTTAATAATGCACTTGTTAAGTTACTTGCAGCTGAACGTTGTTTATTGGATCGTTTGGTTATGATGATTTATTGTCTCCTTTGGTTTTAGAAACATAGAAAATAGGTGCAGGAGTAGGCCATTTGACCCTTCGAGCCTGCACCACCATTCAATATGATCATGGCTGATCATTCCCTCAGTACCCCTTTCCTGCTTTCTCTCCATACCCTTTGATCCCTTTAGCCGTAAGGGCCATATCTAACTCCCTCTTGAATATATCCAATGAACTGGCATCAACAACTCTCTGCGGTAGAGAATTCCACAGGTTAACAACTCTCTGAGTGAAGAAGTTTCTCCTCATCCCAGTCCTAAATGGCCTACCACTTATCCTAAGACGGTGTCCCCTAATTTTGAACTTCCCCATCATCGGGAACATTCTACCCACATCTAACATGTCCAGTCCCATCTAATCTTATAAGCTTCTATGAGATCCCCTCTCATTCTTCTAAACTCCAGTGTATAAAGGCGCAGTTGATCCAGTTGCTCCTCATATGTCAGTTCCGCCATCCCGGGAATCAGTCTGGTGAACCTTCGCCGCACTCCCTCAATAGCAAGAAAGGCCTTCCTCAGATTAGGAGACCAAAACTGAACACAATATTCCAGGTCAGGCCTCAGCAAGGCCCTGTACAACTACAGTAAGACCTTCCTGCTCCTATACTCAAATCCCCTAGCTATGAAGGTCAACATACCATTTGCTTGCTTCACCGCCTGCTGTACCTGTATGCCAACTTTCAATGACTGATGAACCATGACACCCAGGTCTTGTTGCACCTCTCCCTTTCCTAATCTGCCGCCATTCAGATACTATTCTGCCTTTGTGTTTTTGCCCCCAAAGTGGATAACCTCACATTTATCCACATTATACTGCATCTGCCATGCATTTGCCCACTCACCTAACCTGTCCAAGTCACCCTGCAGCCTTTTAGCGTCCTCCTCACAGCTCACACCGCCACCCAATTCAGTTTCATCTGCAAACTTGGATATATTGGGAGTAGATTATTTGTAAATTTTTAAAATAAAAATGTCACTTTGGCCTTTTGCCGTTAGTGTCGCTTCTATCATTCGAAATCTCAGCTTAGATGTGCCTGTATGGTGGCACATAGAATGGCCAGTATTTGATGCATTCCTCAGCTTCCTCCATTCAACCAAACCAGTCTATTATGAGCTGGCGACGTGTGGCTCTTGCTCCGGCAGCATCTGGATGCTGCCTCCCCCATGGATGGGGTAGCTGTGCAATCTGGGCCTCACCAGGCTCCTGTTTGTCATCCTCCTCCCTCTGAGGTAGGCCTGCAATCCTCACTGGAAATGCCT
The DNA here is from genome assembly GCF_044704955.1 of Pristiophorus japonicus. Lineage (NCBI taxonomy): Eukaryota > Metazoa > Chordata > Chondrichthyes > Pristiophoridae > Pristiophorus > Pristiophorus japonicus. The sequence goes on from NC_091978.1 coordinate 140,590,396, forward strand.
GGCCCCTCATGATGACCAAGTTGTGTAGCATGCAGCACATCACACTGAATTCGGAGACCTGTTGATGGGGAGTATTGAAGGCTGCCTCCAGAGCAGTCCAGGCATCGGAAGCACTGCTTGAGCACCCCTATTGTCTGTTCGATGATGTTGCGGGTGGCTGCATGGCTGTCATTGTAGCGCTGCTCGGCTCCTGTGGTGGGGTTGCGGAGGTTATGAGCCAGGTGGCTAGGCCTTATCCTTTGTCCTTGATCAGCCAGCCCTGCCCTTCCATTTGGTGCTGAAGCATTCGTGAGACATTGCTCTCACTCAAGATGAAAGCATCACGTGTGCTCCCTGGATAGCGGGCATTCACTGCGAGGATGTGCTGCGTGTGGTCGCACATCAGTTGGAAGTTTAGGGACTGGTATCCCTTTCAGTTTCTGAATACCTCTGCATTGTCGAATGGTGCTCGCAAGGCCACATGTGTACAGTCAATGGCTCCTTAAACCTTCGGGAAACCTGCAATTCTGCCAAACCCACATGCCCTCTCATTCTGGCCATCCCTGCTCATTGGGAACTTAATGAAGTCCATTCTGTGGGCGTACATAGCCTTTGTGACTTGGCGAATACAGCGATGTGTAGCTGTATTGAGAGACGCTACATATGTCCACTGCTGCTGCCTGGAAGGAGCCGGAGGCATAGAAGGCCAGCGCCACAGTCACTTTCACTGCGACGGGCAGCGCAGTCATGTTAGTGCTGGAAGGCTGTAGCTCTGCCTGTAGGAGCTGGCATATCTCTGTCAGCACTTCCTTTCAGAAGTGCAGCCTTCTCACACACTGCTCCTCAGAGAGCTGGTGGTATAAGCGTTGGTCCCTGTAAACACGTAGGTGGTAAGGCCTCCTCCCCAGACGTTTTCGGCCTCTCCTCATCCGTGGCCCGAGATGGCCAGCAGCCCTTCTTCTAGCTTGACGCCATCTTCCAATAGCAACCAGCATGATACGCTGGCGAACTAGTAATGCCCCCATTAAATTCTCTCACTGACCTTGTAAGGACAACGTAATGGCAGATAAAACTGTCGTTTGCAAGTTGGAGCTTCACACAGTGTGCTTTGCACAACCGTTACAGTCAATGTGATCCGCGATATAGGATCCTCCTCCCTCCATTTAAGTACATCGCCAATATCGCCTGCTGCACCCTGGGAATGCTGGTTTGTTTAGACGTTTCCTGGGGTGGATGTTAAATGAGGCGTAAGGGCTGAAAATTCCATCCGGGGCGTTAGCGCAGCATTACACGACGATTGATGTCACAATCCCAGTCAATCTGGAGAGTGGGGCAATAATTTTTTTGTGCCGCTGCAAATCAGGAGCCTAATTTACCGGCCTGCTGCTAAAACCTGCACGCCCGGCATTACACCCAGAAACACCAATTACAGCCCATCCAGGGCACAGAGGCGCAAAACGGCGGAAATCCGCCAAACAGATTACTTTCCCATCTAGCTTTGTATCGTCAGCAAACTTAGATAAATTGCACTCAGTCCCTTCATCTAAGTCATTAATATAGATTGTAAATAGCTGTGGCCCAAGCACTAATTCTTGCAGCACCCTACTATGTGCAGCTTACCAACCTGAAAATGTCCTGTTTATCCCTACTCTCTGCTTTCTGTCAATTAACAAATCCTCTATCCATGCTAATATATTACCCCCAACTCCGTGAGCCCTTATCTTACATAGAAAGCTTTTACGTAGCAGCTTATCGAATACCTTTTGGAAATCCAAATATACTATATCCACTGGTTCCCCTTTGTCTACCCTACTAGTTACATCCTCAAAAAACGCTAATAAATTTGTCAAACACGATTTCCCTTTCATGAAACGATATTGACTCTGTCTAATCATAGTATGATTTTCTAAGTGCCCTTTTACCACTTTCTTAATAATGGATTCTAGCATTTTCCCAACAACTGATGTCAGGCTAACTGGCCTGTAGTACCCTGTTTTCTCTCTCCCTCCTTTTTTGAATAGCAGGGTTACATTTGCTTCCTTCCAATCCGCTGGAACTTTTCTAGAATCTAGGGAATTTTGAAAGGTCACATGCAATGCATCCACTATCTCTGTAGTCACATCTTTGAGAATCCTAGGATGTAGGCCATCAGCTTTTGTTGGCTTTTTGTTGGCTTTTAGTCTCATTAGTTTCTCAAATACATTTTTTCTACTGAGCTTAATTACTTTAAATTCCCTATTCTCATTAGTCTCCTGGTTCCCCACTATTTTTGGTATGCTTTTTGTGTCTTCTACTGTGAAGACAGATATAAAATATTTGTTGAAAGTCTCTGCCATTTTCTTATTCCTCTTTATAATTTCTCCTGTCTCTGCCTCTCGGGGACCAATGCTTACTTTTGCAACTCTCTTCCTTTTCACATACTTGTAGAAGCTGTTCCTATGTAGGTTTTTAAAATACTGAAAAGAGCAGGCTCGAGGGGCCGATTGGCCTACTCCTGCTCCTAATTCTGATGTTCTTATAGATGAGGTGAATGCAAGCAAGCAATCTATCGTGGACAATGAGCATAGGTGTAGAGTATACAAGTACAAGAGTCACAAGTTTTGAGCAATGACAGAGATTATGAAATCCCCTTTTTCCCTCTATAGTGGATAAGTGAAACATACTCCTGCATCTTTAAAATGGAGCTGAATTGATATCAGCTGAGAATTGGAATAGGGTCAGAGCTAGAAATTGGTCTCCTTTGCGCCTCCAGGTAGCGCCTCTGGGGGGCCGATAATGGGGCGCAAATGGGGTTGTGACCAGGTGCAGCGAATTGAATGATGCCTGCGAACATGCATTCCGGTTTTGCGCTGGTGCTAAGATCTACTGCCTTGGTCCCTAGCGCCCCGGTGATCGCGACGTCATCCAGTGCGCATCGCCCCGGATCAGAAATTCCCCATCGGCCCCCTGCCTAGAGCGCCTGACGTTAACAACGGCGGGAAGAGGAGGCAGTATGCAGTCGAATGGCCGCTGGAGGAGCGGTATTTAAAGGCGTCAACATCTGTTTTTTTTTTAAGTCGGTAAAGAATGCTGCCTTGTCAGTTTGAGATAGGCAAATAGGCGTTTTGAGTGATTTCAGTGTTTTTCACTTTCAGGAGCCTTCAGCCTCAGAAAAACTATTCACTTTCATTTAGGTGAGATTTAAAAGTGCAACATTGCCATACGTTAATGGGGGCTGTACTGGCACTAGACCTCGCCCTCCAATGTCAGTGTTGGAGTCAGCGGAGGCAGATTGCAAAATGTGGCCAGAGGGAGAAGGGCCAACAGGGCTCTCAACAGGAGACTTTGCCCTCCCAGGGTATTCTGGGAGCACTTCTCCCACATCAATTTCACTGAGGCACAGTGTCTTAGAAGGCTCTGCTTCTCCAAGGACATGGTCACAGAGACCTACCACTTCCTGCAATCAGACCTCCAGCCTCAGACTCTTTCAGTGGCAGTCAAAATCATCATCGCCTTTCGTTTCTACGCCAGTGGATCCTTTCAGTGTGTATCTAACATATCACAGTTCGTCATCCATTGCTGCATCTGCGAGGTCACAGGTGCTCTCTACAGAAGGAGAAGGGACTACATTTCATTCCCGATCACCAGAGAGAAGCAGGACGAGCGTGAATGTGGCTTTGCCAAGATAGTGGGCTTTCCCATGGTACAGAGCGCCATTGACTGCACCCACGACGTTTTGTGGGCACCGCATAACAATCCTGAGGTATTCCATAACTGCAAAGGTTACCACTCACTTTGTGTGCAGTTGGTGTGCGGCTACTTCAGGGAGCAGCGCGTGCTGCTGCAGGAGGGCGATGGCTGACTGCGGTATGGGCAGGTACAGCAGGAGCAGCGAGGTCAGGGCGAAGGAGCGACAAGAGTTCATAGACGGAAGTGATCAGGGCCCAGGAGAGGCGAGAGATCGAGGCCCTGAAGAGGCGAGGGCCCAGGGGCAGCACGGGGCAGCCCACATGGCGATGTGTGCGCACTAGGTCCATGCAGTAGAGCTGGTCTCCAGTCATCTTGGTTAATCCTTGCCACTGGACCAAGACCTAGCTTTGTCAAGCCCGTTGGTGGCTGTTGTGTAACGGCCATCACACGTTAAAAGATTCCACGCACAGGCATCTTCCACCCTTCAAGATGTAGTTCGGAACCTGGAATATTAATTCCTCCATTGAAACACCTGTGAACTCATCCCTTTTTGGCGTGGAAGCAAGTCATCCTCGTTTCGAGGCACTGCCTATGATGATGATGACACATGCCGAATCCTCACTGTCAATGTCCGCTATGCTGGCAGCAGCCAAGATGCCTTCATCCTGCGCCAGACCAATGTGCCAGCTCTCTTCCAGCCACCACATCAAGCTCAGGACTGGCTGCTGAGGATCAAGAGCTCTCCGCCCTCCACCTGGCTCATGACTCCTCTCCGCAATTCAACACTCGTGCCCTGCTCTCATATAATGACAGCCATGTCGCCACCAGGAACATCATTGAGCAGAGCATCGGAGTGCTCAAGCAACGGTTCCGCTACTTTGACTGCTCAGGAGGAGCCCTCCAGTACACGATTGAACTGGTGTCCCTTTTCGAGGTCATCTGCTGCATGCTGCACGACTTGGCCATCGTGAGGATGCAGTCATTGCCAGCAGGCAAAGCCGCACCACCTCAGCAGGAGGAAGAGTGAAGAGGAGGAGGAACAGGAGCACGAACATGAGTGACGGAGGAGGCAGCCACTCAATCGGCCTTCTGGAAGGGCGGTCCGTGATCGCCTCATCAAACTTAGGTGCCAATGAATTTGAAGCCACTTCCTGTTTGCTCAGCACATCCCCATCATTCCATCAATTTCTCATTCCATATCACACCCCAAAGCTGAAATGAGTTACAGCACCAAATCTGCAACATTCAAATAATAAATGTATCCAAATTCAGTAACTACATATACACAACAACGATATTAACTAATAACCCTTGTGCAAACCCTTACTTCCTCTCTTTACACTGCCTTTTCCTAATCTACTGCTCCTCTGTAGTGTCTCCCCAATGGCTGCAGCAGGGCTGGTGGAAGGCTGCTGAGTGTCAGGGCCAGTTACTGCAGATGGCCTTGCAGGACGCTCTCGACTAGCTCTGGGCTAGAAGGCCCAGCTGTACACTGCGCCACCTCAGGCTGGGCGGCGACAGTGTGGGCTGGCTGGATGACAGTCAGCAACAAGGGCAATGGCAGAGTGGCAGTGGTGGGATCAGGAATGCTGTCATCCTGAGCGAGGACAGCAGATTCCTGCTCCACTGGCCCACTGCCACTGCCCCGGGGCAGCACCTCAGCATCCCGAGCAATCTGCTGCGACTCCGAGATCCCTGATGGACTGTGGTGGACCCAGCGATGATGGCAGCAGTCAGAGCTTGCATGGCAGCTGAGACTGCATGAGAGCAGTCGGAGACTCGATGCCACCAACCATTGACTGCATGACAGAACTAAGAAGCTGCGTGGTTTCCGCCTGTGCTGCAATGGAAGCTGCCATATTGCCCATGGCACACGTTAGGAGGTCTGGGTCCTCACGGTCTCTCTGTGAGTCCACCATCCTCTGCAGAGTGGAAATGATGGGTCCATAGTGTGCGAAGAGCTCTGTGCAATTTTGGAGATGGATTCCTCCATGTTCCTTACCAATGCCGAGAGGCTTTCGGGCACCCTTGCCATTGCACCTATCAACTCGGAGTGCATGGCCATCACCCTTGTTGTGAACGCCTCCCCATCGAGGTCCTCATCTGAGTCCTGTGCATGAACTCACCCTCAGGGGAGCTGGCTCCTGAGCTACCCTTTCCCCCTGGCCTTGCTGCAGCCCGCTCATCCCTGTGTAGATCCCTCGACTAAACTTGTCTCTAAAGATCGTGTATGCCAGTATCTGAGGTGGTGCCTGTAGGTGAGAGATGCAGTGATGCGGTGTTTTCTTTTTCTTTTTCTTTTTCTTCCTCTTCCTCTTCCTCTTCCTCTTCCTCTTCCTCTTCTCCTTCCTCACTCTCAGTGTGAGGTTCAGGGACAGGCTGCTCATCTGGTTGCTGCTTATCTGCAAGTATAAAGGCACAAGTCTCATGTTAAGGTGAGGGCGGTGGGGGGTGGGGGGTTGATGGGGACAGGAATGGAGCAATGAATGCAGATATTATCAGGAGCTGGAAAGTGACAAAGACTTGTGATGTGAGGGGGAAGTGGAATGACAGAAGGAGAGGGGATGAAGATACCATTGTTTCCCCCAATGGGGTCGACGTCGCCAATTGCCAAAGTGCCCACCACCTGCTGCCCAATGAATCGCTGCACTTGCTCCTCAAGGTCTGAAAGCTGCTGCAGCCTTGCATCACCCCTGCCTGTTCTCTGCTGCTCCCTCCTATTGTGGACCATCTTGGCCTGCAAGAGAAACAAGTGTATGTGACTCAGAGTCCAGCTGTGTGTTTGGGAGATACGCGTGCCCTAGTTGAATAGCTGTGATTGTAAGTGTCATGTATGTATGATTGGGTTTACTAGCCACCAGGTGGTGCCACTGTCGGAGGTCATTGGGCTGTGCGCACGTGTGTGCGGCCCAGGTATAAAAGGCCAGCCATCTTGTAATGTAATCACTTTGGGCCCGAATAAAGTAGAGCCAGGTTTGTACCTGTTCAGAGTTTACAGTATTCAGTCTATTGAGTTATTGCAAGCACAACATTTGGTGACGATGTAACAAGAACTTTTGCATGCAAAAATGAGCACAATCGGAATTCTGGAGCGATTCGTGGAGGGAGATGATTGGGCAGACTTTGTAGCCCGCTTGAACCAGTACTTCGTGGCCAACAAAATGGAGAAAGAGGCAGACGCAGTTCGGCGCTGGGCGGTCCTCCTCATGGTTTGCGGTCCGAAAATCTATGGACTTGTAAAGAATCTCCTCTCGCCCTTAAGTCCAACGGACAAGGACTATGAAACATTGTGTGCTTTGGTATGTGACCAACTCAAACCAGATGAAGGCATCATCATTTCAAGATATCGATTCTATACGCAAGTTCGTTCTGAGGGCCAGGATGTAAGACATCTAGCTGGACCGCGTAAGTTCGAAACTGCGTTGGCAGACATGCTGCGGGACTTCTTTGTAATTGGCATCAACCACGAAGTGATCCTGCGTAAGCTACTGGCGGCGGAGACGCTGGATTTGAGCAAGGCCATCACGATTGCCCAATCATGCATGACGACGGACAAAAGCTTAAAGCAGATATCATTGAAAAATCGGAACTCGGTAAGTACCGTAAACAAGATAGTATCGTCATTTGGCAGAGCTACATATGGCAGGGCCTACCCGACTGTGTACGCGAAACCTGTGGCTGCTCAAAGTCCGCCAACGGGAATGAATCCGATATCACCATGTTGGCGTTATGGGGGAAATCATCGGCATCATCAGTGTCAGTTTAAACAGTATATTTGTAAAGGCTGTTCGAGAGTGGGGCATCGCCAGCATATGTGTCCGCAACTGAGCAAGCTTGCTGCGACACACTACGTGGAGGATGATAACCAGCCTAGCGCAGATCCGGATATGCAATCTGAGATACCAGAGGAGGAAGTGTATGGACTGTATTCGTTCCTAACAAAGAGTCAACCGATAATGATTAATGTAAAACTTAATGGTGTGCCGGTATCAATGGAATTGGACATGGGTGCGAGTCAATCAATAATGAGCCAGAGGACATTTGACAAGCTGTGGGATACTAAGGCTGTGAGGCCTAAGCTGAGTCCAGTCAATGCCAAGTTGCGTACATACACTAAAGAACTCATAAAGGTGATTGGCAGTGCAGTAATCAAGGTGTCGGTGCGGTTCTCGGTTTACCGTTATGGATTGTTCCAGGCAATGGTCCAACGCTGTTCGGCAGGAACTGGTTAGAAAAAATCAAATGGAACTGGAACGAGATCAAAGCGTTGTCATCGGAGGATACTCCATGTGCTCAAGTGCTGAGCAAATTCCCCTCGCTGTTTGAACCAGGCATCGGCAATTTCACAGGAGCCAAGGTGCAGATCCACGTGGACTCGGATGCAAGACCCGTCCATCATAAAGCTCGGACAGTTCCGCACATGATGAGGGAGAAGGTCAAAATCGAACTGGACAGACTCCAGCGTGAAGGGATCATATCACCGGTCGAATTCAACGAATGGGCCAGCCCCATTGTTCCCATGTTGAAAAGTGATGGCACTGTCAGGATTTGTGGAGACTACAAGGTTATATCAGTCATTGAAGGTTGGCATGCAGGCGGTTAAGAAAGCAAATGGCATGTTGGCCTTCATAGCGATGGGATTTGAGTACAGGGGTAGGGAGGTGTTGCTACAGTTGTACAGGGCCTTGGTGAGGCCACACCTGGAGTATTGTGTACAATTTTGGTCTCCTAACCTGAGGAAGGACATTCTTGCTATTGAGGGAGTGCAGCGAAGGTTCACCAGGCTGATTCCTGGGATGGCGGGACTGACCTATCAAGAAAGACTGGATCAACTGGGCTTGTCTAAGGATAAGAGGTAAGCCATTTAGGACCGAGATGAGGAGAGACTTCTTCACCCAGAGAGTGGTGAACCTGTGGAATTCTCTGCCACAGAAAGTGGTTGGGGCCAATTCACTAAATATATTCAAAAGGGAGTTAGATGAAGTCCTTACTACTCAGGGGATCAAGGGGTATGGCGAGAAAGCAGGAAGGGGGTACTGAAGTTTCATGTTCAGCCATGAACTCATTGAATGGCGGTGCAGGCTAGAAGGGCTGAATGGCCTGCTCCTGCACCTATTTTCTATGTTTCTATGTTTCTAACCCGTCAGAATTTTAAACGTTTCTATGAGGTCCCCTCTCATTCTTTTGAACTCCAGTGAATACAAGGTTGTTTGTGTCCTCCTTAGTGAATACCGAACCAAAGTACTTGTTCAATTGGTCTGCCATTTCTTTGTTCCCCGTTATGACTGCCCCTGATTCTGACTGCAGGGGACCTACGTTTGTCTTTACTAACCTTTTTCTCTTTACATATCTATAGAAACTTTTGCAATTCGCCTTAATGTTCCCTGCAAGCTTCTTCTCGTTCTCCATTTTCCCTGCCCTAATCAAACCCTTTGTCGTCCTCTGCTGAGTTCTAAATTTCTCCCAGTCCCCAGGTTCGCTGCTATTTCTGGCCAATTTGTATGCCACTTCCTTGGCTTTAATACTATCCCTGATTTCCCTTGATAGCCACGGTTGAGCCATCTTCCCCTTTTTTTTTTACGCCAGACAGGAATGTACAATTGTTGTAGTTCATCCATGCGGTCTCTAAATGTCTGCCATTGCCCATCCACAGTCAACCCCTTAAGTATCATTCGCCAATCTATCCTAGCCAATTCACGCCTCATACCTTCAAAGTTACCCTTCTTTAAGTTCTGGACCATGGTCTCTGAATTAACTGTTTCATTCTCCATCCTAATGCAGAATTCCATCATATTATGGTCACTCTTCCCCAAGGGGCCTCGCACAATGAGATTGCTAATTAATCCTCTCTCATTACACAACACCCAGTCTAAGATGGCCTCCCCCCTAGTTGGTTCCTCGACATATTGGTCTAGGAATAGCAGGATAGTTAAGATGAATACGTGGCTTGAGGAATGGTGCAAGAGGGAGGAATTCAAATTCCTGGGACATTGGAACTGGTTCTGGGGGAGGTGGGACCAGTATAAACCGGACAGTCTGCACCTGGGCAGGACCGGAACCGATGTCCTCGGGAGAGTGTTTGCTAATGCTGTTGGATAGGGTTTAAACTAATATGGCAGGGGGGTGGGAATCTATGCAGGGAGACAGACGGAAGTAAAATGGGAGCAGAAGCAAAAGGTAGAAAGGAAAAGCAAAGTGGAGGGCAGAGAAATCAAAGGCAAAAATCAAAAATTACAACATAATTCTAAAAGGACAAAGAGTGTTAAAAAAACAAGCCTGAAGGCTCTGTGTCTCAATGCGAGGAGCATTCGTAATAAGGTGGATGATTTAACTGTGCAGATAGCTGTTAATGGATATGATGTAATTGGGATTACGGAGACATGGCTCCAGGGTGACCAAGGCTGGGAACTCAACATCCTGGGGTATTCAACATTCAGGAAGGATAGACAGAAAGGAAAAGGAGGTGGGGTAGCATTGCTGGTTAAAGAGGGGATTAACGCAATAGTAAGGAAGGACATTAGCTTAGATGATGTAGAATCTGTATGGGTGGAGCTGCGGAACACCAAAGGGCAGAAAATGCTAGTGGGAGTTGTGTACAGACCACCAAACAGTAGTAGTAAGGTTGGGGATGGCATCAAACAGGAAATTAGGGATGCGTAGAATAAAGATACAGCAGTTATCATGAGAATTGTGAACCTGTGGAATTCTCCACCACAGAAAGTTGTTGAGGCCAGTTCGTTAGATATATTCAAAAGGGAGTTAGGTGTGGCCCTTACGGCTAAAGGGATCAAGGGGTATGAAGAGAAAGCAAGAATGGGATACTGAAGTTGCATGATCAGCCATGATCATATTGAATGGTGGTGCAGGCTCGAAGGGCCAAATGGCCTACATCTGCACCTATTTTCTATGTTTCTATGTTTGCTACGCATGGTCTGCCTGACATTGTTGTGAGCGACAACGGATCTTGCTTCACCAATATGGAGTTTCAAGAGTTCATGAAACTCAATGGTATCAAACATGTGAGGTCAGCATCCTTCAAACCCGCATCCAATGGACAAGCAGAGCGTGCGGTCCAAACCATCAAGCAGAGTATGAAACGTGTAACTCAAGGCTCACTGCAAACTCGCTTGTCACGCATATTGCTTAGTTACAGGACAAGACCCAATACGCTTACCGGAGTCTCCCCTGCTGAACTATTGATGAAGAGAGGTCTCAAGACCAGGCTCTCTCTTGTCCATCTTGACTTGAATAATTTTGTCGAATACAGATGTCAAAGTCAGCAAGGGTATCATGATCGCGCGACTGTGTCACGCGACATTTCTATCAATGATCCTGTGCATGTACTGAATTATGGTCAAGGTCCCAAATGGATCGCCGGTACTGTTACGGCCAAGGAGGGTAACAGAGTGTTTATCGTTAAACTCAAGAATGGGCAGACATGCAGGAAACATGTTGATCAGATAAAGCTGCAGCACACGGATGAACCGGAACAGTCTGAGGAAGACACAATCAGTGACCAACCAATCTACCCTCAGTCATCAGAGGACTCCGCTGTCATCAATGAATCTGGACTTTCAATCACTGACATGGTCAATGAATCTGGGCTTTTAATCCATGACGTGGTCATTGCCAGTCCCATCAGATCGGCTACCCAGTCATAACAGATTCAGAACACTCGCCCAACGCTGGAGTTGAACTGAGAGGTACAACTCAGGAGCGGAAAACCCCGGACCATCTCAATTTGTAAAAAGACGGTTACTAATATCTTAAAGAGGGATATTGTCATGTATGTATGCTGGGTTTACTAGCCACTAGGTGGCGCCATTGTCGGAGGTCATTAGGCTGTGCGCACATGTGAGTGGCCCAGGCTTAAAAGGCCAGCCAGCTTGTAACGTAATCACTTTGGGCCCGACTAAAGCTTTTACCTGTTTGGAGTTTACAGTATTCAGTTTATTGAAAAGGAAGACACAAATAACGTTCTGAATGTACGAAGGGACAGTGGGTCTAGTGAGAAGGAGGAACTGAAGGATATCCTTATTAGGCGGGAAATTGTGTTAGGGAAATTGATGAGATTGAAGGCCGATAAATCCCCGGGGCCTGATAGTCTGTATCCAAAAGTACTTAAGGAAGTGGCCCTAGAACTAGTGGATGCATTGGTGATCATTTTCCAACAGTCTATCAACTCTGGATCAGTTCCTATGGACTGGAGGGTAGCTAATGTAACACCACTTTTTAAAAAAGGAGGGAGAGAGAAAGCGGGTAATTATAGACCGGTTAACCTGACATCAGTAGTGGGGAAAAGGTTGGAATCAATCATTAAGGATGAAATAGCAGTGCATTTGGAAAGTAGTGACAGAATCGGGCCAAGTCAGCATGGATTTATGAAAGGGAAATCATGCTTGACGAATCTTCTGGAATTTTTTGAGGATGTAACTAGTAGAGTGGACAAAGGAGAACCAGTGGATGTGGTGTATTTGGACTTTCAAAAGGCTTTTGATAAGGTCCCGCACAAGAGATTGGTGTGCAAAATCAAACCGCATGGTATTGGGGGTAATGTACTGATGTGGATAGAAAACTGGTTGGCAGACAGGAAGCAGAGAGTCGGGATAAACGGGTCCTTTTCAGAATGGCAGGCAGTGACTAGTGGAGTGCCGCAGGGCTCAGTGCTGGGACCCCAGCTCTTTACAATATACATTAACGATTGGATGAAGGAATAGAATGTAATATCTCCAAGTTTGCAGATGACACTAAACTGGGTGGCAGTGTGAGCTGTGAGGGTGATGCTAAGAGGTTGCAGGGTGACTTGGACAGGTTAGGTGAGTGGGCAAATGCATGGAAGATGCAGTATAATGTGGATAAATGTGAGGTTATCCATTTTGGGGGCAAAAACACAAAAGCAGAATATTATCTGAATGGGATTAGGAAAAGGGGAGGTGCAACAAGACCTGGGTGTCATGGTTCATCAGTTATTGAAGGTTGGCATGCAGGTACAGCAGGCAGTGAAGAAGGCAAATGGTATGTTGGTTTTCATAGCTAAGGGATTTGAGTATAGGAGCAGGGAGGTCTTACTGCAGTTGTACAGGGTCTTAGTGAGGCCTCACCTGGAATATTGTGTTCCGTTTTGGTCTCCTTGTCTGAGGAAGGTCGTTCTTTCTATTGAGGGAGTGCAGCGAAGGTTCACCAGACTGATTCCCAGGATGGCAGGACTGACATATGAGGAGAAACTGGATCAACTGGGCCTTTATTCACTGGAGTTTAGAAGGATGAGAGGGGATCTCATAGAAACGTATAAGGTTCTGACGGGACGGGACAGGTTAGATGCGGGTAGAATGTTCTCGATGTTGGGGAAGTCCAGAACCAGGGGACACAGTCTTAGGATAAGGGGTAGGCCATTTAGGACTGAGATGAGGAGAAACTTCTTCACTCAGAGAGTTGTTAACCTGTGGAATTCCCTGCCACAGAGAGTTGTTGATGTCAGTTCATTGGATATATTCAAGGGGGAGTTAGATATGGCCCTTACGGCAAAGGGGATCAAGGGGATGGAGAGAAAGCAGGAAAGGGGTACTGAGGGAATGATCAGCCATGATCTTATTGAATGGTGGTGCAGGCTCGAAGGGCCGAATGGCCTGCTCCTGCACCTATTTTCTATGTTTCTATGTTTCTATTGCATACACAACAGTAGGAAAGGCGAGAGATGTGGATGTGCGATTGAGTAGGTGCAGATGCTTGGTGGGTGAATGTTGTAGGTGTGGTGGTTTGTGCAGTGCGTACTGACTGAGTTTGAGATACTGGTCTGTCGGACCTGTTGAAGCATGTACTCACCTGACTACCCGAGTGAGTTGGTTGAATTTTTTCTGGCACTGCATCAGGCTGCCGAGACCTCCTGTGCCACTTCCTTCCACATTTCCCCGAAGACCTGGGGCAATGGCCTCCTTCTGGCATCCGGCAAGCTACTCCAGCGACCAATGTCTGGTCCGTGAAACTCTTTCCCTGGGAGTGGGATCAGCCATTATGATCAGAGGATTGAGCTGATTGCAGGTCACCTTCACAGCCAGCAATGCTGATAATGAGGACCTGCACAATGATGCAACCTCCCCTTTAAGAGCTGGAAGGAGCCAGTGTGAAAGATCATTCCCGATTGCATTGCACCTGAAATTCATTGTCACTCTGCTGGTAGAGCCCCTTTAGCACCCTACTGAGGTTATTAACGCTTGATTTAGCGCTCCAGTTCTTTCCTGGAGCAGTAACAGGCAATTTAGTGGAAGCTGAGAATCATTACCGTTTGTCGCTAATTTTTCAAACATTTCAAAAATTAGTGCCCCTTTCTCCCCCAGAGACATTTAACAATACTTGATATTTTTTAGGAAAGGAAGTTAGTGTTCCCTACAATGGGGGATCTCAAATGATAGATAATATAACGTGGATTTGGCTTTCCTTATTTTCTTATACCTAAAACAGCAGGCGTACGACACTGCAGGACATTACTGATGCCTAACCAGTAAGCCTGACTCACTAATAGACTTTAGAGTTGTAGACCTGTCACTAGGAGCTGGAAATCTTCCGAAATAGCTTCAGATAACTGTAATAAGAGCCAAAGTAGCTTTCAAAAAAATGCAATTAAGCAAGGTAGCTGTTTCAGGTTTTCCTTTTTGTGTAAAATATAAAATATAATCATAACATGTAATATAGTTATTTGCACCCCAATAGTTGCCAAAGTTAGTAATTTTTTTGCAATGATCTGCTTTCGTAAATTTAACTTTCCATATGATACAAAAATGTCTGACCCTGTAGTACTTTGCCTTTGAAGTCCCTCATACAGTATTCCTGTGTGTATAAACTGCAATCAGTTTATTCAATTGAGCAATGGATCAGAAGTGCATCAGGAAATCTCTATAAAAGAATTGCAATTGTCCCAGTATTTTTTGTTTCAAACCAATATTATGTGCATTTAGTTTCTGTGAAGTTAGTTAAATTGTAAAATGTTCCAAATACTCACCAAGCTTGCCTTTTTCATCATCAGAAGCTCCTTCAGACCACGTCTGGCCGCTACCCAACAGGTGGTTCTGGGACTCTCGTAAAGGTTTGGCAGGAAATGGATGCCCTTCAGCAATACTGTGAACCAGGTAATTCAAGAATTAGTTAATTGCGTGGTAACTCCCTCGAATCAGTCTCCAGGGTTTTGCACAACCCCAGCCACTCAGTAAATCTCACTCACTACTACAATGTACCATGTGTACTATACCATGAACTATATACTATGAAAGTAATATAAGTTAATGTGCTGCAATCAAAGAACTGCATAAAATAATCTTACAAAATGGTGATTCAAATCGAAGTTAGAAAACACAAAGACAAATATTTATTTGTGCTTATTAAAAAAATCATCCAGTTATGCATAAAATCAAATATTTTTACATTGAAAAGCATGGTAATAAATAAATAATAATTACTTTTTGGCAGTTGAGTTGTGAGCAGATGGAGTGGAGGGTTGCTCTGGATCCTGATTCACCAAACATGTTGGGAAGGAACAACCATCACCCAGACTGCATATAAAAAAAGTTCTCATTTTATTTTTTTTTTCATTATAAAATACATGCAGTAATCTAGCTTAGTGTCAGTGTTGGAATATAGTGCATTATCTTGATATTTTTGCTGTAATACTCCCTTTAACAAATGAATAAGCAGTGTGTTTATTCTTTAGTGAATAAATATAACTCAGTAAGTAAGTGCAACCATACAGACCAGAAAGGTCCCAGGTCCAATGATGGTGAGTTCACCGATCGTGTTTGACTGGAAATGCAGGAGAGCTTGAAATGCCAACTTTCGCGTATCTTCAATCCGTGCTCTTGGTGTGCAAGATTCTGTGCTGGGAGGCTTGTCATGCAAAATTACCCCTAAATCACTAGCTGGCTTGCGGTGGAGTTGCCTCGCTGATGGTTCTGGAGAAATGTTAATTTCAGACTCTCCAATTGTATAACGATTAGGGTGCTTAGTGTTTCTTTCAAATCAATAAAACCTAACAGTAAACTTTTTGCCTGCACACACCCAATGTGGAGCTTTGCCCACTAGGAGTGCATATCTGGGAACTGAATACACAGCCCTCGATTTTCTGTTCATTAAAATTCGTTGCTAGAAAATTGTGGGCTACACTTCTGTGATTCTCCAATATAAGTTGCACTAGGACTGTAATGTATTTGTTTCATGGGTTCTTTGCTTAAAAATTTATAGCAACACATTGCTATTAAGAACTAGTTGGTTTATTAACAAAGGTTTAGCAATCACACTACACACTATCAGTTCATCCGTTAGGCTCACAACTGCATGCCTCATTGTGGATGATCTAGACCCAACTGACTGGGGTTTTATTGAGTCTTGTGAACTTCACGGGGCCGAAATTGCCCCCCACCGGAAACGGGGTGCTCCCACCCCGTTTTGTGTGTTTTCATCGCCGCGGTGGTTGAGGTCGCCTCTTGAGCAAAATTCCCTTAAAGGGGAGAGCCTTCGTGATTTTAAATCTTCAGTCCACTGGGCTACTAGGGAGGGTTTCGGCTGGGCCAGCAGCCTGGCAACCAAGAGGGGTTGCGGCTTCCTGTTGGCAGCTCAGCCGAACCCGGGGGCATAATTGTTGGGCTGACATGGCAGTCGGCCGACAAATAAAAACATGGTGGCAACAGCAGTAGGTCCTCCCCTTTAAGGGGAGCCGCACAGCCATTGCAGAAGGCCACAGCCTCACTGGATCCCCGGGGAAAACCTTGTTTTTGCACCACCGGGTGGGCTGAAGATTTTCAGAGCGGAATTTCGCCATCGGGGTGGTGTAGATTGGCAGTGTGCACGGAGATGACGCGCTTATCACGGATCGGCAGGAGCGGAACGGTAGGCGGGGTATCGGGGCACCACCGAGAAACCTCGGAAGGGCAATTGGGCTATCAACGGCCATTCCATGAAAAGCCAGCGGCCACTCTAATTCCGCAGCGTGGCCGCCAATTTGCAGTGGTAACAGGCCTGAAGGAGAGGGGCAATTTTGGCCCCCACGTGTCTGGCTAAGCCACTCACAATGCAGCAGCTCTACAAACCTGTGAGCATACTCACCGGTGCATATATTATAAGGACCATGCAAGTGGAAAATGTAGCCTCTAATAATTACTTGGAGAAGGGAGTCTTGTTGTTATGCTCTCGAGGCAGCAAGGTCTTAACTCTGGATTTAAACTACCACAAGTTTAACTAAACTTGTAAAAGTCAATTTTCCAAATTTGCACACCCAGCATGGAGCCTTGTCCAATGGGAGCTCATGTCGAGAAATCACTGGCGCACTCAGTGATTTCTTCCATTCACATCAGAACTACACATCCTCAATCTCTTATGTTTGTCTGTCTTGCAAAAATGGTAGCAGTAACATATGCCAAGGTTTTTTTTAATGCAAATCCTTAGTGCTGTGGTGAGAAAACTGTTATCCATAGAGTGAAACAAGAAGATGTCTAGACTTTGTAAACTGTCACTTTGGAAAAGTACAGTGCAAGCAGAGGGATGTTATGTTATGTAATTATGTTTATGCTCGCTAATTGTCACCTTGTAGTGAATGGCTGCTAGGCAAGGGGTTGAAGGGGAGAGGTGCAGGGCACCAGAAAGAAAGGAACTCTTTTACTTTCTTTCTCTATGGGATTATAGTCCTAATTTCTGCCAAATCATTCACTGTCTCCCACTTTGTTGTTACCTCTGGCACAAAGGCATTGATTTTAGCTCCTGACATGAACTCCAGTCATTTGCCACAGACTGCAACCCCTTCCCCAGCCAATAGCTCAGGCTGAACCCTTGGTGACCCATTTGATCTAGAGCTATGCTTTAAACCTCATTCCCAATCCATTATTAAGGCCACTTATTTCCACCTGTGAAACATCATCTGTCTCTGGCCCTATTTTGTCACACTGTATCCCTGTTTATCCAAGGTCCTTCTTGCCAGCCTCCCTCCACAAACACCAACTTGTTCAAAACTCAGCCAGCAGTACCCATTCCTACAGTAAGTCCATCACCCCCATTCTCACTGATCTACATCGGCTCCTATCGCCCAACAAACTGAATTAAAATCATCTTCAAATCCATCTATAGCCCCAACCCACCCTATCCGTGCAACTTTGTTTCTCCATCTCTGGTCTTCTGTGCATCCCTCACTCCCGCCTCCTTCATATCAGTGGCAGTGTTTCCATCTACCTACCCTAACACTCTCTGGAATTCTCTCCCTAAACCTCTCTACCTCTTAATTTCCCCCTTGCATATTTAAAATCTTTTTTCAAATCCATCTCTTCAATGAAGCTATTGGTCACCTCTTCTAACTCTCTCACCTAGGCTCGGCTTTAATTTCCTTTGTTGCCATGGAATGTTTTCTATAATGATGGCATGTTATGTGATTGTGTCATTCTTTAATGGAAGTCTACAGCAAAATATTAAACCAAAACTAACAGACATAATAAATAGATTGTAAAGAAACTTTCAACTTCTCAGAAAAGATTAAGATTCACTGCAGTTTTAAAGTGTTCTTTTACATGGTAATACAGAATTCATTCTGAATGAGTATGCTCTAGCGAGGTATGGGAACTCAGAAAAATGAGCTGTACCTTGTAAAGACAGGTAGCAACCAGTACTTCTTCTCATCTCCAAATACCTGCTTCATATTTTTGCTGCACCCCAAGCTAAACCCATTCTTGTCTGGCCCATGTCGAAACACAGGTGCTCTGAAGGCCTCTGAAACAGAATATAGTTATTTATTGTATTTGAATTGTTTTTAAAAAAAGTAAAATATTTCCATTCTTTTAATTTTGTCACTTGGAACTCAATCCCTGGTACTCCGAAGTTTAACTGTGGAATTAACTATCATAAGACCACAAGAGAGATACAGTGAAGGAAGGACATTTGACTCATCTTTGTACATCGATCCAGAAATAAACTACAGTCACCTATCACAGCATCTAACCGTTTCTTAAGTCAGTCCAGGGATCTTACCTCAGTTACCTTGTCTTACTAGCTTTGTAACAACAGTCTTAAATTTTTTTTGTTACAGTAACAATAACAACAGTAATCATTAGGGGTGGAAATTTGGTCGTGCCTCTGTTGGGGCGGTAACATAGGCGGAGCGGTACTTTTAGTATCTTGAAAAAGTTTGCGCCTCCCGCCGAGAAATTTGTCAGAATTGGATGAAGAGTTGAAGGGGGCGCTAAATCAGCCGCTACACACCTGACCTTGGTAGCGCTAAATTTTGCCGAACCATTATGCATGCTCCGAACTCCGATCCCAGGAATAGCAGAGTCTTAAAGGTGCGGTAAGGTTGAGGAAGAGCAGTAGGCGTGCGGAGGGGGGGGGGGGGGGGGGCGGTGAGGCAGAGGAGTAGGAAATGCCTGCGTAAGACACAATGAGCAAAATGTCTCCCCTATGGGACCACTGTAGAAATGTTATGAAGTCTCGTCATCCTTTGTGTTGTTTGAAGGAGTGGGTGCTCCATTTAGTTTTATTTGAGGGTCTGGCACATCTGTAGATATTTTATGAAGTATCATATTTTTTTGCCTTCTTTGAAGGGACGGGTGCTCCATTTTGTTTTATTTACGGGTGTGAGATTTTTTGGGGTTGTTTGAGGAATGTGTGAAAAGAAACTGTTACTTTGACTGTCTCCTTCAGCCTCTGTTGTGTGACTGCGAACTTGTGATGGAATGTGACATTATCGTGGCACATTGTGCAGTCATTATTAGCTGCAACCCTCAGCTCCCTCCATTTAAGCAAACGATGCCTTATGAGCCACCACCAAATAGCCCGAGCGCCGCCAACATTTTCACGCTGCCTCCTCCGTGGCTGCTGCTGGTCCTGGTCGTCTTGCTAGACATTCGGGGCGTCGTCAGGCTCCTGTTCCACTTCCTCATCCTCCTCCCCCTCCTCCTCCTCCAGAGGTAGGCCTGCGATCCCCACTGTCAAGGCCTGGGGCCCTCATGATGGCCAAGTTGTGCAGCATGCAGCACACCACAATAAATAGTGAGACCTGTTGAGGGGAATATTGAAGGCTGCCTCCAGAGTGGTCCAGGCATTGGAATCTCTGCTTCAGCAGCCCTATTGTTTGCTCTATGATTTTGCAGGTGACGGCATGTCTCTCAGTGCAGCATTCCTCCGGCTCTGTGGTGGGATTGCGGAGCGCGTTCAATAGCCAGGTGTCCAGGCTGTATGCCTTGTCCCCGAGCAGCCAGCGTCAGCCTTCCCGTGGTGGCTGACACAGTCGAGGCACAGCGCTCTCCCGCAGGATAAACGCATCATGTGCATTTCCAGGATAGTGAGCATTCACTGTGAGGATGCGCTGCGTGTGGTCACAAACCAGCTGCACATTTAGGGAGTGGTGTCCTTTTCTGTTTCTGAAGACTTCTGCATTCTGGAAATCTGCATGCAGTCAATTGCTCCTTGCACCCTCGGGAAGGCCGCTATGTTGGCAAATCCATATGCGCACTCATCCTGTTTCTACCGGGAAGGTAATGAAGTCCATTCTATGTGTGTAGAGAGCCTGTGTGACGCTGCAGATGCAGCGATGTGCTGTGAATTGTGAGATGCTGCATATGTCTTCTGGTGCAGCCTGGAAGGAGCTGAAAGCATAGAAGGTGAGTGCCACCGTGACCTTCACTGTGACGGGCAGCACAGTCCTGGTGCCGATGTGAGGCTGCAGGTCTTCCTGCAGGAGATGGCATATCTCTATAACTACAAAGCTCCTTGGACAGGTCCAGGTATGAGCTTTGCCACTGGTAAGGCCTCCTGCCCCGATGTCTAGGAGCTCTCCTCCTTTGGCCGCCGACACGTGCAACAGCCCTTCTCTCTTCACGTCGCCTTGCTAGAGCATGTACAATGCAATGATGGCGAATTAGTAATGCCCCCATTAAAGTTTTCCAAATGTCTTTTTCTCAAGCTGAACTGTTATGTCTATCTGCCGCTACAAACACGGATGTTATGTCTATCTGCCGCTACAAACACGGAGGCTCACGCATCCTGCTCTGTATAAACGTTGCACTGACTCTGACCTCCAAGGGAAGCGCTTCCTCATCCCTTTAAGTAGCCACCAGTTAACGACTCTGGAAGCCTGTACCAACTACTTTTTAGTCGTGATTATTGGTGGGTTCTAAATGAGGTAGCCGCGCCTGATTCAGCGAGTGGGGTGCAAGCATGGGCGTCGCACCAGGTCTGACATCACGATCGGACTGGTAGTCAGCAGCCAGGCACTAGCGATTTGTGCCCCCTGTAAACCTCGACTGAATTTTCCGTTGGGGTGCTAAAAGCTGTGCGCCCAGTAGGTAAGCTTAAACTTTACAGTTCAATGTTAGATCTGAGCAGCAGTTGGAGGGAATTAGTGGAAATACCTTGACTACATTTCCTCCCAGCCGCTTCCTGTAAGGACTCTATTGTATTCTCCCAGTTTCTCCATCTTCATCGCAACTGTTCTGACGATGACACCTACCATGCCAGTGCTTCCTTTTTTCTTAACAGAGGATCTCCTCCACTGTGTCATTCCATTTGCTGCACTTCTGCTCTCACCCTTTCCCTTTCCTCCCAGAACCACAATAGGATTCCCCATGTCTTCACTTTCCACCCGACCAGCCTCCACATTCAATGGATCATCCTCCGCCATTCCCACCATCTCCAGCGTGACGCCACCACCAAACACATCATACCCGGCCCCCTCTTTTCAGCATTCCGAATGGACCGTTCCCTCTGAAACATCCTGGTCCACTCCTCAATCACGTCAAAACCTCCTCCCCTACCCATGGCACCTTCCTATGCTAGTGCAGGAGATGCAACATCTGCCCCTTTACCTCCTCCCTTTCTACCGTCCAAAGCTCCAAACACTCCTTCCAGGTGAAACAACGAGTATTAATCAACAAATAATAGGAGCTTGTAATAAAAGTAATGCAATAATAGTGGGGGGCTTTAATTTTCATATAGACTCTGAAAATCAAGTTGGCAAAGGTAGGCTGGAGAACGAATTCATAGAATATATTTAAGACAATTTCCTCGAACAATACATTGTAGAACCAACCAGGGCACAGACTATTAGTATCATAAAAATTTACAGCACGAAAGAAGGCCATTTCATCCCATTGTGTCCGCCACCAAGAGCTATCTAGCCTAATCCCACTTTCCAGCTCTTGGTCCGTAGCCCTGTAGGTTACGGCACTTTAAGTGCACATCTTTTAAATGTGGTGAGGGTTTCTGCCTCTACCACCCTTTCAGGCAGTGAGTTCCAGATACCCTCAAATGTCCTCTAAACCTCCCCCCAATTACTTTAAATCTATGCCCCCTGGTCGTTGACCCCTCTGCCAAGGGAAAGGGTACTTCCTATCCACTCTATCCAGGCCCCTCATAATTTTATGCACTTCAATCAGGTCTCCCCTTAGCCTCCTCTGTTCCAAAGAAAACAGACCCAGCATCTCCAATCTTTCCTCATAGCCAAAATTCTCCAGTCCAGGCAACATTCTTAGAGGCAACAAATCTCCTCTGCCCCTTTTCCAGTGCAATCACATATTTATGTAATGTGGTGACCAGAACTACACGCAGTACTCCAGCTGCGGCCTAACCAGGGTTTTATACAGTTCAAGCATAACCTCCTTGCTCTTGTAGTCCATGCCTCGACTTATAAAGGCAAGTATTCCATATGCCTTCTTAACCACCTTATCTACTTGGCCTGCTACCATCGGGGATCTGTGGACATGGACCCCAAGGTCCCTTTGTTCCACTACACTTTTCAGTGTCGCACCATTTAATGTGTATTCTCTTGCCTTGTTAGACCTTCCCAAATGCACTACCTCACATTTATCCGGATTGAATTCCATTTGCCATTGTTCTGCCCACCTGACCAGTACATTAATATCTTCCTGCAGTTCGCAGCTTTCTTCTTCATTATCAACCACGCAGCCTATTTTAATGTCATCTGCAAACTTCTTAATCATACCCCCAACATTTAAGTCCAAGTCATTGATATATACCACAAATAGCAAGCAAGGGACCCAGCACTGAGCCCTGCGGAACCCCTCTGGATATAGCCTTCCAGTCACAAAAACACCCATCAACTATCACTCTTTGCTTCCTGCCTCCGAGCCAATTTTGGATCCAACTTGCCACTTTGGCCTGGATCCCATGAGTCTTACTTTTGTGACTAGTCTGCCATGTGGGACCTTATCAAAAGCTTTGCTAAAATCCATATACACTACATCATACGTACTACCTTCATTGACCCTCCTGGTTACCTCCTCAAAAAATTCAATCAAGTTAGTCAGACATGACCTTTCCTTGACAAATCCATGCTGACTGTCCTTGATTAATCGATGGATTTCCAAATAAAGATTTATCCTGTCACTCAGGATTTTTTCCAATAATTTTCCCACCATCGAAGTTAGGCTGACTGGACTGTAATTACTCGGTCTTTCCCTTTCTCCCTTTTTAAACAAAAGTACAAAATTTGCAGTCCTCCAGACCTCTGGTACCACACCTGTAGCCGGAGTGGATTGGAAAATGATGATCAGAGCCTCTGCTAATTCCTCTTTTACTTCTCTTAACAGCCTGGGATACATTTCATCCGGGCCTGGGGATTTATCCACTTTCAAAGCTGCTAAGCCCCTTAATACTTCCTCTCTCACTATGTTTATCTCGTCTAATATTTCACATGCTTCCTCCCTCATTGCAAAGTCTGCATTGCCCCTCTCTTTTGTGAAAACAGATGCAAAGTATTCATTAAGAATCCTACCCACGTCTTCCACGTCCAGACAATTTCCTTTATGGTTTCTAATAGGCCCCACTCTTTCTCTAGTTATCCTCCTGCTCTTAATATATTTATAAAACATCTTTGGGGTTTCCCTGATTTTACTTGCCAACATTCTTTCATGCTCTCTCTTTGCTTTCCTGATATCTTTTTTAAATACATCCCTGCACTTCTTGTACTCCTCTCGAGTTTCTGCAGTGCTGAGTTCCTGGTATCTATCATAAGCTTCCCTTTTTCTCTTCATCTTACCCTGAATGTTCCTTGACATCCAGGGGCTCTAGATTTGTTAGCCCCACCCATTTTTTTAAGGGAACATACTTGCTCTGTACCCTCAGGATCTCCTCCGTGAATGTCTCCCATTGCTTTCAAAAGGCTTTTGACAAGGTCCCACACAAGAGATTGGTGTGCAAAATTAAAGCACATGGTATTGGGTGTAATGTATTGATGTGGATAGAGAACTGGTTGGCAGACAGGAAGCAGAGAGTAGGAATAAACGGGTCCTTTTCAGAATGGCAGACAGTGACTAGTGGGGTACCGCAAGGTTCAGTTCTGGGACCCCAGCTATTTACAATATACATTAATGATTTGGACGAAGGAATTTAATGTAATATCTCCAAGTTTGCAGATGACAATAAGATACTGGCAGTGTGAGCTGTGACGAGAATGCTAAGAGACTGCAGGGTGACTTGGGACAGGTCAGGTGAGTGGGCAAATGCATGGCAAATGCAGTATAATGTAGATAAATGTGAGGTTATCCACTTTGGTGGCAAAAACAGGAAAGCAGAATATTATCTGAATGGTGACAGATTAGAAAAAGGGGAGGTGCAACGAGACCTGGGCATTATGATACATCAGTCATTGAAAGTTGGCATGCAGGTACAGCAGGCGGTGAAGAAAGCAAATGGCATGTTGGCCTTCATAGCGAGAGGATTTGAGTATAGGAGCAGGGAAGTCTTACTGCAGTTGTACAGGACCTTGGTGAGGCCACACCTTGAATATTGTGTACAATTTTGGTCTCCTAATATGAGGAAGGACATTATTACTATTGAGGGAGTGCAGCGAAGGTTCACCAGACTGATGCCTGGGATGGCAGGACTGACATATGAAGAAAGACTGGATTGACTTGGCTTATATTCATTAGAATTTAGAAGAATGAGAGGGGATCTCAGAGAAACATATAAAATTCTGACGGGATTGGACAGGTTAGATGCAGGAAGAATGTTCCCGATGTTGGGGAAGTGCAGAACCAGGGGTCACACTCTAAGGATAAGGGGTAAGCCATTTAGGACCGAGATGAGGAGAAACTTTTTCACTCAGAGAATTGTGAACCTGTGGAATTCTCTACCACAGAAAGTTGTTGAGGCCAGTTCATTAGATATGTTCAAAAGGGAGTTAAATGTGGCCCTTACGGCTAAAGGGATCAAGGGGTATGGAGAGAAAGCAGGAATGGGGTACTGAAGTTGCATGATCAACCATGATCATATTGAATGGTGGTGCAGGCTCGAAGGACCGAATGGCCTGCTCCTGCATCTATTTTCTATGTTTCTATGCTCTGACACTGATTTACCATCAAGTAGCCATTCCAAGTCCACTTTGGCCAAATCCCGTCTCAGCTCAGCAAAATTGGCTTTTCGTCAATTGAGAACTTGTTTTCCTGGTCTATCTTTGTCCTTTTCCATAACTACCTTAAATCTTACTGAATTATGATCACTAGCACCAAAATGCTCTCCCACTGATACCACTTCCACCTGCCCCTCTTCATTCCCCAAAACCAAGTCCAGAACCACCCCCTCCCTTGTTGGGCTTGTTACATACTGGCTAAAGAGGTTTTCCTGAATGCATTTTAGGAATTCTGCACCCTCTGTACCATTCACACCACCTTTATCCCCAGTTAATATTAGGATAGTTGAAATCCCCCACTATTACAGCTCTATAATTTTTGCACTTCGCAGCAATTTGCCCACATATTTGTTCTTCTATCTCCCTCTGACTTTTTGGGGATCTATAGTGCACTCCCAGTAGTGTGATTGACCCTTTTTGTTCATTAATTCAACCCATATGGCCTTGTTTGATGCCTCTAACATATCATCCCTTCTCACAGCTGTAATAGTTTACTTAATTAATACTGCGACCTCCCCGCCCTCCTATTTCCCCCCTCTCTATCCCGTCTGAAAACCCTGTAACCAGGAAGGTTGAGCTGCCATACTTGCCCTTCTTTCAGCCATGTCTCAGTAATAGCTATAACATCGTACTCCCAAGTGTCAATCTGTGCTCTCAGTTCATCTGCCTTATTTCCTCTACTCCTTACATTGAAGTATATACTATTTAGTATTGCCAACCTCCCCTGTTGTCTATTTTCCAGCCCTTGTTTCCTCTGTCTTCCAAATTCACTTTCTACTTCTACTTCTCTGCTGCCCAATTTTAGCTTTGCTTCTCTCCCCTCTGAATCTATTCTCCAGTTCTCATCCCCCTGCCAAGCTAGTTTAAACCCTCCCCAACAGCACTAGCAAAACCTCCCGCGAGGATACTGGTCCCAGATCTGTTGAGTTGCAACCCGTCTGGCTTGTACAGGTCCTACTTCCCCCAGAAACGGTCCCAATGCCTCAGGGATCTAAAGCCCTCCCATCTCTCCAGCCACATATTCATCTTCTCTATCCTCCTATTTCTGTACTCACCAATACGTGGCACAGGCAGTAATCCGGAGATTACTACCTTTGTGGGTCCTGCTTTTTAATCTCTCTCCTGGCTCCCTAAACTCTGCCTGCAGGACGTCATCCCTCTGGCTGTTTTCCCTCTCCCCCCAGAATGTCTTGCAGCCACTTGGTGACATCCTTGATCCTGGCATCAGGGAGGCAACATACCATCCTGGAGTCATATCTGAGGCCACAGAAACTTCAGTCTGCTCCCCTGACTATTGAATCCCCTACCACTATTGCTCTTCGATTCTTCTTCCTCCCCCCTCGTGCAGCTGAGCCAACTGTGGTGCCGTGGACTTGGCTCTGGCTGCACTCCCCAGAGGCACCATCGCCTTCACCAGTACTCAGAACAGAATACTGGTTGGAGAGCGAGATAGACTTGGGGGACTCCTGCACTACCTGCCTAGTACTCCTCCTCTGTCTGGTGGTCACCCACTTTCTCTCTGCCTGCACATACGTAAGCTGCAGGGTGACCATCTCCTAAAACGTGCTCACCACAAAATTCTCAGTCTCGCGGATGCACTGCAGTGACTCCAACCATCGCTCAAGCTCCAAATTGTATTGTGTAATGAGACAAGGTAATTAGTAATCTCATCGTAAAGGATCTTCTGGGGAAGAGTGATCAAAATATGACAGAATTTCACATTAAGTTTTGAGTGAAATGGTGTCTTAAACTTAAATAAAAACAATTACATAGGTATGAAGGGTGATTGGGAAATTAGATTAAAAGCTATGATGCTAGATAAGCGGTACCATACATTTAAAGATTTATTCCATAACTCTCAATGAATATACATTCCATTGAGAAATAAAAACGTCATGGGAAAATTGATCCATCCATGGCTAACTAAAAAAATTAAGGATAGTATTAGATTAAAAGAAGAGACTTATAATGTTGTGAAGATTGTAAGCCTAAAGATTGGGAGAGCTTTAGAAACCAGCAAAGGACCAAAAAATTGATAAAACGGTAGAAAATAGAATGAGAGTAAACTAGCAATAATTATAAAAATAGATTGTAAGAGCTTTTCAAGTATGTAAAAAGGAAGAGAGTAGCAAAAGTAAGTGTTGGTGCCTTAGAGGCTGAGACAGGAGAAATTATAATGAGGAACCAAGGGGCTAATGAGAGTGAGGAACTTAAAAGTAAGTAAGATCAGTAGTAAAAAAGTATTTGAGAAACTAAAGGGACTAAAAGCTCACAAATTTCCTGGAACTAATGCCCTACATCCTAGACAGTAGGTAATTTCCAGGTTGGCAGGCTATAACTAGTGGGGTGCCGCAAGGATCGGTGCTTCGGCCTCAGCTATTTGCAATTTATTTTAATGACTTAGATGAAGGAACCGAGTGTAATGTATCCAAGTTTGCTGACGATACAAAGCTAGGTGGGAATGTAAACTGTGAGGAGGACACAAAATGCATGCAAAGGAATATAGACAGGTTAAGTGAGTGGGCAATAGGTGGCAGATGGAGTATAATGTGGGGAAATGTGATCGGTAGGTAGAATAGAAAAACATAATATATTTCAAATGGTGAGAAACTATTAAATTTAGAGATTTAGGTGTCCTTGTACAGGAAAAACAGAGACTTAGCATGCAGTTAAGTCGAATGGTACTATTTAACAATTGCCCTTGTTGGGTGTGTCATGAGATCTTATAGTTCTTTTTGTCGGATAATTGAAAATAGATTGCAAACTGTCATCATGTTCACTTTGTGTTAAGTATTTTGTCTCTTTTTTTCTCATGGCAATGAACTGTTTGCATTTGGTTTGGGCCCTATTTGGAAGCCACACTGCGATATGTGTGTTCACTAGGTCCATGCAGTAGAGTTGATCTCCAGTTGTCTTGGGTAATCCTTACTACTGGACCAAGACCTAGCTCTGTCAAGCCCGCGTGGTGGCTGGTGTGTAACGGCCACCACACGTTAAAAAAATCCACGCACAGGCATCTTCCACCCTTCAAGATGTAGTTCGGGATGTGGAATATTAGGTCCTTCATTGGAACACCTGTGAACTCATCCCTTTTTGGCGTGGAAGCAAGTCATCCTCGCTTCGAGGGACTGCCTATGATGATGATGATGACAGCAAGCAATTAGGAAGGCAAATGGCATGTTGATCTTCATTGCAAGGGGGTTGGAGTACAAGAGTAAGGAAGTCTTGCTAGAAGTGTACAGGACGTTAGTGAGACCACACCTGGAGTACTGTGCACAGTTTTGGTCTCCTTGTCTGAGAAAGAAAATACTTGCCTTAGAGACGGTGCAACGAAGGTTCATTCGATTGATTTCTGGGATGAGAGGGTTGTCCTATAAGGAGAAATTGCGTAGCTTGTGCCTATACCTTCTGGAGTTTAGAAGAATGAGAAATGATCTCATTGAAACATATAAGATTCTGAGGGGGATTGGCAAGGTAGATGCTGAGAGGTTGTTTCCCCTGGCTGGAGAGTCTAGAACTAGGGGGCATAGTGTCAGGATAACGAGTCAGCCATTTAAGACTAAGATGAGGAGGAATTTCTTCACTCAGATGGTTGTGAATCTTTGGTATTCTCTATCTCAAAGGGATGTGGATGCTGAATCGTTGAGTATATTCAAGGCTGAGATTGATAGATTTCTACTCTAGGGGAATCAAGGGATATGGAGATTGTGTGCGAGAAAATGGATTGAGGTCAAAGATCAGCCATGATCTTATTGCATGGGGAAGCAGGCTACTCCTGCTCCTAATTCTTATGTACTTATGTTACTTGTACTTCTTTCAGTTTAGTATACTGTATTCGCTGCTCACGATGCAGTCTCCTCTACATTGGCGAGAACAAATGCAGATTGGGTGACCGCTTTGCGGGACACCTCCATTCAGTCCGCAAGCGTGACCCCGAACTTTCGGTCGTCTGTCATTTTATTTCTCTGCCCCACTTCCACTCTGATCTCCCTGTCTTCGGTATCCTACACTGTTCCAATGAAGCTCAACGTAAGGTCGAGGACAGCATCTCATCTTTCGATGAGACACTTTACAGCCTCCTGAACAACAGTTTCAGATCATAACCTCTGTTCCCATTTTTTTAGACAGCAGCTATTGGTGATGATTCTGCTATTCCCATTTACACCTCCTCTAGATCCTATCTTTTGTTTCTTTATTTAACCATTGTCATTCCTGATGCACCATCATCCCTTTTGTCATTTAATCTCTCCTGCCTTCCACCTTATCACAGACCTTCCATTGTATTCTTTCATCCACTCCCCCTTTCCCTGCCTCTATACTTGCTCAAAACCTGTTATAGCTGTAACTTTTTCCAGTTCTGATGAAAGGTCATCAACTTGAAACATTGGGGGCGAAATTGCCCTTTTTTATAGTCTCATTAGAGCCTCCAGGGGACGCTAATGGGGTGCAATGGGGTTAACACCTGGGGGAAGGGGCCGATAGTGCCCCCGGAGGTTTGGGGGAGGGCGATGTGTCGTTAGCGCCATGCTCTGGAGCCCAGTGCCCCTCCACGGATGCGGGGTGCCTCCGATAGCGCTCCTCCTTCATTGAGGGGCAGAAGGGCCGAATTCTTCCCTGGGAGCGGAAAATCTGGGCTGAGCAATAAATGTCCCGGCCCCGGAAGGATACCGCCTCCAAATGGGGCGCGGGGCAATTTCGCCCCCATTAACTCTGTTTTTCTCTCCACAGATGCTGCCTCACCTGCTGAATATTTCCAGCATTTTCTGTTTTTATTTTAGATTTTTAAATGGTTTTTGATCTGTCAAATGAGGCAAGGCAGAGAGTATTAGGGAGAGAGATCCAGAATGGTTGAAAGCTCTGCCACCAATGATAGTGCATTAATCACAACAAATCATTTGGCTCATTATTTTGGCTGACATAGCACTACAGATGAAAATCATCTCAGCCACTGCATTTTTGTCACAGTTAGAAAATAAGAGACCTTTTTCCTCTGCCTACATATCAAGTAGCAAAAGTCCTTTTGTCCACTGAGGGCGGCCCTGAACATGGAACATTGCTGTAACATTTACTCCCTGTGCTAATTTGATTTTCCTCAAGTGATACTTTACTGAAATATTTTTAAGTGAATAATTTGTCCTGTGAGTTGTCAGCAACATTGAATTACAATTGGCATTACATAAAAAAATCTCACCATTGCTGTATTGTCCACCTACACCTGCTGGAATCAATGGGCCCAAGTTTCGGGCCGCGCCTAAAACGCGCCAGAAAGTGCGCCTAAAAAAAACTTACCTATTCTCCGGCTCCCTGCAGGTCTTCTGCAGCTGGACGCAGCGCAGCACAAGCTGTAAGGGGCGGAGCCAGGTCCCTGCGCTGAAAACAGTGCCGGGATCTCTGCACATACACGCTACAGTGGGCGCGCATGTGCAGTAGCTCCAGGCGCCCAAAACTGTGGGAGGGGCCCGAAGCACGTAGCCCCTAGCCCTGGCCGAATGGCCTCACTGGGGCTGCGTGAATAAGGCTGCCTCCCACCCGACCCAACCTCCGCTCCCCCCCCCACCCCTCCCCCCGGACCTCCGCGACTCTCTCTCCCCCCCACCGACCTCCGCGACTCTTCGCCCCCACCCCCCCGGACCTCCGCGACCCCCCCCCCCCGAGACCCGACGCCATCTACCTGTAAATCCAGCCCGAGGTCTTCGGCCCGGCCGTTCAGCCTCCTTCTCTCCCTCCCCCCCCTCTCTCCTTCCCTCCCTCCCTCCCTCCTCTATCCTTCCCTCCCTCCCTCCTCTCTCCTTCCCTCCCTTCCTCCCTCCCTCCTCTCTCCTTCCCTCCCTCCCTCCTCTCTCCTTCCCTCCCTCCCTCCTCTCTCCTTCCCTCCCTCCCTCCCTCCTCTCTCTTTCCCTCCCTCCCTCCCTCCTCTCACCTTCCCTCCTCTCCTTCCCTCCCTCCTCTCTCCCTCCCTCCCTCCCTCCTCTCTCCCTCCCTCCTCTCTCCTTCCCTCCCTACGTCCTCTCTCCTTCTCCCCCTCTCCCCACTCTTCCCCCTCCTCCCTTCTCCCCCTCCCCCCCTCCCCACCCCACCCCCCTTCTCCCCCTCCCCCTCTCCCCCTCCCACCCCCCCTTCTCCCCCTCCCCTCGCTGTCAGAAACACAGACACTGACAGACAGAGAGTGAGAGACACACACACAGACAGACAGATAGAGACACTGACGGAGACACACTGGGGGGGACCGTCCCAGCACGCTGTTGGAGGATTCCTGGTGCTACAGTCGGTAAGTAGAAAATGTTTTATTTATTGATTTTTTAAAACATTTATTTTTTATTAATTTTTTTTGATTGATTTATTGGTTGATTTATTGATGTATTTATCATTTATTATTGATGATGGCTCTTTATTTGTAAAACTGAAGTGTTTAATGTTTGTAAACTTCCCTTTAAACCCCCCCACCCTCATTCCCTACGCCTAATTTGTAACCTACGCCCGATTTTCTAAAGTGTAGACAAGGTTTTTTCGAACGTACAAAAATCTTCACTTACTCCATTCTAAGTTAGTTTGGAGTAAGTTTTCACTGCCGAAACTTTGAAAACAGGCGTAAGCGCTCTCTTTTGAAAAATAAATTCTGTTCCAAAGTGAAACTGTTCTAACTGACTAGAACTGGAGCAAACTAAATGCCGAGAATTCAAATTTCTAAGATACTCCATTCTAAACCAATTGCTCCAAAAAAACAGGAGCAACTCAGGCCGAAACTTGGCCCCATAATGCTAACACTGGCTAGGTTCAACAAATGAAGCATTTTGCATTACTTATCTATCACATCCAACACTGCAGAATTAACTTTGAATCCAATTTTCCATTAGTACGTCAATGAAGATAATCCCAAGGCAATGTATTTGATATTTTTCAAGTATTTCATCAATTGAATTCTGATTTATTTGATCACATTGGTATGCTATTTACTAAAATGTTTTAAATGAAAAATGTAGCATGTACATATAATATATTATTTACACAATAAATTATGTTGTAAGCATTGCTGCTTTACCCAATGCAAATCACAATGAAATGTTGCAGAAAGTGGTTAAGTGATAAATTACTGATTCAGTTAAAAGGAGATATTCATTTTAAATGTAGAAAAAAGTGTTTAATTTAGAGCCCTTTATTCAGTGATATTTTAAAAATGCTAGGCGGAGGAATAGAATTTGCAAGTTGACAAATGTGTGCATAATGGAGCTTCTGGTGATGTTACTCAGTGTGATCATCACTTGTTGAGAAAGTGACAAAATCCTAATTTATCAACAGCTTAAAATATTTTTTTTGTGCAAAACAACAACTAGCTTTTACAGACCACCTTTAATTTAGAAAAATGTCCCAATGTGTTTGATGCTGTGCTAAGGAACAATTAGGAGGGCTGAACAAAGATGTGGTCAAAGACGTGGGTTTTAAGAAGGATCTTAAAGGAGGAGTGGATGGTGAAGAGGCTCAAGGACAGAATTCCAGAGCATGGGACTTAGGAGGTAAAGGCAGGGCAACCAATGGCGAGGTAAAGGAGGGGAGGAGGTGCAAGAGATGAGAGTCAGAGGAAACGAGAGTTCGGGACTTGGCTGTAGGGCTAGATGAGGTTACATAGGGAGGGGTGAGACCACGAAGGGATTTAAACAAATATATTTAAAAACGATGATGCAAATTTGAGGCACTGGGGATTGTAAGCCAATATAGGCCAATAACGACAAAGGTAATAGTGAGTGGGACTTGGTGTGGATATGGGCAGAAAAGTTTTGGATGAGTTGAAATTTATTGAGGTTGAGGATGTTAGGCTAGCCAGAAAAGCAATAGTCAAATCCGAAGGAGACAAAAACATGGATGAGGATTCCAGAAGCAGATGTGCTAAAATAACAGTTGGAAGTGGGCAATTTTCCTGAGGTGGAAATGGTGATGGAGAGGAAATATGGTGAAAGCTCAGCTTAGGGTTGAACGAATTTGCGAACAGTCTGATTCATCCCAAGACAGCGGCTGGGGAGGCGATGGAATTGGTAGCAAGGGTATGGAGTTTGTGGCAGATGGCTTCAGTCTTCCAAATGTTTACTGCAGTTCATCCAAGACTGGATCTGACAATGCAGAGGCAAGAGAAGGGTCGATAAAGATGGTGGAGGGATAATCAAGTGTTTCGAGCAAACTCTCTATCCAGTGTCACCTAATTGAGACAACCTCACTCACTATCGCTTCTGTCATCTCAACCTCACCTGCCATCTATTCCATCAGCATCGGTACCCTTGAAAAAATTTCACCTTGGTCCTCACAATCCCACCACGATCAGCCCCAACACCAGCATCATCAGGCACAGCAGTATCACCAACAAAAACACCAACCTTCTCCACAATCCACTGATGCTGCACAGGACAGAGGGCATCAGCACACAACCACATTGCTGTCCGGGACGCCAAGGATGGCCTCACCATGGCCAGATTTACTTCACTTAACGCTGTACACCCTGGCTGCGCCAGGTTGGCACCATCCCCCCTCCAACACCATAAAGCATCCCTGCAATGCCCAAGCCATTCCTTTCACATTCAATGCCATTGTGGGGGGAACCGTTATGGCTCACCATTCACTACAACTCACGAGACCACTTCCAAAGGTGCACACAAATCTGTCAAAGAATGCAAAGTGTTGAAAATAAAGATTTCAATGTTTGACAACGCATTAACAGAAATTTTACATGAATATTGATGATAACACCCAACTGCGTTAGTTGGTATGATTGGACTAGGATGAGGGTGAGTGTGAGGGGTGGCTAGTGAGATAGGGAAGTGATAATGTAGATAGAGAGGGATGGGTGGAGGTACCTGGTAAGTTGCTGTGAATAAGGATAATGATAACTAATAATAACTTTTATTTATATAGCGCCTTTAATGAGTAAAACGTTCCAAAGCGGTTCACAGCAGTGTTACAAGCCAAAACAGATAAATTTGACACTGAGCCACAAAAGAAGAAATTCAGGCAGATGACCAAAAGCTTGATTAAAGGGGTTGGTTTTAAGGAGCTTCTTAAAGGAGGAAAGAGAGGTAGAGAGGTGGCGAGGTTTAGGGAGGGAGTTCTAGAGCTTAGGGCCTAAACAGCTGAAGGCACAGCCACCGATGGTTGAGCAGTTTTAATGAGGGATGTTCAAGAGGGCACAATTTGAGGAGGGCAGACATCCTGTGGGGTTGTGCGGCTGAAAAAGATTACAGAGATAGGGAGGGGCAAGGCCATGGAGTGATTTGTAAACAAGGATGAGAATTTTGAAATCGAGGCGTTGTTTAACTGGGAGCCAATGCAGGTCAGAAAGCATAGGGGTGATGGGTGACCGTGACTTGATGTGAGTCATAGAAACATAGAAAATAGGTGCAGGAGTAGGCCATTCGGCCCTTCGAGCCTGCACCGCCATTCAATAAGATCATGGCCGATCATTCCTTCAGTACCCCTTTCCTGCTTTCTGTCCATACCCCTTGATCCCCTTAACTGTAAGGGCCATATCTAACTCCCTCTTGAATATATCTAGTGAACTGGCATCAACAACTCTATCCGGCAGGGAATTCCACAGGTTAACAACTCTCTGAGTGAAGAAGTTTCTCCTCATCTCAGTCCTAAATGGCCTACCCCTTATCCTAAGACAATGTCCCCTGGTTCTGGACTTTCCAACATCGGGAACATTCTTCCCGCATCTATCCTGTCCAGTCCCGTCAGAACTTTATATGTTTCTATGAGATCCCCTCTCATCTTTCTAAACTCCAATGTATAAAGGCCCAGTTGATCCAGTCTCTCCTCATATGACAGCTCAGCCATCCCTGGAATCAGTCTGGTGAACCTTCGCTGCACTCTCTCAATAGCAAGAACGACCTTCCTCAGACAAGGAGTCCAAAACCGAACACAATATTCCAGCTAAGGCCTCACTAAGGCCCTGTACAGCTGCAATAAGACCTCCCTGCTTCTATATTTAAATCCACTAGCTATGAAGGCCAACATACCATTTGTCTTCTTTACCGCCTGCTGTACCTGCATGCCCACTTTCAGTGACTGATGAACCATGACACCCAGGTCTTGTTGCACCTCCCCTTTTCCTAACCTGCTGCCATTTAGATAATATTCTGCCTTCGTGTTTTTGCCCCCAAAATGGATAACCTCACATTTATCCACATTATACTGCATCTGCCATGTATTTGCCCATCACCTAACCTGTTCAAGTCACCCTGCAGCCTCTTTGCATCCTCCTCACAGCTCACACAGCCACCCAGTTTAGTGTCATTCGCAAACTTGGAGATATTACACTCTATTCCTTCATCTAAATCGCTAATGTACATTGTAAAGAGCTGGAGGTCCCAGCACTGAGACCTGTGGCAGTCCACTAGTCACTGCCTGCATTCTGAAAAGGACCCGTTTATCCTGACTCTCTGCTTCCTATCTGCCAACCAGTTCCCTATCCACGTCAATATATTACCCCCAATACCATGTGCTTTGATTTTGCACACCAATCTCTTGTGCGGGACCTTGTCAAAAACCTTTTGAAAGTCCAAATACACCACATCTACTGGTTCTCCCTTGTCCACTCTGCCAGGTACATCCTCAAAAAATTCCAGAAGATTCGTCAAGCATGATTTCCCTTTCATAAATCCATGCTGACTTGGTCCGATTCTGTCACTGCTTTCCAAATGCGCTGCTATTTCATCCTTAATGATTGATTCCAACAATTTCCCCACTGCTGATGTCAGGCTAACTGGTCTATAATTACCCGTTTTCTCTCTCCTTCCTTTTTTAAAAAGTGGTGTTACATTAGCTACCCTCCAGTCCATAGGAACTGATCCAGTGTCGATAGACTGCTGGAAAATGATCACCAATGCATCCATTATTTCTAGGGCCACTTCCTTGAGTACTCTGGGATGCAGACTATTAGACCCCGGGGATTTATCAGCCTTCAATCCCATCAATTTCCCTGACACAATTTCCCGTCTAATAAGGATATCCTTCAGTTCCTCCTTATCTCTCGACCCACTGTCCCCTAATACCTTCGAAAGGTTATTTGTATCTTCCTTCATGAAGACAGAACCGAAGCATTGGTTCAATTGGTCTGCCATTTCTTTGTTCCCCATTATAAATTCACCTGAATCCGACTGCAAGTGACCTACATTTGTCTTTATTAATCTTTTTCTCTTCACATATTTTTAGAAGCTTTTGCAGTCAGTTTTTATATTCCCTGCAAGCTTCCTCTCGTACTCTATTTCCCCCCTCTTAATTAAACCCTTAGTCCTCCTCTGTTGAATTCTAAATTTCTCCCAGTCCTCAGGTTTGTTGCTTTTTCTAGCCAATTTATATGCCTCTTCCTTGGCTTTAACACTATCCTTAATTTCCTTTGTTAGCCATGGTTGAGCCACCTTCCCAGTTTTATTTTTACTCCAGACAGGGCTGAACAATTGCTGAAGTGTTTGCCACTGCTTGTCCACCGTCAACCCTTTGAGTATCCTTTGCCAGTCTATTCTAGCAAATACACGCCTCATACCGTCGAAGTTACCTTTCCTTAAGTTCAGGACCCTAGTTTCCGAATTAACTTTGTCACTCCCCATCTTAATAAGGAATTCTACCATATTATGGTCACTTTTCCCCCAAGGGGCCTCGCACAACAAGATTGCTAATTAGTCCCTTCTCATTACACACATCACCCAATCTAGGATGGCCAGTTCCCTGGTTGGTTCCTCGACATATTGGTCTAGGAAACCATCCCTAATACAGGGCTGAGTTTTGGATGACCTCAAGTTTACATAGTAGAAACATAGAAAATTGGTGCAGGAGTAGGCCATTCGGCCCTTCGAACCTGCACCACCATTCAATAAGATCATGGCTGATCATTCCCTCAGTATCCCTTTCCTGCTTTATCTCCATACCCCTTGATCCACTTAGCCGTAAGGGCCATATCTAACTCCCTTTTGAATATATCCAATGAATTGGCATCAACAACTCTCTGCGGCAGGGAATTCCACAGGTTAACAACTCTCTGAGTGAAGAAGTTTCTCCTCATCTCAGTCCTAAATGGCCTACCCCTTATCCTAAGACTGTGTCCCCTGGTTCTGGACTTCCCCAACATCGGGAACATTCTACCCGCATCTAACCTGTCCCGTCCCGTCAGAATCTTATACGTTTCTATGAGATCCCCTCTCATCCTTCTAAACTCCAGTGAATAAAGGCCCAGTTGATCCAGTCTCTCCTCATATGTCAGTCCTGCCATCCCAGGAATCAGCCTGGTGAACCTTCGCTGCACTCCCTCAATAGAAAGAACGACCTTCCTCAGATTAGGAGACCAAAACTCAACACAATATTCCAGGTGAGGCCTCACTAAGGCCCTGTACAACTGCAGTAAGACCTCCCTGCTCCTATACTCAAATCCCCTAGCTATGAAGGCCAACATACCATTTGCCTTCTTCACCACCTGCTGTACCTGCATGCCAACCTTCAATAACTGATGAACCATGACACCCAGGTCTCGTTGGACCTCCCCTTTTCCTAGTCCGCCGCCATTCAGATGATATTCTGTCTTTGTGTTTTTGCCCCCAAAATGGATAACCTCATATTTATCCACATTATACTTCTGCCATGCATTTGCCCGCTCACCTAACCTGTCCAAGTCACCCTGCAGCCTCCTAGTGTCCCCCTCACAGCTCACACCGCCACCCAGATTAGTGTCATCTGCAAACTTGGAGATATTACACTCAATTCCTTCATCCAAATCATTGATGTATATTGTAAATAGCTGGGGTCCCAGCACTGAGCCCTGCAGCACTGCACTAGTCACTGCCTGCTATTCTGAAAAAGACCCGTTTATCCTGACTCTCTGCTTCCTGTCTGCCAACCAGTTCTCTATTCACGTCAGTATATTACCCCCAATACCATGTGCTTTGATTTTGCACACCAATCTCTTGTGTGGGACCTTGTCAAAAGCCTTTTGAAAGTCCAAATACACCACATCCACTGGTTCTCCCTTGTCCACTCTACTAGTTACATCCTCAAAAAATTCCAGAAGATTTGTCAAGCATGATTTCCCCTTAATAAATCCATGCTGACTTGGACCGATAGCCTGTCACTGCTTTCCAAATGCGCTGCTATTTCATCCTTAATAATTGATTCCAATATTTTCCCCACTACTGATGTCAGACTAACTGGTTTATAATTACCCGCTTTCTCTCTCCCTCCCTGTTTAAAAAGTGGTGTTACATTAGCTACCCTCCAGTCCATAGGAACTGATCCAGAGTTGAGATTGTTGGAAAATGATCACCAATGCATCCACTATTTCTAGAGCCACTTCCTTAAGTACTCTGGGATGCAGACTATCAGGCCCTGGGGATCTTTCGGCTTTCAATCCTATCAATTTCCCTAACACAATTTCCCGCCTAATAAGGATATCCTTTAGTGTAGAATGTGGGAGGCCAGCCAAGAGTCAATTGGAGTAGTCAAGTCTGGAGGTATTGTGTCGGAAAAATGGAAACTTTTGTCACATCGATTTGATCTGATTTAAACTGGATAACCTCTTGTTGGCTAGCGTAGATACTATGGTAAGTACTGCAGGGTATCGAATATGGCCAAGGTGATCTCCTGGACTTGTTTCGATCGCCTGGATGTGTCGGAGAGGAATTTTCCCAGATTTTTTTTTCCCCAATTGGCCTGGATTTTTATCTGATTTTTGCCTCTCCCAGGAGATCACATGGCTCCGGTTGGGGTGGAGTGTAGAATGTTTCGGTGTAAGGGGTGTCGCCGTTATGTGGGGCGGACTGGTTGGGCTGGGTGCTCTTTACCTTTTCACTATTGTTCATAGGTTTATATGTAACCTTCAGGACTGCTGACCGAGGGCCGTGCGGCTCTTTG
This sequence comes from Pristiophorus japonicus, assembly GCF_044704955.1. Classification (NCBI taxonomy): domain Eukaryota; kingdom Metazoa; phylum Chordata; class Chondrichthyes; family Pristiophoridae; genus Pristiophorus; species Pristiophorus japonicus. The sequence continues at coordinate 140,629,313 of NC_091978.1, forward strand.
TCACACGATGGGCCGAAATGGCCTCCTCCTGCGCTGTAAATTTCTGTTTCTGTGTTTCATTATGGAAATGGTGTCAGAGGACTGGAGGATTACAATTGTTACACCCCTGTTAAAAAAAGAGGCGAAGGATAAACCCGGCAACTACAGGCCAATCAGCCTGATGTGTGAGACAAGTTTTAGAGACATTAATCTGGTGCAAAATTAATCGGCATTTGGAAACATATGGATTAATAAATAAAAGGCGGTATAATTTTGTTAAAGGCAAATCGTGCTTGACTAATTTGATTGAGTTCTTTGATTAAGTAACGGGGACGGTGGATGAAGGTAGTGGGGTTGATGTGTATATGAACTTTCAAAAAGGACTTGACAAAGTACCACTAATAAACTTGTTAGCCCATGGGATTAAAGGGGCAGTGGCTACGTGGATAAAAAATTGACAAAGGGACAGAAAGCAGAGAGTAATGGTGAACAGTTTTTCAGAGTTGAGGGAAATATACAGTGGTGTCCCCAAGGGGCCAGTGTTGGAACCACTGCTCTTGTTGCTGTTTATTAATGATCTGGACTTGGGTATACCAGGCATAATTTCAAAGTTTGCAGATGATATGGAACTCGGAAATGTAGTAAATCAAGAGGATAGTAACAGACTTCAGCAGAACATAGACTGGTGAAATGGTAGATGAAATTTATGAAGTATGAGGTGATTCATTTTGATAAGAAGAATGAGGAGAGGCAATATAAACTAAATAGTACAATTTTAAAGAGGGTGCAGGAACAGAGCGACCTGGGGAAGTACATACACAAGTCTTTGAGGGTGGCAAGACAAGTTGAGACAACTGTTAAAAAGGGACATGGGATCCTTGGCTTTATAAGTAGAGGCATAGAGTACAAAAGCAAATAAGTTATGCTAAATCTTTATAAAACATTGGTGAGGCCCCAGTTAGAGTAGTGCACTGCACGAGGTAGAAAATGCCATAAGACAGCTTAAGAACAACAAGGCCATGGGAGCGGATGGAATCCCTGCTGAGGCACTGAAATATGGCGGAGAAGCACTGTTGGCGCGAATACATGACCTCATCTCTCTCATCTGGAGGGAGGAGAGCATGCCGGGAGATCTCGGAGATGCAGTGATCGTGACCATCTTTAAAAAAGGGGACAAGTCCGACTGTGGCAACAACAGAGGAATCTCCCTGTTATCAGCCATTGGGAAAGTCGTCGCTAGAGTCCTCCTCAACCGTCTTCTCCCTGTGGCTGAGGAGCTCCTCCTTGAGTCACAGTTCAGATTTCGTCCCCTACGGGGCACAACGGACATGATTTTTACAGCGCGACAGCTACAGGAAAAATGCAGGGAGCAGCACCAGCCCGTATACATGGCCTTCTTCGACCTTACAAAGGCCTTTGACACTGTCAACCGCGAGGGTCTATGGAGCATCCTCCTCCGTTTCGGATGCCCCCAAATGTTCGTCACCATCCTCCACCTGCTCCACGACAACATGCAGGCCGTGATCCTTACCAACAGATCCATTACAGACCCAATCCATGTCCGGACCGCGGTCAAACAGGGCTGCGTCATCGCTCCAACCCTCTTCTCAATCTTCCTCGTTGCCATGCTCCACCTCACAGTCAACAAGCTCCCCGCTGAAGTGGAACTAAAGTACAGAACCAGTGGGAACCTGTTCAACCTCTGCCGTTTCCAGGACAGATCCAAGACCACCCCAACCTCTGTCGTCAAGTTACAGTACGCAGATGACGCCTGCGTCTGCACACATACAGGGCTCAAAAATGGCGCACATCGGAGAGGCCCGCTTAATTTGTAGAACAAAAATTGCGCTGAATACTTACCTCATGATTCTCAGATAGCTGTAAGTCCATTTCTAGCTCGGCGCAGCGCAGCGCAGCAGGAACTGCTGGGGGCGGAGCTACAGCCCTGCGTCAAAAACAGTGCCGGCAGCTGCGCGCATGTGCAGTGGAGGCTGTGCGCGTGTGTAGTAGCTCCTGGCCCTCCCAGTGCGTCCTGTCTCTGGGCGACGACCCTATCCCAGGCCGAAGAGACGTCGCCCCTATCCCCGGCTGAGTGGCTTGACACCGCTTATCTCGTCGGCGGCGGGGCCCGCCCGCCTGGCATCTCGCTTGGGGCGGGCCCTGCCCGAAGAGTCGGCGGTGGCGATGGCCCGGCATCGGCTGTGTGCGGGACCCGCCCGAAGTCCTCGGCGGGGCCCGTTCAGCTTCTGCTCATCCCTCCCCCCGTTCATCTTCTCCCCCGCTCTTTCTTCCCCTCTCTTCCCCCCTTCTTCTCCCCTCTTCCCCCCTTCTCTTTCCCCCTCTCTTCCCCCGCCTTTCTTCCCCCCTCTCTTTTTTCCCCCCATCTCTGTTCCCCCCCCTCTTCCCTCCCCCCTCGCTGTCAGACACACAGAGACAGAGAGAGCGACACTGACAGAGATAGAGAGAGAGAGACACTGGGGGGGGGGGGGGGGGGGCGGGCAGCACACTGTTGGAAGGCTCCTGGTAGAAATTATTTTTTATTTACTGATTGATGTTTTAATTATTTTTTTAAATTATTTTTAAATTTTTTTTGATTGATTTATTGGTTGATTTATTGATTTATTTATCATTTATTATTGATGATGGCTCTTTATTTGTAAAAGTGAAGTGTTTAATGTTTGTAAACTTCCCTCCCCCCCACCTATCTCTCGCTCCCTACGCCTGATTTATAAGTGTAGGCAAGGTTTTTCTGAGCGTACAAAAACCTACACTTACTCTATTCTAATTAGTTTGGAGTAAGTTTTCGCTGCCTAAACTTGCAAAACAGGCGTAAGTGGCTGGACACGCCCATTTTGAAAAAAAAAATCTGTTCTAAAACTATTCTAACTCACTAGAAATGGAGCAAACTAAATGCCGAGAATTGCAATTTCTAAGATGTTCCATTCTAAACTAGTTGCTCAAAAAAAATAGGAGCAACTCAAGCCGAAACTTGAGCCCACAGAGGCTGAACTCCAGGACATAGTCAACGTATTTACTGAGGTGTATGAAAGCATGGGCCTTACACTAAATATCTGTAAGTCAAAGGTCCTGCACCAACCTGACCCCGCCGCACAGCACTGCCCCCCAGTCATCAAGATCCACGACGTGGCCCTGGACAATGTGGACCATTTCCCATATCTTGGGAGCCTCTTGTCAACAAGAGCAGACATTGACGATGAGATTCAACACCGCCTCCAGTGCGCCAGTGCAGTCTTCGGCTGCCTGAGGAAAAGAGTGATCGAAGACCAGGCCCTCAAATCTACCACCAAGCTCATGATCTAAAGGGCTGTCGTACTGCCTGCCCTCCTGTATGGCTCAGAGACATGGACCATGTACAGTAAACATCTCAAGTCGCTGGAGAAATACTACCAATAATGTTGCCACAAGAACCTGCAAATCCATTTGGAGGACAGATGCACCAATGTTAGCGTTCTCGACCAGGCCAACATCCCCAGCATTGAAGCACTGACCACACTTGATCAGCTCCGCTGGGCAGGCCACATAGTCCGCATGCCAGACACGAGATTCCCAAAGCAAGCGCTCTACTCGGAACTCCTTCATTGCAAACGAGCCAAAGGTGGGCAGAGGAAACGTAACAAGGACACCCTCAAAGCCTCCCTGATAAAAGTGCAACATACTTAAAAGGGTTGACGGTGGATAGGCAATGGCAAACATTTAAAGATCACATGGATGAACTTCAGCAATTGTACATCCCTGTCTGGAGTAAAAATAAAACGGGGGAGGTGGCTCAACCATGGTTAACAAGGAAAATTAAGGATAGTGTTAAATCCAAGGAAGAGGCATATAAATTGGCCAGAAAAAGCAGCAAACCTGAGGACTGGGAGAAACTTAGAATTCAGCAGAGGAGGACAAAGGGTTTAATTAAAAGGGGGAAAATAGAGTACAAGAAGAAGCTTGCCGGGAACATAAAAACTGACTGCAAAAGCTTCTATAGATATGTGAATAGAAAAAGATTAGTGAAGACAAACATAGGTCCCTTGCAGTCGGATTCAGGTTAATTTATAATGGGGAACAAAGAAATGGCAGACCAATTGAACAAATACTTTGGTTCTGTCTTCACAAAGGAAGACACAAATAACCTTCCGGAAGTACTAGAGGACCGAGGGTCTAGGGAGAAGGAGGAACTGAAGGATATCATTATTAGGCGGGAAATTGTGTTAGGGAAATTGATGGGATTGAAGGCCGATAACTCCCCGGGGCCTGATAGTCTGCATCCCAGAGTACTTAAGGAAGTGGCCCTAGAAATAGTGGATGCATTGGTGATCATTTTCCAACAGTCTATCAACTCTGGATCAGTTCCTATGGACTGAAGGGTAGCTAATGTAACACCACTTTTTAAAAAGGGAGGGAGAGAGAAAGCGGGTAATGAGACCGTTTACCCTGAAATCAGTAGTGGGGAAAATGTTGGAATCAATTATTAAGGATGAAATAGCAGCGCATTTGGAAAGCAGTGACAGGATCGATCCAAGTCAGCATGAATTTATGAAGGGGAAATCATGTTTGACAAATCTTCTGGAATTCTTTGAAGATGTAACTAGTAGAGTGGACAAGGGAGAATCAATGGATGTGGTGTATTTGGACTTTCAAAAGGCTTTTGACAAGGTCCCACACAAGAGATTGGTGTGCAAAATCAAAACACATGGTATTGGGGGTAGTATACTGACGTGGATAGAGAACTGGTTGGCAGACAGGAAGCAGAGAGTCGGGATAAACAGGTCCTTTTCAGAATGACAGGCAGTGACTAGTGGAGTGCTGCAGGGTTCAGTGCTGGGACCCCAGCTCTTTACATTATATGTCAATGATTTAGATGAAGCAATTGAGTATAATATCTCCAAGTTTGCAGATGACACTAAACTGGATGGCGATGTGAGCTGTGAGGGGGACGCTAAGAGGCTGCAAGGTGACTTGGACAGGTTAGGTGAGTGGGCAAATGCATGGCCGATGCAGTATAATGTGGATAAATGTGAGGTTTCTCTCTTCCCATTCTCTCTTCTCCAACTTCCAGTCACTGTGAGGAAAAGCTACTGTGAGAATGGGAGTTGTGACACTCAGTGCTATTGCTCTGTATGCTGTACTTGTTTGAATTTTGCAGGCCCAGTGGCATAGGGAATGTCTGGTCTTCAATCTGTTGCATCATCAGTGACTACATTTAATTTAATTGCAGGTACATATATGAGTCTGGTGGACTCGGAGACTAGCTGGAGAGAACAGGAGAGTGAGACCAGGCCGGGAATGGAAATTTTGATATATTCAGGCTTTTCATTATTCTCGTGGACTTTGATACACCGTGACACCACTATCGTTCCAAAAACCTCACAAATCAGTAATTAAGATACTGTGCATTATATTTCTGCATCCCTATCAAAATTGTAAGCAAAAAATGCTTCACAAAAATGTTGAGATTATATTATCTTTCTTTGTTGTGCATTAACCAGGATGGTGCCTCTTGGATCATAATAATCCTTTAAAAGTTCAACACAATCAAACATTTTGTGGAAAAAGAAAATTGGAACTGCACCTTACCTAGTGTAGACCTGTTTTTACTGACTAACCAGCAGTGATATCCAAAGAGGGAGGACAGGCTGATGGAAAACATTGCAGCTGCAAAGAACAGGAACATGATGTGGAACTTAGCTTGGGTATCTGGCAGGCCATTCTGGAAAAAGAAACAGAAAGGTAATAAAATATGTTGGAAACCCTGAAACATGTTTTTATCTGCTATATGTAATTTTGAGGCTCCATGCAGCAGTACATGATTTGCTTTCATTTATTTTTCACCTTTCCCAGGCCAAAGGGATATAGGAACAGGAGTAGGCAATCCAGCCTGTTCTGCCATTCAATTATATCATGACTGAACTGTACCTCAACACCATTTACCCACTTTTGATCCATTGACACAAAATTTGGAAGTATAGTGAACAGTGCGTAGGATAGTGATAGACTTCAAGAGGTCATAGACAGGCTGATGAAATGTAGCAGATGAAACGTAACACAGAAAAGTGTGAAGTGATACATTTTGGTAGAAAGAATGAAGAGAGGACATATAAACTAAAGGGTACAATCCTAAAGTGGGTGCATGAACAGAGAGACCAGGGGGTATATGTGCACAGATCGTTGAAGGTGGCACGGCAGGTTGAGAAAGCAGTTGAAAAGGCGTACGGGATCCTGGGCTAGAGGTATAGGGGGTGAAATTTCCCCGTGGCCCATCTGGGGCCACTAATCTTCCCAGCCCGGGTCAATTAATGCCCAGGGTGGAAGTCCCACCCCTGGTGTGAAATTGCCCCTTTGTGAGCCGGAAACGAGAAGGAGCGCGGTCCTGGGCGTCCGACTTACTTCGGGGGCACTCCTGGGGCTGTAGTACGGCGCTGGCATCTGCTCTGTGTAGCACTGATGTGCCACAACACGCTACCCCTTCATTTAGTGTGGAGGGCCACTGCGGACTCTACAGCCCCTTTGGTGGGTACCACTGGGCCACCAGGGGCATTTGTGAATGAGCCAGAGACCCGGCACACAAAAGGCAATGCTGGGCTGCATGATGGCGGCCCGGTTGAATCGAGGACTCCCATTGTCGGGGCGACATTCAATAAACCATGGTGGCCTGGGGCGTACACGCCCTCCCCTTTAAGGGGCACCCGGGGCGGATGTCAGTGCCCCGTGAAGCTGCCGCAAACATCGGCCTACGAAAGCCTAGCATCTCGCGAGGCAATTTCCCCCACTGGGAACAAAGGGGCCAGTGTGTGTACGGCGACGATGTCATCATCGTGTGCGCCCCGACACAAGGCGCAAAATGCGAGGCACATGCTAACTGCCAATCTCCCCCAAAATCTTGGGGGCAATTGCAGTCGAGGGGCCACCGCCGCCCACTCCCGTGCAAAAAGGGATTTACATCCCATGGGGCAATTTTGGCCCCATAGAGTACAAAAGTGTGGAAATTATGATGAATCTTAATATAGCACTGGTTTGACCTCAACTGGAGTATTGTGTCCAATTCTGGGCACCGCACTTCAGGAAGGATGTGAAGGCCTTAGAGAGTGCAGAAAAGATTTACGAGAATGATTCCAGGAATAAGGGACTTCAATTACATGGATAGACTGGAGAAGCTGGGGTTGTTCTCCTCAGCGCAAAAAAGATTGAGAGGAAATTTGGTAGAGGTGTTCAAAATCATGAGGGGTCGGGACAGAGTAGATAGAGGGAAACTGTTTCCATTGGTGGAAGGGTCGAGAACCAGAGAACACAGATTTAAGGTGATTGGCAAAAGAACCAAAGGCGACATAAGAAAAAACTTTTTTACACAGCGAATGGTTAGGATCTGGAACACACTGCCTGAAAGGGTGTTGGAGGCAGACTCAATCACGGCTTTCAAAAGGGAGTTGGATAAGCACCTGAAAGAAAAAAAATTGCAGGGCTACGGGGAAAAGGTGGGTGAGTGGGACTAGCTGAGGTGCTCTTGCAGAGAGCAGGCACAGGCTCAATGAGCCGAATGGCCTTCTTCCATACTGTAACCATTCTATGATCCCTTGATACCTTTACCGAGCAGAAATCTATCGATCTCAGTCTTGAGAATTTCAATTGACCCCGCAGCCACATCCTTTTTGTGGGGGCAGGGGGGAAAGAGTTCCAGATTTCCACTACTCTGACTGTGAAAAGGTTCTTTCTCCTTTCACTCCTGAATGGTCTAATCTATTTTAAGATTGTGCTCCCTTGTTTTGGGTACCTCTATCAGAGGATTTTAGTTTCTCTGTATATTCCCCTTAATCATTTTAAATAGCTCAAATGGATTACTCCCCAACCTTCTAAACTCAAGAGAATACAAGACAATTTTATGTAACTTGTCTTCATAGTCTAATTATCACCACTCCCCTTGCCTTGGGGAAGTGCCTCCCAACATGATGAGGCTGAAATCAGAAGCTCTGCAGTTGGTGGCGAGGGGGGAGGGGCGAATCAAACGTAAATCTCACCACTGCCATGATACCACAATACTCCATATTTGTTTTCACAATTAATTAAGGGGAACATCTTATTGCCAACACTCCTTTTGAAAAATAGTTACAAATATTATGATCAGCTCTAATACCTTGTCTTTTCTTTTAAACGCAATGAAATTAATAGTTTTGTTGAGTTACTGAACCTAAGAATGTGGATGCACACACGATCAAGGATGCATAATATCAATATCTATTGATATTAGTTCAGTTTCTCATCGAAATCAGTCCTCTTATTGTGGCTAATGCTCATATAAATACCTAGAAATAGACAAAAATAATCCCTTGAGCTCTTTTGTTTTTAAAGTAATGCTGATGACACTGTGCAGTGGTGGAATTTGGGATTTCTCCAAATTAACCACTCCTGAGCTCACAATTGTTGTTTGAAAATGTCTACTGAGGCCATATCGTTCCTTAATGTGTGTGTGGGGTGAAAGGAGGCGTGTAGAAGAGTCATCCTTGTGTGACACCCGAGAGTTTCCAAGTGGATATTTCAAAATGGCACAGGTAAAAGCTCTGTCGCAAGTTTGCCATGCGTTATCTTAGGCAAACGTGTGCATGCTAGAGAAACCACAGAATGGTTAAATTAAGAACATAAGAAATAATAGCAGATGTAGGCCACCTGCCCCCTCGAGCCTGCTCCGTGCAGGATTCACAAAATTCTGGGACCCCCTACTCAATGGACATGTGTCTGGAATTTAAAAGGGAACTGTGTTAGACTTTTGGAGGAGAAATCTGGGCAGAAATATCTCACTATTAGGCGCCTTTGGACTAAACTAGGGCCTTTTAGATTGAGTTTGAACATTTTAAATTGTATGCTGGGTCTGCATAGGGAAATGGGATCCTTATAGGGCTGCTAACCCACCTGGGAGGCAGGCCCCAGGGAGACATTAGCAGTCTAGCAAAGCCCACTTACCAAGGACCCAGATACAGACATATTTTAATAGTTCTTAAAACGGCTATACAGAAAAACCCTGGCATCAGCAAAACACACAATGGACAGTATCAAGACCTGATTACATTCTAACAGCACCATCCAAAAACCCTATCAACACCTTTGGGAATCTTGTATCATGCTAATGCTCAATCAGCCCACCAAAATTCTCACAAAGGGATCACATTAGAGTTGATCAGCCTGCCAAAATCGCACAAAAGCAGTCATCAAAAATCAATTGTGCACCCGAGTTTTGGCGCGAAAGTTTAAGCAACCTCTCAGGTATAATTGGGGGCCTTGCTGGTAGCTTGGGTGGTAATCTTTGGGCTGAGGAAACACTTTTGAAGAAACGTACCCGAGAGCACCCTGGAAAAGCACTTGGACTCTGGGCTCTTTGACTCTGACTTTGAAACATCTAACTTACCACACGAGGTTACAACAACGCAACAAGAAGAACCTAACAAGAAGCCTCGGAGTCACTGAAAAATCAACAATCATCCAGCGCTGACTCAAGGAAAAAACATTTACCATCAAAACGTCGACCAGTGCTAATACCGAAGGCACCGCAACCAGCTAAAGAATCCACAAGATTGAGAAGAGAGAAAGCAGTGTGCAACTGGTCTAAACTGTGGAGAAATCCTTTGGTGAGCATAGTCCCTGCAATTTCAGAGCCTAACTCAGTTAGTGTAGTAGTGGGAGGTGGTTTTTTTTCCCCACTGCATAACCTCTATACCCGTTGCATATACGTTTCCCCCTCCTTTTTCAGTACATTTTGTTATATGCTATTAAGTTAATTAGTGTGGTGTGCTATTTTCTAAATAAAATATTTGTTCTTACACCAAACAGTTGTCTGTCTACATCTATCAAATCCCCTAAATAATTCCAAGTCCTAGAACCAGGAAGTGGGACGATTCGAACCGTAAAGGTCAGAAAAGGCTGACAAACCCACCACCCCCTACATAATGGCGAGCCAGATAGGAGCTTGGTACAAAGGATGTGAGGATGTAGACTCGGTTCTGGTGGAAAGAACAAAAATGAAGGAAAAAAAATCTCTAAATATGTATTTAAGAAAGTAAATATTACCAAAAAGTGGGTCATAAGCCTGTTATGGGCTGAGCGTCCAGTGGACACAGCTGCTAAGTGGACCGAGAGCAAGGACCATAAAAGCTCAAAAGAGAAAGCTGTTTGGTTGGTCTGCTACCAAAGATAGATCCAGTTGCTGGATAGAAAGGTCAAGAAATTGGTAGCAGAGCTCCGGGAATCCGAAGAGCACTCAGCTGTAAGGGCTATGGCAGGGGAGAAAATGTTTGAGGAATTAACTAAACAAAAGCATAGCAGATTACAGCTAGAGGAGATCCACAGGAATAAGCAGGACTATTTCCAATGCCAAGTAACAGAGGCAAAGGGGAATGAGCTAGCGCTGCGGGAGGAAAATGCCCGCCTAACAAAAGTAATAAGAGAACAGGAGGAGAGGATACGGGATGTGCAGGCAGCCTATAAAGTAGCCAGTAGCAATGGCTTTGGGGTGGAAGATCACGGGCCCTGTGAGACCAAGATAAAAAGTTTAACCCAGGCCCTATGTAATGCTAAGGGAATGGTATGCCTGATAAGCCCAAGTGCTCCTAAGGGAGACGTGCAGGAGCAAGGGGGAGTAGAGGGGGAGAGGGATAGAGTGGCAGAAAGGGCGTCCAACCACCGCCTGTAGCCTTACCGAGGTCAAGCCTGACAGTACAGAGAGAACGCGGCACCGAGGAAATACAAGGGGTGTCAGGACCCGGGCCGATGTGCCCGATCCGACAACAAAAGTATGGTGCCAGCAACGGTGGTCAGGGACAAGGGGCCCTGGAGAGCCAATCTGTAATCCCCCATGGAACCCAGCAGCTCCGGGCAATGGTAGCTCATTGAGAAAAGTTAACCCCTCAAGCGGACCCCTCAGTCCATTTTGTGGACATAGAGCAGGCAGCCGGTATAAACGGCTGCGATGAGGCCGAACAGGCTAAAATGCTGCTTTTCTCCTTGGATCGCAAGGTATACCAGGCCCTCTCTGCAGATAGCAAGAAGGGGCAGAGCACATACGCTGTGATCCAAGAAGAGGTGTTAGAGATTCTGGGCCTAAATGATGGAAGTCCGTTTTCCCGGGTCGAGAAAACCCTGCAATAGGCAGGCGAAACTCCACAGGCATTCGCAGACAGGTTGTGGCCCAACTACGAGAGAGCATGTGGAGGAGATCTCGACCGGGAACACCTGGACCGGGAACCAACTTCGCAGCCTAGTGGCTAACTGCCTGCCATGAGTAAAGGCTAAAGCCGAGCTGTGGTTCGACCCCAGAGACCCCACCGTTACCGAGGAGTCAGTGGTTAGACAGGTAACCCTGGCTTACCACAACGGCAGAGGGACAGTTGAGGCCCCACAAAAAGGAAAGGGCCACGAGATCCAGCCCAGTAATTCCAGGAGAGAATGGCACCAGGAACAGGGGAGCCCTTCTGACTCAAAGAATACGTGCTATGGGTGCGGAAAAAGTGGACACTGGCGTAAGGATTGCCGAAATCCTTGGAAAGATAGGGCAGGAAAGGAATCCCCGCCCTTAAAGGATTCCCCTGCCACAAAAGGTTTAGCAGCCCCGGTCCAAAAATCGAGACCAGTGGCACACAATCCCTCTGGCAGTTTCGATGAGATTGTGGCTGCGCTCCGAACTATGATAATGGGCTCAGGGAAGATAGCTGTAGCCATCGGCGCAACCTCATCTGCCCCACCTAATCCTGATCCATGACTAGAGCCAGCGCAGCCTGTATACCTGTGCCCTTTACAATATGATAAGTGGAAATGGCCTTGCGTGAAGATGGAGGTGGAGAGGGTTAAAGGGACCTATCTGCAAGACACTGGTGCTTCCAGCACCATCGTCTATGCGGATAACCCAACCACCGCACCTCTGTCGAATGGAGTCCCGTATTCCTTGGTAGGGTTCACAGGTAATGAGCAGGCTGTCTCGTTCTCCATTCCACTATCAATTGACTTAGGAGCACTCCACACCAAGTGGACGTGTGCCCTATTGAAGTGGGAAAAAGAGGGAACAGGGATCCTAGGCGCAGATTTCATTATTGGCCACAAGGTCCTAGTGGATCTTAGAAATCATTGTCTATGGGGAGCGGTGTGCACGGGGGAAGAGAAATAAGTTGTAGTGATCCCGGGGATACAAGGCAAAGAGATCCTAGGCGTGGTAAAGCCAAAAGACAGCTGTGACCTCGAGTTACTGGTAAGCAGTACCCCCAGAGAGTATCAGGCATTTATGCGGGCAAATCTCAGTGCATTCGTCACCCACAAGCATGATTGTGAAAGGGTTAACGGGGTCGAGGTTAGCGTAGATGGGGATCCCATGGCCAGGCCCCAAAAACAGTATAATTTCCCTAGGGAGGCGGAGGCAGACCTGGAGATTTCCCTGGGTTCCCTAGTCACACAGGGAGTGTTGAAGCCGATAGCCACCCACATGAACTCACCACTTTGGCCGGTTAGGAAACCGGACAATTCGTGGCGAGCCACTGTGGACTTCCGGGTCCTCAACTGCAATATCCCAGCCTGCGCGCCCACGGTCCTAATTGGAAGCATACCGGCATCCGCGTGCACCTTCACGGTGCTGGATGTCTCAAACGGTTTTTGCTCCATCCTGTTAAAGAGAGGGGACCAGTACAAATTTGCTTTTACCTTCAAGGGCCAGTAATACACGTGGAACTGCCTTCCCCAGAGGTTTCATAACAGCCCCAGTATATTCCACCAATGCATGGCCAATTGTCTAAAACACTTCAGCAAGCCCCAGCAGTTGTTACAGTATGTGGATGACCTGCTCCTATTTACCGACAAGGGTGAGGAGCACGGCCCACTGCTGGCTGAACTGCTGCGGCTGCTAAAGGAAGAGGGTTTTAAAGTCAACCCAAAGAAGGCGCAGATCAGCCAGCCAGAAGTAAAATTCCTGGGGCTGACTGTGCGCACAGGTGAGAGGGCTATAGATAAGGCCAGGAGAGAAGCAGTGCAGGAATTGCCAGCCCCTCGTTCTGTTACTGGAGTAAGATCTTTCCTAGGGCTTACCGGTTACTGCAGGGATTTTATTGAGGACTACGCAGCCACAGCAGCCCCCCTACTCCGACTCCTTCACAAAAGCTGCGAGGAGGCGTTCACTCAATTAAAAAAAACCTGCAAACCGCGCCAGCTTTAGGGGCTATTGATGGGGATGAGGAGTTTTTCCTGGAGGTAGCAGCCAGTGGGGATAGCCTGAGTGCAGTGCTGCTTCAGGAGCGACATGACCAGCTCAGACCGGTGGTCTACTCCTCCAGGGTCCTCACAGATGTGGAGAAGGCATACTCCAACTGTGAGAGACACCTCCTCGCCACTCATTGGGCGGTAAAGAGATCACTTATCTTTATAGGGGGGTCTCCAATTACGCTCCTCACCCATCACACGCCCGCCCAAATGCTCCGAGATGGGAGAATTAAAGACGGGTCAGTGAGCAGTGCCCGCATTGCTCGCTGGACCCTACATCTCTCCCAAATAGACTTAAAGTTGAAAGGTCTTTGCGAGCCTAGAAAAGAGGCCAACATGATCTACTCAGGGGTGGCCCATAGGTGTTCCATAGAAGGGGTATGGGATGTCGATGTAGGATTTCGGGCCGGGATACATCCCACAGGCCACGAAATCTACATTGACGGCTCCAGCACAGTGTCGGCAGGCGAGCGACTCATGGACTGCGGGATCTATGACCCACGGGCAGGCATTGCCCTGGCAATCAAGCTCCCGAGCACCATGAGCGCCCAGCATGCCGAACTGTCGGCGGTGATGTACGTTGTGACCCACCTCGAGGAGTTCCCTACCCCATACACGATTTGTTCAGATAGCATGTTTACCTGCAATTCGTGTACAGAATACCTGGCCATCTGGTCCCGTCGAGGGTATACATCTGTGGATGGGAAACCCCTAGCAAACCGTTGCTGGAGAGAATCATGCGGGCTATAGGCAGTGAAGGGCAGGTGTGTATACATAAGATAAAGGCCCACTCAAAAGTCGAACCTCGTGGGGAGGGTAACCAGCGGGCAGACACCCTAGCTAAAGAGGGTGCTCATATGGGCAGTTTCTGGGACCCGTACAATTTAGGACCTGTGTCAGCAATTAGGGGCAGAGACAGGGCACAGGGGAGTGCAGGGATAGCATTGGCCCCAGACATTAAAACGGTTCAGGCGCAGGACTCCGCCCTGAGATCTGTCTTGAGTTTGCTAACCAAGGGGGAGAAAGTAGAGGGTCCGTACTGTAAAGTCCTGTCCCCTCAGTACAGATTCACACGAGGCATGTAGTGAAGTCAAGGTCACTCTAGACCTGCACCTTTATTTCCTAGCTCTGGAATGCTCTACTTGCCTGAGACCTGTCCTTATATACCTGTCTCTTGCAAGTGCAGCCCTGGTGGTAAGGTATGCTAGTGGTTACAGGTCATATCTTATTACAGTCATGTATAGCATGTTGGGATACAGTTATATATAATAATGTAAGATACATGACACGTACGGTGCAGCTAAAGTGGCTGTAAAGAAAGGCATGTTATTCCATGGGGATCAGTGGATTGTTCCACAGCAGCACAAAAGGGAATTCTTTCAACTGGCCCACGAGGGTCCAGGAGCCGGACACCCCGGACCTGAGACCACCTGGCAACGGGTGGAACAGGCCGGGACTCAGGGAGGATATCCAGCAGTTTTGCTCGGAATGTTTGGTGTGTGCAGCCAACAACCCTGACCCCCAGAAAAGGAAGGTGTCCATGGGACATATCAGAAGGGTAGAGGGACCATGGCAGTTGATTCAGATTGACTACATCGGGCCGCTACCCACCGCCCAGGGAGGATACAAATACTGCTTGGTTTTGGTAGATGTTTTCTCCAAATGGGTGGAAGCCTTCCCGTGCCGCACAGCGACCGCACTAGGGACAGCTAGAATTTTAGTTAGGGAAGTGTTCTCCTGGTGGGGACTTCCACAGTACGTGGAGTCCGACCAGGGAAGTCATTTTACCGGGAAGGTGAGGCAGGCCACCCTTAAGGTGCTCGGCATCGAGGGGAAATGGCATGTCGCCCATAACCTGCAGTCATCAGGCCCTGTGGAGCGACTGAATCGGACTATAAAGGAGAGGCTGTGAAAGGAGACAGGAGACTCACCCAAGGCATGGGTGGAGGTCTTGCCGTTAGTCATAATGGGAGTCCGGGCCAGTCCGTCGAAAAGCAAGGGGTATTCCCCGCACGAGCTTATGACTGGCCGGATCATGCGAACTCCCACCCATGTGCTAGCCCCGGTGCTTACTGAGGGCCAACTCAGGGAAGTGAGCCGGGACAGCTTCACTAAGAATCTGTTTGAACACCTCAAACAGATTCACTGGCAGGCTGCTGGTAACATGGGGAGGCAGCATAGGAGTAACCGATTGTTGTTGGAACCCCGTCGACACCACGAATGGGCGGTAGGGGATCAGGTAATGGTAAGGAACTTCGCGCGGGTAGGGGTTTTTGAAGCATTGTACATGGGACCATACAATATTGTTGAAAAGCAAGCCCCATGGTGTAGGCTGTCAAATTGCCCCGTCACACGAAATGGTTCCACATCAACCAGCGTAAGCTGTACAACCCAGGGTCAGCTAAGCACAAAGGGCAGCCGGGAGGGGTGAGCCGTCCTCAGGACAAGGGCCCTCAGTCGGCAGCCTCCGACTGTGGGGGAACCGCAGGGGTAGTGGGGGCAGACTCACAGGCTGTACAAGTAGAGGCCGGGAGCTGCATTACTGGAGGGGCTGTCCCACCTATAGTTTGGGACTCGTACAAGCCCCAGGTATTCGAAGCCTTAGAAGGACCTTCCGCACTCCACAGCCCAGGTTCCCATGGTCCCCTACACTACGATACAGACTGCTCCGTTCCGAGAGGGACTCCAGGATGCAAAGACTGCGGAAGGCGGGAGACCGCTTATGGGCAAAAGGTCCCAGGCCTGCAGTGCCTGACTGTAGGGAACCGGCAGGGGAGGCAGCAGCCCCACCGGTCGTAGCCTCTGAAGGGAACAAGCTCACAACAGAGGTAACAGCCCCACCAGGCACTGAACCCGATTATGGGAAGCCTGTGGGGGAAGTAGCAGCCCCACCGGACATGGTTCCGACTATGGGGAACCAACAGGGGAGATAGTAGTCCGACTAGATTTAGGGTTAGACACTGTTCACTGCATAGAGGGAAGGGCCATCCCACCTATTGTATGGGACTCAGAAAACCCCCGACTACCGACCCCGTGAGAAGGGGTAACCGAGTCTCACGGCCGAGGACACCATGGTCTCCGGTGCAGATGCTGCCCAGAGACCGCAGAAGGCACAGGACATCCAGGATGTAACCTGGCCACCCGGAGACAGGTGATGCTGTATATAGCTTTGGTTTAAGTTAGTATCTAAGTTAAAGGGGTTTTGAGTTTTAAGTTAGTGGTTTGGTTTTGGATTTTAGAGCTTTCAAGTTTAAATTTGAATAAGATTACCTTGTAGCCAAGCCAGAGAACGTTTTCTCAAAGGCAAGGCTGTCTGTTGTATGACCCCTCCAGGAAAGCCAGAAATGATGGAAGGAATCCTGTTCCTACTTGCCCTACTGGGGGCAAGCACCGGCAAGAGAGGTGATGTCGAGGAGTCCCGGATCTTTGGGTGCTCAGGTGGAAGAGCACCCATCGTTACTACCAGGGATGGTACTCGAGGGGCGAGTGAGATCGCTATCTATCACCACAAGGGAAGATGGCCAGGATGGCTGTGGTCCAATTCGACCAAATACCCCAGCCAGGCCGGGTTTACTTACGGGGAGGTGTCCCTCCCATGCCCAAGGGTACAGATTGTTGCTTCCCGGGTTAGGGTGACGGAAGGAGAGAGAGTGTGTTTGAGTTGTGGAGGACAGATTCCCCTGGGTAGGTGGTGACTCAGAAAGCTGAGCAAGGACACGGGGGACCAGGAAGCTGGATGGGAACGACTTAACAATGATACCTACCGGACCATTACTAGTGCCCCAGACGGAGTGAGAGTATGTTGGGATAAATGGTGGGAGACAGAGCAAGGAATGTATGTGTACATGTGGGGATCGGAGAAGGTCTGTCCAGCAGGCATCTCTATAGTGTTCGTTAGACAGTGGCAGGATTCAGGGAAGGGGATGATGTGGGACCAAAGCCTATACACCTGTGTGATCCCACGTCCCCCGACCCCAATAAATGCCACGGAATTAGTCGCACACCCTAGAGGGCCCCCACCGACCACCCCGCCAGCTAAGACCATACTAGAGAGATGTCACACAACTGCCAAGGGACCAGGGAACGGGCTAGTTTTAATACCCACAGGAAAAATCCTATACCAGGGGGTACATTATGCAGTGGCATCAGTAATAATAAATCTGACAGAAGTCCACTTACTGGCATGGTGCCCCAAGGAGACAGAGCAATTGTATCAAGCTCTACTTCGGTATATGTTTCTACGTTTCTACGAGCTAGACGTTGGGGAGGTGGATAAAGAACATTTGTACAGTTTCCCCACAGAGCAAAATAGTGGTACAGGGAGGCAGAGAAGGGGGACGTGGAACGATATTTTTATGGCTAATAACACTGGATCCTCAGTCGTCAACAGCATGGACGATGTGGAACTCCAGATTCAAATTAATGGACTTAAGGATCAGTTACGCAAAATACTGGGGGATGAGAATACAGTCGTAGGCTCAGAGCTACACGAGGACCAAGCTATGACGGTCTATTTAAAAGATATTATTGAAGAGCTGGAAAGACAGGCAAAGACTGTGAATGCACTGATACGGGAGGATCGGAATGCTTCGGATCAGGTGGCACAGAATGAGGTGTGTGTGCTGTATGGGGCATGGTTGCTGTTCGAGGGCCACAGCAATCTGGAGGACTTGAGCCAAGGTCAAGTCCCCTCCTGGTTCAGTAACAAGCACCTCGCAGCACTCCACCCATATAGTCGTTCACTAAATCCGTGTCAGCTCCGTCTAGTCTCTGAAAACTACCCTGTACCAGTAGACTGCGGACGGTCCAACCATACACTTCTGGAGGTGCTGGTCAGGATGCCAGTCATGAGTGAGACATCCCGACCAGCACCTGTTTACAGAGTGGAGAATATATGGGTCTTTCAGGGAGGAGCACACATTCGTTTCACAGCGGTCCTACCTTATGTCGTAAAGTGGGAGCACGCTATGACAGGTACTGACCTCTCCGGGTGCCGGAGCTGGGGTGCACATGTAATACTGTGCCCCCAGCACTTGAATGCCTAAGCAAGATCACAATGCGGGTTTAAAGCTGCTGGCGCACGGCCTATCAACTGCACTATGGAGGTGATGGCCCACGACCACAAGCGGCATACATAGGGAGTGGGACATATTGTGCCACCACCAGTGTGCCCCACTATCAACACGGACCCTACATCTGGTGCCTGGTGAGAGAAAGCAGTTTCTATTTTAAACCCGAGGCAGAAGTTCAAGTGGCCCAGCAACAAATATTACTTATTCCTGAACCTTTTACCATTCACCTCACTGTCAGGAGCAATGTAATAAACCTGCAAAATTACGTTGCACATTTCGGGTATACTATCCCCCCTCTGCCTGAACATCTCACCGCTCTGCTCAAGGCAATGGAAATGTCCCAGAAACATTTCTACATGCTAGAGCAGAAAACAGTGCAAGTTGGGAAGGAAATCACAGAGATAAAAGTTCCACCCTGGTGGGATTTGATGGAGAACATAGAAGTCCCTCCATGGATTCGGATTGCCTCCCATACTCTTGTTTTGTGTCAGCTTGTCATTGTAGTGTATTTACTGTGGACTAGTTGCAGGAAGAGGGAAAACAGCCGCCGATCCCGGCACCAGAGGGTATTCGATGAGCCCTGAATAGGCTGCGTGACATGTGTGTGGAGGGAGGGAGTAAAACATGGAACAGAGATATGAGGTACGGCAGTAAAATCGCAGGGATTTCTATTTAAATTTAAAGTCCCAGACCACCTGCTGTACAAGCACAGGGCTTTGGGTTAAAAGGGAAATATTGGGCGTTTAAGTGTTATTTTGATTTTTCTGTATAAAGTGCTGTATTTTATTTTGTATAAAAGTGGTGTGTAACTGACCTCCCGGCTGTAAGATACACCTAGGGGAGGGTACTTTAAAATTTTGTAATGTTTGAGTCTACTCTGAAAGTTTGTAATGTACCTTGTAGAATCTTGAAATGTATTGAATGTATGACATGTAAGAGTGGAGGGGGGGTGGGGGTTGGATCCCCTCTGCCAATGGAACTTGTAACACAAAAGGCATACAATGTATTGTATTCGTGAGGGAAATGTAATGTTTCGAGGTTTTTTTTTCAACTAGGTAATTGAGGGAAGATTTGGCTCTGGGATATTCGGAATTTTGTTCACCAACGGTGACACTATAAGGGAATAGTGTCAAAGGCGGGACTGTAGGATTCACAAAATTCTGGGACCCCCTACTCAATGGACATGTGTCTGGAATTTAAAAGGGAACTGTGTTAGACTTTTGGAGGAGAAATGTAGTCAGAAATATCTCACTATTAGGCACCTTTCTCACTATTAGGCACCTTTGGACTAAACTAGGGCCTTTTTGATTGAGTTTGGACATTTTAAATTGTATGCTAGGTCTGCATAGGGAAATGGGATTCTTATAGGGCTGCTAACCCACTTGGGAGGCAGGCCCCAGGGAGACATTAGCAGTCTAACAAAAGCCCACTTACCAAGGACCCATATACATATATATTTTAATAGTTCTTAAAACGGCTATGCAGAAAAACCCTGGCATCAGCAAAACACACAATGGACAATATCAAGACCTGATTACATTCTAACAGCACCATCCAAAAACCCCATCAACACCTTTGGGAATCTTGTATCATGCTAATGCTCAATCAGCCCACCAAAATTCTCACAAAGGGATCACATTGAAGTTGATCAGCCTGCCAAAATCGCACAAAAGCAGTCATCAAAAATCAACTGTGCACCCGAGTTTTGGCGCGAAAGTTTAAGCAGCCTCTCAGGTATAACTGGGGGCCTTGCTGGTAGCTTGGGTGGTAACCTTTGGGCTGAGGAAACACTTTTGAAGAAACGTACCCGAGAACACTCTGGAAAAGCACTTGGATTCTGGGCTCTTTGACTCTGGCTTTGAAACATCTAACTTGCCACACGAGGTTACAACAACGCAACAAGAAGAACCTAACAAGAAGCCTCGGAGTCACTGAAAAACCAACAATCATCCAGCGCTGCCTCAAGGAAAAAACTTATTTACCATCAAAACGTCGACCAGTGCTAATACCGAAGACACCGCAACCAGCCAAGGAATCCACAAGATTGAGGAGAGAGAAAGCAGCGTGCAACTGGTCTAAACTGTGGAAAATCCTTTGGTGAGCATAGTCCCTGCAATTTCAGAGCCTAACTTAGTTAGTGTAGTAGTGGGAGGTGGGTTTTTTTCCCCACTGGATAACCTTTGTACCTGTTGCGTATATGTTTCCCTCCCCCCTTTTTCTGTACAGTTTGTTATATGCTATTAAGTTAATTAGTGTGGTGTGCTATTTTCTAAATAAAATATGTGTTATTGCACCAATCAGTTGTCTGTCCACATTTATCACATCCCGTAAATAATTCCAAACTCTAGAACCAGGGAGTGGGACGAACCGAACCGTCAAGGTCAGAAAAGGCTGACAAACCCAGTACCCCCTACAGCCGCCATTCAATAAGGTCATGGCTGATCTGATCTTGGCCTCAACTTCACTTCCCTGCACGCTCCCCATAACCCTTGATTCCCTTAACTGTCAAAAATCCGTCTATCTCTACCTTAAATATATTCAATGACCCAGCTTCCAAAGCTTTCAATGAGCAGAGAATTCCAACGATTCACGACCCTGAGAGAAGAAATTCCTCCTCATTTCCGTTTTAAATGGGCAACCCCTTAAAGGAGTATAACCCAAGAAGAAAGAGTACAATGGCGAAGAGAAATTAATATAGCCACACAAAAACTTTCACCATATTGAATGTCATTCTATTGCAGCAATGAAGATTACAGGGACACCCAGATGGGTAAAACAGCAACCATTTTGATAGCACTAATCATAAGCCTGGCTGTGTTGTGTTGAGCATGATACAACTATTTATATGTACTCTTTTCCTTCTTTTCTCATACATCTTTAACATTGTTTTTGTCGCAGTCAAAGATGAAAAGATTGGAGTTTCTGGGGCTGAAATTGCCCCCCTTTATAAGGTCCGTTACTGCCTCTAAGAGGTGGGAATGGAGCAGAGAGGCCTTACCGGCCAGGGGCAGATGGATGGGTCGACCCTTCCGAAATTGCCCCCAGGCTGGAAGCGGCGGGAACAGGTTTCCACACCGTTTTCCCGCTGTGTCCGGCACACGCACTAACCGGCGGCGACCCCCTTTCCGACCCCCATGGGAGCGGCGCCGCCGCCGGTCTGTGCCACTGACAGCTTTCCGCGCTGCCAGTGACTCCATTTTATTTTTTATTGTCGGCTGACTGCCAGATCGGGCCGACAATTATGGCTGCGGGTTCGGCCGGGCAGCCAACAGGCCGCTGGCCCGGCCGAAACCCTCCTGGGTGGCCCAGTGGACCAAACTAAATACTTTATAATGGGGAACAAAGAAATGGCAGACCAATTGAACAAATACTTCGATTCTGTCTTCATGAAGGAAGACACAAATAACCTTCCGAATGTATTAGGGGATAGTGGGTCTAGTGAGAAGGAGGAACTGAAGGATATCCTTATTAGGCGGGAAATTGTGTTAGGGAAATTGATGGGATTGAAGGCCGATAAATCCCCGGGGCCTGATAGTCTGCATCCAGAGTACTCAAGGAAGTGGCTCTAGAAATAGGGGATGCTTTGTTGATCATTTTCCAACAGTTATCGACTCTGGATCAGTTCCTATGGACTGGAGGGTAGCTAATGTAACACCACTTTTTAAAAAAGGAGGGAGAGAGAAAACGGGTAATTATAGACCGGTTAACCTGACATCAGTAGTGGGGAAAATGTTGGAATCAATCATTAAGGATGAAATAGCAGCGCATTTGGAAAGCAGTGACAGGATCGGTCCAAGTCAGCATGAATTTATGAAAGGGAAATAATGCTTGACAAAACTTCTGGAATTTTTTGAGGATGTAACTGGTAGAGTGGACAAGGGAGAACCAGTTGATGTGGTGTATTTGGATTTTCAAAAGGCTTTTGACAAGGTCCCGCACAAGAGATTGGTGTGCAAAATCAAAGCACATGGTATTGGGGGTAATGTACTGACGTGGATAGAGAACTGGTTGGCAGACAGGAATCAAAAAGTCGGGAAAAACGGGTCCTTTTCAGAATGGCAGGCAGTGACTAGTGGAGTGCCGAAGGGCTCAGTGCTGGGACCCCAGCTCTTTACAATATACATTAACGATTTAGATGAAGGAATTGAGTGTAATATCTCCAAGTTTACAGATGACACAAAACTGGGTGGCGGTGTGAGCTGTGAGGAGGACGCTAAGAGGCTGCAAGGTGACTTGGACAGGTTAGGTGAGTGGGCAAACGCATGGCAGATGCAGTATAATGTGGATAAATGTGAGGTTATCCATTTTGGGGGCAAAAACATGAAGGCAGAATATTATCTGAATGCCGGCAGATTAGAAAACTGGAGGTGCAACGAGACCTGGGTGTCATGGTTCATCAGTCATTGAAAGTTGGCATGCTGGTACAGCAGGCGGTGAAGAAGGCAAATGGTATGTCGGCCTTCATAGCTAGGGAATTTGAGTATAAGAGCAGGGAGGTCTTACTGCAGTAATACAGGGCCTTGGTGAGGCCTCACCTGGAATATTGTGTTCAGTTTTGGTCTCCTAATCTGAGGAAGGACTTTCTTGCTATTGAGGGAGTGCAGTGAAGGTTCACCAGACTGATTCCAGGGATGGGTGGACTGACATATGAGGAGAGACTGGATCAACTGGGCCTTTATTCACTGGAGTTTAGAAGGAAGAGAGGGGATCTCATAGAAATGTATAAGATTCTGATGGGACTGGACAGGTTAGATCCGGGAAGAATGTTCCCGATGTTGGGGAAGTCCAGAACCAGGGGACACTGTCTTAGGATAAGGGGTAGGCCATTTAGGACTGAGATGAGGAGAAACTTCTTCACTCAGAGAGTTGTTAACCTGTGGAATTCCCTGCTGCAGAGAGTCGTTGATGCCAGTTCATTGGATATATTCAAGAGGGAGTTAGATATGGCCCTTACGGCTAAAGGGAGCAAGGAGTATGGAAAGAAAGCAGGAAAGGGGTACTGTGGGAATGATGAGCCATGATCTTATTAAATTGGCGGTACAGGCTCGAAGGGCCGAATGGCCTACTCCTGCACCTCTTTTCTATGTTTCTATGTTTTGCAGTGTTCATAGCAGGCCTCCCCTTTAACTGAAGGGGAGGGACGTCGTGACGCATTACCGCGACACGTCTGTGTTGTGCTGACGTTATCAGCGCGGTGCTGATGACTTGGAGCGACGGCCATTCCGACCCGCCCGCACTTCTGCTCCGGTGATGACCCCACATCCGCCCTGCTCCAAAAAAAATCCAGAGCTGAATTTCCCCGGATTGTCCGCCCCACAAAACACTTAAAAAATAGGTGCGACCCATTTGGGGCGGTGGGCAACTTCGACTGCTCTGACTCTTGTAATGGCGCAACTGAAATCATTTTATGCAAGAAAAATATAAATCAGATGGCAAGTCAACCTAAGCTGCTTTATGCACCATCTAGTGGCTGGTTATAGAACAAACAGTGTTGGTAGTGGCCTGAGAGCTGGTTACCACCTTATCCTCTCTGCCCAGAAATGGTACATAGGTGAGGGAGATGGACTCTAAAAGAGGGAAAGAAAAAAAGAAAAATGTTTACTGGAGAGGTATTTTTAAAATGAAAGCCATTGCAGATGATTGATGATTCGATTGCACGTGTTTCTAAATCAATGGTTCTGACATGGTGCCCGACAACAGATTTCTTTCACAGTTAAATTTGCAGGAACATAACTGAAGAGCTTCAGATGATTGTAGTAGAGTGCTCACTGCATAAGTATGTTTTTAACTGTGATACCAAGAGAACTGTCCTGTTATTACTGGCCTCTTGGACACTCCCGATTTTCATCACTGCACCTCTGGGAGCTATACCTTCAGTTGCCAAGGCCCTAAGCTCTGGAATTGCATCCCACATCTCTGCCTCTTCCCTCTCCTTTAAGACACTCCTTAAAACTTACCTCTTTGACCAAACATTTGGTCCCCTGTCATAATATATCCTTATGTGGATCAGTGTTAAATTTTGTTCGATAATGCTCCTGTGAAGTGCCTTGGGACATTTTACTACATTAAGAGGCTGAAATTGCCCCCCCCGCTGAAAACGCAGGGTCATTCAGCCTTTCGTCCTTGTGTCAATTATGGTTCTTAACTTGAGCTATCGGGGCTAAAATTGCCCCTGCTGAAAGCACGGATCCAACCGTGTTTTGACTGTTTTCACCGGCGCAGGAGATGTGGTGGCCCCTTGCGTGAAATTCTGCTCTTTGGCTTTTTTTTTTCGAGTAGCCCGGAAATCCGTCATAATGCGGCAGTGAGCGGAAGTTTGGTAAGTAGAGGGGCGGAAGTGGGGGGCGTGTGGAGTGTCTGCCGCTGTCACTCATCAGCATAGCGCTGATGACATCATCACGCCGGCGTGTCACCACGTCTCTCCCCTTCACTTAAAGGAGAGAGCCTCTGTGATTCTTTAAGTCAGGTCCACTGCGCCACCAGGGAGGGTTTCGGCTGGGCCAGCGGCCTGGCATCCAAGAGGGGCCTAACCCAGCTGCATAACAGTTGGTGAAAAAAATAAGATGGAGGCCGTGGCAGTAGGTCCTCCCCTTTAATGGCAGCCGCACCACCATTTGGAAGTACTCCAAACACAGTGCACCGGCAGAAAATTGCAAGAGTTGCAGAAAGTTACACAGAGTCAGCCAGACTGAAAAACCATGTCAACTGCAAGTTGTTGCTGATGATCCCTTTAATTGGCAATGCTGGAGGCTCTTTCCTGTAAGTGAATACTTGGTCAGCTGGCCGTGATTTCCACAGGCCGGTAAGTGGAGTGGCGAACGCGAAAATGGAAGATCGGGCATCAAGTGAGTGTTGCACATGTCACGGTCTGCCTAATCTAATATCTGCAGCGAGCGTAGGCTTCGGCAGCACTGCCGACCTGCTGAAAATGGCGGCCGCCGCAGGACCTGCCAGAAGTGGGTGGAATAGAGGCGACCGCCATTTTTTGCACGAAAACGGGCCTTAACGGCAAGCACTACACCCTCCAGTTTCTCGGCCTTTGATTTATACTTGCCTTTATGTGGAATCAGGAGAAACAGTGGTACTGAGTGGTGGGTGTAAGATTTTCTGTGCCGAATTTCGCATTCAGGGGGGCACATCGGTGGTGCGCGCTCTGATGACACACTTAGGGTGGATTGGCAGCAGCGGAGCGACAGTGGGGGGAGCGGGTCACCGCCGAGATACCGCAGGAGCGGAATTTTCAAAATGGTGGCCGTTCGCCTAAAAATCGGCAGACATTCCACTCTGCAGCATGACTGCCGATTTCTGGTGGTAACAGGCCTTATGGGAAGGGGCAATTTCGGCCCTATCTTCTGCAATCAGCGTGGAAAGAATTTGGACCTCCTGCCTCACCGGCAGTGGCCCTCAGGTAACTCCTGGGGTGGAGGTGGGAAGGAGAATGGTAGTGGGGCTAGCGTCTATAGTATGTGGTGGAGCCGGGAGGAGCACTCCTGTTTCTCCTGATTCCACATAAAGGCAAGTATAAATCAAAGGCCGAGAAACTGGAGGGTGTAGTACTTGCCGTTAAGGCCCGTTTTCGTGCAAAAAATGGCGGTCGCCTCTATTCCACCCACTTCTGGCAGGTCCTGCGGCGGCCGCCATTTTCAGCAGGTCGGCAGTGCTGCCGAAGCCTACGCTCGCTGCAGATATTAGATTAGGCAGACCGTGACATGTGCAACACTCACTTGATGCCCGATCTTCCATTTTCGCGTTCGCCACTCCACTTACCGGCCTGTGGAAATCACGGCCAGCTGACCAAGTATTCACTTACAGGAAAGAGTCTCCAGCATTGCCAATTAAAGGGATCATCAGCAACAACTTGCAGCTGACATGGTTTTTCAGTCTGGCTGACTCTGTGTAACTTTCTGCAACTCTTGCAATTTTCTAAACTTGTTTTAATTTCCTGAGGTGACAGGGAGTGTTGCTGTAAGTGGGAATGCCTTCATTCTCATTTAAAGGTTTCTGGTCACAATGTTTGCTCACAATCATGGGGATTTACTTACATACTCCTTGTGCTCAAGTATCTTTGGGAGAGGAAGTGGAGATAGCGAAGAAGAGCAGATGCGCACAGAGGGAGGAGGAGGAGGGCTCTGAACAGGAGCCCTTACCCACCTAGAGTCTTCCGAGAGCAATTCTCCTACCTCCACTGAACCGAGAAGTAGTGTATTAGGAGGCTCCGCTTCACCAAGATGGTGTTCTCAGAACTCCGCCACCTCCTGAAACCAGACCTGAAGCCTCAAAGTAGGGCGACCATGGCTCTCCCAGAAGCCCTGAAGGTCTCTGTGGCCCTCAATTACTTCGCCAGCGGATCCTTTCAGTCTGCAGCAGGAGACATAGCTAACATCTCACAGTTCACTGTCCATTGCTGAATCCGGGAGGTCACAGAGGCTCTCTACACCAGAAGAGACTACGTTTTCTTCTCTCTGAGCAGAAGGCAGCAGGAGGAGCGTGCATGTGGTTTTGCCAGTTTAGCTTGCTTCCCCATGGTGCAGGGTCAATCGACTGCACTCATGTGGCTTTGCGGGTGCCATATGCCAATCCTGAGATGTCTGTAACTGCAAAGGCTCCCACTCACTGACTGTACAGTTGTTGTGTGATCATGCTCAGTGGGTTGCCAGGTTGGCAGTGAGGCGCTTGCTCTATAGGGCTCTCTTAGCTGGGTCTTTGAGTGCCCCGGTGTTGATTTTTCTGCGGCATTGCTTCTGTTGCCGTCATCGCTTTGGGGCTATATTAATGTTGATGACGGAACGGATTAGGTGGTGGTCCGTCCAGCAGTCATCGGCTCCTGTCATGGTGCGGGTGATGCACACGTCCATGCGATCCCTTGCTCGAATGATGACATAGTAGAGTAGGTGCCAGTGCCAATCGTTGGAGAAATACCACCAGCACTGTCTCCGCAAGAACCTGCAAATCCCCTGGGAGGACAGATGTGCCAACATCAGTGTTCTCGATCAGGCCAACATCCCCAGCATCGAAGCACTGACCGCACTCGACCAGCTCTGTTGGGCGGACCACATCGTCTGCATGCCCGACACAAGACTCCCAAAGCAAGCTCCTACACTGCAAGTGATCGCCAGGTGGGCAGAGGAAACGTTTCAAGGACTCCTTGATAAAGTGCAACATCCCCACTGACATCTGGGAATCCCAAAGACCGACCTAAGTGGAGGAAGAGCATCCGGGATGGTGCTGAGCACCTCGAATCTCGTCACCAAGAGCATGGAGAAAATAAGTGCAGGCAGCAGAAGGAGCGTGCAGCAAACCAGACTCCCCACCCACCCTTTCCTTCAACAACTGTCTGTCCCACCTGTGACAGAGACTGTAATGCCCATATTGGACAGCACAGTCACCTGAGAACTCACTTTTAGAGTGGAAGCAAGTCTTCCTCAATTTCGAGGGACTGACTATGATGATGATGATGATGCTGATCATGCCCAGCGCAACATGATAGTGAATGATTGCTATCCTGGTAGCCATCATGATGCCTTCAGCTACATGTTGATGAGCTGGAGTCCGAGCTTCAGATACTGCGATACATCAGGGAGGGGGAGAGTTATCTGGACCCTGTGTTCCAAGAGGCAGTCACACCCCTTAGATTAATTAGTTCAAATTTCGTCCGTGGTCAGGGAGGGTGTGAGGGAGGTATGGAGACTCAGGAAGGGGACTCAGGATGGAGTGACGGAGAGGCCTCGACCCTTGCTCTTGTCCAACAGGTTCGAGGCTCTTACTCCCTATATGAACGAAAGCAGGGGCTGCAGGGAGGATGAGCAAACTGACTACTGCACCATGGTACAGGGGGCCATTCAAGTGGGGGGAGTAAAAAGAAACGTCATAGTAATAGGGGACAGTATCTTTAGGGGGACAGATAAGGTTCTCTGCAGCTGAGCATGTGAGTCCCGAAGACTGTGTTGCTTGCCTGGTGGCAGGGTTAAGGACATCTCCTCTGGGCTGGAGAGGAACTTGGAGTGGGAGGGGGAAGATCCAGATGTTGTGGTCCACGTGTGTACCAATGACATAGGTAGGACAAAGAAAGAGGTTTTGCTGAGGGAATATGAACAGCTAGGGACCAAATTAAAAAGCAGAACCATAAAGGTAATAATCTCTGGATTACTACCTGAGTCACAAGCAAATTTGCGTAGGGTAAATAGAATCAGACAGTTACACACATGGCTCAAAGACTGATGTAGAAGAAATGGGTTTTGGTTCGTGGGATACTGGAACCAGTACTGGGGTAAGAAGGAGCTGTTCCGTTGAGATGGACTCCACTTAGAATGTGTTGGGACTAGGGTTCTGGCGAATCAAGTAACTAGGACTGCAGAGAGGGCTTTAAACTAATTGGGGAGGCGGGGGCAGGGTTCAGCTGAGCGAAAATGTAAAAAGTCAAAGAATAAGGATAAGATAATAGAGCAGGGTAGCAATGGGGGACATGAAAACCAGAGCATGACAGGAAGGGACAGAATGTATAAACATAAAAGTGAATCAGAAAGTGGGGTCAAAGCTGGAAAAAAGGTAAAAAAAACAAATTTAAAAGCTCTTTATCTGAATGCATATAGCAGTCGTAACAAAATAGATGAGTTAACGGCACAAGTAGATACAAATGGATATTGAAGTGGGACAATCGGTCACACTGGACATCTAATCAGACATGGATAAAGGGTTAAATGTGAATGTGCAAAAGCCAGGGTAGCAACAGCTTCCACGCTGCTGAAGCAGCAGTACAGCTGTGAATTAATTATCTCAAGGTTGCAGTGACAAAATAGGCACCACTCAGGATGGATGGGGGGGTGATGGTCTTAGAAAAGCAAAGGTCACATAACGAAGCACAATTAAGATGAGGCAGTCTGACAGAAGGCCCCTCTGGTCAAGGCACAAGAGTGATAAGATAACATTCCAATGTGCAAACGCACTCTCAGGATACAATGAGGTTTGTGGAAAAGTACTGGGAACAAGCGTGGTCAGTATTGTACCTTTGCTTTGAGTGACAAGGGTTTTAACCATTCAAATCAAATGTATGTCTCATGTATTGAATATCCGGCCATTATAGGCCGATTAACTGTATAAAAACCCTGTGTGTTCTTTGTTCGGGGAAAGTGAGTGAGGACAGCTCAGCAAGAGGTTGACTGCAGACTCGACTGTCCCTTGCAAGTAAATTAAAGACTATTTGAATCTTCGAACCCAGACCTAGTGTCGAGTGTGTATTTTAAATACTTCACTTCATTTGGTATAGTCGGCAGACACTGGTGGATAGAGGCTATGTCAAAGGCGTGAGTACATTTTAATTACCACGCACAGTTAGGACAAGGGCAGAAATCTGTCTGGTGTCAGCTGCCTGAGAGATCTGAATCTGCAGGTCTGGCCGAGACTTCAAGTAGTCTGCAGAAAACTCCCAGGTAAAACAATTATGGTCGGTTATATAGAAGCATGTCTGTGTAATGTTGCAATTGATAATTGGTATAGGTTGCAAGTTACGGTCTCACTCATGAGGAGTAAGTAAGGGCGCACCGCTGACAACCAATAAGGTTGCAAATAACGGTCTCACTCGTGAGAAGTAAGTAAGGGATATACTACTGACAACCAGGAGGGTAGGGTTGCAAGAATAAGTCTCACT
Source organism: Pristiophorus japonicus (assembly GCF_044704955.1). Classification (NCBI taxonomy): domain Eukaryota; kingdom Metazoa; phylum Chordata; class Chondrichthyes; family Pristiophoridae; genus Pristiophorus; species Pristiophorus japonicus. Next base: position 140,659,235 of record NC_091978.1, read on the forward strand.
CAGGGTGAGTAAGTAAGGGATGTATCGCTGACAACCAATAGCCCATGGGAAGTGAGAAACTCGAGTGGGGACCAGAGGTGTCTCTGACACAGTACTTAGCAGACAAAAATCGAAAACTAATTGAAATAATGTTAAACAAAATTGGAAACCAGACAACCCACCCGCTGAACAAAGAAAATGGTGGGAGTCGGAAAAGAAACAAAAGGAGAAAGCCATTGTTTTAGTCACTTGCACGTATTATGAATTAAGTAGACGGACTAGACTATTGACTGAGAAAGCAACGAAATAAACTTACAGTAGGTGTGATGACGACGGCATCTATCAGTACACATGAAAAGGAACAACTGTCAGCAGCCCCCATTGATTAGAAACAGTGGAGGTGGTAGGAAAATCCAAAGTCTGTTATAACTGCAACAGACTCTGACTAAAGTGGTGTGAAATGTAGAGAGGGGCTCTTTGTAATGCAAGAAATAAGGGTCGAAGTTAGTTGCTATGGTGACCGTTTAAAAAAAAAGCAGGAAAGAATCTTTTAAAAAAAAATGTTTAGTGGGAATTCAAACCATGAAATTGGAGGCATAGAGCAAAGTGCTAAAATCTATAGTGGACATAGGTTTAAAGTAACTGGGGGGAGGTTTAGAGAAGATCTCTTTCCCAGAGGTGGTGCGGGTCCCGAAAGGGTGGTAGAGGCAGAAACCCTCACCACAGTTAAAAGGTAAGTAGAGGTGCACTTAGAGCATACGGGGATCAGAAATTGAAACTGGTTTACGGAATAATGTATAGTTATGACTCAATAAAAAGGAGAAAAGAGAAGAGCCTTTCTTACTGTTCTGGTGTTTTTCTTTGGTGTTTAAAGTTTTTGGGAAGGCATATTCCTTTGTGTGGCTGTGCCTCCTTCCCCTTTTCCAAGTGACATTGGGAAGTTTAAGATTGGAATTACTGAGGTTAATTAACCTATTAAAAATCAGACTTTTATTATGGCCATAACATTCTGGTTGGTGTAAATTGTGTGGAGAGCCTTTAGTTCTAGACACAAGGCATTTCACATCAATAATTGGATTGGTTTAAAAAAAATTCTGACCAATGTGTAACTGGGGAGAAAAGGATGAAGTGCTATTGTGAGTGAAGTTGTTTTTCTGAATGTTTATTTTGAGAATAAATACACAGACTTTACAAAAGTAAGATTTTTAACTGGAGAGTTTAAACTGAAAAGGCTGCAGATTGAAGTCGACTGAAGTCGACATTTATTGATGGTGTCTGTGTTTGTCGGCTTTCGAAACAAAAGTTAACTCTTTCACAGGCAGCTGTGAATTCTGTTTTAACTCAGTGGGCAATACCTTTTGAATATTGGAAATTTTCTTAATTTGAAGAGTATCACCAGAGATTCTGTTTCTTTTGTTTTAATTAGGTGACCATCTGGAAGAAGCAGTGTTGTTTAAAGGGGTTAGTGGATTGTGCCTGAGGGATCAGGAGGGCATACCACCATAACCGACTACATCTGGTCCCGAGTAAATCTCAGGAGTGGGAGGTGGGGGGCCAGGTAATGGAACAAAACAATGCCAGGGTGTAAGTTTTGAACTCCAGTACAAGGGACCATATAATATCGTAGATAAAGCTAGTCACATGGTATATGCAGCCCGGTTACCTAGGAGAATTAAATGGTTTTATAGTAACCAGATGAAGTTTTTTTTCAGTTCCCCAGAAGGTACCAAGACAAGAGAAAATGGTTATGAACATAGGGAGCAGGATTCATCCTCTCCAGGGGGGTTGAGGAAGAAGGGGTTGCCAAATGGGATACCCCCACCTAATCAGGTACTGTATGATCCAAAGAGAAGTGGATAGGACACAGGAGTTGAAAGAATCTCTTCGGGTCCCAGATCTGGAACCACTTCCTGTCCACAGACATGCCTCGCAAACCCCGCCAATCTCATGAAGTAGTAAGAGACATGTAATATATCGCCTATTGACAGATATTAGAAGTTAGAATTAAGAAGCTTATTTTACACGTCTTTAATTAATGAATAACCTTTATGTTTGTAACTTCCTTTATATGCATTGATTGTATTAACGACTTGGAAGAAGGGACTGAGTGTAACGTAGCCAAGTTTGCTGACGATACAAATATGGAAGGAAAAGCAATGTGTGAGGAGGACACAAAAAATCTGCAAAAAAACATAGACAGGCTAAGTGAGTGGGCAAAAATTTGGCAGATAGAGTATAATGTTGGAAAGTGTGAGGTCATGCACTTTGACAGAAAAAAAATCAAAGAGCAAGTTATTATTTAAATGGAGAAAGATTGCAGAGTGCTGCAGTACAGCAGGACCTGGGGGTACTTGTGCATGAAACACAAAAGGATAGTATGCAGGTACAGCAAGTGATCAGGAAGACCAATGGTATCTTGGCCTTTATTGCAAAGGGGATGGAGTATAAAAGCAGGGAAGTATTGCTACAGTTATACAAGATATTGGTGAGGCCACACCTGGAATACTGCATGCAGTTTTGGTTTCCATATTTACGAAAGGATGTACTTGCTTTGGAGGCAGTTCAGAGAAGGTTCACTAGATTGATTCTGGGGATGAGGGGGTTGACTTATGAAGAAAGGTTGAGTAGGTTGGGTCCCTACTCATTGGAATTCAGAAGAATGAGAGATGATCTTATTGAAACGTATAAGATTATGAGGGGCCTTGACAAGGTGGATGCAGAGAGGATGTTTCCACTGATGGGGCAGACTAGGAGTAGAGGGCATGATCTTAGAATAAGTGGCCGCCCATTTAAAACAGAGATGAGGAGAAATTTCTTCTCTCAGAGGGTTGTAAATCTGTGGAATTTGCTGCCTCAGAGATCTGTTGAAGCCGGGACATTGAATAAATTTAAGTCAGAAATAGACAGTTTCTTAAACAATAAGAGGATAAGGGGTTATGGGGAGCGGGTGGGGAAGTGGAGTTGAGTCCATGATCAAATCATCCATGATATTATTGAATGGCGGAGTAGGCTCGAGGGGCCTTATGGCCTACTCCTGTTCCTATTTCTTATGGTCTTATGTATGTAAAACTCACTTATAAATGATAGAAAATAGCCATATAACATAAAATGGGTTTTAAACTGGAGAAAGGCTAAGAAGTGAAGCTTGATGGTAAATGAACCATCCTATGTAACAAAACAATGTGTTGAACTTAATGCAGAATACAAAGAACATCAGGTTCTGCTTAGCTCGACATACCTTATCAGTAGAAAGGCAGTATATCTTGAGAATGTTTAGGCTGGTGGAAGGTACGGAGATTAATGGGACTGCCTTGGAGATGGAACGTACCCTTTTCAAGGTTTCAAAGCTCGGACATTGAAAATATGAGATATACCAGGACTCATTTTGCTAGCATGCCACGTTGACATGAAAATGGTATAAAGAAAGCAACTCTTCCACTCCGAAGGCAGTGCGAATCAAGACAACAGGAAGAAAGAATCTTCAGAAGGAAAAGAGGATGAGGAGTCAGCACCGCAGTCGCTCAAGAGGACGCTATTGAGAATCCGGCTGTGACTAACATTTGTTAAGTATTACCTTTTGTAACAGAATGTAATTTACTTGACAAATCTCTGTTATTTTTACTTAATATACCTGTATTAAAAGCATTTGTTATAAACTGAACAAGAGTCTCCTAGTTTGAATTAAATATAAACCCTGAGAACAGTTGAATTGCTATAATTAGCAAAGTGGCAAAAAGCTGCTAAGTAGTTAAAAACTACAGACATATTGTGAATGATAGAAGTAATGACGGCCGAGGTATAGGATAGGGGTGCAAGGATGGGAACATGATTGTACAAGCAGTAGAGTTTAAAAAAAACTCATCCAAAAGCTCCTTCTCCAATGAATAAACAGATTTGTGGGAAAAGCGAATTGTTTGTCATAAACACATCCCAGGGCCAACAAATGGGCTAATGCTAATCTCAACTCAGGTGATATTGTACGATGATGTGCATTACATAGTGGTACCTGTAATATTGAATCTGACCAAAGTGGGACTACCTGGGTAGTGCAAGCCTAAAACAACGTGGCTACATGGGAGAATGATCAAAGGATTTTGACAGAGGGCCAGTACAACCAGCACTGAGTTCAGAGAGAGTGATGGGCTTGATCGTACCTTGACAAGAATAGTGTCGAGACTATTGGAGAGAATCATAACAGAAGGCGGTGAGGCCGGATAAGATAAGTGTGTGACTAAATGATCTAACCCAAGAAACACATAAAGAACTTGTATGTGCAATGTATGGCACATGCTTGCTAGGGAACATCTGATACAATGTAAAGCAGATAAAACAGAAAAAATACCCAGTTGGATAAGTAATGAGCAGTTGTCCAAATGGACTGAGGACGGTATTACCCTCTGTGATGTTCGTAAGACAACACAACTGTTCTTGTCCCCAAGTAATTATATTACCAGAGAATTGAAATAGGTATGGCTCTAGCTATCCCACAGATAGAGGGTACGGATGCTGAACCTCTGTGGGCAGTATAGAACATAGGCGAAATACAAGGCCAATCCGGGATTCAGTTCCACAATACGCCCCCTTATGCAGTAAAACTCAGTGGCACATTTCAAAGGGTGCATACCGATGGTTGCACGCAAGTTAGCTGTGATAGTGTGCGCACATCCCATGAAAGGAGGGCAACGTATAGCATGCAAGTTCACTCAGATGGTTAATTGCACGTTGGAAATCAGCCCCCTTAGTCAGGGAGAGACTGAGGTGGCAGCCCGGGATGATGGGACGTACTGCATATCTACGAAGGAAAATGAGTACAAGCATGGTAATGTCATATGTGCGATCCTATGACCTAATTTCTGTTTTACACCTAAAGCTGTGGTCAAACTAGGCCATCGATACCTATTCCCACAAAGAAAGGAACGCATCGAGAACATCACTTTAAACAACCCGAAATGGGATGATGAAATATGACATACCAAGTTAGCAAGACATTCCCCGTCTCAAAGAACATTTGACGCAATTGAAAAAGGACACTGAGAAAAGCATACTGGAAGATTCTATACAGCATTCAAAGGTCATTGAAGAAACCCTGGAAGACACTCAATAGAGGGAACATGTATGGAATTGGGGAATAAATGTGAATATCCATCCATGGATTCGTATAGCCTCTCAAGCATTGTGGTCATACAGGTAGGGCTAGCTGTCAGATGGGGAATTGGGTTGTGCATGGCATGCAGAGATAGCAATGGAGAAGGAAAGCAAACGCTTTAATTATGGAACTGTAATATATGTATATTTGTATTTACTCTGTACAGTCACCAGAGGGCTCATCCCCTGGAGTCCCAAAGGATCTCATAATCCCTTGGGAGCACAGGTATTTAAGGAGACTTCACAGGTTGGAGAGGCACTCTGTAGACCTGTAATAAAAAAACAAAGGTCACACGTTACTTTGAGCTCACAGTGTCCAGTCTGACTCTTTCTCCATACACAACAACTGGCGACGAGATACAGATAACGAACCCAAAGATACAGAGAACAGTGGGCATCCTGGAGAAATTCTCGGAGGGAGATGATTGGAAAACTTTTGTGGAATGACTCGACCAATACTTCGTGGCCAACAAGCTGGATGGGGAAGAGGGTGCTGCCAAATGAAGGGTGATCCTCCTCACCGTCTGTGGGGCACCAACATATGGCCTCATGAAGAATCTGCTCACTCCAGCGAAACCCACGGAGAAATCATGCGCTGATTTGTACACATCCGAGAGCATTTGAACCCGAAGGAAAGCGTTCTGATGGCAAGGTACCGGTTCTACACCTACAAAAGGTCTGAAGGCCAAGAAGTAGCAAGTTATGTTGCCGAGCTAAGACGCCTTGCAGGACACTGCGAATTTGAAGGACATTTGGAGCACATGCTCAGAGACTTTTTCATACTTGGCATTGGCCATGAAATCATACTTCGCAAACTTTTGACTGAAGAGACCCCAACCTTAAGTAAGGCCATAGTGATAGCCCAGGCGTTCATTGCCACCAGTGACAATACAAAACAAATCTCTCAGCACACAAGTGCTGCTACAAGTACAGTGAACAAAGTGATGTTGTTTACGAATCGTAACATACAGGGCAGGTCACATATACCTGCAGCTACAAGTCCGCAGATGTCTCAGAGTCCACCATCAAGGGTGATGAAATCAATGCCATTAACACCTTGTTGGCGCTGCGGGGGTGATCATCATTTCCATTCTTGCTGATTCAAAGAGTACGTTTGCAAGGGCTGCAGAACAACGGGACACCTTCAACAAGTGTTCAGGCGAGCTGCAAAGCCTGTTAAACCTGCAAACTACCATGTTGCAGAGGAGGACAGATTCATGGAGGATCACGATGAACCAGAGCCTTAGATAGAGGAGGCAGAGGTACATGGGGTGTACACATTCACCAATAATTGTCCCCCGATAATGCTGAATGTTGAACTAAATGGACTCCCGGTGTCAATGGAGCTGGACACGGGCGCAAGCCAGTATATCATGGGCAGAAAGACTTTTGAAAGGTTGTGGTGCAACAAGGCCTCAAGGCCAGTCTTAACTCCAGTTCGCACGAAACTAAGAACTTACACGAAAGAACTGATTCCTGTAATCGGCAGTGCCACCGTAAAGGTCTCTGACGATGGAGGGGTGCACAAGCTACCACTCTGGGTGGTACCGGGCGATGGTCCCAAGCTGCTCGGCAGGAGCTGGCTGGGAAAGATACGCTGGAACTGGGACGACATCCGAGCGCTATCACCCGTTGACGACACTTCGTGTGCCCAGGTCTTAAACAAATTTCCTTTGCTGTTCGAACCAGGCATCGGGAAATTCCAAGGAGCAAAAGTGCAGATCCACCTAATTCCGGGGGTGCGACCCATCCATCACGATGTGAGAGCAGTACCGTATATGATGAGAAAACGGGTAGAGATCGAGCTCGATCGGCTGCAAAGAGAGGCCATCATTTCCCTGATCGAGTTCAACGAGTGGGCCAGTCCTATCGTCCCAGTCCTCAAACGAGACGGCACCGTCAGAATCTGTGGCAATTACAAAGTAACTATCAATCATTTCTCCCTGCAGGACCAATACCCAATACCAAATGCCGACAACCTCTTTGCAACGCGGCTGGGAGAAAAGACGTTCATGAAGCTGGATCTGACTTCAGCCTACATGATGCAGGAACTGGAGGAATCATCGAAGGCCCTCACCTGCATCAACACGCACAAAGGTCTTTTTGTTTATAACAGATGCCCGTTTGGAATCCGATCTGCGGCGGCGATATTCCAAAGACACATGGAAAGCTTACTGAAGTCGGTCCCACAAACCGTGGTCTTCGAGAACGATATCTTGGTCACAGGTCGGAACACAGTCGAGCACCTGCAGAACCTGGAGGAGGTTCTTAGTCGACTCAACCGCGTGGGGCTCAGGTTAAAACGCTCGAAGTGCATTTTCCCGGCGCCTGAAGTGGAGTTTCTGGGAAGGAGGATTGCGGTGGAAGGCATCAGGCTCACCAACGCGAAGATGGAGGCAATCGAGAACGCACCGAGGCCACAGAACGTAACGGAGCTGCGGTCATTTCTGGGACTCCTGAACTACTTTGGTAACTTCTTACCGGGTCTCAGCACATTGTTAGAACCACGAAATGTCTTACTACGAAAAGTGGACGAATGGGTTTGGGGCAAAAGCCAAGAAAATGCCTTTGTAAAAGTGAGAAAATTGTTATACTCAAACAAATTGCTTGTGTTGTATGATCCATGTAAGCGTTTGGTACTAGCATGTGATGCGTCGTCATATGGCGTCGGGTGTGTATTGCAACAAGCTAATGATTTTGGGAAACTGCAACCGGTTGCTTATGCATCCAGGAGTCTGTCTAAGGCTGAGAGAGCCTACAGCATGATTGTGAAAGAAGCGTTAGTGTGTGTCCATGGGGTAAAGAAAATGCATCAATAACTGTTTGAGCTAAAATTCGAATTGGAAACAGACCATAAGCCACTTATATCCCTGATCTCTAAGAGTAAAGGGATAAATACCAACGCAACGGCCCGCATCCAGAGATGGGCGTTCATGTTGTCCGCATATAACTACGCCATCCGCCACAGGCCAGGCACAGAAAACTGCGCCGATGCTCTCAGTAGGCTGCCACTGCCCATCACGTGGGTGGAAATGGCGCAGCCCGCAGATTTAGGTTATCGAAGCATTTGAGAGTGAGCAATCACCCATCACTCCCGGCAGATCAAAACCTGGACGAGCCAGGACCCCTTATTATCTCTAGTCAAAAGCTGTGTGCTTCACGGTGGAAATGCAGGAAGAAATAAAGCCGTTCCAGCGGCGCAAAGATGAAATGTTTATACAGGCAGACTGCCTTCTGTGGGGCAATCGAGTCGTGGTCCCCAAAAAGGGCAAAGACATCTTAATCAATGACCTCCACAGTACCCATCCAGGCATCGTAATGATGAAAGCGATAGCCAGATCCCATGTGTGGTGGCCCGGTATCGATGTGGACGTAGCGTCCTGCATTCACAGATGTAATACATGCTCGCAGTTAAGCAATGTACCCAGGGAGGCGCCGCTAAGTTTATGGTCTTGGCCCTCCAAACCGTGGTCTAGGATACACGTCGACTATGCAGGCCCGTTCTTGGGTAAAATGTTCCTTGTGGTTGTAGACGCGTACTCCAAGTGGATTGAATGTGAGATAATGTCGGCTAGCATGTCCGCTGCCACCACTGAAAGCCTGTGGGCCATGTTTGCCAAACACGGCTTACCCGATGTCCTGGTGAGCGACAATGGGCCATGTTTTACCAGTGCTGAGTTCAAAGAATTTATGACCCGTAACGGGATCAAACATGTCACATCTGCCCTGTTTAAACCAGCGACCAATGGTCAGGCAGAGAGAGCAGTGCAAACCATCAAGCAAGGCTTAAAGAGGGTAACTGAAGGCTCACTGCAGACTCACCTATCCCGAGTCCTGCTCAACTACTGCACGAGACCCCACTCACTCACTGGGATCCCACCTGCTGAACTGCTCATGAAAAGAGCACTTAAGACAAGGCTCTTGTTAGTTCACCCTGATCTATATGAACAGGTAGAGAGCAGACGGCTTCAACAAAGTGCATACCATGAAAGCGAAAATGTGTCATGCGAGATTGAAGTCATGATCCTGTATTTGTATTAAATTATGGACAAGGTCCCAAGTGGCTTCCCGGCACTGTCGTGGCCAAAGAGGGGAGCAGGGTGTGTCGGGTCAAACTTTCAAATGGACTCATTCACCGGAAACTCTTGGACCAAATTAAACTCAGATTCACGGACTATCCTGAGCAGCCCACCTTGGACCCTCCCTTTTTTGATCCCTCAACGCATACACCAGTGGCAACCGGCACCACGGTTGACCACGAAGCAGAACCCATCATCCACAGCTTCCCAGCATGGCCCAACACACCAAGCAGCCCAGCAAGGCCAGCTGCACAGCAGCCCAGCAAGGGCCCAACAAATGATTCAACAACACCAGCTTTCACACCGAGACGATCAACCAGGGGAAGAAGGGCCCCAGATCGACTCACATTGTAAATAGTTACACTATTGACTTTTGGGGGGAGGGAGGGGGGTGCGGGGGAGTGTTATTATAGATGTATACTTGCATTTACTCTGCACAGCCACCAGAGGGCTCATCCCCTGGAGTCCCAAAAGATCCCATAATCCCTTGGGAGCACAGGTATTTAAGGAGGCTTCACAGTTTGGAGAGGCAATCTGGAGACCTGCAATTAAAAAACTAAGGTCACACTTTACTTTGAGCTCACAGTGTTCAGTCTGACTCTTTCTCCTTACACAACAGGAACAGCGAAAACTGTTAGCGAGTACCCTGACATACTTTGAAACATAGGTCACGTCCCGAGTCCCCCAAAACGTGTAGCTGATCACCACAGGATGGAGCAGGGGACTCAGGATGAAGTAGAATTAGGTTGGTAATCTTGGGCTGGGTAGCAAAGTACCGAAAGGGGAGACTGAAGTGGGACAATAGGTCACACTGGACATCTAATCAGACATTGAATAAAGGGTTAAGGGTGAACGTGCAAAAGCCAGGGTAGCAACAGCTTCTACACTGCTGAAGCAGCAGTACAGCTGTGAATTATCTCAAGATTGCAGTGACAAAATAAGCACCATTCACCTGCAATAACAGGATGGATGGGGGGTGATGGTCTTAGAAAAGCAAAGGTCACATAACGAAGCACAATTGAGATGAGGTAGTCTGACAGAGGGCCCCTCTGGTCAAGGCACAAGAGATAAGATAGCATTTTAGTGGAAAAGTACTGGGGACAAGCCATGATCAGTATCGTACTTTTGCTTTAAGTAACAAGAGTTTTGACCATTCAAATCAATGTATGTCTCGTATTGAATGTTTGGCCATTATAGGCTGAGTAACTTACATAGAAACATAGAAAATAGGTGCAGGAGTAGGCCATTTGGCCCTTCGAGCCTGCACCGCCATTCAATAAGATCATGGTTGATCATTCACCTCAGTCCCCCTTTCCTGCTTTTTCTCCATACCCCTTGATCCCTTTAGCCGTAAGGGCCATATCTAACTCCCTTTTGAATATATCCAATGAACTGGCATCAACAACTCTCTGCGGCAGAGAATTCCACAGGTTAACAACTCTCTGAGTGAAGACGTTTCTCCTCATCTCAGTTCTAAATGGCCTACCCCTTATCCTAAGACTATGTCCCCTATTTCTGGACTTACCCAACATCGGGAACATCTTCCCGCATTTAACCTGTCCAGTCCTGTCACAATCTTATACGTTTCTATGAGATCCCCTCTCATCCTTCTAAACTCCAGTGAATAAAGGCCCAGTTGATCCAGTCTCTCCTCATATGACAGTCCAGCCATCCCTGGAATCAGTCTGGTGAACCTTTGCTGCACTCCCTCAATAGCAAGAACGTCCTTCCTCATATTAGGAGACCAAAACTGAACACAATATTCCAGGTGAGGCCTCACCAAGGCCCTGTACAACTGCAGTAAGACCTCCCTGCTCCTGTACTCAAATCCCCTAGCCATGAAGGCCAACATACCATTTGCCTTCTTCACCGCCTGCTGCACCTGCATGCCAACTTTCAATGACTGATGAACCATGACATCCAGGTCTCGTTGCACCTCCCCTTTTCCTAATCTGCCGCCATTCAGATAATATTCTGCCTTCGTGTTTTTGCCCCCAAAATGGATAACCTCACATTTATCCACATTATATTGCATCTGCCATGCATTTGCCCACTCACCTAACCTGTCCAAGTCACCCTGCAGCCTCTTAACATCCTCCTCACAGCTCACACCGCCACCCACTTTAGTATCATCTGCAAACTTGGAGATATTACACTCAATTCCTTCATCTAAATTGTTAATGTATACTGTAAAGAGCTGGGGTCCCAGCACTGAGCCCTGCAACACTCCACTAGTCACTGCCTGCCATTCTGAAAAGGACCCGTTTATCCTGGCTCTCTGCTTCCTGTCTGCCAACCAGTTCTCTATCCACTTCAATATATTACCCTCAATACCATGCGCTTTGATTTTGCACACCAATCGACTGTGTGGGACCTTGTCAAAAGCCTTTTGCAAGTCCAAATACACCACATCCACTGGTTCTCCCTTGTCCAATCTACTAGTTACATCCTCAAAAAATTCCAGAAGATTCCTCAAGCATGATTTCCCTTTCATAAATCCATGCTGACTTGGTCCGATTCTGTCACTTCTTTCCAAATGCGCTGCTATTTCATCCTTAATGATTGATTCGAACATTTTCCCCACTACTGATGTCAGGCTAACCGGTCTATAATTACCCGTTTCCTCTCCCCCTCCTTTTTTAAAAAGTGGCGTTACATTAGCTACCCTCCAGTCCATAGGAACTGATCCAGAGTGGATAGACTGTTGGAAAATGATCACCAATGCATCCACTATTTCTAGGGCCACTTCCTTAAGTACTCTGGGATGCAGACTATCAGGCCCCGGGGATTTATCGGCCTTCAATCCCATCAATTTCCCGAACACAATTGTAAAAACCCTGTGTGTTCTTTGTTTAGAGGAGGCGAGTGAGGACAGCTCAGCAAGAGGTCCCTTGCAAGTAAAATAAAGACTACTTGAATCTTCAAACCCAGACCTGCTGTTGAGTGTTCATTGTAAATGTTCCACTTCAGGTATAAGAACATAAGAAATAGGAGCAGGAGTAGGCCATATGGTCCCTCGAGCCTGCTCCGTCATTTAATAAATCATGGCTGATCTGATCATGGACTCAGCTCCACTTCCCTGCCCGCTCCCCATAACCCATTATCCTCTTATTGTTTAAGAAACTGTCTATTTGTGTCTTAAATTTAGTCAATGTCCCAGCTTCCACAGCTCTCTGAGGCAGCGAATTCCACAGAGTAACAACCTTCTGAGAGAAGAAATTTCTCCTCATCTCTGTTTTAAATGGGCGGCCCCTTATTCAAAGATCATACCCTCTAGTTCTAGTCTTCCCCATCAGTGGAAACATCCTCTCTGCATCCACCTTGTCAAGCCCCTTCATAATCTTATACGTTTCGATAAAATCACCTCTCATTCTTCTGAATTCCAATGAGTAGAGGCCCAACCTACTCAACCTTTCCTCATAAGTCAACCCCCTCATCCCCGGAATCAACCTAGTGAACCTTCTCAGAACTGCCTCCAAAGCAAATATATCCTTTCGTAAATATGGAAACCAAAACTGCACACAGTATTCCAGGTGTGGCCTCACCAATACCTTATATAGCTGTAGCAAGACTTCCCTGCTTTTATACTCCATCCCCTTTGCAATAAAGGCCAAGATACCATTGGCCTTCCTGATCACGTGTTGTATCTGCATACTATCCTTTTGAATTTCTCGATTTAAATAATAACTTGTGCTTTGAGTGGGAAAGCAAATTGTGAGGAGGACACAAAAAATCTGCAAAGAGATATAGACAGGCTAAGTGAGTGGGCAAAAATTTGGCAGATGAAGTACAATGTAGGAAAATGTGAGGTTATCCACTTTGGCAGAAATAATAGAAAAGCAAATTATAATTTAAATGGAGAAAAATTGCAAGGTGTTGCAATATAGAGAGACCTGGGTGTCCTTGTGCATGAAACACAAAAGTTAATATGCAGATACAGCAAGTAATCAGGAAGGCAAATGGAATGTTGGCCTTTATTGCAAGGGGTTAGAATATAAAAGCAGAGAAGTCCTGCTATAACTGTACAGGGTATTGGTGAGGCCACACCTGGAGTACTGCGTACAGTTTTGGTCTCCGTATTTAAGGAAGGATATACTTGCATTGGAGGCTCTTCAGAGAAGGTTCACTAGATTGATTCCGGAGATGAGGGGATTGACTTGTGAGGATAGGTTGAGTAGGTTGGGCCTATATACATTGAAGTTCCGAAGAATGAGAGGTGATCTTAGTGAAATATAAGATAATGAGGGGGCTCAACAAGATGGATGCAGAGAGGATATTTACACTGATGGGGGAAACTAAAACTAGGGGACATAGTCTTAGAATCAGGGGCCGCCCATTTGAAACTGAGATGAGGAGAAATGTCTTCTCTCAGAGGGTTGTAAATCTATGGAATTCTCTGCCCCAGGAAGCTGTGGAGGATGTTGAATATATTTAAGGCGGAGATAGACAGATTTTTGAGCGATTAAGGGAGTAAAAGAATATGGGGAGCGAGCAGGGAAGTGGAGCTGAGTCCATGATCAGATCAGCCATGATCTTATTGAATGTTGGAGCAGGCTCATGGAGCCAAATGGCTCCCATTTCTTATGTTCTTATGTTCTATTTGTGGTGCTGTTGTGTTCTTATGTATGCCTTCATCCTGCGCCAGTCCTCTATGCCAGCAATCTTTCAGCCACCACGTCAAACCGAACGGTGGCTGCTCGGAGACAAGGGCTATCTGCTCTGCTCCTGGTTGATGACTCCCTGCCCAGTATTCTTATAATGCAGCCACCACGAATTTCATTGAGCAGACCATCAGGTTGCTGTAGCAACGGTTCCGCTGCCTTGACCACTCGGGAAGAACCCTCCAGTACTCGACGGAGCGGGTGTCCCATTTCGATGTGATCTGCTGCATGCTGCACAATGTGGCCATCATGAGGGCGCAGCAAGCGCCACCAGGGATTGCAGGACTACCTCAGGAGGAGGAAGAGGAAGAGGAGCAAGAGGAAGAGGAGGAAGGGAGGAGGCAGGCAACAAATCCTCTTTCCGGATGGGTAACACTTCATCAGACTTTGATTCAAGTGAATGAAACCCCAGGTTCCCATTGTTCACCACATCCCCAGCATACCCTGCCTCTGTTACGGAACATCACAGCTTCCTCCTGGGCACAAAGCTGAAATAAGAGCTGCCACAAAACAAACATTCCAAACAAAATTAATAAGTTCATCATTATTCAATTAACATTACAATATGAACTAATCACCCCTGTGCAATCTGTTAGTGCCTGCTGTTCGTGTGCCCTTTCCTCCCCCAGTGGCTGCAGCATGGCTGGTGAAAGGCTGCTGACTTTCTGTGGGGGACACTACAGACCTTGACCAGCTGTGGACCTAGAACGCCCGGCTGTAGACAGCACCACCTCGGCATGAGCGGCAACAGTCTGGGCTGGCTGGCTGACATGCTCCACAGACCCACTGCTTCCGCCTGTGCTGCAATGGAAGCTGCAACATCGCCCATCACACGCAGCATCATGGCTGGGTCCAGAAGGACTCTTCTTGCGTAGTCCATCATTTCCAGCCTGGAAATCATGGGCTTCAAGCTCTGCACAAAGCCCCGTCCAATGTTGGAGTCGGACTCCGCATGCTTCTTGACATTGTCAAGAGGCTCTCTGGCAGGCTTGCCATTTCACCTGGCATTTCAATGTGCATGGCCATCACCCTTCTTCTGAAGGCCGCCCCATCAAGATCATCATCAGAGTGCTGTGCAGCAGTAATCATGCGTGAACTCGCCCTCCGGGGAGCTGGCTCATGAGCTACCGTTTCCCCACTCATGTCCGGAGCATCGCCATGTGAAGATCCCACATCTATACTACCCTTTACATTCCGCGCAGTGCCAGTTTCTCAGCTGATGTCTGTGAGTGTCAGATGCAGTGACAGTGTGTCTTCTTCATCTCCTCCACTCTTCTCCATCATTTTGGGGTTGGCCTGCTGGCAGTTCTTGGTTATCTGAAAGCAGAAAGGCACAAAAGTAGGGCTGTGGTGAGAGGAGGGGGGGAAAGCAAGATATCCATGCATGCAGCATAAGTAGGTTGTAAGTGAGAAGAGATTGTGGG
This sequence comes from Pristiophorus japonicus, assembly GCF_044704955.1. Taxonomy (NCBI): domain Eukaryota; kingdom Metazoa; phylum Chordata; class Chondrichthyes; family Pristiophoridae; genus Pristiophorus; species Pristiophorus japonicus. Next base: position 140,674,523 of record NC_091978.1, read on the forward strand.
ATTAAAGGGAAGTGGTATGTGAGAAGGATTAGGAATGGCCATATGGTTACTGTCAGCAAGGGCTTCAACTTGGCCCATTGCCACGGACTCGGTGATGTCCCCTCCAATGATGCCAAGCTCACTCTCCTCCAATTGGCTCAAGACCTGTACAGCCTTGTCTGCCTCCCGTCTTCCGTTGTTCCTGGCGTTGGATAGCCATCTTGGCCTGCAAGGGAAAGGGAAGTGTGTGAGTGAGTGTGGTGCAATGTATTTAGGTGATGTGCCTGCCATAGTCGAATAGCTGTCAGTGTGTGCAAGATGTGAGTTGTGGGTGTGAGTGTTATAGCAGTGGTAAGGTTGTGAGGGTCAAGGGAAGCTATCATTGTAAGGTATGAGTGGTGATAAGAAGACAATTTTGTTAGGTGAGTGATGGGGGTGTGGTGCATTGAGCAATGTGTGAGGCTTGTGGAGCAGATGTTGGGATATGGCATTTGTTGAAACCATGACCGTCCACGTGAGGTCATTAAACTTCTTTTGGCACTGTATTCAGGTCCTTGGCATGTTACTGGTGGCTGTGACGTAAGTAGCTATCTCCTGCCAGAACCTTCTACTGGTAACCATTGATGGCTTCCTGCCACCCTGCCTTCTCTCAACTGCCACGGCCAAGGCCTTGAGAGCAGCAGCATCCGACAATCAATTAATCAATCAATCAATCAATCAATCAATCAATCAATCAATCAATCAATCAATCAATCTCTCTCTCTCTCGTTACTGCTGTGCCATGGCTTCAGTCTGTAAAGACAATGAGGTGCTGCTGCATCAATCCACCTCCCCTTTAAGTAATGGCGAAAATCCCCTCCGTGCCTTTCAGTTCCGCGCGGAGGGGTTTCCTGTACGGGCTGCTCCTGCACACCCTCAACTTTGCCATCCTCGCCGGCCGTCCGGACACGCCATGGCGTACCATCTTGCCGTCCGGAGGAGGCGGGGGTCCCCGATGGAGGGCACTCTACGCAGGGGTCCTCCCACTATTCATCGGGGACTTGGCCTGGAGGGTGGTGCACGGAGCAGTGCCGTGCAACAAATATTTAAGCCGGTTCACGGACTCCCAGGCCGCTTGCAATTTCTGCGGTCTGGAAGAGTCCGTGTTCCATGTTTTTATGGAATGCACAAGGTTGCAGCCCCTGTTTTATTATTTGAAGGGGCTGCTCCTGAAATTCTGGCTGCACTTCAGTCCCACTCTCCTGATCTTTGGGCACCCTGTGCGGAGGGGAGCGGGTAGGTCCGAAGGCCTCCTCGTAGGACTGCTCCTGGGCACGGCCAAGGGTGCCATCAGCCGGTCCAGGCAGCGGGCGGTCGAGGGGGTCGTTCAACCTGACTGCCTGCCTCTCTTCCGCTCTTACATCCGGTCCAGGGTGTCCTTGGAGATGGAGCACGCGGTGTCCACCGGTACGCTCGCGGCCTTCCGCGAGAGGTGGGCACCGGAGGGACTGGAGTGCATCATCACGCCCGGCAACCAAATTTTAATTTGATTTTACGTTTTTAAGTTTAATTTGTTTTAATTGCCGGTGCTTTTAGTGTCCCCCTTTCCTTTTATAGGGGGCACTGGGGAAAATTGTGATTTTAGTGCCCAAAAAAAAACCAAACAAAGAAAAACACAAAAAAAAAACAAAAAAAAAAAAAGGGGGAAAAAAAAAGGGCCTTGTGAATGTCTGGAGTGTCACCCAGGTCGGGTGGCACCGTTTAATGTTTTATGTTTTTGCAGGTGAACTCCAAAAAGAGTTAAGTAATGGCGAAAATCCCCTCCGTGCCTTTCAGTTCCGCGCGGAGGGGTTTCCTGTACGGGCTGCTCCTGCACACCCTCAACTTTGCCATCCTCGCCGGCCGTCCGGACACGCCATGGCGTACCATCTTGCCGTCCGGAGGAGGCGGGGGTCCCCGATGGAGGGCACTCTACGCAGGGGTCCTCCCACTATTCATCGGGGACTTGGCCTGGAGGGTGGTGCACGGAGCAGTGCCGTGCAACAAATTTTTAAGCCGGTTCACGGACTCCCAGGCCGCCTGCAATTTCTGCGGTCTGGAAGAATCCGTGTTCCATGTTTTTACGGAATGCACAAGGTTGCAGCCCCTGTTTTATTATTTGAAGGGGCTGCTCCTGAAATTCTGGCTGCACTTCAGTCCCACTCTCCTGATCTTTGGGCACCCTGTGCGGAGGGGAGCGGGTAGGTCCGAAGGCCTCCTCGTAGGACTGCTCCTGGGCTCGGCCAAGGGTGCCATCAGCCGGTCCAGGCAGCGGGCGGTCGAGGGGGTCGTTCAACCTGACTGCCTGCCTCTCTTCTGCTCTTACATCCGGTCCAGGGTGTCCTTGGAGATGGAGCATGCGGTGTCCACCGGTACGCTCGCGGCCTTCCGCGAGAGGTGGGCACCGGAGGGACTGGAGTGCATCATCACGCCCGGCAACCAAATTTTAATTTGATTTTACGTTTTTTTTAAGTTTAATTTGTTTTAATTGCTGGTGCTTTTAGTGTCCCCCTTCCCTTTTATAGGGGACACTGGGGAAAATTGTGATTTTAGTGCCCAAAAAAAAAAAAAGAAAGAAAAACACAAAAAAAAAGGGAAGAAAAAAAAAAAAGGGCCTTGTAAATGTCTGGAGTGTCACCCAGGTCGGGTGGCACCGTTTAATGTTTTATGTTTTTGCAGGTGAACTCCAAAAAGAGTTAAGTAATGGCGAATACTTAGGCCAAACATTATTTTGCGTGCTGCCTAGACCACTTTCAATGGGTGGAAGCAAATAGCGCTGGTCCTTGACACCGTCCGTTTTCAGGCCTAATCCAACTTCTAATTACTGATTAGTCCAGATGTGGAACCAGTAATCCCCAGTGGAGCAAGCTCTCTCCAGGCAGACGGCTTTCCAGAAGGGGTCTCAAACAGGTGTTATATCTCTCATTTGAAAATGCAAGAAACATGTGTTTCAGGACGACAGCAGAAACGCCTATACCAATATGGCAGTGCCCCTAACACAGGTGCAGATTGGACGTGAGATGTTGAGCCCCAAAATTGGTCATTTTTCCTTGGTGAGACCACACCTGAATTACTGAGTACAGTTTTGATCCCCTTACCTAAGGAAGGATATACTTGCCTTAGAGGGAGGATGGTGCAACAAAGGTTCACTAGATTGATTCCTGGGATGAGAGTGCTGTCGAATGAGGAGAGATTGAGTAGAATATTCTCTGGAGTTTAGAAGAATTAGAGGTGATCTCATTGAAACGTAAACAATGATTAACGGGCTTGACAGGGTAGATGTTGAGAGGCTGTTCTCCCTGTGTGGAGAGTCCAGAGCTAGGGGTCACAGTCTCAAGATAAGGGGTCGGCCATTTAGGACTGAGATCAGGAGAAGTTTTTTTCACTCAGAGGGTTGCGAATCTTTAGAATTCTCTACCCCAGAGGGCTGTGGAGGCTCAATCGATGAGTATAAAGACTTTCATGACAAGTCTGAAGCGTTTGCAACTATCTTCAGCCGAAAGTGCCATGTGGATGATCCATATCGGTCTCCTCCTGAGGTTCCCACCATCACAGAAGCCAGTCTTCAACCAATTCGATTCACTCCACATGATATCAAGAAACAGCTGAGCGCACTGGATACAGCAAAGGCTATGGGTTCCTGCAAAATCCTGGCTGTCGTGCTGAAGACTTGTGCTCCAGAACTAGTCGCGCCTCTAGCCAAGCTGTTTCAGTACAACTACAACACTGTGTCTACCCAACAATATGGAAAACTGCACAGGTATGTCCTGTCCACAAAAACAGGACAAATCCAATCCGGCCAATTACCGCCCCATCAGTCTACTCTCAATCATCAGCAAAGTGATGGAAGGTGTTGTCGACAGTGCTACCAAGCGGCACTTACTCACCAATAACCTGCTCACCGATGCTCAGTTTGGGTTCTGCCAGGACCACTCGGCTCCAGACCTGATTACAGCCTTGGTCCAAACATGGACAAAAGAACTGAATTCCAGAGGTGAGGTGAGAGTGACTGCCCTTGACATCAAGGCAGCATTTGACCGAGTGTGGCATCAAGGAGCCCGAGTAAAATTGAAGTCAATGGGAATCAGGGGAAAGACACTCCACTGGCTGGAGTCATACTTAACAAAAAGGAAGATGGTTGTGGTTGTTGGAGGCCAATCACCTAAGCCCCAGGACATCGCTACAGAAGTTCCTCAGGGCAGTGTCCTCGGCCCAATCAGCTTCCTCATCAATGACCTTCCCTCCATCATAAGGTTAGCAGTGGCGATGTTCGCTGATGATTACAATCACAACTCCTCAGATAATGAGGCAGTCCATGCCCGCATGCAGGAAGACCTGGATGACATTCAGGCTTGGGCTGATAAGTGGCAAGGTACATTTGGGCCACACAAGTGCCAGGCAATGACTATCTCCAACAAAAGAGCATTTAACCACCGCCGCTTGACATTCAACGGCATTACCATCGCCGAATCCACTACCATCAACATCCTTGGGGTCACCATTGACCAGAAACTTGACTGGACCAGTCACATAAATACTGTGGCTACAAGACAGGTTAGAGTCTGGGTATTCTGTGGTGAGTGTCTCACCTCCTGACTCCCCAAAGCCTTTCCACCATCTACAAGGCACAAGTCAGGAGTGTGATGGAATACTCTCCAATTACCTGGATGAGTGCAGCTCCAACAACACTCAAGAAGCTCAACATCATCCAGGACAAAGCAGCTGCTTGATTGGCATCCCATCCACTACCTTAAACATTCACTCACTGCACCACCAGCGCACCGTGACTGTAGTGTGCACCATCTACAGGATGTACTGCAGCAACTCGCCCAGGCTTCTTCGACGCACCTCCCAAACCTGGGACCTCTACCACCTCGAAGGACAAAGGCAGTAGGCGCATGGGAGCACCATCACCTCCATGTACCCCTCCAAGTCACACAACATCCTGACTTGGAAATATATAGATGTTGCTTCATAGCCACTGGCTTAAAACCCTTGAACTCCCTCCCCAACAGCATTATGGGAGTTACTTCACTATGCGGTCTGCAGCGGTTCAAGAAGGCGGCTCACCACCAACAATTTCAAGGGCAATTATGAATGGGCAATAAATGCTGGCCTTGTCAGTGACATCCACATCCCAGAGATGAATAGAAAAATATATTCAAGAATGGGATCGATAGATTTTTAGGCACTGTGAATCACAGGTATTGGGATAGGGCGGGAATGTGGTGTTGATGTCGCAGGTGGAAGGGGTATCAGTGGGAGAGCCTTTAGGTGCTAGAGACCATAATTCAGTTAGATTTAAGGGAGTTATGGAAAAGGACAAGGATAGACCAGGAATAAAAGTTCTAAATTGGGGAAAAGCCAATTTTGCTAAGCTGAGTGGTGATTTAACCATAGTGGACTGGAAAACAGCTACTTGAGCAGTCAGAGCAGTGGGAGGCATTCAAGGAGGGTTCAGACTAAATATGTACCCTTAAAGAAAAAGGGTGGGACAAATAAATTTAATACCCCCTGGATGTCTAGGGACATACAGGAGAGGATAAAAAAAAGGGAAACTAATGACAGATACCAAGGACTAAATACTGCAGAATCCCTTGAGGAGTATAAAAAGTGCAGGGATGAAATTAAAAGGGATATTAGGAAAGAAAAGAGAGAGCAAGAAAAATTCTTGGCAAGTAAAATCAAGGAAAACCTAAAGATGTTTTATAAATATATTAAGAGCAAGAGGATAACTAAAGAATGGGTCAGGCCTATTAGGATCATGAGGGTAATGTGTGTGTGGAGGTGGGAGATGTGGGTATGGTTCTTAATGAATACTTTGCATCTGTTTTCACAAAAGAGAGGGACAGTGCAGACATTGCTATCAGGGAGGAATGTGAAATATTAGATGAAATAAACATAGTGAGAGAAGAGGTATTAAGGGGTTTAGCAGCATTGAAATAGTGGATGCATTGGTGATAATTTTCCAACAGTCTATCGACTCTGGATCAGTTCCGAGGGACTGGAGGGTTGCTAATGTAACACCACGTTTTAAAAAAGGAGGGAGAGAAAACGGGTAATTACAGACCAGTTAGCCTGACATCGGTGGTGGGGGAAATGTTGGAATCGATCATTAAGGATGAAATAGCAGCGCATTTGGAGAGCAGTGATAGGATTGGTCCAAATCAGCATGGATTTATGCAAGGGAAATCATGCTTGACAAATCTTCTGGAATATTTTGAGGCTATAACTAGTAGGGTGGACAAGGGAGAACCAGTGGATGTGGTGTATTTGGACTTTCAAAAGGCTTTTGACAAGGTCCCACACAAGAGATTGGTGTGCAAAATCAAAGCACATGGTATTGGGGGTAATGTACTGACGTTGGTAGAGAACTGGTTGGCAGACAGGAAGCAGAGAGTCGAGATTGACGGGTCCTTTTCAGAATGGCAGGCAGTGACTAGTGGCGTGCCGCAGGGCTCAGTGCTGGGACCCCAGCTCTTTACAATATATATTAATGATTTAGATGATGGAATTGAGTGTAATATCTTCAAGTTTGCAGATGACACTAAACTTGGTGGCGGTGTGATCTGTGAGGAGGACACTAAGAGGCTGCAGGGTGACTTGGACAGGTTAGGTGAGTGGGCAAATACATGGCAGATGCAGTATAATGTGGATAAATGTGAGGTTATCCACTTTGGGGGCAAAAACACGAAGGCAGAATATTATCTGAATGGCGGCAGATTAGGAAAAGGGGCGGTGCAACGAGACCTGGGTGTCATGGTTCATCAGTTATTGAAAGTTGGCATGCAGGTACAGCAGGCGGTGAAGAAGGCAAATGGTATGTTGGCCTTCATAGCGAGAGGATTTGAGTATAGGAGCAGGGAAGTCTTGCTGCAGTTGTACAGGGCCTTGGTGAGGCCCCACCTGGAATATTGTGTTCAGTTTTGGTCTCCTAATCTGAGGAAGGACGTTCTGGCTATTGAGGGAGTGCAGCGAAGGTTCACCAGACTGATTCCAGGGATGGCTGGGCTGTCATATGAGGAGAGACTGGATCAACTGGGCCTTTATACATTGGAGTTTAGAAGGATGAGAGGGGATCTCATAGAAACATATAAGATTCTGACTGGGCTAGACAGGCTAGATGCGGGAAGAATGTTCCCGATGTTGGGGAAGTCCAGAATCAGGGGACACAGTCTTAGGATAAGGGGCAGGCCGTTTAGGACTGAGATGAGGAGAAACTTCTTCACTCAGACAATTGTTAACCTGTGGAATTCCCTGCCGCAGAGAGTTGTTGATGCCAGTTCATTGGATATATTCAAGAGGGAGTTAGATATGGCCCTTACGGTTAAGGGGATCAAGGGGTATGGAGAAAAAGCAGGAAAGGGGTACTGGAGGAATGATCAGCCATGATCTTATTGAATGGCGATGCAGGCTCGAAGGGCCGAATTGCCTACTCCTGCACCTATTTTCTATGTTTCTATGTTTCTATGAAAGTGGATAAATCCCCAGGCCCGGATGAAATGTATCCCAGGCTGTTAAGCGAAGCAAAAGAGAAAATAGCAGAGCCTCTGACCATCATTTTCCAATCCTCTCTGGCTTCAGGTGGGCTGTCGGAGGACTGGAGGACTGCTAATGTGGTACCTTTGTTTAAAAAAAGAAAACATAACATAGAAACATAGAAAATAGATGCAGGAGTAGGCCATTTGGCCCTTCGAGCCTGCACCACCATTCAATATGATAATGGCTGATCATGCATTTCAGTACCCCATTCCTGCTTTCTCTCCATACCCCTTGATCCCTTTAGCCAGGAGGGCCACATCTAACTCCCTTTTGAATATATCTAATGAATTGGCCCCAACAACTTTCTATGGTAGAGAATTCCATGCTCACAACTCTCTGAGTGAAGAAGTTTCTCTTCATCTCGGTCCTAAATGGCTTACCCCTTATCCTTAGACTGTGACCCCTGGTTCTGGACTTCCACAACATCGGGAACATTCTTCCTGCATCTAACCTGTCCAATCCCGTCAGAATTTTATATGTTTCTGTGAGATTCCCTCTCATTCTTCTAAATTCCTTTGAATACAAGCCTAGTCGATCCAGTCTTTCTTCATATGTCAGTCCTGTCATCCCAGGAATCAGTCTGGTGAACCTTTGCTGCACTCCCTCAATAGCAAGAATGTCCTTCTTCAGATTAGGAGACCAATACTGTACACAATATTCCAGGTGTGGCTTTACCAAGACTCCGTACAACTGTAGTAAGACGTCCCTGCTCCTATACTCGAATCCTCTCGCTTTTTTTATTGCCTGCTGCACTTGTATGCCTACCTTCAATGACTGATGTACCATGCCACCCAGTTCTCGTTGCCCCTCCCCCTTTACCAATCTGTCATCATTCAGATAATAATCAGCCTTCCTGTTTTTACCATCAAAGTGGATAACCTCACATTTATCTACATTATACCGCATCTGCCATGTATTTGCCCACTCACCTAACCTGTCCAAATCACTCTGCAGCCTCTTAGCATCCTCCTCACAGCTCACACTGCCACCCAGCTTAGTGTCATCTGCAAACTTGGAGATATTACATTCAATTCCTTCATTTAAATCATTAATGTATATTGTAAATAGATGGGGTCCCAGCAATGAATCTTGCGGTACCCCACTAGTCACTGCCTGCCATTCTGAAAAGGACCCGTTTATTCCTACTCTCTGCTTCCTGTCTGCCAACCAGTTCTCTACCAACGTCAGTACATTACCCCCAATACCATGTACCTTAATTTTGCACACTAATCTCTTATGTGGGACCTTGTCAAAAGCCCCTGAAAGTCTAAATACACCACATCCACTGGCTCCCCTTTGTCCACTCTACTAGTTACATGCTCAAAAAATTCCAGAAGATTTGTCCAGCATGATTTCCCTTTCATAAATCCATGCTGACTTGGACCGATCCTGTCACTGCTTTCCCAATGCGCTGCTATTACATCTTTAATAATTGATTCCAACATTTTCCCCACCACCGATGTCAGGCTGACCGGTCTCTAATTCTTTGTTTTCTCTCTCCTTCCTTTTTTTAAAAATGGGATTACATTAGCTACCATCCAGTACATAGGAACTGATTTGGAGTCTATAGAATGTTGGAAAATGACCACCAATGCATCCACTATTTCCATGGCCACTTCCTTAAGTACTCTGGGATGCAGACTATCAGGCCCTCGGGATTTATCGGCCTTCAATCCCATCAATTTCCCTAACACAATTTGCTGACTAATAAGGATTTCCTTTAGTTCCTCCTTCTTGCTAGACCCTCGTTCCCCTAGTATTTCCAGAAGGTTATTTGTGTCTTCCTTAGTGAAGACAGAACCAAAGTATTTGTTCAATTGGTCTCACATTTCTTTGTTCCCAATTATGACTTCATCTGATTCTGACTTTAAGGGACCTACATTTGTCTTCACTAATCTTTTTCTCTTCATGTATCTGTAGATGCTTTTGCAGTCAGTTTTTATATTCCCTGCAAGCTTACTCTCATATTCTATTTTCCCCCTCCTAATTAAACCCTTTGTCCTCCTCTGCTGAATTCTAAATTTCTACCAGTCGTCAGATTTGCTGCTTTTTTTGGCCAATTTATATGCCTTTGCCTTGGATTTAACACTATCCCTAATTTCCCTTGTAAGCCACGGTTGAGCCACTTTCTCTGTTTTATTTTTATGCCAGACATGGATATACAATTGTTGAAGTTCATCCATGTGATCTTTAAATGTCTGCCATTGCCTATCCACCGTCAACCCTTTAAGTATCATTCGCCAGTCTATCCTAGCCAATTCATGCCTCATACCGTTGAAGTTACCTTTCTTTAAGTTCAGGACTCTAGTCTCTGTATTAATTGTGTCACTCTCCATCTTAATGAAGAATTCTACCATATTATGGTCCCTCTTCCCCAAGGGGCCTCACACAACAAGATTGCTGATTAATCCTCTATCATTACACAACACCCAGTCTAGGATGGCCAGCTCTCTAGTTCGTTCCTCGACATATTGGTCTAGAAAACCATCCCTTATACACTCCAGGAAATCCTCCTCCACCGTATTGCTACCAGTTTGGTTAGCCCCAATCTATATGTAGATTAAAGTCACCCATGATAACTGCTGTACCTTTATTGCACGCATCCCTAATTTCTTGTTTGATGCCATCCCCGACCTCACTATGACTGTTTGGTGTTATGTACACAACTCCCACTAGTGTTTACTGTCCTTTGGTGTTCCGCAGCTCCACCCATACAGATTCCACCTCATCCACGCTAATGTCCTTCCTTAATATTGTGTTAATCTCCTCTTTAACCAGCAACGCTACCCCACCTCCTTTTCCTTTCTGTCTATCTTTCCTGAATATTGAATACCCCTGGATGTTGAGTTCCCAGCCTTGGTCACCCTGGAGCCATGTCTCCGTAATCCCAATTACATCATATCCGTTTACCGCTATCTGCGCAGTTAATTCATCCATCTTATTATGAATGCTCCTCGCATTGAGACACAGAGCCTTCAGGCTTGTTTTTTTAATACTCTTTGTCCTTTTAGAATTATGCTGTAATGTGTTCTTTTTGATCTCTGTCTTTTATTTTCTGTGCTCCACTTTTACTTTTCTCCTTTCTACCTTTTGCTTCTGACTGAGTAATTAGGCCAGTCAGCCTAACCTCGGTAGTCGGAATATTATTGGAAAGAACTCTGAAGGACAGGATAAATCTTCATAGTCGTGATTTTAAAATTCTCATCCCTGTTTTGAAATCCCTCCAAGGCCTCGCCCCTCCCAATCTCTGCAATAACCTCCAGCCCCACAACCCCCCTGAGATGTCTGCGCTCCTCTAATTCTGGCCTCTTGCAGATCCCCGATTTTAATCGCTCAACCATTGGTGGCCATGCCTTCTGTTGCCTAGGCCCTAAGCTCTGGAATTTCCTCCCTAAACTTCTCTGCCTCTCTATCTCTCTTTTCCCCTTTAAGGCACTCCTTAATTCCTACTCCTCTACCCTAATATCTCCTTATGTGGCTCGGTGTCAAATTTTGTTTGATAATGTTTCTGTGAAGCGCCTTTTGATGTTTTACTATGTTAAAGGTACTTTATAAACGCAAGTTGTTGTTGAGTGTAAGGCCTCTGATCCAGCTTATTTCATGCATGTTTATATTTTTAAATGGGGATCTCAGGATAATTAAATTACTTGGGTAACATAACCTTCTTTAGGGGTTAATTGGGTATCGCCCCGTTTGAGGCTGTAGGGGAGGACAAAAACCCCTCATTTTACCCAGAAGGAAAAGAGCTGTGGGATCTGTCTGTGCTGCAGCAGGCCAGTGTCCTGGAAGGAACAAGCTACCCAGAACCAGATGTGGATTGAAACCGAGACGGTGTGGCCTTGGCAGGGCAGTGATTGGACGGGGGAGGACACCGGAGGGCCAATGGTGGGACAGAGTCAGCCCGAAGCAAGGGACTCCAAGCCAATGGGAGTGCCCTTGCTCGAAAACTTGGAACTGACTCATCACCGATACCGGGCTATTGCCTCCCCCACGTTTACACTATGGAGGGATATTATGCAGGCCTTAAGAAAACGAGGGAACGCAAAACAAACCGAGGGCCTACACAATGGCTACAGGCAGCCCACATCCTGCCAACCCAATTAACACCTACTCAACCTTTGATTAGGTTAACATCAGAGTTGGCCTGACCCCCCGCGAAATCCAACACAGCTGCATTTTTCAAAAATCCGAAGTCCACCAATGGGAAGGATTTATTTCAGCACGAAAGTCTGGCTGGATAACTGGAAATAAGAAAGGGTTTCTGCCCCGACAAGTTGTTCTGTTCTCGTGTTCCAGCAAGCAGTCAGCCTTTCGACACAGAAGGAAGACCAGTGTCCGAAGACACCGAAGACAGAAGAAGCAAACCACCATCCCGAGACGGCATCAGTTCAGCCTCCTTTCGCTACTGGAGACAGAACCTTTTCTTTTTCCACAAGGAATTTCCCCTGAGAGCTGGACTCAGGTAGATCCACAGCAACAACAAGACGCAACAACAACCATGTTTCCAAGAAAATCACAACCGAAAAAGTAACTTCAAGATCCTGAAGATACTGCGTTTTGACCTGGAAAGACTGTAAAGGCTGTGGTGAGCATAATCACTGATCCCCAGAACTCCCAACTCAGTTAGGTCAGGAAGGTGGGAGGTTGGGCATTGCACTGCTGTTAAACTTGTGTAAAAATTTTTGTTGTGTCCGTATAGTGGGATTTAGGGGGATTGTTTTGTTGGTGTATTGCTGTTTGTTGAGATACACCTTGTCAAATAAATTGGAAGCTTAAAGTCTCAGTTTTGTTGTATTACATCTCCTGATCATGAGTCTTGTGTCAGAACAGTGTAAGGGAAGCCAGGAGCGCCTCTAAAACGCTCAACTGTGTGCCACAGACTAGGGAAGAAAGGGGTTAGGAGTGTTTGGCACTCACGGGTGCCTCACAGGCTAGTCATAAGCTGTGGGGACGCACGAGTCTCAAAACCCCTGCGGACACAGTCTCTCCAGGATTGCTCTTGCAGCACTCAGGGTACCTCACAGGCCAGGCATAAGCTGTGAGGGCAGAAGCCCAGAGAGAGACACCCAAGGCACAACAACACTCCCCGAGAACCCCTTACAAGGCGCTAACTTTTAAAAGTTTGAAAAATTAGCGCCAGCTGCTAATCATTTCAAACTTGGAAAAAATGTCAGCGTTTGTGCTCTCGGAAGGAAGTGGCGTGCTAGCTAAAGCGGTCCACTTCCTTCTTGGAGTGCAATCAGCAGCAGGTGGGGCGGTGAGTTCAGCAGCGCTGCACACTGGGCCGTGCAGCGCTGCCGCATTCAAAGGCTCCTTCCCTTCCTTAAAGGGAAGGGCCATCGTTGTAGGCTCTGCAAAGGAAAACAAACTTACCTTCTCCACGCTGGCAGCTACAATTCCACGCGATCAGGAACCAGGAAAAAAAGCTGCAAGAGAGAAGCTAAGTTTTTTTTTACTTACCTCGGCCACCTCGCCTTTAAGCAACGCCCCCGAAGCGGCCGGCACCCGATGCACGTCTCCTGCAGCTGTCGGTGTTTTTGCCTGGCGCTGCTGCAGGAGGCGGAACGGGGTGATGCGCATGGTGATGACGTCACGATCGCTGGGCGAAGGAGATCGGGCGCAACACCGTAGCGCCATCGCAAAATTCCCGCCGAATGTGGCGGGAATTGCTGATCTTGCCATGCCCGGTTGCAAAACCATTTGTGCCCCATTAGCGCCCCCCTGCTAATGGGAGGCGCAAAGGCACCCAATTTGGCCCCCATGTGTTCTCACACTGTGAAGTGCTTGGAACTGACACAGCATCACACACTGGATACTGAGCAGCTGAAACAAAACCAGTTATGGGTTAGAAAACCTTACATTTACAGAGGCAGCTACTGCTACAACATGACGACTGATGTCACACTATTTCAACATTATCAACGAGACAGAAAATGAGCTTTTTCAGCAGATGTGCTGCCGTGTTATAAACAAAACCAAAAGATAAACGTGTTAAAATTTTGCTAACTACATGAAAGATGGAACTGATAAAGCATTTGGATTCCTACCCAATATTCCTTCAACCGCTCAATTAGAATTCCATCCTTGAAAAGTGGGAAGTCATCAAAAAAGATGAAAGGGAATGATAGAAAATCAATAAAAATGGAATGAGTTAGAATGAATAAAATAAACTTAACAAAATAAAGAAATAGCTAAAGAAAATACCTGACTTGTAACAGTTTAAAAAAAAACTTGCATTTTTATTGTGTCTTTTATGACCTCAGGATGTTCCAAAGTGCTTTACAGTTTTTTGAACTGTTGTACTGTAGGAAATGCGGCAGCCAATTTGTGCACAGCAAGATCCCACAAACAGAATCGATGGACCAGCTAGTCTTTTCCTGTGTTTGTATGTTTGCAAATACACAAATAAAACAGTATCCATCCCAAACCATAAAATCATGTTCCTGTTTTCATACTGTCAAACATCCACAATAGTTCATTGAAGTAGATGTTCATTGGATATATTCGTTAGATATGGCCCTTATGGCTAAGGGGATCAAGGGGTATGGAGAGAAAGCAGGAAAGGAGTACTGAGGGAATAATCAGCCATGATCTTATTGAATGGTGGTGCAGGTTCGAAGGGCCGAATGGCCTACTCCTGCACCTATTTTCTATGTTTCTATGTTTCTTGGGAAATTACTTTTTGTTCAAAATAGCCTGCCTAATTGTTAAAGAAAATGGTGGTCTTATCATGAAGTTATTTGATTTGTTAAACCATAAAACGATAAATTTTCTTGCTAGGTGCTCTGATGACACTTAAGGGAGACATCCCCATGTGCCCCAGAAAGCTCCATTACAAATAGCTGAAAATTCAAACATTCAGCTGGCACAGAGACGAAGGGCCAATTGGTGTAGTTATGATGTCAACTACTTTAATTCCAGGGAAAGGTAGACATGATGTTGGGAGGTAATTAGAGAGGGTGAAGGGATCAAAGGTCATTTTTTTAAGGAGGGGGTAATGATGCCCGTTTTGAAGGGGTGGGCACCTGTGCTTGTGCTAAGGGAGTAATTTATAATGTCAGTTATTATTGGGAACAGGTGAGGTAGCTAAGTGATCAGGAGTTGAGTGGGGAGAGGATCAAGGGAGTAGGAGCTATTTCTCATGGAGAAAATGAGCCTGGTGAGATCTAAGTGGGAAGAGTGACATGGGACCTGCGCCAGGGTTGAAAAGAAGCTGGAGTGGTGGGCAGGTAAAAGGGAGGATGAAGAGGCTACGGAAGCTAAGCTTATCTTGACAATGTTTATCTATTTATTTATTTCACCTTTTGAGATATTTCTTTACAAAACTATCCCAGCTTTTCAGTGTTCTACTTTTAAAACAACTTTCTGTCACAAATCACAAGCAACAAAATAACTTAGACCTGTTTTCAAATCATTCCAAACCACTGATACTGAAAACTTAAGAGCCCCGAGCTGCCTGAGGCACAACACAGCCCTGAAATGGTGGTACAACTGTGCTGCATCCAACAGTAAAACAGTGCCACTGAAGCTGGATTCCCTGCCCCAGGGGAACATTCCTGGCCTGGTCTTAACATGCAGGTTCTGCTTCAGAATCATTCTAACAACTAGAACATAAATGACACGTGCAAAAATCTCCTTTCACGATCACCGGACGTCTCAAAACGCTTTACAGCCAATGAAGTACTTTTTGACGTGTAGTCACTGTTGTAATGTATGAAACGCAGCAGCCAATTTGCGCACAGCAAGCTCCCCAGCCTGGACACTGGGGATAACTCTTCGAAATAGTGCCATGGGATCTTTTATGTCCACCTGAGAGAGCAGACAGGTCCTTGGTTAAACATCTCATCTGAATGACGGCATCTCCAACAGTGCAGCACTCCCTCAGTACCGCACTGGAGTATCAACCTAGATTATTTTGTGCTCAAGTCTCTGGAGTGGGCCTAATAGTAACTGGTTCAAATGTTATAGCAAGGTCACCCTACACTGGTTTGGATAGCTATCAACGAGGAGGCAGTGAGAGAAAATGAAAAGGATTTATATTCAAATCAATTATAATAATCATAAATAAAAACAGAAAATGCTGGAAATCTCAGCGGGTCAGGCAGCATCTGTGGAGAGAAACAGAGTCAACGTTTTGGGTCTGTGATTGGAAAAGTTAGAAATGTAAGAGATTATTAAGGAAGTGCAGGGACACTGAAAGGGGGGAGGGGAGGAAAGAACAAAAGGGAAGGTCTGTGATAGGGTGAAAGGCAGGAGTAATTTAAGGGACAACAGGGATAATGGGAAAAAATGAGATGGTAATGGCACAAGTTAGGAAACAAAAGGTGAGTCTAGATGGGGTGTGAATGGCAGAATCATCACCAGCTGGCATGGGAAACAGAAAGAAAAAAATAAAAATAAAAAGGGGGAGGGGGGGTTGTAAAAAGAAAAGGGAGAAAAGGGAACAAAATATGGGCAGAGGTTATGGTCTGAAATTGTTGAACTCGATGTTGAGTCCAGAAGGCTGTAAAGTGCCTAAACGAAACATGAGGTTCTGTTCCTCGAGCTTGCGTTGAGCTTCATTGGAATTGTGCAGGAGGCCGAGGATAGTGAGGGTAGAGTGGGAGTCGAGCGGAGAATTAAAGTGACAGGTGACCGGACACTCGGGGTCATGCTTACGGACTGAACAGAGGTGTTCTGCAAAGCATTCACCCGATCTGCGTTTAGTCTCCCCAATGTAGAGGAGACCACATTGTGAGCAGCGAATACAGTATACTAAATTGAAAGAAGTACAAGTAAATCGCTGTTTCACATTGAAGGATTGTTTGGGGCTCTGGACAATGGGAAGGGAGGAGGTAAAAGGGCAGGTGTTGCATCTCGCGGTTTCGCAGAGGGAGCGGTACCTTCGGAATGCTGAGAGGGGAGGGGAGGGGAAGATGTGATTGGTGGTGGGATCACACTGGAGGTGGTGGAAATGGCGGAGGATGATCCATTGAATGTGGAGGCTGGTGGGGTGAATGAGCATATCAACTCATTTAAACATTTGTCTGACAGGAGGAGACACCAGGGTCTGGATTTTTCACTGAATTACTACCCGTTTAGGGCCAGATTTGGGTTGGTAAAATGGATTCTTAGAAGCTACTGCTTTAAATCTGCCACAAGAAAAATCTGTATTGGAATTATCCTCCCCAAAAAAGCATCAGTTCCCTTTAAGGTCCCACTCTCCTTATGTAAATGAGGTTGAGGAGGTATGCCTATCCCCTCAAATCCATTTCTCTATTCTGCCCCAAACAATTACTGCCACTAAGTAAGCAGTGGTAGCAACTGCAGAAAGTATCCCTGAGGTGAATATCACATTAAGGAGGCTATTTCGTGAGCTGCTATTGAAGCCAGGCATTACTGTGCCTGCACATTTAGTACGTTGGTGCGTCAGTCACGACTTTTGTTATTTGTTTTACTCAGCTCTTCTCAAAGTACTGTTTTGCATTGAAGATATGGATTTGCCAGTGAGAATATCTTCATTCTTATGCTACGATAGTATTGTAAAATACATGTGGCTAATTGGAATCCAGATGTGGCTAATTACACTTTTGATTAGTAAATGAAAAATAAGTAATAGACAACGTTGTTGGACATCTCAATATTCATATTCGTATAGTGTATGCATAAGAACATAAGAAATAGGAGCAGGAGTAGGCCATTTGGCCCCTCGAGCCTGCTCTGCCATTCAATAAGATCATGGCTGCTCTGATCATGGACTCAGCTCCACTCTCTTGCTCGCTCCCCATAACCGTTCACTCCCTTATCGCTCAAAACTCTGTCTATCTCCGCCTTAAATATATTAAATGACCAAGCCTCTACAGCTCTCCGGGGCAGAGAATTCCTCAGATTTACAAGCGTCTGAGAGAAGAAATTCTCCCTCATCTCAGTTTTAAATGGGTGACCCCTTATTCTAAAATTATGCCCCCTAGTTCCAGATTCCCCCATGAGTGGAAGTATCCTCTCTGCATCTACCTTGTGGAGCCCCATCATTATCTTATATGTCTCAATAAGATCTTCTGAACTCCAATGAGTATAGGCCCAACCTGCTCAACCTTTCTTCATAAGTCAACCCCCTAATCTCCGGAATCAACCGAGTGAACCTTCTCTGAACTCTGAAGTATGCATGTCAACTTTAACCTTTTTCTGTGTTGTTGAAAATGGTAACAGAAAGCAGAACGTGCGACAGTTTTTTGATTGATATATATGGTTTACTTCCTTATTTGTTATCTGCTTAAATGGTGTGTAACACAGATGAAAACACCAGACTTCAATACCATGGAAACATCAAGTTGTGCGGAGATGTGAGCTGTCATCGTGCCCAGCTGCACCAATCAGAATAACTGCTTCAGTGCAGAAAAAAGTAGTCACAGCCAATAATGAATAGTTCTAAAAGGGCATGTCATGGCAAAAGGCAAACAGCATCTAACCGTGTTCTGGATGGAGAGCAGGGGCGGGTCTGGCGCATCTCGTTGTGTGAGTCAACATTCTCAGCAATCATGCTGATGAAGTCAAGGTACCGCTTGCAACTGTCGACAAAAAGCTACAAGTTGCACTCAGATGTGCTGTGTCTGATAAATTCTTTGTTGAAAGAGAAAGATTGCAAAGTTTTGCACTGAATGGTGGTAGATGTTTATAAAGTAAATATACACATCAAGTACATTTACCTGTATTTGTGTAAGGCGTTTTCTACTAAAATGAGTGCACGTGGCTAAAACAGTATTGCTATAGCCACATATGTGGCTAATCCATGATTTCTATTGGGCAATGCTGTGCCATGAAAAGGATGAGGATATGGAAGAGGCTAAATTGGAGGCTTTAGAATCAGGCTTCCCAGTCACTAGCGTCTACGGACTACAGACTAAAACGATCTTACAAAGTTTTCTGACTGTCAATGCCTCAGAAAGCTGTGCTTTCCCCTGGAGCTTATTGAGGAAATAAGTCAGCTGCTGGCTAAAGTGCTGTAGCACACTCCAACAGGAGAACAACTATACCTGCACCAGTGAAGTTTACTTTGAATTTATTGGTATTTGGATCTTTCCAGGCAGCAGCAAGTGACCTTTGCCACATCAGTCATGCCTAATCAGGAGGGATGCCAATTTATATTGTTCCCAATGGAAGCAGGCAAAGAGAGAGAGAAAGATCACTCATTATCTAGCTTTACAACTAGCTCTATGACGCTTTTGTTGCATGACAAAAAAAAAACAATTAAATCAATTGCCCCCTTGTTAAAGGGGTGGGGGGCACAGGCTGGCAGGGCTCCCACAGGTGCAAGGAGCAATTGATGGAATGCATGTGATCCCACATGGCAACTTTCTTGAGGAAAGGCTTTCATTCCATTAATGGCCAGCTAGTAGTGTACAATGCCCATGACCTACACATCATTGCCAGATATTCAGGAAGCTGCCGTGATGCTTTCACCATGCGACAATCCACTCTGTTGCCCTCATGACTTGGAGCTATGTATTCTGATGGTTGATTGGTGAATAGGGCCACTCCATCTAATCATAGCTGATGACTTCAGTTATGTTTCCACATACAGAGGGGTTGGGGGGGCAACAGAGGCCCATGCCACTACAAGAAGTGTCAAAGAGCAAACTATTCGAATTCTGAAGTTTGGTTTTAAATGCCTGGATAAATCTGGTAGAGCCCTCAAATACAACCCAGCCAGAATCTCAAAATCATTGTGGAATATTGCATAACACCACAATGAAAAAAGCTATTTGCTTCTGTAAAACGAAGACAATGATGATGGTGGAAAGAGCTCCCTCCCTACAGCATGAGAAGGGTATAGAAAAAACAGAGGATGTGGAACATGACAGTCAGCAGCCAGAAAAAGGAGGGCACCACTGATAGCAACTTTTTAGGCCTCAGTCAACTGAAGCTCCCTTCCTCTTCAGGGTTCTTCTGCCCCATTAAAGTGCATAACTGCCTCTGAGTGCTGCAGCAGCAGTCCCACTGCAGCACCACTGAATTACCCTATTTGAGAGCAACAGGCTCTCTCTTGACAGTGGAAATCCCGCTGGCAGCCCCAACTGCATGGCCAATGATTCCTGATACAAGAATATGGTTTGGGATATGATGGGGTCAGTGGGACAACTAGAAGCCCTGCCCCATTGCTACTTAGCCCCAAACAAGACAATAAAGCCTTTTTTTTGTCACGTCTCTTGTAGTGTGGGTCATAAGAACATAAGAATTAGGAGCAGAATAGGCCATATGTTCCTTTGAGCCTGTTCTGCCATTCAATAAGATCATGGCTGATCTTCAACCTCAACTCCACTTTCCTGCCCGATCCCCATATCTCTTGATTTCCTTACAGTCCAGAAATCTATCTCAGCCTTGAATATACTCAACAACTCAGCATCCACAGCCCTTTGGGGCAGAGAATTCCAGAGATTCACAACCCATTGAGTGAAGAAATTCCTCCTCATCTCAGTCTTAAAAGGCCGACCACTTATCTTGAGACTATGCCCCATAGTTCTAGACTCTCCAGCCACGGGAAACAACCCCTCAGCATCTACCCTGCCAAGTCCTGTAAGAATTTTATATGTTTCCATGAGATCACCTCTCATTCTTATAAACTCCAGAGTATAGGTCCAATCTACTCAATCTTTCCTCATAGGACAACCCTCTCATCCCAGGGTCAACTTAAAAACCATACGGAGATGAAGTGAAGCACTGCTTTAGACCAGGAGTGTTCAAGATTTTTGACTTTCCACTTATCTGCAAACATGGAGCCTCACAGGTCTCATATAAAGTTTGAATTAATGCTTCTGTTAGAATGCATATACCACAAGTTGCTGATACTACATTCTTGATGTTGTGATTAAGGATTTGTCAACTAATTAAGAAATAGTGCTAAGAGCTGCTTGTTCCAAATTTTTAGGTAGGAAAAAATTGATGTGGCCCAGAGGCAGGTTAGGCCCAGAGCCTTGTTTCAGGCTGCCAAAATTACCATTTCTACAATGCTGTAACAACAAGTAATGCCCCACATCATCCAAGTGAATGGACATCAATGCAACACCAGTTTTATCTAGCATTGATTATTAATTCAATTTTTGTGAAATTACATTTAAATGCATGGTTACATATCTTAAGTCACATTATGGACTCAAACCATAGACCAAATCTCATAGTGTTATATCAAAATAACATAAATCAATATTGTACAATTTTTGTTTGATAATCTCCCTTTAGCAAAATGCCAATAGTACAATCAACTTTTTGCAAACTTATTTTTAATACATAGAACCTGAACAAAATATTGCTAAAAATCCCAGAATCTCATGCAATAAAAATAGAATTTAACTTATTCAATAAAATCAGTATCCATTTGCCTCATTGCTGTTTGTGGAATCTGGCTGTGTGAAAATGGCAGTTTACTGCGAGCCAAAATAATTCATAAAATGCTATAGAAATTCTACATTTTTTCAGAATTACTTTTGATTCTTTTTGCTGTTATTTACAACCCCCTTGTATTACTTCCAATAATAATTTTCCATATCTTCAGCTGATTTATGTATCGCTCCTGATAGTCACTACTTTTGTTCCATTGTATATCTCCTAAAGATCTTTAGTATCTTGGTTAGATTTAACTTCCTTATGGGGAATGAAAGGGACACACTTAGACACACAAATACACAAAAGAATGGAGAGTGAAGGTTGATTAATTGATGGATTTGCTCAATTTATTTATACAATCAACAAAAAATGACTTCAAAAATATCCTTAGTTTAACTCTTGAAATGTAATCATATGCTCGAATAGATGTTATATGTCGATAAAAACTCCACCATAACACTGCATCCTTTAATAGAGAACCAGAATAAGTGAGTTATACATATGCCAATATGTTAAACTTACCATCCAAAACTTGATAAAGTACAGTAGATCGGTGGCAGCGATAAACACGCAGTAAAGCAGGGAGTAAGCCAAGAAGAGGAAGAAAAACTTGTAATTGGAGAACCCAACACAATTGTTCACCCTGTAAACAAGGAAAATACATCATTTGTCACATTTAAATCAGTGTGCTAAAGTTACTAAAGAATGAATGACTACAATGGAAATAAAAAATCAGGAGAGATGTAAAACAGGCTGCCAATTCACTATCACCCATTTTACACTATCGCACAAAGTCAAAATCTACCCTGTTGTCTCTGTTTCTAGGCTTGGCAATCTATGTCTACTGGCTCTGATTGTGAAAAGTTCTTTCACTGTGCTACCTTGAAATGATTCTTGGCATTAACTTTATGCTTTCTCATATTTCTATAGGATTACTGAAAACTTTATGTTTTCTCCCTGCAAATATCGAGGCCACAGTCCCTGAAATTCCTGAAAGTCGGGGCCAGAGTGAAAATGAGGTGCATCTCCAGATGAGGGGGCAGCACAGTCCCTGCGGCGTTATGTCATCAGCTGAAAGCTAGTGTGGGTCCTGCTTTGGCCTTTTAAAAGGTCCCAAGCCTAAAGGGGATTGATTCCCATATTACAACAGTAACTACACTTCAAAAGTATTTCATTGGTTGTAAAGCCCTTTGGGAGGTCATGAAAGATGCTATAGAAATGCAAGTCTTTCTTTTTCCTCTTTTACTTGGGAGCTGAAGACTTGGAGTGGCTTTTTTTCTTTGGTCAGAAGGGCCTTGGGCACTCAGATGGAGTAGTTGTTAGCTGTTGGAGATCAAATTTACCAAATGTTATTCCATTTGCACTCTCTCATTTCTCAACAACAACAACCTGGATTTATAGAGTGCCATTAATATAGGAACATTTCCCATGGTGTTTAACAGGAGCGTAACCAGATATGAATTGAGACTGAGCCAAAGAAGGTGCTATTAGAATGGGTAATGAAAAGCTTGGACAAAGAGGTAGGTTTTAAGGAGGCTCATAAAGGAGGAGAGCGAGGTGAAGAAGCAGATATGCTTGCAAAGGGAATTCCAGAGGTTAGCACCTAGATGGTGGGGTAAATGGTGGGGGATGTACAGAAGAGACCAGAGTTGAAGGGACACAGAGTTCTTGGATGCTTGTAGGGCTGAAGGAGGTATTAGAGATAGGGAGGGGCAAGGCCATGGAGGAATTTAAACACAAAGATGAGAATTTTAAATTTGAGGCATTGGTGGACCAGGAGACAACATAGGTCAGTGAGCACAGGGGTAATGGGCGAGTGAGACGGTGCGAGTTAGAATAGGGACAGCAGAGCTTCGGATGAGCTCAAATTTAAGGAGGGCAGAAGATGGGAGGATGGCGAGGAGAGTGTTGGAATAGTCAAGCCTGGTGATTACAAAAGTATGGATGAGGGTTTCAGCAGCAGATGAGTTGAGGCAGGGGTAGAGACTGGTGATATAATGGGGTGAAAGTAGGCAGTCTTTATGATGGAGAGGCTATGGGGTTGGAAGCTCAGCTAGGGTTCAAATGTGATGCTGAGTTTGCAAACAATCAAGTTCAGCCAGCGAGGGAGATGGAATTGGTGGCGAGGGAAGGGAGTTTGTGGCGTGGGTGCAAAGACAATGGCTTTGGTCTTCCCAATGTTTAATTAGAGGAAATTGAAGCTCATTCAGCACTGGATGTTGAACAAGCAGTCTGACAACACAGAGGCAGTGGAGTGGTCGAGAGAGGCGGTGGTAAAGTAGAGCTGGATGTCATCAGTGTATAGTCTACCAATGCCTCTGATAAGGGTAAATTTATAAGTCTGAAGAGAACAGTCAAGGCTGGAGAGCAGAGTAGCGATTTGAGTAAAAGCATTGTGTCAGGAAGGGCCATAGGGGTAAAAATTTGTTCCCTTAGCGCCTCCCGATAGCACCTGGCATTAATGGGGCACTAGAGCAGTATCGTCGAGGCAAGAGAAATCCAGCGCCACACGCCAAATTCGATCCCACTTTGGCGCTGCGGTAAGAGGTTATCTCCGGGAATGTCAATGCCAGGTAGATCGTGACGTCAGTGAGTGTGCACCGCTTACTGACCACCCGATTTGCAAAATTGATTCTCGTCAGCTACCTCACTGCTTAGAGTAATCACCGACAGGGAGAGCTGCCGTGCATTATCAGGAAGCCAGCCCCAGAGATGTTATTTACAGTAGCTTTCAGGTTAGTGCAGTTTCAGTGTTTTTTTGTTAGTTTCACCCACTGCAACAGTTTCATTCATTCATTTCAAATTTTTTTCGTATCAGTAGTCTTCTGTCAACTAAAAAGTAGCTACATTTATTCTTTAAAGATTCAAACTGCTACACTTGGTAACATTAATGGGGGCTGTATTGGCCTGCCATCTCGCCCTCCAGGATCTACGGCTGAGGGAGCATAGGCAGCAAGAAATACGGGAACATGTGCGCAGAGAGATGAGGAGGGACATCAGGTCTCTCACCAGGAGGGCCTGATCCTCCGAGGGTATTCCGAGAGCACTTCTCCAATTAAGCAAGGATCAGTGCATTAGATGACTCTGCCTCACCAAGGATGTGGTCACAGAATTCTGCCACCTCCTTCAAACAGATCACCAGCCTCACACTAGGATGACTTAAACACCAGATCCTCATTGCTCATCACATCCCCATCATTCCATCCCTCTAGCAGGCCATATCACAGCACAAAGTTGAAATGAGAGACACCACAAAAGAATGGTAAATGAGGTAATAAATTTATCAAAAAGTAGTGGGCACATATTTACTCTAATTTTCACCCTTGTACAATCCCTTAGTGCTTGTCATTACTGTGACTTTTCCTGCTCCAGTGCTCCTATAAAGTGTTGGCCCAACGGCTACAGCACGCCTAGTGGAAGGCTGCTGAACGTCTATGCGGCAGACTTGATGGCCTTGCAGGGCACCCTCAACCAGCTCTGGGCCTGGTGACACCCATCTGGGCTGGCTGGATATCAAGCAGCGACAAGGGCAATGGTAGAGTGGCAGTGGTGAGATCAGGAATGCTGTCATCCTGAGAGAGGACAGCAGGTTCCTGCTCCACTGACCCACTGCCACGCCCCTGGGGCAGCACCTCAGCATCCCTGCTGTGATATCGCGAAAGCCCTGGTCAACAATGGTAGACCCAGCCACAATGTCAGCAGTAGGAGTTTGCGTGGCATCAAGCGGAGACTGCATGACAGCAGTCTGAGATTGGATGCCACCAAGCATAGACTCCATTACAGCACTAAGATGTTGCGTCGCTTCCGCCTGTGCTACAATGGAAGCTGCCAGATCACACGCCGCATCAGGTCTGGGTCGCCACAGTCTCTCTGGGAGCCTAACATCCTTTGCAGACTGGAAATGATGGGCTCCATCATGTGCGCAGAGCCTTGTGCAATGTTGGAGGTGGACTCCTCGTTCCTTATCTTTGCCAAGAGGCTCTCGGGCAATCTTACCATTTCACCGATCATCTCTGTTTGCCGCCCATCACAAATCTTCTAAAGGCCTCCTCATCAAGGTCCTCATCTGAGACCTGTGCAGCAGCACCCTTGCACAAACCTGCCCCCAGGGGAGCTGGCCCCTGAGCTACCCTTTCCCCCTGACCTTGCTGCAGCCCATTCATCTCCGCTGCCTCACCCTGTGCAGGTCCCTCTAAAGAACATGTAGTGCCTGTGTCTGAGTTTGTGCCTGCGGGTCAGACATGCAGTGATGCGGTGTGTTCTTCCTCCTCTTCTCCCGCCTCGCTTTCTACCCTGCCTCAGGGACAGGCTGCTCAGGTGCTTGCTCATTATCTGAAAGCATCAAAGCACAAGAGTCGGGTTACGGTGAGAGGAGGGGACAGGAAGGGAGAAATGCCTGTATACAGCATGATTAGGTGGAAAGTGCGGAACGCTTGTGGGGTGAGGGGGAAGTGGGATGTGAGAAGGAGTAGGGATGAACATGTTGTTGTTGTCCCCAAGGGGTCAATGCCGCCGGTGGCCACCAACTGGCGCCCAATAATCTGCAGCACTCGGTTCTCCAGCGCAGACAGTGGTTTGGTGTTGGCTTGTCCCCGCCTGTGCGTTCCTGCACCCTCCTGTTGTGCGCCACCTTGGCCTGCAAGAGAAAATAAAGTGTGTGAGTGAGTGTGGAGCAATGTGTTTGGGTGATGTGCCTCCCATAGTTGAATAGCTGTCATTGAGTGCAAGGTGTGAGATGTGGGTGTTAGTTGTAGTAGGTAGATTGTTGCTAGGTGAGTGCTGGGGGTGTAGTGCTTTGGGCAGTGTGTGAAGATTGTGGTACAGATAGTGGTATATAGCAATTGTTGAAGCATTCACTCACCCTGACCACCCGAGTGAGGTCGTTAAATTTCTTCCTGCACTGTGTGTGGGTCCTGGGAACCACAGTGCTGCCCGAGACATGCTGCGCCACCTCCCTCCACATGGTGCGGAAGACTTGTGGCGAGGGCCTCCTGCCACTTGTCAGGTTGAGCACCGCCCTCCGTCCCTCCACAGCGAACACCAATGCCTCCAATGCTTCATCGCAGAATCTGCAGGCTCTCTCCCTGGGACGTGGACCTGCCAGGAGCACACGTGGTTCAGTCCTCCGGCACCTTCTCCTTGACCTGCTGCTGTTTGCTGAGGCAGCTGCACAGCCAGCAATGCTGAGAATGAGATGCTGCAGTATCAACGAACCTTCCCTTTAAGTAGTTCCAAAAGCCTGTGGCAATGATGAGTTGCAATTCAACTGTACCCAATATTGGTCCATGCTTTAAGTATAATGCCAATAAGCTTGGGGGGCCGAAAATGCCCTTTTCTATAAGGCACATGACCACAGTCGTTGCGGACTGGCCAACAAGTCGCCGCGGAGGGGCCACCATTTTTGATAATGCCTTCATTTAGGGCCCAAGTTTCGGGCCGCGCCTAGAATGGCGCAGCCCCGACCTGGACGCCCGTTTATCGCGCCAGAAAGTGCGCCTAAAAAATACTTACCGATTCTCCGGCTCCCTGCAGGTCCTCTGGAGTTGGGCGCGGCGCAGCACGAGCTGTGGGGGGGCGGAGCCAGGTCCCTGCGCTGAAAACAGTGCCGGGACCTCTGCACAGTCGTACTACAGTGGGCACGCATGTGCAGTAGCTACAGGTGCCCAAAACTGTGTGGGAGGGGCCCGAAGCACGCAGCCCCGTGCCCTGGCCGAATGGCCTCACTGGGGCTGCGTGGATTAGACTGTACCTCCCACGTCCAGCTCCTGCTTCCTCCCTTCAGCTGGCTCTCTCAAACACGCCCCCCCTCCCCCCCCCAGCTCCCATTCCGACTCCCCCCCCCGACCCGACCTGACTCCCCCCCCACCGCCCCCCGCCCCCGGACCAGACCCGACGCCCGCTTCCCCCGGACCCGACCTAACCCCCCGCAACTCCCAGACCCGACACGACCCACGGCCACCTACCTTTAAATCCGGTCCCCACTCGAAGTCTTGGGCCCGGCCGGGCCCGGCCTGTTCAGCCTCCCTCTCCTCTCCTCTCTCCTCCCCCCCCCTCCTCCCACCCTCCCAAAATTGCAATTCTCGGCAAACTAAATGCCGAGAATTGCAATTTCTAAGATACTCCATTCTAAACCAGTTGCTCCAAAAAAACAGGAGCAACTCAGGCCGAAATTTGGCCCACTAGTGTTGGAGTTGTGCAGGGGACCGCTCCGCCCATTTTCCTGCTGCTTCATGCACGCGGCGACCCTTACTGACCAGTGGGGACCCATTTCCAAAATTGCCCCACGGGATATTGCCTTGTTCATAAATTGCCCCGTGGCAGGTTGGGTCAACAATTATGCCCGCAAGTTCGGCCAGGCCGCCAACAGGCAGCCTGGCAACTGGCCCGGCTGAAACCCTCCCTGTTTGCCCATGCTCTCGGCGACGAAACTCGAGGTGCTCAGTGCCCTCCTGGATGTTCTTCCTCCAATCAGGGCGGTCTTTGGCCAGTGACTCCCAGGTGTCGGTGGGGATGTTGCATTTTATCAAGGAGGCTGTGAGGGTGTCACTGAAACGTTTGCCCACCTGGGGCTCGCTTACCGTGTAGGAGTTCCGAGTAGAGCGCTTGCTTTGGGAGTCAGGCATGTGAACAATGTGGCTCGTCCAACGGAGCCGGTCGCGTGTGGTCAGTATCAGAAAGAGCAGACATCAATGACGAGGTTCAGCACCGCCTCCAGTGCGCCAGCGCAGCCTTCGGCCGCCTGAGGAAGAAAGTGTTCGAAGATCAGGCCCTCAATTCTGGCACCAAGCTCATGGTCTTCAGGGCTGTAGTGATACCCACCCTCCTGTATGGCTCAGAGACGTAGACCATATACAGTAGACACCTCAAGTCGCTGGAGAAATACCATCAACAATGTCTCCGCAAGATCCTGCAAATCTCCTGGGAGGACAGATGCACCAACGTTAGCGTCCTCGATCAGGCCAACATCCCCAGCATCGAAGCACTGACCTCACTCGACCAGAGTTTAGTAACACTGATAGGACAGTAGCGATTAAGGCCACATCAGGGAAAAATAGTAAACAATTAAACTTAAAGGTGCTATATCTGAATGCAAGAAGCATTTGTAACAAGATAGATGAATTAATGGCACAATTAGAGATAAATGGGTTTGATCCAGTAGCCATTACTGAGACATGGTTGCAGGTTGATCAAGATTGGAAACTAAATATCCCAGGGTACTTGACTTTTAGAAAAGATAAGCAAAATGGAAAAGGAGGCGGACTAGCCCTGATAATAAAGGATGTGATAAAGGCAGTAGGAAGAAAGGATCAAAGCCCAGAAAATCAGGGTGAATCAGTATTGGTGAGCTAAGAAATAAAAAAGGGCAGAAAACACTGTTGGGATTAATCTGTAGGCTCCCTAGCAGTAATCATCATGTTGGACAGAGTATAAATCATGAAATTAGAGGAGCATGTAATAAGGGTAATGCAATAATCCTGTGGCACTTTAATCTTCATATAGACTGGGTAAAACCAAATTGGCAAAAGTAGCTTGGAGGACGAATTCATGGAATGCATTCAAGACAGTGTACAGAACAATATGTCGAGGAACCAATTATGGAACAGGCTATTTTAGATTTAGTATTGTGAAATGAGACAGGGTTAATTAGTAAACTTTTAGCAAAGGATGCTCTGCGGAAGAGTAATCAGAACATGATAGTATTTCATAACAAATCTGAAACTAGGGTCTTCAATTTAAACAAAGCCAGTTTACAGAAGTATGAGGGGTGAGTTGGCAGAGGTAGATTGGAAAATTAGATTAAAAGATATGGCACTAGATAAGCAATGGCAAATATTTAAAGAAATAATTCATAATTCTCAAAGAATATAAATTCCTTTGAGAAATAAAAATTCCACTGAAAAAGTGGTACAGCCATGGCTAACCAGATAAGTTCAGAATTGTATTATAT
Source organism: Pristiophorus japonicus (assembly GCF_044704955.1). Lineage (NCBI taxonomy): Eukaryota > Metazoa > Chordata > Chondrichthyes > Pristiophoridae > Pristiophorus > Pristiophorus japonicus. The sequence continues at coordinate 140,703,369 of NC_091978.1, forward strand.
TAAAAGAGACAGAGGGGCCAAAATTGCCCCTCGACCAAAAAGTAAGCGCACACCAATCTTGAAGTTACACGGGGCGGATCTTGCGCCAATATTCTGGTCTATATTCTGGTCTTTGTTCTGCATTTCCTGTCGGGGTGGAGTTGAGGGGTGGAAGTGGCCTTGTAGCAGGTCGGCTGATGCAACGAGTCATCAGCGTCATGCGTCACAACGTCCCTCCCCTTCAGTTAAGGGCGGACTGCACCATCCAGGCACACACAGCTTCCCGAAGGGGAAACTTGTCAGTGGCACCGACCAATGACCCAACGGGCGGCAGCACGGGCGGCGTGGAAACCCATTCCTGTCACACCCTACCCGGGGGCAATTTAGGATGGGTCGGCCCATCTGTCTGCCCCCAATCGGTAAGACCTTTAGAGGCGGTAATGGAGCTTAAGAAGGGGGCAATTTCGGCCCCAGAGAATGCTGCCAAAAGTGTAGTAAGCCTGGGGAATGGGAGGGTCTTAGAAATCAGCAAAAGATGATTAAGAAATTGATGAAGAGGGAGAAAATAGAATATGAGAGTAAACTGGCAAGAAATATAAAAGCAGATTGTAAGAGATTTTACAAGTATCTAAAAAGGAAGAGATTAGCGAAGTAAACGTGGATCCCTTTGAGGCAGAGGAGAAATTATAGTGGAGAATAAGGAAATGGCAGAGACGTTAAACAAATATTTTGGAGGGAATTTTTTGGGGGGGGTCAGCGGATGCATTTGGTGGTGTGTCAGGTGGGAAAATTGTTTTTTTTTTGACAGCGGGTTGAGACCCCTGTCAATCCGCCGTCATGCGCCTTCCCCAGATGTCGTGTCTGTCAGCGCTGGACAAACCTAACACGCAGCGGCAGGGGAGGCAATTCAGGTCATTATGACCTTGTTAACAGCCCATTAAGAAGTATTTTGAGCTCACTATATCATTTTACTCGGTCGCCCACGGGGTCTATACTGCTTGGGGATCACCAGCTAAGGAGGTCGAGAGTTGTATGACCATGGAGTCATGTCATTACTTGACAGCTGCAAATGTGCTATAAACGTTCCCATCTCACAGCTGTTCACTTTCCAAGCTCAGAACTTGTAACTTACTGCATTTGGAAGACAGATTGGGCTTTATGCAGGTTGAAAGTGTTTGGGGGTAAACTCTCTATATCCAGTGTCACCTCATTGGAACAACCTCTCTCACCAGTGACTGATTGCTTCTGTCATCTCAGTTCACTTGCCAGCTATTACATCAGCATTGGTGCCCTTGAAACTATCTCATCTTGGTCCTCAGAGTCCCACCACGATCAGCCCCAACACCATCAGCACCAGGCACACCAGCAGCACCAACAACAACACCAACCTTCTACACAATCAATTGATGCTGCATAGGACAGAGGGCATCAGCACATGACCACATTGCTGCATGGGAGGCCAAGGATGGCTTCACCATGGCCAGATTTACTTCACTTGACACTGTACACCCTGGCTGCCACATGATGCGCCAGGTTGGCTCCAACACCATAAAGCATCCTTACAATACTCAAACCAATTTTTTTACACTCATCACCATTGCAGGGAGTACCGTTATGTCTCACCATTGATTGCAACTCACTAAGCTACTTCCAAAGGTGCACATAGGTTTGTCCAAGAATGCAAAGTGTTGAAAATAAAGGTTTCAATGTTTGACACCACATTAATAGAAACTTTACACGAACATTGCATAAAACACCCAAGTGTGTTGTTAGTTGGTATGATTGGAATAGAATGAGGGTGAGTGTGAGTGCGACTAGTGAGACGGGGAAGTGATAATGTAGTTAGGAAGGGATGGGTGGAAGTGCAAGGTAAGTTAGGATGTGGAGGAGTCAGATAGGGAAGGCAGAGTTATGTGGATGTGATGAGTGGCACAGCAGGATGAGGTTGAGTGTGACTTTGCAATATCGTTTCGTGATCTACTGAGATCATTGAAAGATTTGCACCACTGCAGCCTGGTCCTCCTGATGACATCCCTGCTTGTGTCCTACTGTGCAATGTGCAACCAGTCTGCGTTGGTCTCCTGGGGAGGTCTCTTCCGCCGATTGGAAGCGAAGAGAACTTCCCTGTGACTACCTCCATAAGCATATTGAGGGAGTTATGGGAGAGCCTGGGTGCAACTGTGCATCTTTGTGCAGTACTTGTCAGTGTTTGCAGCACCTCAGTGTTGTAGAACACTGACCGAACAACTGTCAAAATAAATTTGCACATGGTCCCTTTAAGGAAACCGGTTGGCGTCATCAAATGACGTCATCAGGCCCACTTCCTTCCATTGGCTAGTAAATGCGCTGCGCGGGCTTAACAAACCCAATCAGCAAAAAATCATTGTACACGGTGGGCTGGAGCCAGCTGCGGGGTCGAGACTCGCCATCGGCGTCGCTAGCCACGGACCTGCAGACGTAGGCGACATTGTGGCCTTTGTGTCTGTCTTAACAGCAGAAGGCACAAAGAATATACTAGAAACTGTGGGGAACCAAGGTTCTAATCAGAGTCAGGAAGTTAAAGTAATTAATATTAGTAAAGAAAAGGCACTTGAGAAATTAATGGGAACAAAAGCTGACAAATCCCCGGGACCTGATGGCGTACACCCAAGGGCTTTTAAAATGGTGGCTGCAGAGATAGTGGATGCATTGGTTTTGATCTTCCCGAAATCCCAAGATTCTAGAATAATCCCCATGAATTGGAAAGTAGTAAATGTAACCCTGCTGTTCAAGAACTAAGGAAGAGAAAAAACAGTGAACAATAGGAACATAAGAATATAAGAAGTAGGAGCAGGAGTAGGCCATTTGGCCCCTTGAGCCTGCTCTGCCATTTAATGAGATCATGGCTGATCTTCTACCTCAACTCCACTTGCCTGCACTATCCCCAAATCCCTTGATTCCCTTAATATCCAAAAATCTATCGATCTCTGTCCTGAATGTACTCAACAATTGTGCTTCTACAGCCCTCTGGGGCAGATAATTCTAAAGGTTCACAACTTTCTGAGTGAAGAAATTTCTCCTCATCTCAATCCTAAATGGCCACTCACTTAGTCTGAGACTGGGACCCCTAGTTCTAGACTCACCAGCCAGGGGAAACACCCTCCCTGCATCTACCCTGTCAAGCCCTGTAAGAATTTTGTATGTTTCAATGAGATTACCTCTCATTCTCCTAAACTTCAGAGAATATAGGCCTAGTCTACTCTATCTCGCCTCATAGGACAATCCCCTCCATCCCAGTAATCAGTCTGGTGAACTTTTGTTGCACTCCCTCTATGGGAAGTATATCCTTCTTCAGGTAAGGAAACCAAAACTGTACACAATACTCCAGGTATGGTCTCACCAGGGCTCTATATAATTGCAGTAAGATATCTTTACTCTTATACTCAAATCCTCTTGTAATACAGGCCAACATGCCATTTGCTTTCTTAATTGCTTGCTGTACCTGTATGTTAACTTTCAGTGATTCATGTACAAGGACACCCAGCTCCCTCTGAACACCAACATTTCCGAATCCCTCACCATTTAAAAAATACTCTGCTTTTCTATTTTTCCTACCAAAGTGATAAGTTCACATTTCTCTACATTATATTCCATTAGCCATGTTCTTGCCCATTCACTTAACTTGTCTATATCCCCTTTAAGCCTCTTTACATTCCCACCTAGTTTTGTATCATCAGCAAACTTGGATAGAAACATAGAAACATAGAAAATAGGTGCAGGAGTAGGCCATTCGGCCCTTCGAGCCTGCACCACCATTCAATAAGATCATGGCTGATCATTCCCTCAGTACCCCATTCCTGCTTTCTCTCCATACCCCTTGATCCCTTTAGCCGTAAGGGCCACATCTAACTCCCTTTTGAATATATCCAACGAACTGGCCTCAACAACTTTCTGTGGTAGAGAATTCCACAGGTTCACAATTCTCTGAGTGAAGAAGTTTCTCCTTATCTCGGTCCTAAATGGCTTACCCTTTATCCTTAGACTGTGAGCCCTGGTTCTGGACTTCCCCAACATCGGGAACATTCTTCCTGCATCTAACCTGTCCAGTCCTGTCAGAATTTTATATGTTTCTATGAGATCCCCTCTCATTCTTCTAAATTCCAGTGAATATAAGCCCAGTCGATCCAGTCTTTCTTCATAGGTCAGTCCTGCCATTCCAGAAATCAGTCTGGTGAACCTTCGCTGCACTCCCTCAATAGCAAGAATGTCCTTCCTCAGATTAGGAGACCAAAACTGAACACAATATTCCAGGTGAGGCCTCACCAAGGCCCTGTACAACTGCAGTAAGACCTCCCTGCTCCTTTACTCAAATCCTCTCGCTATGAAGGCCAACATACCATTTGCCTTCTTCACCGCCTGCTGTACCTGCATGCCAACCTTCAATGACTGATGTACCATGACACCCAGGTCTCGTTGCACCTCCCCTTTTCCTAATCTGCCGCCAATCAGATAATATTCTGCCTTCCTGTTTTTGCCCCCAAAGTGGATAACCTCACATTTATCCACATTATACTGCATCTGCCATGCATTTGCCCACTCACCTACCCTGTCCAAGTCACCCTGCAGCCTCTTAGCATCCTCCTCACAGCTCACACCACCACCCAGCTTAGTGTCATCTGCAAACTTGGAGATATTACACTCAATTCCATCGTCTAAATCATTGTATATTGTAAATAGCTGGGGTCCCAGCACTGAGCCCTGCGGTACCCCACTAGTCACTGCCTGCCATTCTGAAAAGGACCCGTTTATCCCGACTCTCTGCTTCCTGTCTGCCAACCAGTTCTCTATCTACGGTCAGTACATTACCCCCAATACCATGTGCTTTAATTTTGCACACTAACCTCTTGCGTAGGACTTCTTAACCCCCATAAACTGTGGGGACCCCTCACCCCTCAACCATTTTTGAGGGGTACAGATTTGCAGATTCCCACTAATATATTACATTTGGTCCCCTCATGGAAATCATTGACATAGATTGTGCCAAGTTAGGCCATGTTAGCCTGACATCAGTAGTAGGGAAGATACTAGAATCTATTATGAAGAATGTGGTAAAAGGGCACTTCGAAAATCACAATATGATTAGGCGCGGAAATGATGTTTTACAAATCCATTAAAGTTTTTTGAGGGTGTAACGGGCAGGGTAGATAAGGGGGAACCAGTGGATGTAGTATATTTGGATCTTACTAAGAACATAAGAAATAGGAACAGGAGTAGGCTATAAGGCCCTTCGAGCCTGCTCCGCCATTCAATAAGATCATGGCCGATCTGATCATGGACTCAGCTCCACTTCCCCGCCCGCTCCCCATAACCTCTTATCCTCTTTTCATTTAAGAAACTGTCTATTTCTGTCTTAAATTTATTCAATGTCCCAGCTTCCAAGGCTCTCTGAGGCAGCGAATTCCACAGATTTACAACCCTCTGAGAAATTATATTATCATTTGGAGCATTGACATTTGATGAAGTAGCCAGTAAGAGGCTGATTCAATGCAACATATCAAAGTTTTTACATACCAAGGGCAGTGATGGTCCATCTTCAAAATGCACCTGTTGAATAACAGAAAATCATTGATTTTAATATTTTATAATAATCAATCATATTGGGGATCATTGTCTGAGTTTGTACTGGCAGCAAGGAACCTCACCCACTGGCAGTATATATTGGAAAATTACTCCGCTGTGTGAATGTTAACTGTTATACTAAAGCTGGTACAAAATTAAAGTGTTTCAGAGGTCTGACAGGAAGAAAAACATGGTTATGAATTTCACAGGAAACAATATATCCTGATGGTGTACAAGCATCTTGGTGCAGAATGGCGTAATAATGTAAATCATGATTAGTCTTGGATCACGCACATGGACCAATGGAAGTACTCACGTTGCGTGCCCAGGAGTTCAGAATCATTAACGAGAAGTGATTGATCATACGTCTTATACACCAAAGATCAACCTGCATTGGGACTTCGCTATCATTGAAACAAGATGAGAAAAACCAAAGTAAACTTTGCGCCTTCTATGCATGTTCCTGAATAACTGTGTCTAGATTGAAGTTGTCATCCATCAGGACCATTCAGGTACTGATATGAATCAACAGCTGGGCGGATGGCCCTTGTACCTTCTAAAAAGTATCTTCAAGATCTCCTTTTGAGACATTTAAAGCTTCAATACCGGAACTGGGAGCAACCACCACCATATGCCACTGGTTAGCCTATTGTTCAAGGTAGTGGTTAAAATGAACTAGGTCCCCATGAGAGACCAAGATCTCATGGCACTATTTGAAGAAGAGCAGGGGCGTTGACCTTGGTGTCTTGGTAAATATTTATCCCTCAACCAACATCACAAAAACAGATTATCTGGTCATTATTACTGTTTGTAGGACCTGGATGCTGCGTTTCCTACATTACAACAATGATTACACCTTAAAAGTATTTCACTGGTTGTAAAGTGCTTTGGGACATCCTGAGGTCATGAAAATTGCTATATAAATACAACTAATTTCTTTCATTATATTTACTCAAATGAAAATAGTGTATAATTAACAATAAGCCAGCACCAAAACCTCCTACTATGTTCTGCTGTAATATTACAACACTATTTCCAGAAACCCATTTCTATTTTGTACCTACTTATAGCAGTGTAACAACAATTTCATTCAGACAAATAAAATTACCCCCAATTTCTTTCTAAGTCATTAGTCTTTAGTGAAACGTACTTTTCCTGCCAGCTGACCTCATAATTTCCCTGTCCAAGCATCGTAATGTTGTAGAACAAACACTCCCCTTCCTCTCATGTTGTTGCGTGGCTGCTATAATGGTGACTAATAGCAGTGTAAATGTAAACTTGAACAGTGACACTAGTGGGAAATGCCCAAAGAAGTTTATAAAAAAGAACTGTACAAACTTGAGAAATATCGTATTATGAGTTCCTTTGGTATTCAGTCTAAAAAAAAGTTATAATAGGTATGGTACTGGAAGTCAAGGTAAAACTAAAGACGAGTATACTAAACTGTTAGAAATGTTATAAAAAGTAAATAAATGCTTACTTGTCACAGACCGAGCAGTGATGACAGCGATCTGGCTTCACAAGTTGACATCTGTCACAGTATCGAATTGCTTTGGAAACAATGCTACACATAAGGATATCGAACAGAAATCTGGGCAAAAATAACACTACAGATATTTGTAAAAACACATTAATCCAAGTCATCACTTTCCTTAATATCATCCTTTTGAAATTAGATTGCTTGATATAAGCATGTGAATGCTTACTGTATTCGTACAAAATTCATTTGTCCACTCCTTTAACAAAAGAGTTAGGGGCTGAAATTGCCCCGCGCTGGGTTTGGGGCGCATAATTTGAATGAAATGAAAAGTTAGCGCCGGCCGAGATGAGCGGAGGAAGTTTGTAAATTCGGCACTTTGTTTGGCAAATTAGAGAGCTGCGTGTTGGTGCGTTAAATGGCCTCTATGTGGCGCTGGAGGGACACTGCAGGGGCGGTGGTGGAAATGTGCAACCAATTTCAGGTGAGTTTAATTCACTCATAATAAGTCACCTGGCCATTGGGCTTCTTAAAGGGGATACCTCGCAGGTTTGTTCTGCTGATTCTCTTGTTCTTCACAGTTCAGTAGCTGCTTAGTGAGGGCCTTCATGGCAGCTGGGAGAAGCAGCCCAAGGGTCAGCCGTTTCTCGGACGCTGAATTGGAGACACTGGAGGGGGCAGTGGAGGACAGGAGATGCATCCTTTTCCCTCCAGCTGGGAGGTCCGCTCCACAGCTTCTCAGCGCTATCTGGGCAGAGGTGGCGGCCGAGGGTCAGGCACTTCCGTCCTTGATCGCACACCCACACAATGTCGCAAGAAGTTCTGCGACCTCACTCATCTGGTCAAAGTGAATACGTGTTCCCCCAACTCGCACCCATGAACCTGTGAGCCTCTATCTGTTCCCACAATTCTTACAAGGCAGCCTTTGTGCAGACTCAGCAAACCAGCATTTAACTCAGGATGTCCCTACTCACAGTTATTGTCTCATTTGATGCTTTGCTTAGAATTACAACTGTTTAAGCTGCCCATACATAACTGCACTGTTACTCACCAAGATTCCTTTATTTTGCAGGCCAAGATGCCACATAATAGGCTGCAGCAGCAGCAAACAGGAGGGGGAGGGGGAGGGGGGTGGCAAGGGGAGCCTGACCTGCACCAGCTCACAGACCTGGAGGAGCGAGTACTTCGCCTATGGGCCCACAGGTGGCCATCCCCGTGGCAGTGGGGACTGCTGAGCCTGCTGGGGCCAACACTGGTAAGTGAAAGCCTTCCTCTCATCCCACCTTCCATTTAAAGCAGAAGGCCTTATCATTTAGCCACACCACATTTTGACCACCTTTCTTCCTGCATGCCTGCCCCCTTCCCTCACCTTAACACGATTCTTGTGCCATTTGTGTTTTCAGACAATACCCCACCTGTGGCCCAGCCTGTGCCTGAAACCCCTCAACCCAGTCTGCAGGGAGCAGAAATGGTGGAAGAGGAGGACGATCCAAGCACTGCGTCACTGCTTCTCACACTCGCACGCACCAGCTCAGATACATGGAGTACGTGATTGTTGTAGTTGAGCTTAAGAGAGGGGTCTGCACTGGGTGACGCATAGGGCCTAGCGGGCTGCAGCAGGGTCAAGGGGTAAGGCAAGTTTGGGAGTTCATGTGTGAGTTCTGTTCCACAGAACTCAGATGAGGACCTCATTGGGGAGATGTCTGAACAAAGAGTGAAGGCCATGCACTCTGACAGGATAGGGGCAATGGCAAGGACGCCCGAGATACTGTCGCAAGTGGTAAGGAGTGTGGAGGAGTCTGCCTCCTGCACTGTAGACAGCTCTACGCACACCATGGAGCCCATCATTGCTAGAGTGCAGACGATGGTGGACTCCCGGACAGACCGTGTGGATCCAGACCTCATGAGGCATCTCATGGGCCATGTGGAAGCTTCTATTGGGGCACAGACGGAAGCAACGCAATAGAGCCAATGGTTGCTCGCATGGATGCTCAGACTGTTCTCATCCAGTCTCAGCATGATGCTACGCAAGCTCTGACTGCTGCCATCATCGTTGGGTCCACTGGGGATCACCTGGTGCCGCAGCAGACCACCAATCTGTGCTCCATCAGATTGGTGCCAAGGCTGAGGTGCATCCCCGGGGGAGTGACACTGGGTTAGTGGGGCAGGAACCTGCTGTCCTCTCTCAGGACGACAGCATTTCTGATCCCACCACTGCCACTCCCTCATTGCAACTATCCACGGCTGTCACCCAGCCAGCCCAGACTGTCGCTGCCCAGCCTGAGGTGCTACAGTCTGCAGCCAGGCCTTCCAGGCCCAGAGCTTGTCGAGGGCATCCTAGAGGGCCATCTGTAGTCTCTGGCCCAGAAACATAGCAGCCTTCCACCAGCCATTCTGCAGCCACAGGGCAGACACTGTGGCGTAGTTGTAGAGTAGGAGACATGAGGAGATGCACAAAGATGAATGATATATGTTATGGTGATGTTGCATTTTTGACACATAAATGTTGATTCTCATCTTTACTGTTTGGTCTTGTATCTTAGTTGTGTTGGGCATGTGGTATTGAGGAAGGGCTCATTGATATGTTTATGGGGAGGCACAATGGAAATGGTGAGGACCTTATTGGAACTGAGATCTTATGAGACGGTCTTGGACCTCCCACGTATCCTGCCTGCCGGCTGTGCTCCTCGTTCTCTTCCTGCAGCTCCTCGTGCTCCTGAGGTGCAACGGCTATGCCCTCAGGTTGTGAAGCATGCAGTAGACAACGATGAAGAGGGACACCCGGTCAGGCGAGTACTGCAGGACTCCTGAGCAGTCAAGGCAGCGGAACTGTTGCTTCAACACTCCGATGGTCTGCTAAATGATGCACTTGGTGCTGGCATGACTGTCATTGTAAGAGTGCTGGGCAGGAGTGGTGGGATTGCGGAGGGGAGTCATGAGCCAGGTACAAGCTGCATGAGGTAGCTGGAACAGAGCTGACACACCGGTCTGGCGCAGGATGAAGGCATCGTAGCTGCTGCCAGGATAGCGGGCATTAACGGGCATTATTGTGCATGTGTGGTCACACACCAACTGCACATTAAGTGAGTGGACTCTTTTCGGATTCGAAAGATCTCAGGATTGTGGTGTGGCGCCCTCTAGGTGACGTGTGTGCAGTCTATGGCATCCTGCACCATGGGGAAGCCCGCTATCCTGACAAAGTCAGTTTACCACTCCAGCTGCTTCTGTCTGGTCATCGGGAAATGAGATGTAGTCTATCCTCCTTCTGTACAGAGCATCTGTGACATCACGAATGGAGCAATGGGCAGAATACTGGGAGATGTTTAAGAGGTCTGCTGTGGCTCCCAGGAAAGATCCATTGGTATAGAAATTAAGGGCGATGGTGACCTTCACTGCCACTGAGAGTCGTTCTCACCCTTGTTTGAGGCTCAAGGTCTGGCTACAGCAGATGGCACAGCTCTGTCACCACGTCTTTCTTAAATCACAGTCTTTGGACACACTGCTCCTCAGTGAAGTGATAGTAGGAAAACTGTTGTCGAAAGACCTGGGTGCATACAGCCTTCTGTTGACACGACTGTGTAAGCATCTTCCTCAGCCCACATCCTCATGGACCTCTTCATGTTGCTGTCCCTCTGCATCCTCCTGTTTTTGTGCCTCTACAAAAATGTAGGACTTTGAAATATTCTGTCACAATGTCAGAGAGCCACTTGTTGGTGCAAATGGAGCCAACTTACTGTCTTTCCTATAGGGCCAATCAGTCTTAACATCAGTGGTGGAAAAACTAATAGAGACCATGGTGAAGGACATCATCAATTTTCACTAAGAGAAGCATGGGTTAATAAGGGACAACCAGCATGTATTTGTTAAAGGCAAATCATGTCTGATTAACCTGATTGAGTTATTTGATGAAGTAACAATAACAACAGCTTGTTTTTATTTAGCCCCTTTAATGCAGTAAAATGTCCCAAGCGCTTCATAGGAGTGTTTTAAAACAACATTTGACACCGAGCCACATAAGAACAAATTAGGTCAGATCACCAAAAGCTTGGTCAAAGAGGTAGGTTTTAAAGAGCGTCTTAAAGGAGAAAAGAGAGGTAGAGAGGCGGAGAGGCTTAGGCAGGGAATTCCAGAGCTTAGGGCCTTGGCAGCTGAAGGCACAGCCACCAATGGTTGAGTGATTAATATCAGGGATGCTCAAGAGGGCAGAATTAGAGGAGTGCAGCTATCTCGGGCGGCGGGGCTGAAGGAGATTACAGAGATAGGGAGGGGCGAGGCCATGGAGGGATTTGAAAACAAGAATGAGATTTTTTTAAATAGAGGCACTGCTGAACCAGGAGCCAATGTAGGTTAGTGAGCACAGGGTTGAGGGTGAAAAGGAACTGTTGCGAGGTAAGGCATGGGCAGCCGAGCTTTGGATGACCTCAAGTTTATGTAGGATAGAATGTGGGAGGCCAGCCTGGACTGCATTGGAATAGGCAAGTCTGAAGGTAACAAAGGCATGGATGAGGGCTTCAGCAGCAGATGACCTGAGGCAGGGACGGAATCGATCGACATTATGGAGGTGATACAAAATGGTCTTAGTTATGGTTCAGATACGTGGTCGGAAACTAATGTCAGGGTCAAATATGGCACCAAGGTTGCGTAGTCTGGTTCAGCCTAAGATAGATGATAGGGAGAGGGATTGAGTCGGTGGCTAGGGAACAGAGTTCGTGGCAGGGACCGAAGATAATAGCTTCGGTCTTCTAAATATTTCATTGGAGGAAATTTCTGTTCATCCAGTATCAGACAAGCAGTCTGACAATTTAGAGACAGTGGAGGGGTTGAGAGACGTGGCGGTGAAGTAGAGCTGGGTGTCATCAGAGTACATGTGGAAACTGACGCTGTGTTTGCGGATGATGTTGCCAAGGGGCAACATGTAGATGAGAAATAGAAGGGGGCCAAGGATAGGTCCAGAGATAAAGATGCAGAAGTGGGGAGAGAAGTTGCTGCAGATGATTTTCTGGCTATGATTAGAGAGATAAGAATAGACTCAAGCGAGTGCATTCCCACCCAGCTGGACGATGGTGGAGAGGCATTGGAGGAGGACAGAGTGGTCAACCATGTTAATGACTGCAGACAGGTTGAGAAGGATGAGCAGAGATAATTCAGCTTTGTCACAGTCACATAGGATGTCATTTGTGACTTTGATAAGAGCCATTTCGGTAATGTAGCTGGGCGGAAACCTGATTAGAGGGATTCAAACATCAAGTTCCAGGAAAGCTGGGCACGGATTTGGGAGGCGAAAACACACTCAAGGACTTTGGAGAGGAAAGGGAGGTTGGAGATGAGGTGGTAGTTTGTAAGGACGGAATGGTCAAGGTTTGTTTTTTTGAGGAGAGGGGTAATGACGGCAGATTTGAAGGAGAGGGGGATAGAACCGGAGGAGAGAGAGCTGTTAACAATATCAGCTAACATGGGCGCCAGAAAAGAAAGTTGGGTGGTCAGCAGTTTAGTGGGAATTGGGATGAGGGAGCAAGAAGTGGGTCTCATGGACAAGATGAGCTCGGAGTGGGCATGAGGGGAGATCTGAGAGAAAGTGGAGAAAGATGTGAGTTCAGGGCTTGGGCAAGGGGGAACCTCAGAGGAAGTTTGGGCCGGTGGGGTAGGGGAAGGAAGGGAAGCAGCTGAGGCAGCTGAACGGATGGTCTCGATCTTTGTGACAAAATCATCCATGAGCTCCTTGCACTGCGGTGTCTGCTCGCCTTGGCACCTTGCTGGCCACATGATCCACTCCGGCCAGCCCTACACGATCCTGGGCTGGACCATCCACAACAACATCCGTCTGGCCCGGGACCTGGTCCACCATTCCCAGAGGGCTGGTCTATTGGCCGCCTTCCTTTCCCTGGATCATGAGCACTTCTTCGGGACTCTGTGCACATTTGGGTTCGAGATGCATTTTATTGCCCAAATCCAACTTCTGTACACCGTCACGGAGCGGCTAATTAAGGTTAACGGGTCTTTGGTGGTGTCCCTTTGCTATGGGAGAAGAGTGCGTCAGAGATGGCCCTTGTTCGGCCAGTTCTATGCTATCTGTGCGAGCCTTCCCTACGCCTCTTGTGGAAGAGATTGATGAGACTGGTTCTGCAAGGGCTGTGCGTGGAGGTCGTCCTCTTGGCTTACGCCGGTGACATGCCCTCATGGACACGGATCCCGTTGACTTGCCAGCAGATCTACACCGCTGCGTCCTCTGTGAGGATCAACTATGAGAAATGTTCCGGAGGAGCTCAGGTCTTTTGCCTGGAATACCGCTTATCTCCTCTACCTGGGAGTCTACTTTAGCCCTAGGAAGCCTGGCCGGCGAACTGGCTAGAGCTGGAAGCCAAAGTCACCGCTTGTGCGCTGGACAGGATTGCTCAGAGTGCTGTCCTTCAGGGGTCGAGCACTGGTCATAAATCAACTGGTGGCTGCTGTGCTGTGGTACCAGTTGGTCACTTTGATCCCTCCCCTGTTTGTCGCCAAGATGCAGAAGAAGCTGGTTGACTTCTTCTGGGACAAAAGGAAACATTGGGCCTCTGCCACAGTTCTGAGTCTTCCTCTTAGGGAAGGTGGTCAGGTGTTGGTGTGCATGCATACCTTGGCTGTGACTTTCCGTCTTCAGACCCTGCAGAGATACCTGTACATCAAGCATCCTCCCAGATGGTGTGCGCTAGCGACGCATTTCTTCCGCCAGCTGCACGGCCTCAATTATAACACGCAGCTCCTGATTAGAAAACTGGGGAGTAACCATGCCTCCTTGCAGGAGCTGCCTGTCTTTTACCAGGATCTAATCAAAATCTGGAATATGGTCGCCTATAGCCGGTGTTCTCCCCAGACAGGAGTGGTGTCTATCCTCTGGGAGCCGGGGCTCAGGAATCTGAACCACCACGACCGCGGTTTCAGGTGGCTGATGGAGGGGAGAGCCCTGGTTGGCAAGGTAATCAGAGTCAGGGACATACTGGATAGTGGAGGAGCGGGCTGGATGTCACCAGAGGGTCTGGCACAGCGCATGTCCTGGCACAGCATGCAGTCCACGACCAAAGCCATTGCGACGCTATGAGAGGCTCTCGGCCCTAGGTGTGTTGAGAAGGCTTAAGCGTGTGAAGCGATCCCATCCGAACTGATTCCTGTTCAGACGGAATTTCTCATTGGTGCCCGGCCCTCAAAACCTCCCTCGAGAGCCAGCTCCTCACAGCTTGAGTCATCCCTCGGAGATCCTATCTTGCCTCAGGATGCGGTGGGGGTGTCTAGTAGCGGGATTTCTATTAGGGAGTCCTCCGTTTAAATTGGGGACTTGGCGTGGGGGGGTGTTGCATGGAGCAGTCCCGTACAACAAATTTTTAAGTAGGTTCACGGACTCCCAGGCCACCTGCAATTTCTAGAGGAGTCTGTGTTCCATGTATACACAGAGTGTGAGAGATTGCAGCCTGATTTTTGATAAGGCTGCTCCTCAATTTTTGGTTGCACTTCAGTCCCAGGGTCCTGATCATTGGGCACCTGGTGTGGAGGGGAGCGGACAGATCAGAGGACCTCCTAGTTGGACTGCTCCTGGGCCTGGCCAAGGTGACCATAAACAGGTCCAGGCAGCAGGTGGTCAAGGGGGTCGTTGGACCCAATGACCTTCCTCTCTTCCACGGCTATGTTCACACCCGGGTTTCCATGGAGATGGAGCACGCAGTGTCCGCCGGTACGCTTAAAGCAGTGGGCATCAGTTGGACTGGAGTGCTTCAACACTCCCAGGAACCAAAATTCTGATTTGCTTTGTTAAGTTTCATTTGAGTTTAATTTACGGTTAATTGGTTGTGCCCCTTTAAAAGGGAGCATTTGCTTCCTTCTTTTATTGGTGATGACACCAACCATCAATCACTGAAATCAACATATAAAAGGTTTAAGTAACTAAAGGCTGGGCTCTAGTGCTTTATCCTTCACCAGCTGGCTGGCTGACTTTTTACACAATGCACTACCTGAAAGGGTGGTGGAACTTTCAAAAGGCAATTGGATAAGTACTTACATAAGAACCTAAGAGCATATGAAATCAGAGCAGGAGTAGGCCATAAGGTCCCTCGAGCCTGCTCCGCCATTCAATAAGATCATGGCTGATCTGATCATGGACTCAGCTCCACTTCCCTGCCCGCTCCCCATAACCCCTTATCCCCTTATCGTTTAAGAAACTGTCTATTTCTGTCTTAAATTTATTTAATGTCCCAGCTCCCACAGCTCTCTGAGGCAGCGAATTCCACAGATTCACAACCCTCTGAGAGAAGAAATTTCTCCTCATCTCTGTTCTAAATGGGCGGCCCCTTATCCTAAGATCATGCCCTCTCGTTCTAGTCTCTCCCACCAGTGGAAACATCCTCTCTGCATCCACCTTGTCAAGCCCCTTCATAATCTTATACGTTTCGATAAGATCACCTCTCATTCTTCTGAATTCCAATGAGTAGAAGCCCAACTACTCAACCTTTCCTCATAAGTCAACCCACTCATCCCCGGGATCAACCTAGTGAACTTTCTCTGAACTGCCTCCAAAGCAAGTATATCCTTTCGTAAATATGGAAACCAAAACTGCATGCAGTATTCCAGGTGTGGCCTCACCAATACCTTATATAGCTGTAGTAAGACTTCCCTGCTTTTATACTCCATCCCCTTTGCGAAAAAGGCCAAGATTCCATTAGTCTTCCTGATCACTTACTGGACATGCATACTATCCTTTTGTGTTTCATGCACAAGTACTCCCAGGTCCTGCTGTACTGCAGCACTTTGCAATCTTTCTCCATTTAAATAATAACTTGCTTTTTGATTTTTTTTCTGCCAAAGTGCATGACCTCACACTTTCCAACATTATACTCCATCTGCCAAATTCTTGCCCACTCACTTAGCCTGTCTATGTCCTCCTGCAGCCTCTTTATGTCCTCCTCATACATTACCCTTCCTCCCATCTTTGTATTGTCAGCAAACTTGGCTACGTTACACTCAGTCCCCTCTTCCAAGTCGTTAATATAGATTGTAAATAGTTGGGGTCCCAGCACTGATCCCTGCGGCACCCCACTCGTTACTGATTGCCAACCAGAGAATGAACCATTTATCCCGACTCTCTGTTTTCTGTTTGTTAGCCAATCTTCTATCCATGCTAATATATTACCCCCAACCCCGTGAACTTTTATCTTGTGCAGTAACCTTTTGTGTGGCACCTTGTCAAATGCCTTCTGGAAGTCCAAATACACCACATCCACTGGTTCCCCTTTATCCACCCTGTTCGTTACATCCTCAAAGAATTCCAGTAAATTTGTCAAACATGACTTCCCCTTCATAAATCCATGCTGACTTTGCCTGACCAAATTTTGCTTTTCCAAATGTCCTGTTACTGCTTCTTTAATAATGGACTCCAACATTTTCCCAACCACAGATGTTAGGCTAACTGGTTTATAGTTTCCTGCTTTTTGTCTGCCTCCTTTTTTGAATAGGGGCGTTACTTTTGCAGTTTTCCAATATGCTGGGACCTCCCCAGAATCCAGGGAATTTTGGTAAATTACAACCAATGCATCCACAATCCCTGCCGCTACTTCTCTTAAGACTCTAGGATGCAAGCCGTCAGGTCCAGGTCTACTTGCAGAGGAGTGAGAGGCTTATGGGCAATGTTCCCTATAAGGTGCATGGCCGCGCAGTGATCTGAAAGGTCCCGCCCACTCAAATTCACAAGCTGCATAGTGAGCTGGAACGGGGGAGGTGCCCAATACCAAACAGCAAAGCATGAGTGGGAAAAAGTCCACTGTGATTAATTGCTCAGTCGTCTGTGTCCTCCTGCACATATGTCCGTAGGGCGGGGGCAGTGGGGGCACTTAAACACCATCCTGCGAATACGAATGAGGGCCCTTGTCAGTTCATCGCTAGTGAACTGTGGGGCAGGCTTTTTTAAATATTCACTCCTGGGATATTGGCAAGGCCAGCATTTATTGCCCATCCCAAATTGCCCTTGTGAAGAAGGTGGTGAGCTGCCTTCTTGAACCGCTGCAGTCCGTGAAGTGAAAGTACTCCCATTTGTTGTTACAAAGGGAATTCCAGGATTTTGACACAGTGATGATGAAGGAACGGCGATATATTTCCAAGTCAGGAAAGTGTGTGACTTGGAGGAGAACTTGGAGGTGATGGTGTTCCCATGAGCCTGCTACCATTGTCCTTCTAGGTAATAGAGGTCCCGGGTTTGGGAGGTGCTGTTGAAGAAGCCTTGGCGAGTTGCTGCAGTGCATCTTGTAGATGGTACACACTGCAGCCATGGTACACCGGTGGTGGAGGGAGTGAGTGTTTAAGGTGGCGGATGGTGTGCCAATCAAGGCTGCTTTGTCCTGGATGGTGTCAAGCTTCTTGGGTGTTGTTGGAGCTGCACTCATCCAGGCAAGTGGACAGTATTCCATCACACTCTTGACTTGTGCCTTGTGGATGGTGGAATGGCTTTGGGGAGTCAGGAGGTGAGACACTTGTCGCAGAATACCCAGCCTCTGATTTGCTCTTGTAGCCACAGTATTTATGTGGCTGGTCCCGTTATGTTTCTGGTCAATGGTGACCCCCAGGATGTTGATGGCAGGTGCAGGCCTGAACAGTAAATAATAATAATAGCTTTTATTTATATAGCGCCTTTAACGTAGTAAAACATCCCAAGGCACTTCACAGCAGTGTTACAAGACAAAGCAGTTAAATTTGACACCGAGCCACAAAAGAAGAAATTAAGGCAGATGACCAAAAGCTTGGTTAAAGAGGTAGGTTTTAAGGAGCATCTTAAAGGAGGAAAGAGAGTTAGAGAGGCTGAAATGTTTACGCTGAGGATTTGGTTGAATAGCTGACCGGGATGCTAAATCAGCCATTGCACACTACAGGTGTGGGGGGGGCGATAATAAAAGTTTGGTCGGTAAATTTGGCAGACCCACTGCGCACGCATGGAAATCCGAGTCAGACCTCGGGAACAGCCGAGTCTTAAATGCGCGGCAATTCAAGTTTGCGCTTGCGTAGTTCCAGCTCCACAGTATCTTCGGAGCATGAAAATGGAGGAGTAAGGAAGACGTTAGCTATCTACCCGCTTCTCGCCCACTGCCCATGATGCCTTGCTGGAGGCAGTGGAGAGTCGCTGGAGTGCCCTCCATCCTGGAGGGGGACGAATGCCAGCGCCTTGGGATTTCAGAAGCCTCTGGAGGGAGGTGGCTGAGCACGTTACAGCCCGGAGCACGGTGCCCACAATGGCGATGCAATGTCGCAATAGATTCAATGGCCTTACTATGGTCTTCAGTGTGAGTACCCTTTATATTTACCTTCCAATGCTTTCATGTGAACCTCACTGTCTCACACAATGTAAAGACTTTTCAGTGCCTGCCCCTTCTCTATGGATACCAGGCCATGCTCCTCCTTTCTGAAACTGCCTGAGACCTCTCCATCGCCTCACCAGACATGCCCTGCCCATCCAAGCGTCTCTCGCCTCTTAGCTCCTTACTCAGCCTGAGTCCACCTACAAGCACCTTTCAACTCTTCATATGCGGTCCTAGTCCTGAGCCTCATACTTCCTGGTAGTTGTTTGCACCCCAGACCTACCGTTCACACATCCACTGTGCGATGCTACGCAGGATGAAATGCAGATATGCACACTTCGTCATATTATTCGTGAGTCTTCTTAGGCAATCCCTCGGAGTCGAGGATGACTTGCTTCCACACTAAAAATGAGTTCTCAGGTGACTGAAGAGTCCAATGCGGGACCTACAGTCTCTGTCACAGGTGGGGCAGACGGAACGGGTGGGTGGGGTGCTTGGGTTGCCGTACGCTCCTTCTGCTGGTTACACTTGGCTTCAGCTTGCTCCCAGCAAAGAGACTCGAGGTGTTTGGCACCTTCACGGATGCTTTTCCTC
Organism: Pristiophorus japonicus; assembly: GCF_044704955.1. Lineage (NCBI taxonomy): Eukaryota > Metazoa > Chordata > Chondrichthyes > Pristiophoridae > Pristiophorus > Pristiophorus japonicus. The sequence goes on from NC_091978.1 coordinate 140,722,323, forward strand.
TACTTTGAGTGGTCTTGGGCCAGGGATTCCCAGGTGTCAGAGGCTTTGAGGGTGTCCTTGAAAAATTTCCTCTGCCTACCTGGGGCTCGCTTGCCGTGTCAGAGCTCCGAGTAGAGCGCCTGTTTTGGGAGTCCAGTGTCGGGCATGCGGATGACGTGGCCCGCCCAGCGGAGCTGATCGAGCGTGGTCAATGCTTTGATGCTAGGAATGTTGGCCTGAGTGAGAACATTGATGTTGGTATGCCTATCCTGCTAATGGATTTGCAGGATCTTGCAGAAGCAACATTGGTTGTACTTCTCCAGTACCCTACTGCAGACACATGTGTTACACCAGCACCTACACAGCCATTACAACTTTTCAATTTTGTCATTGCAGGTCAAACTCGCGCACAATATGCGTGAGCTGCATCATCGGGGAGAGGGCCAGGCTTACCTCCAGGATCTGACTGACATGGAGGAGTGAGTGTCCGCCCTCATGGGTGGAGGGCGGGGAAGCAGAACCCCCACTCAACAGTGATGGTATGTGAATGAGATGGGCGTTTGTGTGAGTCGCCTTAGCCTTGAGGCCACATGCCTTGCAAGATGTTTCAACCAAAATAACGATGCCCCCCTCCTTCTTGCCTTCCTGCCCCCTCGTCAGCTGATAACCGTACTCCTGTTGCTTTGTGCTTACAGATGATAAGCCAGAAGAGCGTCAGTCTGCCCGTCAGCCTACGTCTTCAGACAATGGGGAAGATGAGCAGGAGGAGGTGGGGAGCAGTGTCCCGGGACAGGGCGAGATGTCCATAGTTGGATTGAGTGGGGAGAGCACCTCGGTCGAAGAGGCCATCTTCCTGGGGTATTCTGATCCTGAGGCTCCTCGTCCCAGTGGGCTGAAGCAACGCCCAGCACGAGGGCAAGCTCGGGGGCCAGCTCTCCGGAGTGTAAGTCAGCCCTGCTGAGTACTATTCACAGCCAGGCAGATGTGGATCTGGACTTGAAGGCTATGTCCACGGAGTCAATGCAGATGCACAACGAGCTCGTGGGTACATTGTCGAGGATCCCGCAGAGTGTGGACGCACTTGCATTGAACTTGGGGAGGCCTCCCCAACCTAGGCATTTGCGTTTTGGGGGCCCATTGAGCCCATCCTTTGGAGATTACAATGGATGATGGAGGCCACAAGTGACCATGGGGTCCCAGACATGATGGCGCAGGCCTTGGCTGATGTGGCAGCAGCCACTGAGCGGCAGGCCAAGACCACACAACATCTGCATTCTGCCATGTTGTCAGTGCATGCTGGCATCAATGTGTTGTCTGCTCTGATGCAGGGTCAAATTGATGCCACGCAAGCACTGACTGCTGCCATTGTGTCTGGGGCCCATCAATCTAACCGGGAGCTAATGGTGCCGAAGTAGGCCAGCAATCTGCGCTCCACCGAATTTCTCCGGATGCTGAGACTCTGCCCGGGGGAGTGGCAGGCCGTCGGTCGAGATGGAACGTGATGTCAGGAGGACATTATTCGGTCTCCCAACACTGCCACTCCGCCTTTGAACCTGCCGCGGTCTGCACCCCAGCCATCCCACACTATTGCCGCCCATTCTCAGGCGGTGCTGTCAGCAGCTGGGCCTTCCAGGCCCAGAGCTGGTCCAGAGCATGATGCTAGGCCATCTATCCTGTCTCCCTCACACATACAGCAGCCGTCAAGCGGCCTTGCTGCAGGCACTGAGGACATATTGAGGAGGAGCAGTAGGCGAGGGAGGGGTGAGAGGCAGAGGGGTGAGAAATGCCTATGATGAAAGGTGTGCCCATGGGTCCTATGTAGAAAAGGTGTAAATGTTATTCATCTGTTTTATCATTTGAATGAAAGGGTGCCCCATTTTGTTTTCTTTGAGGGAGTGGGATCAGTGTACATATGTTGTAAATGTTATTCATCCGTTGTATTATTTGAAGGGGCAGGTGCCCCATTTTGTTTTCTTTGAGGGGGATGGGGTTTTTGGGGTTGTTTGATGGATGCGTTTCCAATAAAATGTAACGCTGAACGTTTCCTTCAGCCTACGGTGTATGACTGTTGACTTGTAATGGAGATGTGGTCTTATCTTGCCTCAATACGCGTTCATTATTAGCTGCATCCCTCAGCTCACTCCATTTAAGTGAAGCGTTCCCTTATGAGTCGCCGCCAAATAGCCCTGCCACCAACATTGGCATGCTGCCTCCTCCGTGGATGGTGCTGGTCCTCGTCATGTTGCTGTTCATTCGGGGCTTTGGCAGGCTCCTGTTCCTCTTCCTTCTCCCCCTCCTCCTTGTCCTCCTGAGGTGGGCCTGCGAGTTGTGCAGCATGCAGCACACCACAAGGAATGGTGAGACCTGTTGAGGGGAGTATTGAAGGCTGCCTCCAGAGCGGTCCAGATGTCAGAATCACTGCTTCAGCACCCCTATTGTCTGCTCTATGATGTTGTGGGTGACGGCATGGCTCTCATTGCAGCGTTCCTCTGGCTCTGTGGTGGGGCTGCGGAGGGGAGTCATTAGTCAGGTGTACAGGCTGTATCCCTTGTCCCCGAGCAGCCAGCCTCGGCCTTCCCATGGTGGCTGAAACAGTCATGGCACAGTGCTCTCCCGAAGGATAAACGCATCATGTGCGCTTACATAAGAAATAGGAGCAGGAGTGGGCCATACGGTCCATCGAGACTGCTCCGCCATTTAATACGATCATGGCTGATCCGATCATGGACTCAGGTCCACTTCCCTGCCCTCTCCCCATAACCCTTTACTCTCTTATCGTTTAAGAAACTGTCTATTTCTGTCTTAAATTTATTCAATGACCCAGCTTCCACAGCTCTCTGAGGCAGCGAATTCCATGGATCCACAACCCTCTGAGAGAATAAATTTCTCCTCATCTCAGTTTTAAATGGGCGGCCCCTTATTCTAAGATCATGCCCTCTAGTTCTAATCTCCCCCATCAGAGGAAACATCCTCTCTGCATCCACCTTGTCAAGCCCCCTCATAATCTTATATGTTTCGATAAGGTCACCTCTCATTCTTCTGAATTACAATGAGTATCGGCCCAACCTACTCAACCTTTCCTCATAAGTCAATCCCCTCATCTCCGGAATCAACCTAGTGAACCTTCTTTGAACTGCCTCCAAAGCAAGTACAGTAAACTCTCGTTTACCCGGATACGAATGTAACAGAAAGCCCACCGTAACGGAATTTAAAATATTGCAAGATTCGGCAATTTAACTGTCACACATGTGAATATCTCGCTCACTTCAACTATCGCAAACGTGGACAGGTTGCTCAATTACACATAAATTGATGCAGGCTCACTTTTCAACCGTCGCACACATTGAAAGCAGTTCATTGCAACGCATCAGTCTGTCGAGTGTACTTGTTCAAAACACCCTGGAATCAAACAATTTAAAATGCCTTCTGACAGCACTAAAATCAAATGCAGCATTAGGAAACGAAAAGTATTGAACATTCAGCAGAAATTAGAAATTATAAAGAAGTCTGGCAGAAGTGTGCATACTTTGATGGACGAAATGAAGTTGGATCTTCAACAATTTACGATATTAAGAAGCAAAAGAAAGATTTAGAAAGTTTCACCGCTGCTCCTGAATCTTCCGTCAATCAATGTCCCGCAAGAATTTGCGAAAGCCGAAGCTTGACAAACGAGACCAAGTGCTTTATGAATGGTTTTCTTTGAAACGGTCTGAAGGAGTGGCAATTTCAGGGCCAATGATTACAGCAAAGGCCAAGGACTTCAAGATGAGAATGAATTTAACTGAAGAGTGCATTTTTTCAGAAGGCTGGCTCACAGGTTTTAAGCATCACCACGGCATTCGCCAGCTGGATGTGACGGGCGAAAAAAAATCAGCTGACAATGAGGCCGCACAGAATTATTCAAGAACATTTGCTGAAATGGTGCAGGAAAATTAATTGACTGCAGATCAAATATACAACGCCGATGAGACTGGCGTGTTTGGAGGTGTTTGCCAACTGCTACGTTGGCTGCAGCAGGGGAGAAGGAAGCTGTAGGCTTTAAAATGAATAAGGAGAGATTAACAATCTTGAATTGTGCCAATGCCTCTGGAGAACATAGACTTCCACTTTTAATGATTGGCAAATCAAGGAAACCAGGTGCTTTAAAAGGAATTGCTCATTTACCAGTTAGTTATAAGGCTCAGAAAAGTGCGTGGATGGACAAGGACATATTCATGGAATGGTTTTCAACAGAATTCGTCCCCCACAGTTCGAGAAAACATGAAGAAAACCTAATGGAAAGTGTGTGCTGCTTTTGGACAATTGCAGAGCACAACCACATGAGTCAAAATTAGTGTCTAGTTGTAGCAACATTTTTGCATGCTATTTACCCCCCAATGTGACCTCGCTCATTCAACCTATGGATCAGAGCGTCATACAAAACTTCAAGTGCCACTATAGGAATAACTTCATGCGCAAATTAATTAATAGCAATCAATCAATCTCTGATTTCCAGAGACCATACAATATTAAAGATGCCATCTATGTATGCTCGCTGTCATGGAGAGAAGTAAAAAACACTACATTGAAAACGTGTTGGCGCAAGTTGTGGCCCAATATCATATTTGAAGACAATGTTTCTGAAGGCGAAGAATTCAAAGGTTTTCATGTAAGGGCTAATAAAAACAGTCTGTAAAAGAAGTCGCGGAGATTGTCAGCAGTGCACACGAAACAAACGCACTTAAATCCTTAGCAGAAGATGACATTGCTAAGTGGATATGTTGACATCGAAACAGATGTAACACAAACTTATACTGACAAGGAACTTATCGGCACAGTCACCAATAAAGATAAATCTGACAAAGAGATGAGCGATTCAGACAATGAAATTGAAGAAAAACAAAAAAAGACTTGGACACGTGCTGAAGAAGCAATGAAATATGTCATTGTTTTTTTTGAGGGGAATTCTCATTTTACTTCTCAGGAGGTTCTGCAAACTCATATCATCCACAACATTTTAATTAAAAAGAAAATGAATTCATTTAAACAAGCAGATTTAAGATCGCTATTTTAAAAATCAATCTCAAATGTCAACACAGAAAATGGAGCAACTGCAGATGAAGAAACATTAGCAGAAGTAGCAAATTTAACAGAATAAAATAATAAAATAACATGAACTAAATATTTTGTTTCATTTATTAGACATTTATTTTTAATTTCAAAAAGTTTTTAATTTCTGAATAGATCATTGAAAAGAACGGATCAAGATCTATACGATACGATATATGAAATATTTTGTGGGTGGTTCTATCACCTTCAAATATTACCTTTAAAATGTAAACTCGCCCTACCGGAAAATTTGTTTACCCGGAATTGCCGAATCCTAACCAATCCAGGTAAACGAGAGTTTGCTGTATATCCTTTCATAAATATGGAAACCTAAACTGTACGCAATATTCCAGGTGTGGCCTCACCAATACCTTATATAGCTGTCGCAAGACTTCCCTGCTTTTATACTCCATCCCCTTTGCAATAAAGGCCAAGATTCCATTGGCCTTCCTGATCACCTGCTGTACCTGCATACTATCCTTTTGTGTTTTATGCACAAGTACCCCCAGGTCCCACTGTACTGCAGCACTGGCGAGTAGTGACGGGTGAGACCTCGCTCTCAAAAGCATCTATGACTAGAAGCAAGTCTGCGGGCTGAGCCATTTCCACCCCGGTAGTGGGCAATGGTAGCCGACTGAGGACATCAGCACAGTTCTTCGTGCCTGGTCTGTGGCACAAGTAACCCCAGGTCCTGCTGTACTGCGGCACTTTGCAATCTTTCTCCATTTAAATAATAACTTGCTCTTTGATTTTTTTTCTGCCAAAGTGCATGACCTCGCACTTTCCAACATTATACTCCATCCGTCAAATTTTTGCCCATTCACTTAACCTGTCTATGTCCTTTTGCAGATTTTTTGTGTCCTCCTCACATATTGCTTTATGTGCGCTTCCAGGATAGCGAGCATTGACTGCGAGGATGTGCTGCGTGTGGTATCCCTTTCTGTTTCTGAATACATTATGGAATGGTGCTCCCAAAGGCTACGTGCGTGCAGTCAACTGTTCCTTGCACCCTTGGGAAGGTCGCTATCCTGGCAAACCCACATGCACACTCATGCTGTTTCTCCCTGCTCAACGGGAAGGCAATGAAGTCCATTCTACGGGTGTAGAGAGCCAGTATGACGTTGCGGATGCAGCGATGTGCTGCAATTGTGAGACGCTGCATATATTCCCTGATGCAGCCTAGAGGAACAAGAGGTGAGTGGCACAGTGACTTTCACTGCGACGGGCACTGCGGTCCTGGTGCTGATGTGAGGTTGCATGTCTGGCTGCAGGAGATGGCATACCTCTGTAATGACCTTTCGGTAGCGCAGCCTTCTGACACACTGCTCGCCAGACAGGTTGAGGTATGAGTGTTGCAGCTGATGAAGCTGTGGCGGGGGGGAAGGCCTCCTGACGTCTTGGGATTCTTCTCCTTTGGCTGCTGACAGGCCTTCTCTCTTGATGCCACCTTGCTCGAGTATGTAGAATGCGACACTGATGAACTAGTAATGCATCCATTAACATTTTACAAGTTACTTTCTCTCAATCTCAACTGGTATGTCTGTCTGCTGCTGCAAACTCGGAGGCTCACCACCGTGCTGTGTGTAAATGTTACACTGACTGTGGGCAAAGGAAACGGAAGGAGCGTGCGGCAAATCTGTCCCACCCTCTCTACCCTCAACGACTATCTGTCCCACCTGTGACAGGGACTGTGGCTCTTGTATTGGACTGTTCAGCCATCTAAGAACACATTTTAAGAGTGGAAGCATGTCTTCCTCGATTCCGAGGGACTGCCTATGATGATACATACACTGACTCCAAAGACATAAAGGGCTGGATTTTCGGTTGTCTAACACCTCAATTAGCGGCCATAGGGAGCATTAATGGGAGCGTAAGAGGCTATCGACTGGGCGCGCAGCTTTTAGCGTCCCGACAGGAAATTCATTAGAGGCTCACCGGGGGCCCAAACCAGTAGCGCCTGGCTGCTGATGATCCATGCGATCCTGACGTATTCCTGGTGCAACGCCCACCCTTTCGCACTGGTCAGTAAATTAGCCTCATTTAGCGACCGGCAAGAACAACTTCTGGAAAAACAATTGGCACAGGCTTGCAGAGTCATTAACTGGTGGCTACTTAAAGGGATAAGGAAGCGCTTCCCTTGGAGGACACATCATCATCATCATGGTGAGACAAATAGTTGTTGTGGGAAAGGTGGGTGGGACTGGTTTGCCGCACGCTCTTGCCGCTGCTGCGCTTGATTTCTGCATGCTCTCGGCGATGAGACTCGAGGTGCTCAATGCCCTCTCGGATGCACTTCCTTCACTTAGGGCGGTCTTTGGCCAAGGACTCCCATGTGTCGGTGGGGATGTTGCACTTTATCAGGGAGGCTTTGAGGGTCTCCTTGTAACGTTTCCTCTGCCCACCTTTGGCTCGTTTGCCGTTAAGGAGTTCCGAATAGAGCACTTGCTTTGGGAGTCTCGAGTCCGGCGTGCGAACAATGTGGCCAGCCCAGCGGAGCAGCTCAAGTGGGGTCAGTGCTTCAATGCTGGGGTTGTTGGCCTGGTCGAGGTGTTGGTGCGTCTGTCCTCCTGGGGAATTTGTAGGATCTTGCGGAGACATCGTTGGTGGTATTTCTCCAGCGACTTGAGGTGTCTACTGTACATGGTCCATGTCTCTGAGCCATACAGGAAGGCGGGCATTACTACAGCTCTGTAGACCATGAGCTTGGTGGCAGATTTGAGGGCCTGGTCTTCGAACACTCTTTTCCTCAGGCGGCCGAAGGCTGCACTGGCGCACTGGAGGCGGTGTTGAATCTCGTCATCAATGTCTGCTCTTGTTGATCAGAGGCTCCCGAGGTATGGGAAATGGTCCACGTTGTCCAGGGCCGCACCGTGGATCTTGATGACTGGGGGGCAGTGCTGTGCGGCGAGGACAGGACAGTGTATGCATTGGATAAACACTGGTCAAGACAGGGCTTGTTGCAATGGCTGTGCAACTGCATTGTATTAAATTAAATTATGAATGCAGATATTGTATATGTTTATTATGATTTTGTAATTCCAAGAGTGGACGGTTGCAATTACTATAATATATAGTATTCTAATTTATTGGTGGGGGTGGTGGGGAGTGGTGTATATGATTACCGATCGAATTTTAAAGGGGTCCTACAACCAAAAAAGTTTGAGAACCATGACCTTATCTCATTTTGTTCTGGGCAAGTTGAACTCACAGCACATTCATACATGCTGTTTTTGCTTTATCCACCTGAACAGACCTGTCCCCTGAGATAAACAGAAAGTCAGAATCAGGACATATTCTTTAATATGGGTTGGGTTTAAGCAGAGAACTTTTAAATGGGCCAACACAAACTAAGACAGAGGGCCCGAGTTTGGTTGGCTGTCGCCGAGTTTTCTTGGCGGTCTCGATGTTTTTTGGATGCTCTCCCCTCCGAGCAAGTTTGGTCAGGTCCTCACGCCAGCGGGGAGAGACCACTGGGGAGCGTCCACTGGCATGCGCTGGCGTGCAACGGCGACAAAAGTCCTCTCGCCCGCTGAGTCCCCAGTTTGGTCCGGGCGGTCCTCCGCTCCAGCAGCAGACGAGACTGCCGTGTGGAGGCAAGTCTTACCTGAACGGTAAGTATGAAGCCCTGCAAAAAAAGGTTAATGCACTTCTTTTCTTTATTTCTTTTGCAGGGATTTAGGTCAATGGAGTTCCCTGAAGGATTTCTGGTAGTTTTTAAAAAATTGTTTGAACATTCTTTTTTGCTGTCCTCGGCGGTACTTTGCCGAGGATCGCATTTGCCACCCAGAATGGGAACTACCGCCCAGAATCTGCGTGCAAGGCCCATTTTATCCACCAGGTGGATTTTCCCACATTTTTTCATGAAACTTCCGCCCAAAGTACTGTCAGGATCTTAGCGGTACTTTCGACGGTACTTGGGTGGAACTTGAGCCCTTAAATGTGCTCAGAGTGAATAAGGCTTTCATTCTCGAAGTACTAAGACACTTATTTACTTCCATATGCTTCAAACTGACAAGAATACTTTCAAATGTTATTAATGGTGAGAAAAGTTCAGCATTCCGGCCTCACTGCTTTCAACTCTCACACAAGGTTCCGGCCTGAACCTGCAGTCCAATCTGCAACAATCCAGAACTGCAATCTCCGGGGAAACCTTAGGAACAGCGCTTGTGAGCAAAACACAGATTGCAATAAATGCTTTCTCCTATTGTGGTATATAGGGTGTGTAGGCTCATTCATCTTGTATGATAGAGCATCATTCGCTTTAGCTGCAGCAAGCAACAACACAAGAATATTCACTCTGGAGTTAGATTTAGAGTAGGAAGCAGTGAAGTAAAGACACACAGCATGAGTAAGAGGTGCAAGTGCAGGTATCAGCAAAAGAGTAGGTAGGGCTTGACGATCAGCTCGAGGTCACCCTGGAGTTTTGCCGCTGGTTGATACAGAATGTCTCTCTCCTCTCTCTGCCTCATCCACTGTGCACATTTATTAGAAAGCTGAAGCCTCCAAGTCTTTCAGTACAGTTAGTCCAGCACTGCACCAACACACTGAGCAGTGACTGCTGCTAAAATCTGAGCGCTGTTAAACAAATGCCAAACCAGTCAAAGAGTGACAGCTCATGAAACTTTAGCAGAATTTTAAAATATGATCGTTGAGAAAAATGAGGCAAAGTAAACTTCAAGCTTCAGGCAGTGGATTGTAGGCCAGAAACGCACAGATCATTCCGGTACACTGCGAAAGGGCAAACCTTGTTCCGCTCTGCACAGTGCGCTTGTTTTATAACTACAGATATGGTTTATTCAGTAGGGTAAGGGCTATTTACCATATAACTATTCGGACTTGCTGTTTATTCAGAATAACTTGCATTTATATAGCTCCATTAACATGGAAAAACACAACAAGGTACTTCACAGAGATGTAATCAGGTGCAAATGTACAGAATTATCTTCTCAGACTCTCCTCCTCTAATCCAAAACCTAACCCTGGGCAGATACACAGAAAGGGATATTAGTATTGGGTAATCAAAAGCTTGGTCAAAGAGGTGGATTTTCAGGAGATTTTTATAGAAGAGGTGTAGACTCAAGGTGATCAAACTTGTCTTCTGCAGGCGTTGGACTTTAATGTGAGTCATATCACATGGTGCCCAGAATGTATATTGAAGCAACGTTCCTTCTCACCAAACCTTCAGACCTTGACATAATGGCCATCTTGCTGGTTTAACTGCTCATCAATTTAATCTGATGTTTCCTCTCTGAATTTACAAAGGAATAGAAGATGACCTGAACAATGTGACTTCAAGAGTTGTGATCGGTTAGAGATTAAATAAAGTCACTAATGAAATTTATAAACCAAAAAAGAGCAACTGATTTCATGATTTTTAAGAGTTTGTCTGATTCTCATGATTTGAGATGGGGGTGTGGCAATATGGCATTACTGTATATATGCTTTTAAATGGTTGCTGTTGTTGTTGTTTTGCCTACAGAAAAGGTTGCGCTCAAAGGAGTTTATGACCCACTCAGTACAAAAAACAATCAGAGGGAACGTTGGTTACAGGGGAAAAATCTGGGTGTGAGATTAAATTGGAGAGCTCATTCAAAGAGCTGGCACAGGCACAATGGGCCAAATGGCCTCATTCTATGCTGTAAGTTTCTATGATTCAAAGGGGCCGAAATTTGATAGTACCACATTTGGGGCGTTAAATGTAAAAAGATTGACAATTTAGCGCCCGGCAAGATGGCCTGCAAAATTGTGGAAAATTGGGCACTTTTCCCTGAGAAATGAAGCTAGGCGGTATCGGAGGCACTTATGGCCTTAGTGGGGCGCTGCAGCGATGCTATTACCAGGTCTGCACCCAATTTCACCTGACCTTCGTTCAATGATAATGAGGCTCAAGCTCAAGCTGCCATTGTCATTGGTAGGCGCTGAGGTTGCTTGTGCGGACCAATTTAACTTCCGGGCAGGTAAGGGGGCAATGCGCACGGCGATGACGTTATTATTGTCGCATGCCGCCAAGCAGGGAGCTCGCACCAGGAGCGGTGCGCTACCTCGTAGCGCTTCTGCAAAAAGTGCTCAATTCCGTACCCGGGCGAAATCTATTTTGCGTCCGTTAAGAGGCGCTAATGGCCATCGCTAAGAGGGGACATTTCAGCCCCAAAGTCTCCTTCCCTGTAACTCTAGATCAAAGGTTGTTCTTTTCTTTTGGCCTGCCAATTTTGTCTGTTCACTCTAACTTTACCTTTGGATTGGACTCTGACAATAACTCTAGTAATTGGAAATACAAGTTGCATGTTAATGTGTAGTAATTTATGGAGTTCACACTAACTAAGCTTTTGTTCTCGCACTCTTCCACAGAACTTCCGGGAATCATCACTAACACATTTATGTGCCATCAGTGCATAGTACTGCATACTCCAAAGTTAGATTCATAGGAAATGCACTGTCTGCACGGAAGACGTGCTGCTGACGCATAGCTTTGTGTAACAAATGAATTGATGTCAAAGTAGCATATGGTGGGTTCTGTAAGAAAAGCATAAAACTTTTTTTGACATGTTAAGTCTAGGGTCACCACCTTTCCTTTTTGAGCCACATATTACTGTTTTTAAGTGAACTGTCCTGAAATTTCTAATATAAATTGCATACTAAAAGCAAGCTTTTGCAAACAGAAATTCGTTTTTTGGCATTTCGCTTCTGTGTCTTACAATGCCTCCCTGATAAAGTGCAACATCCCCATTGACACCAGGCCAAAGATTGCCCTAGGTGGAGGAATTGCATCCGGGAGGGCTCTGAGCACCTCGAGTCTCATCGCCGAGAGCATGCAGAAATCAAGCGCAGGCAGCGGGAAGAGCGTGCGGCAAATCTGTCCCACCCTCCCTTACCCTCAACGACTATCTGTCTCACCTGTGACAGGGACTGTGGCTCTCGTATTGGACTGTTCAGCCATCTAAGGACTCATTTTAAGAGTGAAAGCAAGTCTTCCTCGATTCCAAGGGATTATCTATGATGATTCATTACTGATATTAAAGTTTACATTTTTCATCAACGGCAAACCCCAGAACTCAAGCCATGATGTTGCGGGTTACCCTGCTCCTATCTTATGGTATTCAGCTTTGGACTTGGTGAAAGGTGGTAACTCTAGTTAAGCCTGTGTGCTTTTGAAGTGTAACAAAGTAGGACCTATGGCTTCAGCCCTGAGACAGTTTTGATAATGAGGCTGAATTCAGAAATTATGTCATCCTAGTTGGGACACTGATTCAACAGGAGTTTGAGTTGGAGATAGAGCTACAACATTGTAGAGCCAATTCTGTTTCCAGAGCAGATGATCGCTGAACGAACTCTACAATGCCTATTAAAGATGGATCTGCCTAATCTGATTTGCACTTGGGCTCCGGATCAATATTATGTTTTTCGAGTTGAATTGCTTCCTTTGCAGCCTTCAGCTGTAATCTTCCTTTCATCAGATACTTTTTCAGATTTCAATATGCATTAAAACCCAAATGTGGCTGGTGATATTTGCTGTTTATAATTTAACTTGTTGTTTACCTCCAGATAATGTCCTTGTATAGATGGGTAATTCCTTGGCCATTCGTCTGAGGACTTCCTGTTGACCTTCACCTCGATCCTCTCGTTCTATTTGTCCTCGGTCTGTGTATGACAGATGGAACTGTAGATACAAAAAGACCAAAAATATAATAAATGTATTTAAGATCGACCAAAAAGCTCAATTGAAATCTAATTCCCATCAAGTCAGAATTAATTTACTGTGGATCAATTTGGTCCCAATCCCTAACAGTTTTAACTTGTATTCTACAACAGGTATTTTAAACGACAGAATTGTAACTCTGAGGAATAATTTTATGAATTCAAAGTTCATACTCATATTCCCTCAATGTGCTCAACCACGATGCATTTCCCATGATCAGCCCAATTGACAATTCTGGAGGGCTCCTGCTGGGATTTCTAGCTATGTTGGCAGGATTCCCAAATGAACGGTACCAGCTGTCTATGGGGCAACTAATCAGGAGGACCAGATTCTTTAAAAAAAACAGGGTTGGAGAATGCGATTGTCCATGATCGATTGTACTTTTATGGGGCCTTTAATTTTTAAATGCGATGCCAGGAACACATTGGTATTCCTTGCATCATTCAATGCTATGGTGGTAGTGACAAAAAGTGTGATGTATGAACACACTCTATTATCACCACCACTTTCAATATGCCCGCCCGTATCCGACTATATTCAGAGTTTGTTGTCACGTCCAGCAGAAAGATCCAGAAGTGATAGCAATTGCTTTGTGTACAGAATAGACATATGCTTACAAGGGGGAAAAGAAGGGCATCCAAAGCTAGAGCTCACTGGATGATAGGGGGCAAAATTGCGTCACGTCCCATTTGGAGGTGGTAACATTCCAGGTCCGGGACATTTATTGCCCGGCCCAAAGTTCCACCCCAGGCATGGAATTCTGCCCTTCCGCCCCTCAACGGAAGTGGAGCGCTATCGGAGGCGCTCCGCATTCGTTGGAGGGGCACTCCCGGGGCGGTAGCACGCCGCTGAATCTATTGCCATGCTGAGGAGCCCAGCACCCCACCAGGGGAGGGTCACTGCACGTTCTGCAGTCGCTTTGGCGGTCGCCACTGGGCCACCAGGAATGCCCTCGACCGGGCCAACAGCCCGGCACCCATAATGGAGTGCTGGGCTGCAGAATTGTGGCCCGGTCGAGGTGAGGGCCACCATTATCGGGCCGACAGAAGGGTCTGCAGACAGAAAAATATGGAGGCTAACAGCGTGTGCCAGCCCAGGACGCAAATCGCCGGGCGCAATGCTAACAACACAACTTCCCCCAAAATCTCCAGGGCTATTTCCCAGGAGACGCTATCAACCCTTTCCCCCGAGAGATAACCTCATTGCACCTCAATAGCGCCCCCAGGAAGTGCAAATGGGGCTATAAAAAAGATAATTTCACCCACGTAGTGATTAAAATGAGACAGAAAAAGGAGGCCTATGACAATTGTAAGGCTCATTATAGAGTAGGGAACCAAGCTGAACTTAGAAAGTGCAGGGGAGATTTAAAAAAGTTATACGAGGGGCAAAGAGAATAGATTGGTAGCTAACATAAAAGGGAATCTCAAAGTCCTTTGTATCATCATCATAGGTAGTCCCTCAGAATCGAGGAAGACTTGCTTCCACTCTTAGCATGAGTTCTCAGGTGGCTGTACAGTCCAATACGAGAACCACAGTCTCTGTCACAGGTGGGACAGACAGTGGTTGAAGGAAAGGGTGGGTGGGGAGTCTGGCTTGCCACACGCTCCTTCCGCTGCCTGCGCTTGATTTCTGCATGCTATCGGCGACAAGACTCGAGGAGTTCAGCGACCTCTCGGATGCTCTTCCTCCACTTTGGGCGGTCTTTGGCCAGGGACTCCCATGTGTCAGTGGGGATGTTGCACTTTATCAAGGAGGCTTTGAGGGTGTCCTTGTAACGTTTCCACTGCCCACCTTTGGCTCATTTGCCGTGGATGAGTTTCAAGTAGAGTGCTTGCTTTGGGAGTCTCGTGTCTGGCAAGCGAACTATGTGGCCTGCGGAGCTGATCAAGTGCTTCAATGCTGGGGATGTTGGCCTGGACGAAGACGCTAATGTTGGTGTGTCTGTCCTCCCAGGGGATTTGTAGGATCTTGTGGAGATATCGTTGGTGGTATTTCTCCAGCAACTTGAGGTGTCTACTGTACATGGTCCATGCCTCTAAGTCATACAGGAGGGCGGGTATCACTACAGCCCTGTAGACCATGAGCTTGGTGGCAGTTTTGAGGGCCTTTTCCTCAGGCAGCCGAAGGCTGCACTGGCGCACTGGAGGCGGTGTTGGATCTCGTCATCGTCCTTTTTATAAATAGTAAAAGGCTGGTCGAAGGAAGGGTGGGGACTGATTAGGAACCAAAAAGTAGATATTCTTGTGGAGGCAGAAAGCATGGCTGAGATACTGAATTGAGTACTTTGTGTTTGTCTCCACTATGAAGAGGATGCGGTCACTGTAGCAGTAAAGGAGGAGCTAGTAGTGATATTGGATTGGACAAAGAGGAGGTACTTAAAAGGTTGGCAGTCCTCTAAGTAGAAAAGTCACCCGATAGGCTACATCCTCGGTTGCTGAAGGAAGTAAGGGTGGAAATTACTGAGGCTCTGGCCAAAATCTTCCAATTCGTTTTAGATATGGGAGTGGTGCCAGAGGACTGGAGGATTACAAATGTTACACCACTGTTTAAAAAATGGGAGAGGGATAAAATTAAAGATCATAGAATTAAAAGGACAGTGGCAGCATGGATACAACATTGGCTAAGGGATAGAAAGCAGAGAGTAGTGGTGAACGGTTGTTTTTCAGACTGGAGGACTTGTACAGTAGTATTCACTAAGGGTCGGTATTATAACCACCTCTCTTTTTGATATATATTAGGTTTACAGGACATAATTTCAAAGTTTGTAGATGACACGAAACTCAGAAATGTAATATACAATGATGATTGTAAAATACTTCAGGAGGACATAGGCAGGTGGAATGGGCAGACACCTGGCAGATGAAATTTCATGCATAGAAGTGTGAAGTGATACATTTTGTCAGAAAGAATGAGGAGAGGCAGTATACACCAAATGGTACAACTTTTAAAGGGAGTGTAGGAACAGAGACCTGGAGGTGTATGTACACAAGTATTTGAAGGTGGAAGGACAAGTTGAGAAGGCTGTTTAAAAAGGCATAGGGGATTCTTGGCTTTACAAATATAGGCATAGAATACAAAAGCAAGGAAGTAATGCTGAATCTTTATAAAATACTGGTTAGGCCCCAGCTGGAGCATTGTGTCTAATTCTGGGCACCACACTTTAGGAAGGATGTCACGGCCCGAGAGAAGGAGATTTACTAGAATGTCTCAGCAAGATCCTACAAATCCCCTGGGAGCACAGATGCACAAACATTAGCGTCCTCGTCCAGGCCAACATCCCCAGCATTGAGGCACTGACCACACTTGATCAGCTCCGCTGGGCAGGCCACATAGTTCACATGCCAGACACGAGACTCCCAAAACAAGCGCTCTACTCGGAACTTATCCACAGCAAACGAGCCAAAGGAGGGCAGAGGAAACGTTACAAGGACACCCTCAAAGCCTCCCTGATAAAGTGCGACATCCCCACTGACACCTGGGAGTCCTTGGCCATAGACTGCCCTAAGTGGAGGAAGTGTATTCGGGAGGATGCTGAGCTCCTCGAGTATCGTCGCCGAGAGCATGCAGAAATCATTGCAGACAGCAGAAGGAGCATGCGGCAAACCAGGCTCCCTGCCCACCCTTTCCCTCAACGACTATCTGTCCCACCTGTGACAGAAACTGTGGTTCTCGTATTGGACTGTACAGCCACCTAAGAACTCATGCTAAGAGTGGAAGCAAGTCTTAAACAATTATTTTGCTTCGGTCTTCACAGTGGAAGACACAAAAACCATGCCAAAAATTGCTGGTCATGAGAATGTGAGAAGGGAGGACCTTGAGACAATCACAATCACTAGGGGGGTAGTGCTGGACAGGCTAATGGAACTCAAGGTAGACAAGTCCCCTGGTCCTGATGAAATGCATCCCAGGGTATTAAAAGAGATGGCAGAAGTATAGCAGATGCATTCGTTATAATCTACCAAAATTCTCTGGACTCTGAGGAGGTACCATCAGATTGGAAAGCAGCTAATGTAACGCCTCTGTTTAAAAAAGGGGGCAGACAAAATGCAGGTAACTGTAGGCCGGTTAGTTTAACATCTGTAGTGGGGAAAATGCTTGAAACTATCATTAAGGAAGAAATAGCAGGACATCTAGATAGGAATAGTGCAATCAAGCAGACACAACATGGATTCATGAAGGGGAAATCATGTTTAACTAATTTACTAGAATTCTTTGAGGATATAACGAGCATGGTGGATAGAGGTGTACCGATGGATGTGGTGTATTTGGATTTCCAAAAGGCATTCGATAAGGTGCTACACAAAAGGTTACTGCAGAAAATAAAGGTACGCGGAGTCAGGTGAAATGTATTAGCATGGATCGAGAATTGGCAGGCTAACAGAAAGCAGAGAGTCGGGTTAAATGGGTCCTTTTCGGGTTGGAAATCGGTGGTTAGTGGTGTGCCACAGGGATCGGTGCTGGGACCACAACTGTTTACAATATACACAGATGACCTGGAAGAGGGGACAGAGTGTAGTGTAACAAAATTTGCAGATGACACAAAGATTAGTGGGAAAGTGGGTTGTGTAGAGGACACAGAGAGGCTGCAAAGAGATTTAGATAGGTTAAGCGAATGGGCTAAGGTTTGGCAGATGGAATACAATGTCCGAAAATGTGAGATCATCCACCTTGGAAAAAAAAACATAAAAGGGAATATTATTTGAATGGGGAGAAATTACAACATGCTGCGATGCAGAGGGACCTGGGGATCCTTGTGCATGAAACTCTTTTTGGAGTTCACCTGCAAAACATAAAACATTAAACGGTGCCACCCGACCTGGGTGACACTCCAGACATTTACAAGGCCCTTTTTTTTTTTCTCCCCCTTTTTTTTTTGTGTTTTTCGTTTTTTGGTTTTTTTTTTTGGGCACTAAAATCACAATTTTCTCCAGTGCCCCCTATAAAAGGGAAAGGGGACACTAAAAGCACCGGCAATTAAAACAAATTAAACTTAAAAACGTAAAATCAAATTAAAATTTGGTTGCCGGGCGTGATGATGCACTCCAGTCCCTCCGGTGCCCACCTCTCGCGGAAGGTCACGAGCGTACCGGTGGACACCGCGTGCTCCATCTCCAAGGACACCCTGGACCGGATGTAAGAGCGGAAGAGAGGCAGGCAGTCAGGTTGAACGACCCCCTCGACCGCCCGCTGCCTGGACCGGCTGATGGCACCCTTGGCCGTGCCCAGGAGCAGTCCTACGAGGAGGCCCTCGGACCTACCCGCTCCCCTCCGCACAGGGTGCCCAAAGATCAGGAGAGTGGGACTGAAGTGCAGCCAGAATTTCAGGAGCAGCCCCTTCAAATAATGGAACAGGGGCTGCAACCTTGTGCACTCAATAAAAACATGGAACACGGACTCCTCCAGACCGCAGAAATTGCAGGCGGCCTGGGAGTCCGTGAACCGGCTTAAAAATTTGTTGCACGGCACTGCTCCGTGCACCACCCTCCAGGCCAAGTCCCCGATGAATAGTGGGAGGACCCCTGCGTAGAGTGCCCTCCATCGGGGACCCCCGCCTCCTCCGGACGGCAAGATGGTACGCCATGGCGTGTCCGGACGGCCGGCGAGGATGGCAAAGTTGAGAGTGTGCAGGAGCAGCCCGTACAGGAAACCCCTCCGCGCGGCACTGAAAGGCACGGAGGGGATTTCCCCGAGGCGGCTCAAGTTGTGAGGCGCCGGCCCCCGAGGGAGGTTCCGGGGTTTGGCGCCGATGAGGAATTCCGTCCGGACGGGGGTCAGTTCGGACGGGATCTCCCCATGTGCTTGAGCCTCCTCGATGCACCTAACGGAGTCAGGGCCCAGAGCTGTTTTTAGCGACTCGATGGCATCGGCCGCGTGGCGGACGTTGGCAGAATTTAGGCGCCGCGCTCCTTGTGCATGAAACTCTTTTGAGTTAACCTGCAAAAACATAAAACATGTATCCGTGCCACCCGACCTGGATGACACTCCAGACATTTACAAGGCCCTTTTTTTTTTTCTCCCCCTTTTTTTTTTGTGTTTTTCGTTTTTTGGTTTTTTTTTTGGGCACTAAAATCACAATTTTCTCCAGTGCCCCCTATAAAAGGGAAAGGGGACACTAAAAGCACCGGCAATTAAAACAAATTAAACTTAAAAACGTAAAATCAAATTAAAATTTGGTTGCCGGGCGTGATGATGCACTCCAGTCCCTCCGGTGCCCACCTCTCGCGGAAGGTCACGAGCGTACCGGTGGACACCGCGTGCTCCATCTCCAAGGACACCCTGGACCGGATGTAAGAGCGGAAGAGAGGCAGGCAGTCAGGTTGAACGACCCCCTCGACCGCCCGCTGCCTGGACCGGCTGATGGCACCCTTGGCCGTGCCCAGGAGCAGTCCTACGAGGAGGCCCTCGGACCTACCCGCTCCCCTCCGCACAGGGTGCCCAAAGATCAGGAGAGTGGGACTGAAGTGCAGCCAGAATTTCAGGAGCAGCCCCTTCAAATAATGGAACAGGGGCTGCAACCTTGTGCACTCAATAAAAACATGGAACACGGACTCCTCCAGACCGCAGAAATTGCAGGCGGCCTGGGAGTCCGTGAACCGGCTTAAAAATTTGTTGCACGGCACTGCTCCGTGCACCACCCTCCAGGCCAAGTCCCCGATGAATAGTGGGAGGACCCCTGCGTAGAGTGCCCTCCATCGGGGACCCCCGCCTCCTCCGGACGGCAAGATGGTACGCCATGGCGTGTCCGGACGGCCGGCGAGGATGGCAAAGTTGAGAGTGTGCAGGAGCAGCCCGTACAGGAAACCCCTCCGCGCGGCACTGAAAGGCACGGAGGGGATTTCCCCGAGGCGGCTCAAGTTGTGAGGCGCCGGCCCCCGAGGGAGGTTCCGGGGTTTGGCGCCGATGAGGAATTCCGTCCGGACGGGGGTCAGTTCGGACGGGATCTCCCCATGTGCTTGAGCCTCCTCGATGCACCTAACGGAGTCAGGGCCCAGAGCTGTTTTTAGCGACTCGATGGCATCGGCCGCGTGGCGGACGTTGGCAGAATTTAGGCGCCGCGCTCCTTGTGCATGAAACTCTTTTGAGTTAACCTGCAAAAACATAAAACATGTATCCGTGCCACCCGACCTGGATGACACACACAAGACATTTACAAGGCCCCTTTTTTATTTATTTTTTTGTGTTTTTTTTTGGGGCACTAAAATCAAATTTTTCCTTTTTCCAGTGCCCCCTATAAAAGGAGAGGGGGACACTAAAAGCACCGGCAATTAAAACAAATTAAACTTTAAAACGTAAAATCAAATTAAAATGTGGTTGCCGGGCGTGATGATGCACTCCAGTCCCTCCGGTGCCCACCTCTCGCGGAAGGTCACGAGCGTACCGGTGGACACCGCGTGCTCCATCTCCAAGGACACCCTGGACCGGATGTAAGAGCGGAAGAGAGGCAGGCAGTCAGGTTGAACGACCCCCTCGACCGCCCGCTGCCTGGACCGGCTGATGGCACCCTTGGCCGTGCCCAGGAGCAGTCCTACGAGGAGGCCCTCGGACCTACCCGCTCCCCTCCGCACAGGGTGCCCAAAGATCAGGAGAGTGGGACTGAAGTGCAGCCAGAATTTCAGGAGCAGCCCCTTCAAATAATGGAACAGGGGCTGCAACCTTGTGCACTCAATAAAAACATGGAACACGGACTCCTCCAGACCGCAGAAATTGCAGGCGGCCTGGGAGTCCGTGAACCGGCTTAAAAATTTGTTGCACGGCACTGCTCCGTGCACCACCCTCCAGGCCAAGTCCCCGATGAATAGTGGGAGGACCCCTGCGTAGAGTGCCCTCCATCGGGGACCCCCGCCTCCTCCGGACGGCAAGATGGTACGCCATGGCGTGTCCGGACGGCCGGCGAGGATGGCAAAGTTGAGAGTGTGCAGGAGCAGCCCGTACAGGAAACCCCTCCGCGCGGCACTGAAAGGCACGGAGGGGATTTCCCCGAGGCGGCTCAAGTTGTGAGGCGCCGGCCCCCGAGGGAGGTTCCGGGGTTTGGCGCCGATGAGGAATTCCGTCCGGACGGGGGTCAGTTCGGACGGGATCTCCCCATGTGCTTGAGCCTCCTCGATGCACCTAACGGAGTCAGGGCCCAGAGCTGTTTTTAGCGACTCGATGGCATCGGCCGCGTGGCGGACGTTGGCAGAATTTAGGCGCCGCGCTCCTTGTGCATGAATCCCAAAAAGTTAGTTTGCAGGTGCAGCAGTTAATCAGGAAGGCGAATGGAATGTTGGCCTTCATTGCGAGAGGGAAGGAGTACAAAAGCAGGGAGGTCCTGCTTCAACTGTACAGGGTATTGGTGAGGCCGCACCTGGAGTACTGCGTGCAGTTTTGGTCACCTTACTTAAGGAAGGATATACTAGCTTTGGAGGGGGTACAGAGACGATTCACTAGGCTGATTCCGGAGATGAGGGGGTTACCTTATGATGATAGATTGAGTAGACTGGGTCTTTACTCGTTGGAGTTCAGAAGGATGAGGGGCGATCTTATAGAAACATTTAAAATAATGAAAGGGATAGACAAGATAGAGGCAGAGAGGTTGTTTCCACTGGTCGGGGAGACTAGAACTAGGGGGCACAGCCTCAAAATACAGGGGAGCCAATTTAAAACTGAGTTGAGAAGGAATTTCTTCTCCCAGAGGGTTGTGAATCTGTGGAATTCTCTGCCCAAGGAAGCAGTTGAGGCTAGTTCATTGAATGTATTCAAATCACAGATAGATAGATTTTTAACCAATAAGGGAATTAAGGGTTATGGGGAGCGGGCGGGTAAGTGGAGCTGAGACCACGGCCAGATCAGCCATGATCTTGTTGAGTGGCGGAGCAGGCTCGAGGGGCTAGATGGCCTACTCCTGTTCCTAATTCTTATGTTCTTATGTTCTTCCTCGATCCTGAGGGACTACCTATGATGATAATGATGATGATGATAATGAATAGGGATGAAATTCAGTTATGTGCAAGGTTAAAAAGAAAGACTGAATAAAAGAGAGAAAAGGAAGACAGAGAAAAAAAGTTAAAAAAGGTTTAATTTAATTTTTTTTAAATCTCCAACAATAATTAAAATTTGAAGCAATGAGACTCCACACTTGTATGGAGGTTGTATGGCAGAAATTAAGACACATCACGCCCATTAATAATGTACTTACGCTGGAATGGACAAACCCTAATGTTTTCTGCCGAGTTTAGTTTGTATATCAGGGAAGTACAGCAACTTCCTGCCGCTCCATGTGTTTTAAATCCAAATCAGACAGCGAGGCCAGTATCGTGCAGCTTCTGGAGGAGCAAGACATCTTGGACTTCCTGATTTATGCATTTAACTGCGCCTGTGTGGTCGCTGGAAGTTACTGTGCAATTTGCACATTAATAATGGTGACGCTGTTAGCCTCACCAATATTTCTACCACAAAATCCAACCCATTAATTTTCAAAAAGGAATCGGTTAAATAATTCAAGAGGACATATTTGTAGGGCAACGGGGGAACAGCAGGGGCGTGGGACCAATTGGATAGCTCTATCAACGAGCCGTCTTGGGCACGGTGGCCCAAATGGCCTCCTTTGTGCTGTATTATTCTTCGATTATATAAATTAATTGATAAAACAAGCTAAGATCCTTTTCAATATTTTGATTAAAAAAGAAATAAAAATACATTCTCAATCTTATAATTTTCTTTTCTGTCAAATAAACAACACCTAGTCTAATAACAGGTATTGTCTGCCTACTTCATAGAAAAGCAACAGTTGCAAATAATATTAGGTTAGGCTGAAGTAAAACTTTAAGAATCAGATCTTCAGTTTGTTTCTTGAAACCCTCAACTCCTGACTGAATGAGCAACTAGACCCTTTTAGAGCATTTCATGCTGCATTAACAGATTGCATGCTGATAAAATCTGCAATTTATACATGCTGGAATGTACAGATGAGTGGAAGCTCTTGTTAAATGTTGAGGTAAAACTATAGGGGCAGGAAATCGAGAGGTTCGCATCCCGGTTAAGTGCCGGGATCTGCCCACAGGAGAACTCCGTCACTCACCCCGCCAAAGTTTGTGGTTCAGGGGGAATGGCACTGATCGGTGCCTTTGCCACTTGTGTGGCAATACTCCTTGCATTAAGACACAAAGCATTCAGGTTTTTTTTTTAACACCCTTTGTCCTTTTAGAATTATGATGTAGTGTGGCCCTTTTTGTTTCTTGCCTTTGTTTACTCGGCCTTCCACTATTGCTTTTTACCTTTCTACCATCTATTTCTGACTCCATATTACTTCGCCCTGTCTCGCTGCATAGGTTCCCATCCCCCTGCCATATTAGTTTAAACACTCCCGAACTGCATTAGCAAATGTTACCCCCAGGACATCAGTTCCAGTCCTGCCCAAGTGCAAACCGTCTCTTTTGTACAGGTCCCACTTCCCCCAAAACTGGTTCCAATGTCCCAGGAATTTGAATCCCTCCCTCTTGCATCACTGCTCAAGCCACGTATTTATTTTAACTATCCTGCTCTCTCTACGTTGATTAGCACGTGGCACTGGTAGCAATCCAGAGACATGGCTCCAGGATGATCAGGGCTGGGAACTCAACATCCAAGGGTATTCAACATTCAGGAAGAATAGAATAAAAGGAAAAGGAAGTGGGTTAGCATTGCTGGTTAAAGAGGAGATTAATGCAATAGTTAGGAAGGACATTAGCTTCGATGATGTGGAATCTATATGGGTAGAGCTACAGAACACCAAAGGGCAAAAAATGTTAATGGAAGTTGTGTACAGACCTCCAAACAGTAGTAGTGATGTTGGGGAGGGCATCAAACAGGAAATTAGGGGTGCATGCAATAAAGGTGCAGCAGTTATCATGGGTGACTTTAATATGCATATAGATTGGGCTAACCAAACTGGAAGCAATATGGTGGAGGAGGATTTCCTGGAGTACATAACGGATGGTTTTCGAGACCAATATGTCGAGGAACCAACCAAGGGAAAGGCCATCTTAGACTGGGTGTTGTGTAATGAGAGAGGATTAATTAACAATCTCGTTGTGCGAGGCCCCTTGGGGAAGAGTGACCGTAATATGGTGGAATTCTACATTAGGATGGAGAATGAAACAGTTAATTCAGAGACCATGGTTCAGAACTTAAAGAGGGGTAACTTTGAAGGTATGAGGCGTGAATTGGCTAGGATAGATTGGCGAATGATACTTAAGGAGTTGACAGTGGATAGGCAATGGCAGACATTTAGAGACCGCATGGATGAACAATTGTACATCCCTGTCTGGCGTAAAAATAAAAAAGGGAAGGTGGCTCAACCGTCGCTATCAAGGGAAATCAGGGATAGTATTAAAACCAAGGAAGTGGCATACAAATTGGAAATAGCAGCGAACCCGGGGACTGGGAGAAATTTAGAACTCAGCAGAGGAGGACAAAGGATTTGATTAGGGCAGGGAAAATAGAGTACGAGAGAAAGCTTGCAGGGAACATTAAGGCGGACCACAAAAGCTTCGATAGATATGTAAAGAGAAAAAGGTTAGTAAAGACAAACGTAGATTCCCTGCAGTCAGAATCAGGGGAAGTCATAACGGGGAACAAAGAAATGGCAGACCAATTGAACAAGTACTTTGGTTCGGTATTCAATAAGGAGGACACAAACAACCTTCAGGATATAAAAGGGGTCAGAGGGTCTAGTAAGAAGGAGGAACTGAGGAAAATATCTATTAGTCGGGAAATTGTGTTGGGGAAAGTGATGGGATTGAAGGCCGATAAATCCCAAGGGCCTGATGGACTGCATCCCAGAGTACTTAAGGAGGTGGCCTTGGAAATAACGGATGCATTGACAATCATTTTCCAACATTCCATAGACTCTGGATCAGTTCCTATGGAGTGGAGGGGAGCTAATGTAACCCCACTTGTTAAAAAAGGAGGGAGAGAGAAAACAGGGAATTACAGACCGGTCAGCCTGACATCGGTAGTGGGTAAAATGATGGAATCAATTATTAAGGATGTCAGAGCAGTGCATTTGGAAAGAGGTGACATGATAGGTCCAAGTCAGCATGGATTTGTGAAAGGGAAATTATGCTTGACAAATCTTCTGGAATTTTTTGAGGATGTTTCCAGTCGAGTGGACAAGGGAGAACCAGTTGATGTGGTGTATTTGGACTTTCAGAAGGCTTTCGACAAGGTCCCACACAAGAGATTAATGTGCAAAGTTAAAGCACATGGGATTAGGGGTAGTGTGCTGACGTGGATTGAGATCTGGTTGGAAGCAAAGAGTAGGAGTAAATGGATACTTTTCAGAATGGCAGGCAGTGACTAGTCAAAATATTGAATAGGATCTTAGCTTGTTTTATCAATTAATTTCTGTGCTGGGGCCCCAGCTGTTTACATTGTACATTAATGATTTAGACGAGGGGATTAAATGTAATATCTCCAAATTTGCGGATGACACTAAGTTGGGTGGCAGTGTGAGCTACGAGGAGGATGCTATGAGGCTGCAGAGTGACTTGGATAGGTTAGGTGAGTGGGCAAATGCATGGCAGATGAAGTATAATGTGGATAAATGTGAGGTTATCCACTTTGGTGGTAAAAACAGAGCGACAGACTATTATCTGAATGCTGACAGATTGGGAAAAGGAGAGGTGCAACGAGACCTGGGTGTCATGGTGCATTGAAGGTTGGCATGCAGGTACAGCAGGCGGTTAAGAAAGCAAATGGCATGTTGGCCTTCATAGCGAGGGGATTTGAGTACAGGGGCGGGGAGGTGTTTACTACAGTTGTACAGGGCCTTGGTGAGACCACACCTAGAGTATTGTGTACAGTTTTGGTCTCCTAACTTGAGGAAGGACATTCTTGCTATTGAGGGAGTGCAGCGAAGGTTCACCAGACTGATTCCCGGGATGGCGGGATTGACATATCAAGAAAGACTGGATCAACTGGGCTTGTATTCACTGGAGTTCAGAAGAATGAGAGGGGATCTCATAGAAATGTTTAAAATTCTGACGGGTTTAGACAGGTTAGATGCAGAAAGAATGTTCCCAATGTTGGGGAAGTCCAGAACCAAGGGTCACAGTCTAAGGATAAGGGGTAAGCCATTTAGGACTGAGATGAGGAGAAACTTCTTCACCCAGAGAGTGGTGAACCTGTGGAATTCTCTACCACAGAAAGTTGTTGAGGCCAATTCACTAAATATATTCAAAAAGGAGTTAGATGTAGTCCTTACTACTAGAGGGATCAAGTGGTATGGCGAGAAAGCAGGAATCGGGTACTGAAGTTGCATGTTCAGCCATGAACTCATTGAATGGCGGTGCAGGCTCGAAGGACCGAATGGCCTACTCTTGCACCTATTTTCTATGTTTCTATGTTTCATTTAGGGAACCCACCGATCCTCAGAGGCGACAAATTATGGTGTAACTTGTGGGCACATGGGGGTGCCAGTTTCTCCCCTAAGTTACCTGCCGGCCCTCTTTGTGAGGTACATCTGCTCTCACCACGCATTCTACCAATGACAGCCAGGACATGGGAACTCCCGGCATTGGGATTTTCCATCGCTGACTGTACCTTCGCCTACCTACTGGCCTTGTAAAAAGTGGAAAGAGATTCCACCCTTTACTATGCCCACGGAATCCACGATGCCACTATATAGAAAAGAAGGTTCCCTTAATGGTTCACCTGGTAAGACTCTGTAGCTGACCCAGGAAGGTCCCATTTTGATCCTTGGTCTGTGCTGAATTAGCAACCAAGACAGCAATAGGGACACTACATTTGGCCTCTGTATTCCTGAGTTAGGGAGAGAAAATTCTGGTAGAGTTTCTACACCTGATTGCTTTGCAGCAATCCTTATTGCAAGTTTATACATGGAAATATTTTGACGGCAGGATCTGGCCTGGTTGTAAGGCTCCGGCAGTTGAATAGCCAGCTGACATGCACAATCTAGGTTCGCATCATGAGAGGCCACTTAGGCAAGATATTGGACAACAACCACTGCTGTAGAACAGTACCACAGGAAGAGTCAAACGTTTCATAAGAGGAAGTGGAAGAGGACAAAATTGGTGGAAAAGGGAGGGGGGAAAGTCAGTTAGCACAGGGCAATAATTTATATCGAAATATTGATCCACATGTGTCATACAAGCAATCAAAAGCTCAGTGCTGTAAACCGAGCAGACAACCTAACCCCATAGAAAATTTATTTAAAAATGAACTGCAAATAATTTAAAAGCCCATGGAAATGATTTAGATTGTATTTGATGCTGTAATGTAAAATGGTGTGAAACTAAAATCTGGAATTCCAGAAGAAAGCCACAGCAATACGCATTCTTCAGCCCATTCCTGGAATCAGCGATATCATCATGGATGGATGCAGCAAACACGACAAAAAGGTAAACATAAAAGAACAGGATGCGTACCTTTTTATTGTGTAAATAGTGAAAAACATGATGGATTTACAATACTAATGTGCAAAGAGTTCACACACAATAAACACTGCTTCTTCCTCCTGCTTACCTCTTTACTCGGATTCATTGGCTTTGTAAAGATGGTTTTCCAGTATGACCACACGAACATGATGAAAAGCAAATGATAAAATACAAGGCAGACAACTGGAAGGAGATCACAGAAGAAACACATGATTTAGGTTAAGTTTTGTTTACAAAAACACATATCTAGATGATTTAGCCAGTCTTTCAGTTTTATCTTTACTGTTACGAAGTCAACGATTCTAGAATATCAAGATTAAATCTGGCACTCCGATGAATTATAAAAGCAAAATCAGAATTCCTAACAGTACAAATTCAAATTATTTTTCATTGTTGATTAAGTATACATATTTTTTAATCACAGACAAAAACATTACTGTGATTATCTGAGGAACCATTAGCCTATAGGCCAATTTATTCTTGGCATTTCTAAAGCCGGTTGAGAATTTTAATTTCTGCTTAGTCAATGTAACAACAAGAACACAATTCTGGTAAACCTGCTGTAACGTAATATCAAGATGTTTTCCCATCAACATTAGAATTTTCTTATTTCATCCCAACTCTCTAAGGAGATGATATGCTCCAATATTTCCACCCGAGGCCCACTTTCCATTAATATCTTGCATGGATTGGACAGCTTGTTCCAGATTGCTGTTAATTAACTGACTCTTCATCCTCTTGATTTTTTTTACTGTAGCTGTAACACTTCCTTCAGGAGAAATTGCTGATGTGCTTTCTAGATGCTGCTGTGACTGGGTGATATGTGGACCCCATCATACCTTTTTCAAATGGAAAACATTCCAAAAGAGATTGATTGTCATTTGAATGTGGGGGCAAAAAGAAAAGTTGCTTTGTCCCTATGGAAACATTACCCAGACAGACCCGTCCCCTTCCACATACAGCAACAAGGTGCCACTCTGAAACTCTGCCAGGTCCACAGGGTGGGCATCCCAATAGCCCCAGTACAAGTGTGGTGCTGACCCCTTCTATCTAAATGACTCCTCAGTTGGGTTTTGGGATAGGGTCGTTAGGCAAGACCAGACAGATGCGCCACCCTGCCACACAACCAAACTGGAACAGCACCACCAGAATTTCTAGACTTGGGGGAAGAAATTAAATTGGGCGCTAACTTTTGAAATTTTAGGGCCAGGCGCTAATGAGTCTGAACTTCTACTATATTGGGTGTTAGCGCCTCAGGAAGGAAGTGGAGAGCTAAATCAAGTGCTAATGACCTCAGTAAGGTGCTACAGGGGCTCTACCAGCAGAGCGATAATGAATTTCAGGTGCAATGATCCTTCACACTGGCTTCTTCCAGCTCTTCAAGGGGAGGTTGTATCATTGTGCAGATCCTCATTTTCAGCACTGCTGGCTCTGAAGGCAACGTGCGAGCACCTGAATCCCCTGATGGCAATGGTTGATCCCACTCCCAGGGAGAGAGCTCTTCATTTCACAGACGTGGCATTGAAGGCATTGGTTGCGGGAGTGGAGTGAAGGAGGGTAGTGCTGTTCCCGGCCACTGGAAGGAGGCCATTGACCCAGCTCTTCAGGGCATTGTGAAAGGAAGTAGCCCAGGAGGTCTCGACTAGTAGTGTGGTGGAACGCAGCAGGGCAATGTGGAGGGAAGTGGCTCAGGAGGTCTCAGCCAGTAGTGTGGTGGAATGCAGCCTGACACAGTGCTGGAAGAAATTCAACAGCCTCAGTCGGGTGATCAAGGTAATTACATGCTTCAACAGGTCCTACAGACCAGTATCTGAACCTTAGCCTGTGCACACTGCGCAAAGCACCACAACCCCACCACTCACCCACCAAACATCTCCACTTACTCAAACTTACATCCACATCTCATGTCTTGCATACAAACACAGCTATTCAACAACAGCAGGCATATATCCCAAACACACAGCTGGAGTCTGACTCACACACATTCGTTTCTCTTGCAGGCCAAGATGGCCCACAATAGGAGGGAACAGCAGAGAACAGGCGGGGCTGATGTGCAGCTCCAGCAGTTTCAGACCTTGAGGAGCGAGTGCTGTGATTGGGCACCAGGAGGTGGCCGCTGTGGCCATCGGCAACGTCGATCCCATTGGGGGCAACAACGGTGTCTTCATCCTCCTCCTTCTCTCATCCCACTTCCCCCTCACACCACAAGCCTTTATCACTTTCCAGCTCCTGATAATATCTGCATTCCTTGCTTCATTCCTGCCCCTCTGCCCTCAACTTAACGCGAGTCTTGTGCCTTTATCCTTTCAGATAATCAGCAACCAGATGAGCTGCCTGTTCCCAAGCCTCCCACTGAGTGTGAGGATGGAGAAGAGGAGCAAAACACCACGTCACTGCATCTCTCACCCGCAGGTTCCACCTTAGATACTGGAACTACGCGATCTGTAGAGGCAAATTTAGTTCGAGGGGTCTGCTCTGGGAGATGCACCATGGATGAGCAGGCTGCAGGCCAAGGGGAAAGGGTAGCTCAGGAGCCAGCTCCCCAGAGGGTGAGTTCACGTGTGAGTTCTGCTGCACAGGACACAGATGAGGACCTCGATGGGGAGGTGTACAGAAAAAGGGTGATCGCCATGTACTTTGAGATGATAGGTGCAATGGCAAGCGTGCCAGAGAGCCTCTCAGCAATGATAAAGAGCATGGAGGAGTCCACCTTCAACATTGCACAGAGCTCTGGACACCATGGAAACCATCATTTCCACTCTGCAGAGGATAGTGGACTCCTAGAGAGATCGTGCAGATCCAGACTTCATGACCCGTGTCATGGGCGATGTGGCAGTTTCCATTGCAGCACAGGAGGAAGCAATGCAATATCTTAGTGCTGTAATGCAGACAATGGTTGCTGGCATCGAATCTCAGACTGCTCTCATGCAGTCTCAGCTGGATGCCATGCAAGCTCTGACTGCTGCCATCATTGCTGGGTCCACCACAACCCACCGAGGATCTCACGGTGTCGCAGCAGGCCACCAATCTGTGCTCCAGCAGATTGGTAACGATGCTGAAGTGCTGACCCAGGGAAGTGGCAATGAGTCAGTGGAGCAGGAACCTGCTGTCCTCTCTCAGGATGACAGCATTCCTGAACCCACCACTGCCACGCCACCATTGCCCTTGTCACTGACTGTCATCCAACCAGCCCACACTGCCGCCACACATCCTGAGGTGGCTCAGTGTACAGCCGGGCCTTCCAGGCCTAGAGCTGGTCGAGGTCATCCTGAAAGGCCATCTGCAGTAACTGGCCCTGACACTCAGCAGCCTTCCACCAGCCCTGTTGCAGCCACTGGGGAGACACTACATAGGAGCAGGAGATTAGGAAAAGACACTGTAAAGAGGGCAAGTCAGGGTTTGCACATGGGTGATTAGTTAATATTGTTGTTGTGTATATGTGGTTGCTGAATTTGGATAAATTTATTATTGGATTGTTGCAGATTTGGTGCTGTGTCTCATTTCAGCTTCGCGCTGTGATATGGAATGAGAAATTGATGGGGATTTGCTGAGCAACCAGAAAGTGGCTTCGAATTCTTCGGAACCGAAGTCTGATGAGGCGGTCACGGACTGCCCTTCCACAAGGTCGATTGAGTGGCTGCCTCCTCCCTCACTGCTTTTGGTGCTTCTGTTCCTGCTCCTCGCCCTCATCCTCCTCCTCCTGAGATGGTGGAGCTATGCCTGATGGCAATGGCTGCGCCCTCATGATGGTCAAGCTGTGCAACACGCAGCAGACGATGACAAAAAGGGACATCCGCTCAACCGAGTACTAGAGGGCTCCACCCGTACGGTCAAGACAACGGAACCGTTGCTTGAGCATTCCGATGGTCTGCTCGATGATGTTCCTGGGGGCAGCATGGCTCTCATTATATGAGTGCTGGGCACAAGTGTTGGGGTTGCGGAGGGGAGTCATGAGCTAGGTGGAGAGCAGATCGCCCTTGTCTCCCAGCAGCCAGCCACAAGTTTCATGTGGTGGCTGGAAGAGAGTTGGCACACCGGTCTGGCACAGGATGAAGGCATCGTGGCTGCTGCCAGGATAGTGGGCATTGACGGTGAAGATTCACCGTGTGTGATCGCACACCAACTACACATTGAGTGGCAGCCTTTGCGGTTACTGAATACCTCAGGATTGTTATGCGGTGCCCGTAAAGCGACGTGGGTGCAGTCAATGACACCCTGCACCATGGGAAAGCCGGCTATCCTTGTAAAGTCACAAGCACGCTCCTGCTGCTTCTCTTTGCTCATGGGGAATGAAATGTGATCCTTTCTCCTTCCGTACAGAGCATCTATGACCTGGCAGATGGAGCAAAGATGGCACATTGGGAGATGTTGGAGATGTCACTTGTTGCACACTGGAAGCATCCGCTGGCTTTGAAGTTGAGCACGATGGTGACCTTGACTGCCACTGAGAGAGCCGTGGTCACCCTAGTCTGAGGCTCGAGGTGTGGCTGCAGGAGGTTGCAGAGCTCTGTGACCATGTTCTTGCTGAAGCAGAGCCTTTGAACACACAGTTCCTCAGTGAAATTCATGTAGGAGAACTGCTGCCGGTATATACTGGGTGGGTAAGACCTCTTATTGAGAACCCTCTGGCCACATTTTGCACTCTTTCTCTGTGCCTCAGTTGCCTCTGACTTTGATGCTGAAGGGCAAGGTCCAGTGCCAGCACAGCCCCCATGAAAGGATCCAAATATTGCGGTTTCAAATCTTCGCTCAACGAAATTCAAGAATCTTTATGAGCCAGAACACTTGTTAAACTCCAAAATGCTCAAATCGGTCAAAAGGCCTATTTGCCTATGTGAAAGTAACAAAGCAGCATTGTTGGCCAACTAATACTAAACCGGATGCCTTAAAATACCGCTCCTCCAGCCGACATCCGACTGAAAGCCGTCTCCTCTAGCTGTCGTTGTTAATGGCAGGCCCACAAGCAGGGGGCAAGAGGGAATTTTGCATCTGGGGCGCTACCGGGGCGCTGCGCACGGCAATGATGTCACGATCTCCGGGTGCAGGAGATCAGGGCGCAATGTCTTACCACCGCCGCAAAACTACCGCCGAATTTAGCCGGAGTCGCTGGTCTCACTGTGTCCCGTCGCAAACCCATTTGTGCCTCGTTACCGTCCCCCAGGGGTGCTAACGGGAGGCAAAAAGGAGCCCAATTTCCTCCCCTATGAACTTTAAAGTAATTCTTAACTTCTGCCTAGATTACCTACATGGGGAACGATTTCAACTCCTCACTATTGAGTGAGCCATGTAAACAAGTGTATAATAAATGCATTTGTGAATTCACATAAATACTGAACAGTGCAAATCTTCCCTGAAAGTGAGTGAGTGTGTGTGTGTTAGTACTGCAGATTACATGGAGTGGCTTAATTCTACAATGTTCTGGATAGTTCTGAAATAATTCTAGGTATGTCACTGTCTAATAATTTATTCTATTATACAATGTACTTCATAAAGCTTTGCAAGTAGTGCTGATACCTTCGGGTAAGGATGCTTTAGAATCTGAACAGAAATTAACCTGTTGCAGTTGAATAAGCATCTAGGAATTCTAACTGTTAATGAATGAAGTAGTACAATTCAGAATATCAGCATCGATTTTGACCTAACACGTCCAGTGGAAATGGGGCTGATTTGAATGGAAAAAATGCATTGACTTAAATGGAAAATATAATCAGGTGGGATGTATAACAGCCTCACTGTGTCAGGTTAAAATCAGAGCTACAAAAGAAAAATATGGTGTATGCTGGAAATCTGAAATAAAAACAGAAAATGCTGAAAATACTCCATAGGTCAGGCAGCCCTTGTGGAGAGAGAAACAGTGTTAACGTTAGAACACCTTGACGAAAGGTCATCGACCTGAAACGTGTTCCTCTCTCCACAGGTGCTGAGTATTTCCAGCATTTTCAGTTTTTATTTACAATCAGTTACCTTTATATGTTATTAAATCTTACATGATAAATAATTGTGAATGAAACACTTACCCTTTTCTCCAATATTTTTCATCGACACTGTCACAAAAAGAAAAAAAAAGAAAAATGAGAAAAAGGCAAAACAGGTATAATTTATGCACGTATAGCACATACCATTTAGAACACTTTTGTATATTAGGCCAGAATTTGCTGGAGCGGGACATCTTCCAGCATACCCCATTCATTAGATTTCTTTTCTCACCCTTCAGTTCGAAAGTAATTTGTGCTGCAAGTTGCTGGAAATTTGAGTTGATAACAGACACCGAGGACAACGGATCTTGGTAAACGGCGGGTCCAATGAAATTTAAGAAATAAGAAAGAAACAAAGGGATGATGGAGAAGTAGATAGAATGAATCAGAGTCAATGAGATACAGAAAATAAAATAAAGAGAGGGAAAGAAATATTGGATTAAGAGTGAAAAAAGCAACAGAAGGGAAAAGTAAGAAAAAAAATAATAAAATTAAAAAACCTCTAGGAACAATATACTACTTGTGAAACTCCACAGTTTAATTGTTCCCTTTCTGGGCCTCCGAGGTCAAGTGGCATTGCAGGAACCTAACTCTTGTCATTAAAAAAGTCCTTACGTCATGATGTACCAGCCCTAACTTTCTGTGACGAGTTTAATTTGTATTTACACTGCAAATCCACCAATTTCTTAAACACATGGGGACATTGATGTCGAGATCCCGTTTTTGTGGGGATAATGGTGGACCTCCACAATCATCCAGCAATTTGTGGTCATTCACAACTCACAGCATATCTCTTCCTCACCACACAATGCTGGGTTATTTACACACTAGTTACAGTGTGCACATTAAACTTGGCATTATTTCCCCAGCTATTTCTGGGTCATTATATTATATGATGTATTTACCGTGTAATAAAAATTTAATCATACTTTAAAGGATTTTCATTAAAACAGTTTTCAATGTGATATTGTTTTGGTATTGCATTTATTCTTCTTCTTTGTCTGCCAGCATCACAGGCCTTATGGGTCTGATTTACAGACCTGGATTTTAGCCTGGATGCAAGTTCCATGTGGAGGGGGCTGTTGTGAGGTCGGGAAGGACACGTTTCCAGAATATATCGCAATTTTTAACTGCAGAGCTCGTTTAAATGTTTTTCTATCATGTTCCTGCCCATAGGTTAGATTGGCAGGCTAGAGGTCTTTCGGTGGGAAGCCTGCATCGGAAGGCCGAAGCCTAGGCAATCAGGTAGGTCTAGTAGTGGGGTCCCGATTGCAGTGGGGGGAGGGGGGGGGGGAGTCCAATGGTGATCAGGGGGTCTGATAGTGGTTAGGGGGAGCAGACAGATCATGGGGTTGGGGGGGGGGGGACAGTTACTGGGTAGCCTGTTGGGCAGGGAGGAAGCACTCCTGCCCCTCGTGGCCCACAGCAGTGCTGTAAAGGCACTCACCTTATGAATTCAGCCCTTCTCGCCTCCTTTCAGCTATCAAGTTTCCCGAGACCTGGAAAACCTGCCTGACATGAGTTAAAAATAGAATGACTGTTAAAATGAGGGCAGGTAGCCTCATTATAATATTTAAATGACCACGAGCGGATTCGTCGCCCGTCCCTCACCTCACTTCCTTTAAAACCAGAAGTGGGCAGATTCAAGGCTGGTTCAGTTCCTGTACAAGATATTTTGAATGTAAACTTCTGACCTGACACCAACCCACCCACTTTTGGGAGTTAAGATTCAGGCCATAGCACTTAATATGGTCTCACTTAGGTACAACAACAAAAACTTGCATTTATATAGTGCCTTTAATGTAGTAAAACTTCCCACAGAAGTGTTATAAAACAAAAAAAAATGACAAAACATATCAAAACAGTTACAATTAAGCAAAAATATATACGATGATTGTTTTATAAATTTCTCATCTAAATATAAAGTAGAATGAGAGATATTTTGGGATGACAGAACTTCTTCATTCATAATTATTTTAATCAATTAGAAACTATCAAGTTCTTAAAGGTGGAAACAGGATATAAAGAAGTGTCAGAAGTTCTATGCAATGTACTGAGATGCAAAGCAATTATGTATTTACACAACTGCATGACTGAATAGGATTAGGTTGTTGTACATGACAGTAATTTCTTTGTTATGTTCCACTATTTCAAACAAAAACCTTAATTATTTTAGAAAAACGAAACCATTTAAATTCATCAGCTATCTGATGTCCATATTTGAACCCGATTAGTGCTGATCTTTCTTGGGTACCTCTTTTTCGTTAATACATTTCACAGTAGCTCACATTCAATGTGGTAGTGTTGTTTTCACACCAGGATATCACAAGGCTGAGTTCCAAGTAATGCTTGACTCCCAGATTTTTCAGCTGTGGTTACACTGAGCTTTGTTATTTCTTGGATAAAGTTGTAAACCTGAATTTTTCAAGTCATGTGATCTGCACTGGAAGTGTGGCAGGGATTAAGTACCCCTGTGGGCAAACAAGCAGTCTCATCTGAATATTGCTAAGAGGACTGGGTTGGCAGTCCTGGTAGTAATAGGACAGAAATGCCCATGGAGACCTGGAAAATTGGCGAGGTGCGAGATGAAGGCAGAGCAGGATGAAGGCAGAGTGTTATATCAGTTAAAGGCAGTCTGTGGTGTGTTCTTATTCCTGAAATGGACATGGCAGAAGCAAGTGGGAGGAAGAGTGGGGTCGATTTTAAACATTTGGACAGCAGAGTGCTCTGTTAACCCACCCATTCTGGGGGTGACGAGACTGGAGCCATTATGAGACCACAGCCTCATTTAACTGGAACCAGTGAGCTGTGGGTGCCAAAATGGGTGTCCTGATACAGCTTGCTGGATTTAGGCTGTCCCAATATTGGGCAGCCCAAAGGCCACCGAGTCAGCAGCAAGGGTAAGTCTGGAGGGCTGATGGGGAATTACAGAGGAGGGGATCGTGGGGAGGCAGTGGCTCAGGGAACTACTCCTCCAGGTCCCACAAGAATAATTTTCCAGGGTTTCTTTGGCTCTATCACCATTACAACTGGTCGGAGAGTGCACGGCGCACGTTCCGACCAGTTTTATCCTAAAATGGCAACTGGAGTTCTATGTATGTCGTAGGATCCCAATTTGCATATTAAAAGCCTGCAAACTGTGCTGCAGGAGCAAGCTAGAAGGAAGTGGCAGTAGCTGTTAATGGAACCTGGCTGATACCCCTAAAAAACTGGAAGATATTCACTGATCTGTCGGGGACAGGTGTGGCAGATGCTCTGGTCTCAACACCAATTAGAATCATGGCATGAAATAAATATAAGTTGCTGTTGTGGAGTCATGGAGACAAGCATGCAGTTTATGCCATGAGTGTCATGGTTGCAACAGTAAGAAAAAAATTAACACAGTGCCTTGCACATGGTAGTATTTAGGGATGACTTAAATCCATTGGGGGACAGAATTGAGAGAAAAATAGGCGCTGAGATCGGATATTGTGAGCAAGATCTCATAGAGCTTGGAGGATATCAGGCACACTCTCCCTCTCAGGGATTCGGGAAAGCAAATGACTCCATTCGATCTCCAGTAGATCAGTGAATACCAAGATCCTACCCATGTTTCTAGTGGGATTCCAGGAGAGCGCTCCGAGGATTCTGCTCTTCCTTAGGACAGTAGTACAAGAGAGCTCTCTGGATTGCCCACAGGTAAGTTCACAAGTGGGATAAGTAACACTCACAAATTGCTGAGGATCCAAGCCCTAAGATGCAGTCTGTCATGTTTCAACAGAGAACCTTTAGCATTATATTCCAGCTTATATCACCTGCTGCTACATAACCTAATCTTCAGTAGGTGGATGAAGTTACAATGCACCAGACCAATGGCCAGGCTATAAACAAACATAAATTTATTTAAAATTGAACAAATAAATTTACAAACTTTACTATCCTCCTTGGAATGTGAAAGCAAAAAATAATTTTGTGCTGCATTAAGTTGATTCTTGAAACACAGTTGCTCCCTTCTTTTGTGATGAAACAGTACCACAGAGCCACTGATCCAGGTCATGCTCGTTGCTGGCTGCAGACCGACTGACGAACTAAGGCTAAGTACCCAATACAAGGTCACAATTAGAAGCTCCTGGCCACAGAGTTGTCCATCAAAGGGATTACAAATGATCACTGGCCTTGCCCCTTTCACACACCTGATCTAGGTTTTCACTCCAGACTTGACTGCCATAACCACTATCCCAGGGTATAAATCACCTGGGATGTTTATATGGCTTGATTTGTCGATCTGTGCCAAATACTTTAAGTGGGCAATTTGAACCTGCCAGGCAAGGGGGTAGGGTACATCAAAATAGAACAGGGGAATTACCCACTGGCTTCTCGCCCTATTTTGAACTGTAGACAGAAAGGACAGCTGCCTAAAGCCGGTGGGATCCTTCTTTCAATATAAAGATCGCTCTCCGATGACATCACTGGGGCCCAACTGCAATATTAACCTCAGGCCTGAGCAGGGGTTGCAGTGGTGGCTGTCAGGAAGTGAATCCAGGGCTTGAAGAGTCCCAGGAAGATGTTTTAAAAATTTTTAGGTTTACTTGTGGGCTAGGAGGAGCGCTCCTCCGAGCCCCACAAGGAGACCCGAGCTTCACTCCCCCTCCCTCAAACATGATTCCTTTCAGACCCCCCTCCTGAAGATTGTTCCCTCTGGTCCCCAACAGCAGCTCTCTGCTGTCCGATTCTAACATCTGGGCATCTGCTTCCTGTCCATTTCTTTTTCAAAATATATACTTTATTCATATAAAAATTTGCACGATACATTGGAAGGCAGTTCAGTACATTTGGATGCGGTCAGCAATTCCATACAATAAATTTGGATGCTGATGGCAGTTCCGTTCAATACATTTGCTTGCTTTACATTTCAGAGTACAATTCAGTCCAATCCAGGATACATTGCAATACAGTCATTAAATTACGTTACATGTGGCACTATACAGTACACGGAACGGGTGAGGGTACACTTACATTTCTTTACAACATACATTACTAAACAGTTGCAGAACTTGCATTATACATGGCATTGCATAGGTGTTTTCAGATCATGGTGCTCTATGTATACAAAGGTTTACAAGTAGTGCCCGAGGGGAGTTTTATACTGATTCCAGCCCCTGGGTTTACCGTGGCGGAAGGGCCTTAAACTGTGGCTCTTCCCCACCGTGCCTTTGCGGCGACTGCACCAATTTTTAGTGCGTCCCTCAGCACGTATTCCTGGATCTTGGATTGCGCCAGTCTGCAACACGCAGACGTGGATATCTCCTTGCTCTGGAAGACCAGCAAGTTTCGGGAAGACCAAAGTACGTCTTCCACCGAGTTGATGGCCCTCCAGCAGCAGATGATGTCTGTCTCGGCGTGTGTCCCTGGGAACAGCCCGTAGAACACAGAGTCCTGTGTTAGGGAGCTGCTTGGGATGAACCTCGACAACAACTAATGCATCTTCTTCCAGACCTGCCTTGCAAAGGGGCAGTCCCAAAGGAGATGGACGACAGTCTCTTCCGCACCACAGCCAACTCGGGGGCAGAGTGCCGTGTCTCTGGAACCCTGGCTGTGCATGAAGAATCTGACGGGTAGGGCCCTTCTCACCGCCAACCAAGCTACATCTTGGTGCTTGTGTGAAAGTTCTGCCGATGAGGCATTCTGCCAAACGAGTTCGACAGCCTGCTCAGGGAAACGCCCGACAGGATCTATCATCACCTTCTTTTGTAGGGCGTCCAGGACCTTGCGGCCGACCACTGCTTTATGGCCTTGTGGTCAAAGGTGTTTTTCTTGAAAAACTTTTCCCGAAGGACAGGTGCTGAGGCATGGTCCAACTGCTCGGAGCATTCCGCGGCAGCCTGGCCAGACCCATCCTTCGCAACACCGGGGACAGATAGAATCTCAGCACGTACTGACACTTGGCGTTTGCGTACCAAGGGTCTATGCACAGCTTGATGCAGCCACACACAAAGATGGCCATCAGGATGAGGGCCATGTTCGGAACGTCCTTTCCCCCCTTATTCAGAGATTTGTACATCGTGTTTCCGCGGACACGGTCCATTTTCGATCTCCAGACGAAGTGGAAGACGACTCGGGTGACTACCACGGCACAGGAGCGGGGTATGGGCCAGACCTGCGCCACGTACAACAACACCGAGAGCACCTCACTCCTGATGACCAGGTTCTTTCCTGCAATGGAGAGTGAGCGCAGCTTCCACCATCCCAGTTTACGTTTTGCTTTAGCGATACACTCCTTCCAGTTTTTGACGCACGCCCCGTCCGCTCCGAACCATATTCCCAAAACCTTCAGGTAATCTGACTTCACGGTGAAGGGAATAAAGGATCGGTTGGACCAGCTTCCAAAAAACATGGCCTCGCTTTTGCTGCGATTTACCTTCGCTCCCGAGGCCAGTTCAAACTGGTCGCAGATTGTGAGCAATCCGCAGACCGACTGTGGATCCGAGCAAAACACGGTGATGTCGTCCATGTATAGGGAGGTCTTGACCTGAGCGCCTCTGCTGCCTGTGATTGTCACCCCCCCTAATGCCCGCATCCTTCTTGATGGATGCGGCAAAGGGCTCGATACAGCACACAAACAAGACAGAGAGGGGACAGCCTTGCCTGACTCCAGATCTGATCGGAAAGCTTTCAGTTTCCCACCCGTTGATTAGAACTGTGCTACTGATGTCTGTGTACAGCAGATGGATCCAATTGCGGATACCCTCCCCAAACCCCATCTTGCAGAGCACGTCCATCAGGTATGTGTGCGATATCCTGTCAAAGGCCTTCTCCAAGTCCAAGCTGATCAAACAGGTGTCCACCCTCCTGTCCCGCACGTAGGCAATCGTATCCCTGAGTAGCGCGAGGCTATCAGAAATCTTCCTGCCGGGGACAGCGCAGTTCTGGGTGGATCACCAGCTCCAGAGCAAACTTGACCCTGTTTGTGATGACCTTCGACAGGATCTTGTAATCCACATTGAGCAGCGAAATGGGCCGCCGGTTTTTGATTTCCTCCCTCTCCCCCTTCTGCTTGTAGATGAGGGTAATGATGCCTTTCCTCATCGATTCTGAAATACTGCCGGCCAGAAGCATATCCCCGTACACTTCCAGCAGGTCTGGGCCCATTCAGTCCCACAGAGTTTTACTCGTCGCGAGGGACCGGAGGGCCTTTGTCATCTCATCCAGAGTTAGTGGGTGGTTCAGACTCTCCCGCTCACTATCGTCTAAGACCTCTGAGATAGACGACAGGAAAGACAAGGAGGCCTTGCGGTCTGTGGGCTTGACATCGTACAGCCCGGCATAGAAGGATTTGCTGATCCTCAGCATGTCGGGCTGTGACGACGTCACAGAACCGTCTTCTTCCTTTAGGCTGGTGATCACAGAGCTCGCCCTGTGTACCTTTTGGAAGAAGAAACGCGAACACGTCTCATCCTGCTCGACGGAGCGGACTCTGGAGCGGAAAATGATTTTGGAAGATTCTGAGGCAAAGAGCGAGGCTTGCTAGCCCTTCACCTCTTGGAGTTCCTCCGCGACATCGACCCTCATTGACTACAGCAGGAGCAGGTTTTACATACTCTTCTGGAGTTGGGACAATTCCCTCTGTCTCCCTCTCGCCTCCTGAACATCTTTGAGGATGAAGAACCTCTTGATGTTTGTCTTGATTGTTTCCCACCAGTGCATCGGGGAATCACAGAGGAGTTTTATGGTTCTCCAATCTTTGTAATCCCTCTTGAGTTCCTCCCCTCTAACCGTTGTACCAATGACTTTAAATTTATGCCCCTTGGTTGTTGACCCCTCTGCTAAGAGAAATAGGCCCTTTCTATCCACTATCTAGCCCCTTATAATTTTATACACCTGAATGAGGTCTTCCCTCAGCCTCTACTGTTCCAATGAAATCAAATCCAGCCTATCTAATCTGTCCTCATAGCTTAGATTCTCCACTCCCGGTAACATCCTCGTAAATCTCCTCTGTACCCTCTCCAGTGCAATCACATCCTTCCTGTAATGCGGTGATCAGAACTGCACGCAGTTCTCCAGCTTGTGGCCTAAACAATGTTTTATACATTTCAAGCATAACCTCCTTGCTCTTGTATTCTACCTAATAAAGGCGAGCAGTCTGTATGCCTTCTTAACCTTATCTACCTGGCCTGCTACCTTCAGGGATCTGTGGACCTGCACTCTAACGTCCCTTTGTTCCTCTACACTTCTGAGTATCCTACCATTTAATGTGTATTCCCTTTCCTTGTTAGCCCTCCCTAAATGCATTACCTCACTCTTCTTTGGATTAAATTCCATTTGTCACTGTTCTGCCCACCTGATCAGTTGATTGACATCTTCCTGTAGTCCGCAGCTTTCTTCTTCATTATCAACCACACAGCCGATTTTGGTATAATCTGCAAACTTATTAATCATTCCTCCTATATTGAAATCTAGATCAGTGATGTATATCACAAGAAGCAACAGACCTAGTACTGAGCCCTGCGGAACTCCACTGGAAACATCCTTCCAGTCACAAAAACACCCAACAACCATTACGCTTTGCTTCCTGTCTCTGAGCCAATTTTTGGATCCAACTTGCCACTTTGCCCTGGATTCCATGTGCTTTTACTTTTGTGACCAGTCTGCCATGTGGGACCTTATCAAAAGCTTTGCTAAAATCCATATACACTACATCATATGCACTGCCCTCATCGACCCTCCTGGTTACCTCCTCGAAAAATTCAATCAAGTTAGTTAGACATGACCTTCCCTTGATAAATCCGTGCTGACTGTCCTTGATTAATTCATGCCTTTCCAAATCAAGATTTATCCTGTCCCTCAGGATTCTTTCCAATAAGTTTTCCTCCGCCAAGGTTAGGCTGACTGGTCTGTAATTACTCTGTCTATCTCTTTCTCCCTTCTTAAACATTAGCAGTCCTCCAGTCCTCTGGCACCACACCTGAAGCCAGAGAGAATTGGAAAATGATCGTCAAAGTCTCTGCTATTTCCTCTTTTGCTTCGCCTAACAGCCTGGGATGCATTTCATCTGGGCCTGGGAACTTATCCACTTTCAAAGCTGCTAAACCCCTAAATACCTCCTCTCACTATATTTATTTCATCTAATATTTCACACCTATCCTCCTTGATAGTAGTGTCTGCATCGCCCCTCTCTTTTGTGAAAACAGATGCAATGTATTAATTGGCTCAACCGTGGCTAACAAGGGAAATTAAGGATAGTGTTAAATCCAAGGAAGAGACATATAAATTGGCCAGAAAAAGCAGCAAACCTGAGGACTGGGAGAATTTTGTAATACAGCAGAGGAGGACAAAGGGTTTAATTAGGAGGGGGGAAATAGAGTATGAGAGGAAGCTTGCTGGGCACATAAAAACTGATTGCAAAAGCTTCTATAGATATGTGAAGAGAAAAAGATTAGTGAAAACAAATGTAGGTCCCTTGCAGTCAGATTCAGGTGAATTTATAATGGGGAACAAAAAAATGGCGGACCAGTTAAACAAATACTTTGGTTCTGTTTTCACGAAGGAAGAGACAAATAACCTTCCGGAAATACTAGGGGACCGAGGGTCTAGTGAGAAGGAGGAGCTGAAGGATATCCTTATAAAGCGGAAAATTGTGTTAGGGAAATTGATGGGATTGAAGGCCGATAAATCCCCGGGGCCTGATAGTCTGCATCCCAGAGTACTTAAGGAAGTGGCCATAGAAATAGTGGATGCATTGTTGATCATTTTCCAACAGTTTATCGACACTGGATCAGTTCTTATGGACTGAAGGGTAGCTAATGTAACACCACTTTTTAAAAAAGGAGGGAGAGAGAAAACAGGTAATTATAGACCGGCTGGTCTGACATAAGTAGTGGGGAAAATGTTGGAATCAATTATTAAAGATGAAATAGCAGCGCATTTGGAAAGCAGTGACAGGATCGGTCCAGGTCAGCATGAATTTATGAAAGGGAAATCATGCTTGACAAATCTTTTAGAATTCTTTGAGGATGTAACTAGTAGAATGGACAAGGGAGAACCAGTGGATGTGGTGTATTTGGACTTTCAAAAGGCTTTTGACAAGATCCCACACAAGAGATTGGTGTGCAAAATCAAAGCACATGGTATTGGGGGTAATGTACTGACGTGGATAGAGAACTGGTTGGCAGACAGGAAGCAGAGAGTCAGGATAAACGGGTCCTTTTCAGAATGGCAGGCAGTGACTAGTGGAGTACCGCAGGGCTCAGTGCTGGGACCCCAGCTCTTTACAATATACATTAATGATTTAAATGAAGGAATTGAGTGTAATATCTCCAAGTTTGCAGATGACACTAAATTGGGTGGCGGTGTGAGCTGTGAGGAGGATACTAAGAGGCTGCAGGGTGACTTGGACAGGTTAAGTGAGTGGGCAAATGCATGGCAGATGCAGTATAATGTGGATAAATGTGAAGATATCCACTTTGGGGGCAAAAACACGAAGGTAGAATATTATCTGAATGGCAGCAGATTAGAAAAGGAGGTGCAACGAGACCTGGGTGTCATGATTCATCAGTCATTGAAAGTTGGCATGCAGGTACAGCAGGCGG
Organism: Pristiophorus japonicus; assembly: GCF_044704955.1. Lineage (NCBI taxonomy): Eukaryota > Metazoa > Chordata > Chondrichthyes > Pristiophoridae > Pristiophorus > Pristiophorus japonicus. The sequence goes on from NC_091978.1 coordinate 140,766,040, forward strand.
TGAAGAAGGAAAATGGTATGTTGGCCTTCATAGATATGGAATTTGAGTATAGGAGCAGGGAGGCCTTACTGCAGTTGTACAGGGCCTTGGTGAGGCCTCACCTGGAATATTATGTTCAGTTTTGGTCTCCTAAGCTGAGAAAGGACCTTCGTGCTATTGAGGGAGTGCAACGAAGGTTCACTAGACTGATTCCTGAGATGGCGGGACTGACATATGAGGAGAGACTGGATCAACTGGGCCTTTATACACTGGAGTTTAGAAGGATGAGAGGGGATCTCATAGAAACTTACAAGATTCTGATGGGACTGGACAGGTTAGATGCGGGAAGAATGTTCCCGATGATGGGGAGATCCAGAACCAGGGGACACAGTCTTAGGATAAGAGGTAGGCCATTTCGGACTGAGATGAAGAGAAACTTCTTCACTCAGAGAGTTGTTAACCTGTGGAATTCCCTACCGCAGAGAGTTGTTGATGCCAGTTCATTGGATATATTCAAGAGGGAGTTAGTTATGGCCCTTACGGCTAAAGGGATCAAGGGGTATGGAGAGAAAGCAGGAAAGGGGTACTGAGGGAATGATCAGCCATGATCTTATTGAATGATGGTGCAGGCTCAAAGGGCCGAATGGCCTACTCCTGCACCTATTTTCTATGTTTCTATGTCTATTAAGAACCATACGCACATCTCCTGCCTCCACACACAGATTACCCTCATGATCACTAATAGGCCTTACCCTTTCTTTAGTTATCCTCTTGTTCTTAATATATTTAAAAAACATCTTTGGGTCTTTCTTGATTTTAATTTCCAATAATTTTTCATGCTCTCGCTTTGCTTTCCTAATTTCCTATTTAATTTCACCCCTGGACTTTCTATACTCCTCTAGAGATTCTGCAGTAACTGTCATAAGTCTCCCTTTTTTTTTATCATACCCTGTATGCCCCTTGACATCCAGGGGCTCTAGATTTGTTAGTCCCACCCTTTTTCTTTAAGGGTACATATTTGACCTGAACCCTATGGATCTCCTCCTTGAATGCCTCCCATTGCTCTGACACAGATTTACCTTCAAGTAGCTGGTTCCAGTCCACTACGGCCAAATCACCTCTCAGCTTAGCAAAGTTGGCTTTAACCAATTTAGAACTTTTATTCCTGGTCTATCCTTGTCTTTTTCCATAAATACCTTAAATCTGAATTATGGTCATGAGCACCTAAATGCTCCCCCACTGATACCCCTTCCATCTCCACCTTGCATAAAAACATAAGAAATAGGAGCAGGTGTAGGTCATTTGACTCCTCGAGCCTGCTCCACCATTCAATAAGATCATGGCTGATCTGATCATGGACGCCGCTCCACTTTCCTGCCCACTCCCCCATAACCCTTTACTCCCTTATCGCTCAAAAATATGTCTATCTCTGCCTTAAATATATTCAATGACCCAGCCTCCACAGCTCTCTGGGACAGAGAATTCCACAGGTTTGCAACCCTGTGAGAGAAGAAATTTCTCCTCATCTCAGTTTTAAATGGGCGGCCCCTTATTCTAAGACTGTAGGTTAGACTTTCCACTTCTGTGCAGATCACCCAAAAATGGGCATCATTTTCAGCGTGGGCAGTAAATATGGGTTTTGAGATCGCCGGATTATCGCCTATTTTCAAAACCCTAACTTTCCATTTTTTTAAATGGGCGTTACCGCGAGCGAACTGAAATGGGACGTTAGCGTTAAATATTTTTGAGCTTCTGCCGCAAAATGTTGCTATCCAGAGCAACGGCATGGCAATGCTCATTTCCCACGTTTCCGGAGGTCAGAGGTCATCATTACATGTGCAGAGAGGGAGGGAGCAGAGAGGAACTGAAAGCGTATGTGGGTGTGGTGTGTGCTTGTTTGGCTGTTTTGGGATGTAGGAGCGAGATTTTCAACCAGTAGAAAGAATTCTGAGCAAAAATTAAGTTGTTCCCACCGAGATATTTGTGGAAATTTGGGTGTTACAATGGACAGAATGGAGGAGGCAACACAGCACGCTGTCTAGACTGACGCTGGCGAGAGCAGTGAGCTGGGAGAGGAACAATTGGGAGGACGAAAAAGAGCGAGGAGATTCTCGGACAAGGCAAATGCCTCCCTCATGCAGGAGGTTGAGTCACGCTGGGGTCAACTGACCCAAGGTGGGTGTGGAAAGCCCACCCCAAAGGCCAACCAGAAGATATGGGCCGACATAGCCGAAGTGGTCTCGTCGGCGACCAACGAGATGCATGAGGACAACCAGTGCCGCAAGCGCGGAACGACCTTATGGGATACGCCAGAGTAAGTATTACATTTATTTACATGTACTTATGTATTTGTAAGTGTAATGAGTGATTAAAATCAGATATGATGTCTTGCACTTATACCATCAGCAGGCCTTGGCCATTGGAGGGAGCAGCGTGCGGTGGCCCGGCCCGGAAATCGGCGCGGTCCCGGCCTGCAAGACCATCAGCGGGCCGGGGCCATTGGAGGGAGCAGCGTGCAGCGGCCCGGAAATCGGCGCGGTCCTGGCCTGCAAGACCATCAGCAGGCCGGGGCCATTGGAGGGAGCAGCGTGCGGTGGCCCGGCCCGGAAATCGGTGCGGTCCCGGCCTGCAAGACCATCAGCAGGCCGGGGCCATTGGAGGGAGCAGCGTGCGGCAGCATACCACTGCAGGGAGCAGCGCTTGCTGCTGCAGGAGGGCGACGGCTAGGAAGCCAGGTCGCTGATTGCAGTGCGAGCAGGCGCAGCAGGAGGGCAAAAGAGCAGCAAGAGTCCGTAGAGGGAAGTGACCAGGGCCCAGGAGAGGTGTGAATCTGGGGCCCAGAAGAGGCGAGGGCCCAGGGGCAGCACAGGCCAGCCCACACTGCGATATGTGTGCATGTTCGGTCTGTGCAGCAGAGCTAGTCTCCAGTTAGTCTTGGGTAATCCTTGCCACTGGACCAAGACCGAGCTCTATCAAGCCCTTGTGGTGGCTGGTGTGCAACGGCCACCACACGTTAAATAAATACCAAGCACAGGCATCTTCCACCCTTCACGATGTAGTTCGGGATCTGAAATATTAGGTCCTTCGTTGAAACACCTGCGAACTCATCCCTTTTTGGCGTGGAAGCAAGTCATCCGCACTTTGAGGGACTGCCTATGATGATGATGATACCGGGAATGTTGTACTCAAAGCCTGTGTTCGCGGTGTATTTCTTTAGGTAAAGAATGATAAGTTCCATAATAATCATGATTACATCTGTCAGTTATGTGTTGTATCAGTATCAGTGACAGTACCTAGCAATGATATCACACAATGATCTCATGCCATATCGTGTTGTTGTTACCTTTTACAGAAGAAGCTTTCCAAGAATAGGGCCGAGCAGAGGCGAACGGGTGGCGGGCCACCAGTCATCAGCGACCTCACCGACATCGAGGAGCGGGTGCTGGCACTTGTGGGGAGCCACCCCCGGTCGGCCACGCATGCAGCTGCAGAATCTGATGTGATGCCCCGTGAGTAAAGTATACACCATTGCGTGATGTAAAGTCAATAGATGCCACACCTACTCATATCCGACCAATAATATATGATAGATGATTGATAAAAGTGTTCTCTAAATAATGATGGCCTCATGAGAATCATTGCAATGCAGAATTTGGTGACGGTCATGAAATGTGATGTCTGTGATGATTTTGAGAGCGCTGGTGCTTTTGTCGTGCATATGCTGTGTGTAGCACTGGAATCACCTTGTGACCCTAGCACCCCCTTCTCCTCTAATAACCTAAATTGTGTTTTGCAGCTCAGCCAGCAGTGTGGCTCCAGGCAATACCACTGAGGCCAGAAGGTGGGGGTGCGGGGCCGGACTCGCTGGACGATAGGACATCTGGTCCACCGATTCTCGCCCGTGGATCTGCTGGGTCCATTCTTCACAGATGACAGTGCGGACTTTGAGGAGCCTGCATCGCCAGGCTCCATAACACATTCAACCCCAAGGACATCTAGTGCTCCTGTGGCCATTCCCACCTCCACCGTGGAGGTACCGGGCCCAAGCACGTCGGCATAGGGCACCCCAGATGTCTCCAGGATGGCGCCAAACCAAGCGGAGGTTGGTTAGACGCGGCAGGTCTGCTCCACAAGCTGCAGATCTGACCAGGGACATGGTAGACTTGTCCAGGAGAAGTGTTGACATAGGTCAGCATATCCTACAGTCAATGGGGGCATAACCCATCAGCTGGCCAGCATATCCACCACCATGAGCGAGACGTGCCATGCATGGAGGAGGCCCTGGAGGTGATAGCCAGGAACACTGGTGGCAGAGGCCTCCCAGTGGTCCCGGAGCGCAGCACTGTACCCCAAGTTGCTGCACTCACATTGCCAAAGACACGAGAGCCAGGAGGAAGATCTTGCTTCTGGCTCGGAGCACATTCCCACCTCGGGACCATCCTCTCCCGTATCCGACCAACCACCGGTTCTGCTGTCATCACCCCTAATGAAGCAGCACCTGAGAAGTTCCTCGGCCAGGCAGCGTGGACTCAGGTGGGGAAGAGGAATGGTAGAGGTGGGGAGAAGGGGGGGGGAAGGAAAGTGAGGTGCATGGCCGCAAGTGATGGCTTGGTAATATTTCCATGTTGTTGTAGCAACTTTGTTGGGAGAGTTGAGGGAAAGGGGGTGGGGGCTACCTTGTTAATACCTTTGTAATACAGCAGAGGAGAACAAAGGGTTTAATTAGGAGGGGGAAAATACTGTATGAGAGGAAGCTTGCTGGGAACATAAAAATTGACTGCAAAAGCTTCTATAGATATGTGAAGAGAAAAAGATTACTAAAAACAAACGTAGGTCCCTTGCAGTCAGATTCAGGTGAATTTATAATGGGGAACAAAGAAATGGCGGACCAATTTAACAAATACTTTGGTTCTGTTTTCATGAAGGAAGACACAAATGACCTTCCGGAAATACTAGGGGACCGAGGGTCTAGTGAGAAGGAGGAACTGAAGGAATATCCTTATAAAGCGGAAAATTGTGTTAGGGAAATTGATGGGATTGAAGGACGATAACTCCCCGGGGCCTGATAGTCTGCATCCCAGAGTACTTAAGGAAGTGGCCATAGAAATAGTGGCTGCATTGGTGATCATTTTCCAACAGTCTATCGATTGTGGATCAGTTCCTATGGACTGGAGGGTAGCTAGTGTAACACCACTTTTTTAAAAAGGAGGGAGAGAGAAAACGGGTAATCATAGACCGGTTAGCCTGACATCAGTAGTGGGGAAAATGTTGGAATCAATTATTAAAGATGAAATAGCAGCGCATTTGGAAAGCAGTGAAAGGATCGGTCCAAGTCAGCATGGATTTATGAAAGGGAAATCATGCTTGACAAATCTTCTGGAATTTTTTGAGGATGTAACTAGTAGAGTGGACAACGAGAACCAGTGGATGTGGTGTATTTGGACTTTCAAAAAGCTTTTGACAAGGTCCCACACAAGAGATTGTTGTGCAAAATCAAAGCACGTGTTATTGGGGGTAATGTACTGACGTCGATAGAGAATTGGTTGGCAGACAGAAGCAGAGAGTCGGGATAAACGGGTCCTTTTCAGAATGGCAGGCAGTGACTAGTGGAGTACTGCAGGGCTCAGTGCTGGGACCCCAGCTCTTTACAATATACATTGATGATTTAGATGAAGGAATTGAGTGTAATATCTCCAAGTTTGCAGATGACACTAAACTGAGTGGCGGTGTGAGCTGTGAGGAGGACACTAAAAGGCTGCAGGGTGACTTGGACAGGTTAAGTGAGTGGGCAAATGCATGGCAGATGCAGTATAATGTGGATAAATGTGAGGTTATCCACTTTGGGGGCAAAAACACGAAGGCAGAATATTATCTGAATGGCGGCAGATTAGGAAAAGGGGAGGTGCAATGAGACCTGGGTGTCATGGTTCATCAATCATTGAAAGCTGGCATGCAGGTACAGCAGGCGGTGAAGAAGGCAAATGGTATGTTGGTCTTCATAGCTAGGGGATTTGAGTATCGGAACAGGGAGGTCTTACTGCAGTTGTACAGGGCCTTGGTGAGGCCTCACCTGGAATATTATGTTCAGTTTTGGTCTCCTAATCTGAGGAAGGACATTCTTGCTATTGAGGGAGTGCAGCGCAGGTTCACCAGACTGATTCCCGGGATGGCGGGACTGACATATGAGGAAAGACTGGATCAACTGGGCTTTTATACACTGGAGCTCAGAAGGATGAGATGGGATCTCTTAGAAACTTACAAGATTCTGATGGGACTGGACAGGTTAGATGCAGGAAGAATGTTCCCGATGATGGGGAAATCCAGAACCAGGGGACAGAGTCTTAGGATAAGGGGTAGGCCATTTAGGACCGAGATGAGCAGAAACTTCTTCACTGAGAGAGTTGTTAACCTGTGGAATTACTTACTGCAGAGAGTTTTTGATGCTAGTTCATTGGATACATTCAAGAGGGAGTTCGATATGGCCCTTATGGCTAAAGGGATCAAGGGGTATGGAGAGAAAGCAGGAAAGGGGTACTGAGGGAATGATCAGCTGTGATCTTATTGAATGGTGGTGCAGGCTCGATGGGCCGATTGGCCTAGTCCTGCACCTATTTTCTATGTTTCTATGTTGGTCTACATTTGTGTTCTGTGCTCTTGGAAATTTTGACCATTTGATTGATGTAAATGTGATAAATGTGCTAAATTTGTTGTGGGGTGGGGTGTGGTGTTTTTTTATAGTGGACAGTGTGAGGTCATGCACTTTGGCAGAAAAAAATCAAAGAGCAAGTTATTATTTAAATGGAGAAAGATTGCAAAGTACAGCAGGACCTGGGGGTAGTTGTGCATGAAACACAAAAGGATAGTATGCAGGTACAGCAAGTGATCAGGAGGCCAATGGAATCTTGGCCTTTATTGCAAAGGGGATGGAGTATAAAAGCAGGGCAGTCTTGCTACAGTTATACAGGGTATTGGTGAGGCCACACCTGGGATACTGCATGCAATTTTGGTTTCCATATTTACGAAAGGATATACTTGCTTTGGAGGCAGTTCAGAGAAGGTTCATTAGGTTGATTTCGGAGATGAGGGGGTTGACTTACGAGGAAAGGTTGAGTAAGTTGGGCCTCTACTTATTGGAATTCAGAAGAATGAGAGGTGATCTTATCGTATAAAATTATGAGGGGGCTTGACAAGGTGGATGCAGAGAGAATATTTCTGCTGATAGGAGAGACTACAGCTAGAGGGCATAATCTTAGAATAATGGGCCGACCATTTAAAACAGAGATGAGGAGAAATTTCTTCTCTCAGAGGGTTGTAAATCTGTGGAATTCGCTGCCTGAGAGAGCTGTGAGAGCTCTGGAAGCTGGGACATTGAATAAATTTAAGACAGAAATAGACAGTTTCTTAAATGAAAATGGGATAAGGGGTTATGGGGAGCAGGCAGAGAAGTGAACCTGAGTCCATGATCGGATCAGCCATGATCTTATTGAATGGCAGAGCAGCTCGAGGGGCCGTATGGCCTACTCCTGCTCCTATTTCTTATGTTCTTATAATTATGATTTCACACAAATGTTCGGATTAAATGTTTTTTATTTAACATAACCTTGTTGTGCATTGTCTCAGATAGCTGCACCATTATACACTGGTGATTCCTTAACATGAAAGGGTATAATTAAAGTTAACTTGAATCAACTTAAACTTTAACTGTCACCAAGGTGATGCACACCACAGCAATGTTGCAGCTCTGTAAATACCAACAACGTTCTTTCAAGCAAAGCGCTCATTTATGAGCTGCTGATGTAAGAGACTTACAACTATGTAGCAACCATGGGCCTTTACCTGCAGTATAGAGGAGGGCGGAGGCATGGTTTCAGCGTCAGCCTGATTGTCTGGCCCGAGGTCAGCGTCCACCTCCTCATCCTCCTCTTCCTCTCTCTCCTGAGGTGGACCGTCAGTCCCTTCTGGCAATTCTTGTCCTCTCCTGATAGCCAAGTTGTGCTGCATGGAGCACACCACCACGAATTGAGCTGCCTGCTCAGGGTGGTATTGTAGCTTGCCTCCTGAATTGTCCAGGCATCTAAAGCGCTGCTTAAGCACTCCAATGGTTTTCTCGATGATATTGCGTGTGGCTCTGTGGCTCTCGTTTTATCGCTTCTCGGTTTCTGTGTGGGTGTTACGCAGGAGGCTTATCAGCCAGGTGGCGAGGCCACATCCTTTGTCACCAAGCATCCAGCATTGACCTTGTGGCTGATTGGTAAACATGTCAGATACAACGCTCTCACACAGGATGTGAGCATCATGGATGCTGCCAGGAAATTTGGCAATCACTGCCATAATTATTTGCTGGTGATCAACAGCGAGTTACACATTCAGGCAGTGGAATCCCTTTCGGTTCCTAAAAACCTCTGCATCCTGAAAAGATGCCTACACCTTGGGGATGATAGCAATTTGGTAGAATCCTAAAGCCCTCTCAGTCTGAGCCTCCATGGTCATAGGGATGCTGATAAAGTCCATCCTGCGTGCGTAAAGGGCTTCAGTGACCTGTCGAATGCAGCAATGTGTGGCATGCTGAGATATACTGCAAATATCACCAGCTGAGGCCTGAAAGGAACCCGTGCGTAGAACGAAAGTGCCGCGGTGATCTTGACCTCGACGGACAGTGCGATCCTGATGGTGCTGGCAGGTTGCAGATCTCCCCTGTTGAGCTGGCATACCTCACTGATCACCTCTTTGTGGAAGTGCAGTCTCCTAAGGCAAGTGTTATCGGACAAGTTGAGATAAGACTGCTTTTCCCTTTAAGTGTTAGGGGTGTAAGGTCTGGTCCTCCTCATCAATCTGGCACATCTTAGATTGGGCACATAATACTGTTGAATATATCTTCTCCCATTTCTAGTCTGCAGCATGTGCGTGGTCAGCAACACAGGCTGAGAAATGACAGGCCCCATTCCAATAACTATCAGTATTATACCTATTGTTCACAAGCAATAAGTTTCCCCACTAAAGACACCTAAACTAAATTCCAATCGTCCACAGTATGGTAAGATGTTTGTTCAGATGTTCACATCACCTTAAAAGAACTCCAGAGTATAGCAAAACTCCCCAGAAGTTGAAGCAGCCTTTTAAATGAAGTGACCTGCGATTTACAAAATGGCGTCCATGCCACTGTGATTAGTTCAGGTGAGAGCAACTTTTTCACAGCGTTTTTTTCGGCGAGCGATATTTTCGGCGATATGTGTGCGAGGTGCCAAAAGTAACGCTCGGCGATATTTTGGGCGTTAGTTTCCGCAAATGTGATCTTTATGAAGAAAAAAAAGTGGCCGGGCGGTATTATTAAATCTCGGTGTTCATTAAATGCCGAAAGTAACGCTGGGAGATATTATAGGCGTTGGTTTCGCCCATTCTGATCTTGCTGCCAAAAAAGTGGGCAGGCGGTATTATTTTTTATAGGTGTTAAATATATGCCGAAAGTAACGCTCGGCGACAAGTGACCAAGAAATGGGCGTTAGTTTCTACTTTGTGGCTAAATGGGCGATATATGAGCATTATATCTCATTTCAGTGTTAAAATGGACGTTAAGTGGGCGGTATGCATGCAAAAATAATGGAAAGTCTAGCCCCATGTCCCCTAGTTTTAGTTTCCCCTATGAGTGGAAATATCCTCTCTGCATCCACCTTGTCGAGCCCCCACATAAATTTATAAGTTTCAATAAGATCACCTCTCAGTCTTCTAAACTCCAATGTGTATAGGCCCAACCTACTCAACCTATCATCATAAGTCAAACCCCTCATCTCCGGAATCAACCTAGTGAACCTTCTCTGAACAGCCTCCAATGCAAGTATATCCTTCCTTAAATATGGTGACCAAAACTGTATGCAGTACTCCAGGTGTGGCCTCACCAACACCCTGTACAGTTGTAGCAGGACTTCTCTGCTTTTATACTCTATCCCCCTTGCAATAAGGGCAACATTCCATTTGCCTTCCTGATTACTTGCTGTACCTGCATACAAACTTTTTGTGTTTCATGCACAAGGACCCCAGGTCCCTTTGTACTGCAGCACTTTGCAATTTTTCTCCATATAAATTAGAATTTGTTTTTCTATTTTTTCTGAAAAAGTGGATACCTCACATTTTCCAACATTATACTCCATCTGCCAAATGTTTGCCCACTCATTTAGCCTGTCTACATCCCTTTGCAGATTTGTTATGTCCTCCTCACAATTTGCTTTCACACCCACCTTTGTATCATCAGCAAATTTGGCTACATTACACTTGGTCCCTTCATCCAAGTCATTAATATAGAATGTAAATTGTTGAGGGCCCAGCAGCGATCCCTGCAGCACACCAGTAGTTACTGTTTGCCAACTGGAAAATGACCAATTTATCCCGACTCTGTTTTCTGTTAGTTAGCCAATCCTCTATCCATGCTAATATATTACCCCCAACACCGTGAACATTTATCTTGTGCAGTAACATTTTATAGAAACATAGAAAATAGGTGCAGGAGTAGGCCATTCAGCCCTTCGAGCCTGCACCACCATTCAATATGATTATGGCTGATCATTCACCTCAGTACCACTTTCCTGCTTTCTCTCCATACCCCTTGATCCCTTTAGCCGTAAGGGCCATATCTAACTCCCTCTTGAATAGATCCAATGAACTGGCATCAACGACTCTCTGCGGCAGGGAATTCCACAGGTTAACCACTCTCTGAGTGAAGAAATTTCTCCTCATCTCAGTCCTAAATGGCCTACCCCTTATCCTAAGACTGTGTCCCCTGGTTCTGGACTTCCCCAACATCGGGAACATTCTACCCACATCTAACCTGTCCCGTCCCGTCAGAATCTTATATGTTTCTATGAGATCCCCTCTCATCCTTCTAAACTCCAGCGTATAAAGGCCCAGTTGATCCAGTCTCTCCTCATATGTCAGTCCAGTCATCCCTGGAATCAGTCTGGTGAACCTTCGCTGCACTCCCTCAATAGCAAGAACGTCCTTCCTCAGATTAGGAGACCAAAACTGAACACAATATTCCAGGTGAGGCCTCACCAAGGCCCTGTACAACTGCAGTAAGACCTCCCTGCTCCTATATTCAAATCCCCTAGCTATGAAGGCCAGCATGCCATTTGCCTTCTTCACCACCTGCTGTACCTGTATGCCAACTTTCAATGACTGATGAACCATGACACCCAGGTCTCGTTGTACCTCCCCTTTTCCTAATCTGCCGCCATTCAGATAATATTCTGCCTTCGTGTTTTTGCCACCAAAGTGGATAAGCTCACATTTATCCACATTATACTGCATCTGCCATGCATTTGCCCACTCATCTAATCACCCTGCAGCCTCTTAGCATCCTCCTCACAGCTCACACCGCCACCCAGTTTAGTGTCATCTGCAAACTTGGAGATATTACACACTATTCCTTTGTCCAAATCATTAATGTATATTGTAAAGGGCCGGGGTCCCAGCACTGAGCCTTGCGGCACTCCACTAGTCACTGCCTCCCATTCCGAAAAGGACCTGTTTATCCTGACTCTCTGCTTCCTGTCTGCCAACCAATTCTTTATCCACATCAGTACATTACCACCAATACCATGTGCTTTGAGTTTGCACACCAATCTCTTATGTGGGACCTGGTCAAAGGCCTTTTGAAAGTCCAAATACATCACATCCACTGGTTCTCCCTTGTCCACTCTACTAGTTACATCCTCAAAAAATTCCAGATTTGTCAAGCATGATTTCCCTTTCACAAATCCAAGCTGACTTGGACCGATTCTGTCACTGCTTTCCAAATGCGCTGCTATTTCATCCTTAATAATTGATTCCAACATTTTCCCCACTACTGATGTCAGGCTAACCGGTCTATAATTACCCGTTTTCTCTCTCCCTCCTTTCTTAAAAAGTGGTGTTACACTAGCTACCCTCCAGTCCATAGGAACTGATCCAGAGTTGATAGACTGCTGGAAAATTACCACCAATGCATCCACTATTTCTATGGCCACCTCCTTAAGTACTCTGGGATGCAGACAATCAGGCCCCGGGGATTTGTCGGCCTTCAATCCAATCAATTTTCCTAACACAATTTCCTGCCTAATAATGACATCCTTCAGTTCCTCCTTCTCACTAGATCCTTGGTCCCCTAGTACATCCGGAAGGTCATTTGTGTCTTCCTTCGTGAAGACAGAACCAAAGTATTTTTTCAATTGGTCTGCCATTTCTCTGTTACCCATTATTAATTCACCTGAGTCTGACTGCAAGGGATCTACGTTTGTCTTCACTAATCTTTTTCTCTTCACATATCTATAGAAGCTTTTGCAGTCCGTTTTTATGTTCCTTGCAAGCTTCCTCTCGTACTCTATTTTCCCACTCCTAATTAAACCCTTTGTCCTCCTCTGCTGAATTCTAAAGTTCTCCCAGTCCTCAGGTTTGCTGCTTTTTCTGGCCAATTTATATGCCTCTTCTTTGGATCTAACACTATCCTTAATTTCCCTTGTTAGCCACGGTTGAGCCACCTTCCCTGTGTTATTTTTACTCCAGACAGGGATGTACAACTGTTGAAGTTCATCCATGTGATCTATAAATGTTTGTCATTGCCTATCCACCGTCAACCCTTTAAGTATCATTTGCCAGTCTATTCTAGCCAATTCACGCCTCATGCCGTTGAAGTTAGCTTTCCTTAAGTTTAAGACCCTAGTTTCTGAATGAATTGTGTCACTCTCCATCTTACTAAAGAATTCTACCATATTATGGTCACTCTTCCCTAAGGGGCCTCGCACAACAAGATTGCTAATTAGTCCCTTCTCATTACACATCACCCAGTCTAGGATGGCCAGCTCTCTAGTTGGTTCCTCGACATATTGGTCAAGAAAACCATCCCTAATACACTCCAGGAAATCCTCCTCTACCGCATTTCTACCAGTTTGGTTAGCCCAATCTATATGTAAATTAAAGTCGCCCATGATAACTGCTGTACTTTTATTGCACACATCCCTTATTTCTTGTTTGATGTTGTCCCCCACCTCACTACTAGTGTTTGGTGGCCTGTACACAACTCCCACCAGCGTTTTCTGCCCTTTGGTATTCCTTTATGTGGCACTTTATCGAATGCCTTCTGGAAATACACCACATCCACTGGTTCCACCTTATCCACCCTGCTCGTTACATCCTCAAAGAACTCCAGCTAATTTGTCAAACATGATTTCCCTTTCATAAAACCATGCTGACTCTGCTTGATTGAATTATGCTTTTCCAAATGTCCGCTACTGCTTCCTTAATAATGGACTCCAGCATTTTCCCAACGACAGATGTTAGGCTGACTGGTCTATAGTTTCCTGCTTTTTGTCTGCCTCCGTTTTTAAATAGGGGCGTTACATGTGCGGTTTTCCAATCTGCTGGGATCGCCCCAGAGTCCAGGGAATTTTGGTAGATTACAACCAATGCATCCACTATCTCTGCAGCCACTTCTTTTAAGACCCTAGGATGTAAGCCATCAGGTGCAGGGGACTTGTCCGCCTTTAATCCCATTATTTTACCGAATACTACTTCATTAGTGATAGTGATTGTATTAAGTTCCTCCCTCCCTATAACCCCTTGATTATCCACTATTGGGATGTTTTTAGTGCCTTCCACTGTGAAGACCGATACAAAATATTTGTTCAATGTCTCTGCCATTTCCCTGTTCTCCATTATTAATTCCTCTAGGGGACCGCCATTTACTTTAGCCACTCTTTTCATTTTTATGTACCTGTAGGAACTCTTAGGGCCCGAACTTGGTCAACGGCAAGGCCCACCCAAGTGCCGCCCACAGGACCGCCAAGAGACCTGGTGGTACTTTACCAGGAAGATTCCTCTAAAAGATATGCCAGTACCGCCCGACGTGCATTCAGATAAAGAGCTTTTAAATTTGTTTTTTTTAACAATTTTTTCCTGCTTTGACCCCACTTTCTGATTCACCTTTATGTTTATACAGTCTCTTCCTTCTTGGCACACTCTGGTTTTCATTTCCACCAGTGCTACCCTGCTCTACTGCCTGCTCCTTATTCTTTAACTTTTAAAATTTTCACTCACGTGAATCCTCCCCCCCACTAATTAGTTTAAAGCCCTCTCTACAGCCCCAGTTATTTGATTCGCCAAGACCCTAGTCCCAGCACGGTCTAAGTGGAGCCGGCCGAATGGAACAGCTCCCTCTTACCCAGTACTTGTGCCAGTGTCCCACGAACCAAAACCCATTTCTGCCACAGCAGTTTCTGAGCCTCAGCAGAACCTCTTTCTTTGTCGTATCTATGTCGTTCTACCCATGTGGACCACAACTGGATATTCCCCCTCCCATTCCAAGTTCCTCTCCAGACCTGAGGAGATGTCCTTAACTCTGGCACCGGGCAGGCAACACAGCCTTCGGGACTCACGCTCTCGGTTACAGAGAATCTTATATATCCCCCTAATGATACAGTCCCCTACCAGTACAACGTTTCTTTTTACTCCCCCACCTGACCCTTGGTACTGTGGTCAGTTTGCTCATCCTCCCTGCAGTCCCTGCTCTCATCCACATAGGGAGTAAGAACCTCAAACCTGTTAAACAAGAGCAAGGGCTGAGGCTCCATCCACAACTCCATCCTGAGTCCACATACCTTCCTCACTCATAGTCACACCCTCCTGTCCCTGACCACGGATCGAATTTGAATTAATTACTCTAAATGGTGTGACCAGCTCCTGGATCGCGGGATCCAGGTAACTCTCCCACTCCCTGATGTGTCGTAGTGTCCGCAGCTCGGACTTCAGCTCATCAACACGGAGTCGAAGTTCCTCGAGCTGCAGACACTTGCTGCAGATGTGGTCGCTGTGGATCTCAATGGTGTCCAGCAGCTTCCACATGTTACAGCAGTGATACATCATCTGCCCTGCCATCTCTAATGTATTTAATTAATTAGATTAGAAGAGAAAAGAAAACAAGAGAAAGGAAGGATTAATTTCTGTACAACAAAGTCCCACAAACAATAAATGCTATAAATTATCAGTATTTTTTTTTGGTATTGTTGGTAGAGGGATAATTGTTCGCCAGGATACTGGGAGACTACCTGCACTCTTTTGCATCCACCTGAACAGACAGACGGAGCCTCGGTTTAATTTGAAAGCTAGCACCCTGATAATGCAGGACTCCCTCAGTACAGTAATGACATTTCAAGCCTAGATTATAAACAGTAGGGCCAATTTCACTCTCTTGCATTTCCAGTGGGGGTGCAGAAATCTTACTGTTTTCTTTATCATTCTGGAGCCCCCTAGTCTGTACATTAACTTGAGTAACTTCAAGCCTTAGATATATCACTCATTTTATTTATATCAAGGGTTGCTGGTGATGCGGGTTGGTCTGGCAGCAGCTGGGAGAGGAGAGGTGGAGGATGGCTGATCCTTTAGGTGTAGAACCTTTGTCATAACACAGTTCTCGTGGGATAGAGGGTCTTGGCATTTTTTTCTTTTTGGGACTGGTAGACCGACCGTGTATTTCCAGGATTTTCTTTTTCCATTTCAGACCTCCTGCACCTTCAGGTACTTTTTTCTGTTTTCCCTATCATCTAACCTTTTCCCATGTATAAGCCACTCCTGCTCCTTACACAAACGTTAATTCTTTCAAGGGCCAATACTACAACAACAACTTGTATTTATATAGCGCCTTTATTGTAATAAAACATCCCCAGGCGCTTCAGAGGAGCATTATAAAACAAAATTTGACACCGAGCCACATAAGGAGATATAAAGCAGAAAAGAGGTAGGTTTTAAGAAGCGTCTTGAAGGAAGAAATAGAGGTAGAGAGGTGGTGAGGTTGAAGGAGGGAATTCCAGAGCTTAGGGCCTAGGCAGCTGAAGGTATGGCCACCAATAGTTGAGTGATTAAAATCGGGGATGAGCAAGACGGCAGAATTAGAGGAGCGCAGATATTCGGAGGGTTGTAGGGCTGGAGGAGGTCACAGGGATAGGGAGGGGCAAGGCCATGGAGGGATTTGAAAACATGGATGAGAAATTTAAAATTGAGTCGTTGCTTAACTGGGAGCCAATGTAGGTCAGCGAGCACAGAAGTGATGGGTGAACAGGACTTGGTGTGAGTTAGGACATGGGCAGCAGAGTTTTTGATGACCGCAAGTTTATAGAGGACAGAGATGGGAGGCGTTAGAATAGTCAAGTCTAGAGGTAACAAAGGCATGGATAAGGGTTTCAGCAGCAGATGAGCTGAGGTAGGGGTGGAGTCAGGCGATGTTACAGAGGTGGAAATAGGTGGTCTTAGTGATGGTGCAGATATGTGATCAGAAGCTCATTTCAGGGTCAAATGGGACAGCAAGGTTGCGAACTGGCACAAGTACATATTGGGACACTTCACACGATTTTAAAATTAAGATTGATGTCTTTCTATTGCCTCACTAAGATGATACTTCATATCAGCTAACAGTTTTCTATTGAAGGTCATTTAACCCATTAACTCCCTCTCTGTGATTGGAGTATCTGGTGTTTCTCACTCCAACATCTTTTTGTAACCCTATTATGGATTTTTAAAATCTTTGTTTTCAGCTCTGATGAAGGGTACTAACCTAAAATGTTCACTTGTCCTCACCCTTTACAGATACAGGTGACCTGCTGTGAATTTACAGAATGTTCTGCTTTATTTTAGATTTCCAGCATTTTGCGTCTTTTTTCTTTTTATTTAGAACTCATTGCTGATTGTTTTAATGCATGTGCACTGCCAATTGATTACAACCATTGATGCGAGAAGATTGGAGTCATGGAGATGAAGGGAGGTACTGGTGACTGTTGTCATTTACAACAGAAAGCAATTTGGATTCGGACTGAACAATCTATAAATGTCACAGAAATATTAATTTTCAATCTTGTATTGCACAGTAACAAGTAGAGGTCCACATAATGAAATAAAGCAACAACTGTTTTAGACTTTTCTGGCCTTTTTAATTCTAATTTTAACACATAATGAGAATGATCTGTGCCAAGAAATTGGGTCGCACAGCATAAATTTTCAGGCGCGCTTCAATTTCTAGGCCCTAATCTATTAGATAAACGAAAACAACATTTAAAGTAGAATATTGTAACATCAGGACATAGTGGAAATATTTTATTATGTTACATACCAACCATTTGAGAAAGGGCTATAGTTTAACTTGATATTTTGTAATAAGGATCCTCCTAGCCCTAAATGATTACTAAGCAATGAGAAGCACTGAAGAGAATAACTGCCAAAATAATATGCTAGGAGCTGTTAATAGTTGTAGAGCAACTACTGAGTACAATGCCCAACACAGTGATACAAATAAAGGTGCAGCGTATGCTAGGATTCTAAGGGGTAATTTTATAAGATGGCACTATCTGGATATGGAGCCTCATCCACCAGAAACACATTCTGGGAGCTCAGGCATGACCTTCCCCCATGATTTTCTTTTAATTATTGTGGGGCCAAGCACCTCAATTCCCAGTATGTCCTCCCAGTGGGCGAAGTTCAATCCCAGGAGAGCAAATTTGTAAAATTACTCATCTAGCCTTTCCTACCATGCACTGCTGCTAATCTCATGCTGTCAACATCTTGTAGTTTTTTTCCTTCCACTTTTCCATTTTTCTGTGTTCAGCTTATTTTATTTATGCAAGATGTCCACATTGTCCAAATGAATCATATGGAAAATACATGCTCAGACCTGCATCTATCCTAATTAGAATAAAGAATTCAGTAGGTAATATCCTATCATTGCAGTTCCATTGAGAGCACGTCTAAGTCAGATCAGCAAACTAGAGCTGGAATGCATTAAAAACAGTAATCTTTGCACACAACCTAGTATAATTTCACACGACTCCTAACCCACTCAGCTGAATTCATTCTGATTGGAGCCAGCAACTCAGCTGTCTGCAGGCATATCGGGCGGTAAACAGAATTTCTTCATAGGATAAGAAAGAGCACATTTTAGTTACTGTTCCAAAACAGCAAGATATCTCATAGTTGAGATTGTATCATGAATTGTTTGAGCTTTGTGCTTGTGGTTTATCAGAGAATATCAATCCCTTGATATATTATTGTCCTGTAATCAATTCTAGACTCTGTGTCACATCTACATTACATAAAAAGAATTGAAATTCCAAGGGGTTTCCCCTGCTCTGTCACTGTAACTTTGGCTAAAACAGGATTTCTGTGGAACTTCTGTTGAGGAAATTCATCTGCATAAAAATCTAATGAAAAGTGAAATGTGATGGCAGCAACAACAACTTGTATTTATATGATGCCTTTAATGTAGTAAAACGTATGAAAGAGCCTCACAGTAGCATAACCAGAAAAAATTGTCACCAAGCCAAAAAAGGAAACGTTAGAACAGCTGACCAAAAGCTTGGTCAAAGAGCTAAGTTTTAAGGAGTGTCTTAAAGGAGGAGAGCGGTAGTGAGTCGGGGAGGTTTAAGGAGGGAATTCCTAAGTTTAGGGCCGCCAATGGTGTGACAATGGAAATCAGGGATGCACAAGAGGTCAGAATTGGAGGAACACAGAGTTATCAGAGGGTTGTAGGGCTGGAGGAGATTACAGAGATAGGGAGGGGCTAGGCCATGTAGGAATTTGAACACAAGGATGAGAATTTTAAATTCGAGGCATTGCTGGTCCGGGACCCAGTGTAGGTCAGTGAGCACTGGGGTGATGGGTGAATAGGTCTTGGTACGAGTCAGGATACAGGCAGCAGAATTTTGGATGATCTCAAGCTTATGGAGGGTGAAAAATGGGAGGCCGGCAAGGAGAGCATTGAAATAATCGAGTCCGGAGATAACAAAAAGCATGGATGAGAGTTTTAGCAGCAGGTAGGCTGAGGCGGGGCAGAGATATTACGAAGGTGGAAGTAGGCGGTGTTGGTGATGGAGAGGATATGGGGTCAGAAGCTCAGCTCAGGACAAATAGGAGGCCGAGGTTGCGAACTGTCAGGTTCAGCTTGAGACAATCGCCAGGAAGGGATGGAACTACAGTGGCTATGGTCTTCCCAATGTTTAATTGTTAGAAATTTCTACTCATCGAGGACTGGATTTCAGACAAGCAGCCTGACGACATAGAGGCAGTGGAGGGGCCGAGATAAGTGGTGGTGTCCTAGGTGCCGTCAGCATACATGTGGAACCTGACACTGTTTTTAGATTATGTCACCTAGGGGAAGTACGTAACTGAGAAATAAGAGAGGTAATTTTACAAATTCACATTCCTGGTGCACTGGGAGTACATTACAACTAACGAGTAGAAATGCTAGCTCAAAATGTCTTTGTGTTTTCAGTTGGCAGAGCTCTGTGCAAGAGTATGATACCAATTACCAGAAAATCTAGCCCTGTTGATCTTTCATTGTGCTGCATGCAGTACAGCACAGCAAATTAAATTCACTGTGCTGCTTCAGAATAGTGTGTAATCTGTGGATATTCAACATGTTTGAACTCTGTTGATTTTGTAAGAATTCTCTGAAGCAAAATATGTGATTGTTTCATCAAAAAAGGAGCAAAAGCCAGGTCATTATGTTTAACTTCATATAATGATCTATCATTATATAGCTATCAAGGTTTCTGCATTAACTGTATTGCATAATTAATATCATGTGCTTTGAGAATTTGTTGAAAAAGCATAATGCTCGCATTGATTTGGTGTACAGCACTCCCTTCTTTTAAGCTCAAAATAGACAAGAAATCAATTTCCTAAGCACACCCCCAGCTCTTAGAAGTTAATGCTCTCATTGTTCCTAGCATTGCTGCATTTCTTTTAGAAAAAAAACATGGAAAAGATACCAGGATTATGATGAGAGTTAGGAATTTGTATTTCCAAAAGGATTCTAGATCTGAACTGCTCAGGATAAGCCTTTCAGGTAGTTCTTTAACATTTTGGGCTGATTATGTTTTTAATAAAATTGCATTTCCATTCCTTGTCTCCCTGCACCATGCACCATTTCCAGTCAGGAGACCAAGAAGGCAACCTCCTTCAAGGTTTTGGCCAAAGTGTTGGAAGGACTGTGGCATAGCATTTTCTGAATTCAATGCCGTACACAAACACTGATATTGAAAGTCCCTTAAATCGTCTAACTCCAGTGAAATGAATGCCACATATTGCAGGTAAAATATCCTGCAGTTGCTGCATTACATTCCTCATAAACAAAAAAAAATCCTTGTCAAAAATACAATGATGTCCGCTTTAATGCCAGAGCGTATATGCATGGTATTCAGGTTTAAAAAGCCCAACAACAAATGGTTAACACTAAAGGAGCCAAAATTGCCCCTTTTTATAGCATTGTTAGCGCTTTTGGGAGGCACTAATGGGGATTTATTGCCCGGGAGCGGGCGGCGAAAGTGACCCGCCTGGAATTTCCCCTGGGTTCCAGCGAGCGAAAATGGGTTTGCCGCTTACTTTTTTCCCCGGGCAGGGGCGCACATAGCGATAATGTCATCGCCATGCGCGCTGACCCTTTATCATCCCATGCCGACCCCTTTGCGCCCCGCAGAGGAAAGTAGTCCCACGGGACGTGAGATTTGCGTGGGGCAATGCCAACGACAGCTTCGCGGGTCACAAAGCTGGTGTGGCTTGGGGGCCTTGCACCACAGCAGGCATCTTTTTTTTATCGGCCAACTTGGCAGGCGGCCCGACAATGCTGGCTGCTGGTTCAGCCGGGCCGGCAACATGCAACCCCGCACCCCCTCTTGGGTGCTGGGCCACTAGCCCGGCCGAAAGCCTCCCTGGTGGCTCAGTGGACACCAGGAAAGCGGCTGCAGAGTTCGCAGCGACCCTCCCCTTTAAAAGGGAGAGACGTTGTGACGTGTCAGCGCGAGGCTGAGCCTTGCATCCTGTTTCCGTCACGCTAACACCGCCATGCGGAGGCGAATCACGCATCCGATATCACCCCGCATATATTTTTCAGACAAAGATCCCAATTCAGCAGCCCATCTCGCCTGGGAAGTGGAGGGAGGGGTGGAAGGGAGGGACAGAAGGGAAGGGAGGTAAGGGAGGGAAGGAAGTGAGGGAGGGAAGGAAAGGAAGGAAGGGAAAGTGGGAAGGAAGGCAGGAAAGGAAGGGGTAGGAAGGAAAGAAAAGAAAGAAGGGAGGGATAGAAGGGGAACGAGGGAAGTAGGGAGGGAAGGAAGCAAGGTAAGGAAGGGGAAGGAAGGAAGGAAGGAAAGGATGGGAAGGAAGGAAGGAAACATAGAAAACAGGAGCACACGAAGGCCATTCGGCCCTTCGAGCCTGCACCGCCATTCAATATGATCATGGCTGATCCTCTATCTCAACACCATATTTCCACTTTCTCTCTATACCCCTTGGTGCCTTTTGTGTCTAGAAATCTATCTATTTCCTTCTTAAATATATTCAGTGACTTGGCCTCCATAGCCTTCTGTGGTAGAGAATTCCACAGGTTCACCACCCTCTGAGTGAAGAAATTTCTCCTCTAAATTTCCTACCCCGTATCCTGAGACTGTGACCCCTTGTTCGAGACTTCCCAGCCAGGGGAAACATCCTCCCCACATCCAATCTGTCCAGCCCCATCAGAATTTTATACCTTTCAATGAGATCCCCTCTCATTCTTCTAAACTCTAGTGACTACAGGACAAGTCGACCCAATCTCTCCTCATATGACAGTCCTGCCATCCCAGGAATCAGTCTGATGAACCTTTGTTGTACTCCCTCGATGACAAGTATATCCTTTCTTAGGTAAGGAGACCAAAACTGCACACAATACTCCAGGTGCGGTCACACCAAGGCCCTGTATAACTGTAGTAAGACATCCTTGCTCTTGTACTCAAATCCTCCTCCAATGAAGGCCAACATACCATTTGCCTTCCTAACTGCTTGCTGCATGTTTTCTTTCACTGACTGGTGTACAAGGACAACGAGGTCCCTTTGTACATCGATAGTTCCCAAGCTATCAACATTTAAATAGTTTGTCTTTATGTTTTCCCTACCAAAGTGGATAACTTCACATTTATCCATGTTATACTGCATCTGCCATGTGTTTGCCCACTCACCCAACCTATCTAAATCGCTTTGCAATGTCTTTGCATCCTCCTCACAACACACAATCCCACCTAGTTTTGTGTCATCAGCAAACTTGGAAATATTACATTTGGTTCCCTCATCCAAATCATTTATATATATTGTGAATAGCTGGGGCCCAAGCACTGATCCCTGTGGTACCCCACTAATCACTGCCCGCCACCCCAAAAAAGACTTGTTTATTCCTACTCTCTGTTTCCTGTCAGTTAACCAATTTTCAATCCATGCCAGTATATTAACCCCGATCCTATGTGCTTTAAATTTGCACACTAAGCTCTTATGTGGGACTTTATCAAAGGTCTTCTGAAAATCCAAATACACTACATCCACTGGTTCTCCCTTATCTACTCTATCAATTACATCCTCAAAAAACTCCAGTAGCTTTGTCATACATGATTTTCCTTTCATAAATCCACGTTGACTTTGTCTAATCCCGTTGATATTTTCTAAGTATCCCGTTATCACATCCTTTATAATAGACTCTAGCATTTTTCCTACTACTGGTGTTAGGCTAACCGGACTGTAGTTTCCTGTTTTCTCTCTCCCTCCTTTTTTAAATAGTGGGGTTACATTTGCCACCCTCCAATCTGCAGGAACTGTTCCATAATCTATAGAATTTTGGAAGATGACAACTAATGCATCCACTATTTCCATGGCTATCTCTTAATACTCTGGGATGCAGATTATCAGGCCCTGGGGATTTATCGGCTTTCAGTCCCATTAGTTTCTCCAGCACTATTTTCTTACTAATAGTAATTTCCTTTAATTCCTCTTGCTCACTAGATCATTGGATATATTCAAGAGGGAGTTAGATATGGCCCTTATGGCTAAGGGGATCAAGGGATATGGAGAGAAAGCAGGAAAGGGGTACTGAGGGAATGATCAGCCATGATCTTATTGAATGGTGGTACAGGCTCGAAGGGCCGAATGGCCTACTCCTACACCTATTTTCTATGTTTCTATGTTTCTTGGTTCACTGGCATTTCTGGGATGGTCTTCACTAATCTTTTTCTTTTCACGTACTTGTAGAAACTTCTGCAGTTAGTTTTTATGTTCCTTGCAAGTTTACTCTCATACTCTATTTTTCCCCTCTTTGTTGCTGAAATCTAAACTGCTCCCAATCCTCAGGCTTGCAACTTTTTCTGGCAACTTTGTGTAACACCTCTTTGGATCTAATACTATCCTTAATTTCTTTTGTTAGCCATGGTTGGCCCACTTTTCTTTTTGTGTTTCTGCACCAGAAAGGAATGTCTAACTGTTGCAATTCATGCATTTGTTCCTTAAATGTTAGCCATTGCCTATCCACTGTCATGCCTTTTAATGAATCTTCCCACTCTATCATAGCCAATTCATTCCTCATACTTTCATAGTTTCCTCTGTTTAGATTTAGGACCCTAGTTTCAGATTGGACTACTTTACTTTTCACCTTAATAAAGAATTTAATCATGTTATGGTCATTCTTCCCTAAAGGACCCCGCACAACAAGACTATTAATTAACCCCTTCTCATTGCACAATACCCAATCTAGGATAGCATGTTCCCTAGTAGGCTCCTCAATGTACTGGTCTACAAAACCATCTCGTACACACTCCAGGAATTCATCCTCCACAGTATTATTACTAATTTGGTTTGGTCAGTGTATATGTAGGTTAAAGTTACCTGCGATTACTGTAGTACCCTTGTTACATGCATCTCTAATTTCCTGTTTGATGTTGTCCCCTACATTACCACTACTGTTTGGAGGCCTATAGATAACTCCCACCAATGTTTTCTGCCCCTTGGTGCTCCTTAGCTCCACCCAGACTGATCCTACAACTTGATTTTCTGAGCCAATATCCTTTCTCACTATTGCTCTGATTTCATCCTTTACTAACAACACCACACCACCCCCTTTTCCTTTTTGCCTGTCCTTCCTAAATATCAAATATCCTTGGATATTCAGTTCCCAACCCTAGTCACCCTGCAACCATGTCTCTGTAATTGTAGCTATATTGTATCCGTTTACATCTATTTGTGCTGTTAATTCGTCTACCTTATTACGAATGCTTCGTGCATTCAGATACAGTGCTTTTAGATTTTTCTTTTTAATATTATTAGACATCTTAACATTTTTTTGTACTATATAGCCCTATTTGTCTTCTCACTACTTTTTCTTATCTGCACCCTATTTGTTAGTGCATTCTTGACATAATTTGGTTATCCTTACCACAATCACTTTCCTGCATTGCTTCCTTTTCTTTTCTCTTTAGCATTCTAGATTTCGCTCCACTACAACCATCCTCCACCCCCACCCCCCACGTCCCCCCCCCCCCCCCCACTTATTTAGTTTAAAGCCCTATCTACCTCCCTAGTTAGTCGATTTGCTAGAACTCTGATCCCAGAATAGTTCAGGTGTAGTCCATCCCCACGGAACAGTTCTCTCTTTCCCGAGTATTGGTGCCAGTGCCCCATGAATTGAAACCCACTTCTCCCACACCAACCTCTGAGCCACGCATTCATCTCCCTGATTCTATTGACCCAATGACAATTTGCTCATTGCTCAGGTAATAATGCAGAGATTATTACCTTTGTGGTTCTGCTTTTCAATTTAGTCCCTAGCTGCTGAAACTCTCTCTTAGTCCTTTCTTAGTCCTACCTATGTCATTGGTACCCACGTGTACCATAACAACTGGATCCTCCCCCTCCCACTCCAAGTTCTTCTCCAGCCCGGAGGAAATGTCCTTTGCCCTGGTACCGGGTAGGCAACACAGCCTTCAGGACCCATGCTCTTGGCTGCAGAGAACCCTATCTATCCCCTGAACTATAGTGTCCCCTACTACAACCACCTTCCTCTTTACTCCCCCGCACTTGAATGGCTTTCTGCACCACGGTGCCTTGGTCAGTCTGCTCGTCCACCCCGCAGTCTGCACATTTGTCCACAAGGGTTGCAAGAACCCCAAATCTGTTGGACAAGTGCAGGGACTGAGGCTCCTGCAATACTACCTCCTGGATCCCCGTACCTGCCTCGCTCACAGTCACACCCTCCTGTCCCTGACCACGTGTCAATTCTAAAGCATTTAATTGTGGCTGTCTCCTGGAAAGGTCCAAGTAACTTTCTCCCTCCCTGATGTCTCGCAATGTCTGCAGCTCGGACTCCAGCTCCTCAACCCGGAGCCGACATTCGTCGAACCACAGACACTTACCGCAGATGTAATCACCCTGGACCAAAACGTCCAATAGCTCCCACATATTGCAGCAGCAACACACCTCCTGTTTTCCCATTATTTTATTTTATTAATTAATTTAGTGTTAATCTAAGTATTTATCTTATATAGTTCATTAAATTAGTTAAATAAATAAAGGTTGGTTTTTAAACTTTAGTTATGTTAACTTAAAAGAAAAACTTAGCCCTCAGTCACTACCAATCACTTACCTGCCTTACCTGTGATATCACACTGCAGAGTTCTCCCCACTCCGTGCAATCTCTTGAGAGAGGCAAAATAAGATAAAAACCCAGGCGAATTAGGGGAACAAATCTGGGAAAATTCCTCTCTGACCCAACCAGGCGATCGAAACTAGTCCAGGAGATCACACTGGCTGTATTAGATTCCTTGAAGTTGCAAGTCTGCTGTGGCTTCTATTCCCACTCTCAGCCTTTGGTCTGTTCCCGCTCAGGTATGTCGCCAGTCAAACTCTAAAGCTTCCCAATATGTGCTAAAGGAAAGGAAAGGAAAGGAAGGAAGGAAGGAAAGGAAAGGGAGGGAAGGAAGGAAGGAAGGAAGAAAGGGAAGGAAATTAATGAATGAATGAATGAATGAATGAATGAATGAATGAAAGAAGGAAGGAAGGAAGGAAGGAAGGACGGAAGGAAGGAAAGAAGGAAGGAAAGGGAAAGGAAGCAAGGAAGAAAGGAAGGAAAGAAAGGAAGGAACGAAAAGGAATGAATGAAACGCGGCAGCCAATTTGCGCACAGCAAGCTCCCACAAACAGCAATGTGCTAATGACCAGATAATCTGTTTTTGTTATGGTGATTGAGGGATAAATATCGGTCAGGATACCGGGGATAACTCCCTTGCTCTTCTTCAAAATAGTGCCATGGGATCTTTTACAACCCCCTGAGAGAGCAGATTGGGCCTTGGTTTAATGTCTCATCCGAAAGATGGCACCTCTGACAGTGCAACACTCTCTCAGTACTGCATGGGAGTGTCAGCCTAGATATATGTGCTCAAGTTCCTGGAGTGGGACTTGAATTCACAATCTTCTGACTCAGAAGCAAGGGTACTACCCACTATGCCACAGTTGACACAGTAAGAACACACCACTTTGGCCCATACCTACTCAGCTTGGCTCAGTTGGTAGTCAAAAGCTCGTAGGTTCAATCACCACACCTGGATTTGAGGACATAATCTAGGATGACAGCCTGTTGACATTACAACAGCTCACTCAAGGGATCCCCACTAACCTCCATTGATTTGAATTGAATGTCAGAAAAATCAAAGTTCTCGACACAGAGACACAGAGATCGTGAGATCCTTGCGCGAACGCCTTTGCTTCACCGCTGACCGCAAATTCCGGATCAGTGACTGCTCTGAGTCCAGTACTGAGAGAATGCTAAATTGTTCGAGGTGCTGCCTTTTGAATGAACTGCTAAACTAAGGTTCCATCTGTTAAATGCTAAGGATCCCATAGAGTTATTGGAAGACCATGTAATTTTCCTAGTGTCCTGACCACCATTCTTCCCACACATAAGAAATAGGAGCAGGAGTAGGCTATACGGCCCCTCGAGCCTGCTCCGCCATTTAATATGATCATAGCTGATCTGATCATGGACTCAGGTTCACTTCTCTGCCCGCTCCCCATAACCCCTTAATCCCTCATCGGTTAAGAAGCTCTTTATCTCCAGCTTCCACAGCTCTCTGAGGCAGCGAATTCTACAGACTTACAACCCTCTGAGAGAAGAAATTCCTCGTCATCTCACTTTATCTGTTCATTCATTTCATTGCTGTTTGTGAGATCTGCGCACAAAATGGCAGCTGTATGTGCCTACGTAACAACAGTCACTCCACATCAAAGTGATTTATTGCCTGTGAAGTGCTTAGGGATGTTTCTGACATCTGAAAATCTCTTTTTTGCTTTTCTTTCTGGCCACACCTGACCCTGGAAATATGTACAGAATGAAAATGTCAACACCAATATTCTTCACCTTGATGAGTATTAAAAGTAATAGAATTTGCCAGAATAGGTAGGTTTATTGCCTATTGCTAATCTCCCTCGAAGATTCATATAGATGTGGCAAAATACAGGAGAGAACCAGGTGTTATCCCAGCAGCTTCACTGTGCAGAAACATAAATGCTCAGGCTAGATCTGAAAAAACAGAACTAGTTTAAGTAGGCCACGACAGTCACTTTGTCAACCTTTATTAAGATAG
The DNA here is from genome assembly GCF_044704955.1 of Pristiophorus japonicus. Lineage (NCBI taxonomy): Eukaryota > Metazoa > Chordata > Chondrichthyes > Pristiophoridae > Pristiophorus > Pristiophorus japonicus. The sequence continues at coordinate 140,793,453 of NC_091978.1, forward strand.
TGCATATAGAGAACTAGCTGAAAGCCACTACATAGAAATTCCAACAGTACCACAGTATCTACGGACATGTGGTAGAAAGGAACTTCGGTCTGCCACTCTGTCCTTGCTATGACCCTATTCTAAATTCTGTGGACCAGTTTATTTACATACTATGAGCAGGTGCTTGTGACAGTAGCAGTACTAATGTGGCATCCAAATGATGGACCTGACAGGATGCGAGAACAGCTCTTTGTCACCCAATTTGGCGAGGTGCCCGGGCAGGGGGGTGGTGGCAGGTCGATCTGATTAAGGACCTCATTGGCACCATTCCTTGTCTGTTGCTCCCGCTGTGGCCAGAAAGAGAGAGAAATGAGATCTTCAGATCTCAGCCCATATTCAAACAGCAATTAATTCCTCTGGAATTCATCATCATTCAAATAACACAAAATGAGACCCATATATGACCCTGGACAGTATGTAACCACTAGCCATAACAACACAATTTCTTGCAGGATTCCCTGGGAAGCCAGATACACACCTCGTCAGAAATGATCATCGGATCAAAGAAGTGACATAACTGGCAGACCCCAATTACTGGCCCCTCTAATCCTGGAACCCCCCTCATTTCTGGCCCCAAAAATAGCTGAAGTTCCAGGCTCATAAGTTGAAATATCTGTTTCCCTAAAGCCATCTTGAACTGCCACCAAATGTTTTGATGTTTTCTTGTGGTAAGCAATGACTACCAATTATGAGGTGTTGCACTTTAGCTTGGCCTCCGTTCTCAGTTTTCCAGCATCTGCCTGCAACAGCTGCCCATCTTTGCCTCACAAGATTACATACCTATACCTGTGTACTACAGTCAACTAACTCATGCAAACAGGAGTCCTCTTCTAAATTAATTCCTTCATCTGTGTCTCAACATCCGAACTTAACATCATATTCTTACAAACCCTCTCACACTTGGGGTAATTGAAACTTTTGATGGGGGCATAAAATGGGCAATATTGGATGGGCCACCCATTAAACACCCTGCCATAATTTCCTTTTCACTGTACAATTTACAATGTAAAGGAACAGTTCTGACGAAAGGTCATCGACCTGAAACGTTAATTCTGTTTCTCTCTCCACAGATGCTGCCTGACCCACTGAGTATTCCTAGCATTTTCTGTTTTTATTTCAGATTTCCAGCATCTGCAGTATTTTACTTTTGTAACATAATAAGCCTCTTATTGATGTTTCAGCACATATAAAGCCACATTTGGAAATGGAGGAGGTGTAGCCCTGATAATAAAGGATGGGTTAAAGACAGTAGAGAGAAAGGATCTAAGCTCAGTAAATCAAGAAGTAGAATCAGCAAGGGGCAGAAAACAGCAAGGGGCAGAAAACATTGGTGGGAATTGTTTATAGGCCCCCAAACAGTAGTGGTAATGTAGGGCACAGTATAAATAAGGAAATTAGTGGTGCATGTCACAAAGGTAATACAATAATCATGGGGGACTTTAATCTACATATTGACTGGGCAAACCAAATTTGCAATAATAGTGTGGAAGACGAATTCATGGAATGTATACAAGATGGTTTTCTAATCAGTATGTTGAGGAACCAACTAGAGAACAGGCTACTTTAGTATTGTGCAACAAGAAAGGGTTCATTGATAAGCTTGTCATAAAGGGGCCCTTAGGGAAGAGTGACCATAATGATAGAATTTTACATTAAGTTTGAAAGTGATTTAGTTAAATCCGAAACTAGGGTCTTAAATCTAAGCAAAGGAAACTAAGTAGGTATGAGGGGAGAGTTGGCTAAGGTAGATTTTGAAACTACATTAAAAGGTATGATGGTAGACAAGCAATATCCAGCATTTAAAGAATTAATACATCATTTACAACAAACATACATTCTTTTAAGGCACAAAAACGCCACAGGAAAAGTGGTCTAATCTTATAATGTTGCCAAAACATACAAACATAGAAAATAGGTGCAGGAGTAGGCCATTCGGCCACTCGAGCCTGCACCACCATTCAATAAGATCATGGCTGATCATTCCCTCAGTACCCCTTTCTGTGGTGTCCCTGCAAGTTGCTACAAAATCACACGAGGCATGTACTACAGACACAGTCACTACGTGACCTTCTTTATTCCCAGGACCAAGAAGTGATGACCCTGCGTGGGACCTCCCATTAAATACCTGAATGCCCAGGTGAGGAGTGTCTCCCACAAGTTCACCCCCTGCGGTTAAGGTGTGCATGTCTAGGATATATGTACAGTGTGCAGTGGTTACATGAAGGTTATGTTACAAGAAGGAGGGAGAGAGAAAACGGGTAATTATAGACCGGTTAGCTTGACATCAGTAGTGGGGAAAATGTTGGAATCGATCATGAAGGACGAAATAGCAGTGCATTTGGAAAGCGGTGACAGGATCGGACCAAGTCAGCATGGATTTATGAAAGGGAAATCATGCTTGACGAATCTTTTGGAATTTTTTGAGGATGTAACTAGCAGAGTGGACAAGGGAGAACCAGTGGATGTGGTGTATTTGGACTTTCAGAAGGCTTTTGACAAGGTCCCGCACAAGAGATTGTTGTGCAAAATCAAAGCACGTGGTATTGGGGGTAATATACTGACATGGATAGGGAACTGGTTGGCAGACAGGAAGCAGAGAGTCGGGATAAATGGGTCCTTTTCAGAATGGCAGGCAGTGACTAGTCGAGTGCCGCAGGGCTCAGTGCTGGGACCCCAGCTCTTTACAATATACATTAACGATTTGGATGAAAGTATAGAGTGTAATATCTCCAAGTTTGCAGATGGCACTAAACTGGGTGGCGGTGTGAGCTGTGAGGAGGATGCTAAGAGGCTGCAGGGTGACTTGGACAGGTTAGGTGAGTGGGCAAATACATGGCAGATGCAGTATAATGTGGATAAATGTGAGGTTTTGGGGGCAAAAACACGAAGGCAGAATATTATCTGAATGGCGGCAGACTAGGAAAAGGTGGGGTGCAACGAGACCTGGGTGTCATGGTTCATCAATCACTGAAAGTGGGCACGCAGGTACAGCAGGCAGTAAAGAAGGTAAATGGTATGTTGGCCTTCATAGCTAGGGGATTTGAATATAGAAGCAGGGAGGTCTTACTGCAGTTGTACAGGGCCTTGGTGAGGCCTCTCCTGGAATATTGTGTTCAGTTTTGGTCTCCTAATCTGAGGAAGGAGATTCTTGCTATTGAGGAAGTGCAGCGAAGGCTCACGAGACTGATTCCAGGGATGGCTGCGCTGTCATATGAGGAGAAACTGGATCAACTGGGCCTTTATTCACTGGAGTTTAGAAGGATGAGAGGGGATCTCATAGAAACATGTAAAATTCTGATGGGACTGTACAGGTTAGATGCAGAAAGAATGTTCCCGATGTTGGGGAAGTCCAGAACCAGGGGACATAGTCTTAGGATAAGGGGTAGGCCATTTAGGACTGAGATGAGGAGAAACTTCTCCACTCAGACAGTTGTTAACCTGTGGAATTCCCTGCCGCAGAGAGTTGTTGATGCCTGTTCACTGGATATATTCAAGAGGGAGTTAGATATGGCTCTTACGGTTAAGGGGTTCAAGGGGTATGGAGAGAAAGCAGGAAAGAGGCACTGAAGGAATGATCAGCCATGATCTCATTGAATGGCGGTGCAGGCTCGAAGGGCCGAATGGCCTACTCCTGCACCGATTTTTCTATGTTTCTATGTTACAGTTACATGAAGGTTACAGTTGTATGATGGTTACATACATGACATCAACTCCCCTCTCACGTCTTTTTGTGTCAAAGGTCAAGTCTTTCAGGTGGTCGACGCTCTCTCGTGGAGCGCCGCAGTTGGGACTCTGGTGGCTGAGACTTGGCATGCGTTTCTGTCACCTGAGGTGATTCCCGCCTGTCCGGACTGGCTGCAGGGACTGTGCATGCTGGTGAACGTCCTTGTTGCTCGTCCACTGGCAGTGGTGTGGGTGACATCGCATGCTCTTCCTCAGATTCCTCAGTGTCTATGCTGAACCTTTTCTTTATTTGGTCCAAATGTTTGCGGCATATCTGCCCATTGTTGAGTCTGACCACTATGACCCTATTCTCCTCTTTGCCAATTATAGTGCCCTCAAGCCACTGGGTCCAAAAGCATGGTTAAGAACAAATACCGGGTCATCCATTTCTATACACCTTCCCCTTGAGTTTCGATCATGGCACTCGGTTTGGGACTGGCGCTTGCCCTCAACAATGTCTGCCAGGGCTGGATGAGTGAGGGACAGCAGCGTTTTAAGCATGCGTTTCATGATGAGTTCCGCTGGCGGGACTCCCGTGAGCGAGTGCGGGCGGGACCTATAGGCCAGCAGGAGGCGCGATAGGCGGTACTGAAGGGAGGGTCTTTGGATATGGAGCATGCCTTGTTTTATGATTTGGACCGCACATTCCACCTGGCAATTGGAAGCCAGCTTGAACGGCGCTGTCTGGACGTGTTTGATACCATTATCCAACATAAACTCCTGGAATTCATGGCTGGTGAAGCACGGGCCATTGTCACTGACCAGAATGTCTGGCAAGCCGTGGATCGCGAAAACCGTATGCAGACTCTCCACGGTGATGGATGTTGTGCACGAGTTTAATATGATGCACTTAATCCATTTCGAGTATGCATCGACAACAATCAGGAACATTTTTCCCATGAACGGGCCCGCGTAGTCTACGTGAATATATGACCATGGCCTGATGGGCCAGGGCCACGGGCTGAGTGGGGCCTCCCTGGGGGCACCGCCCAGCTGGGCGCACGTCGTGCTCCTGCGAACCCAGTGTTCCAGGTCTGAGTCAATTCCCAGTCACCATACATGTGACCGAGCAATGGCCTTCATTAGCACGATGCCAGGGTGCTCGCTGTGGAGTTCCCTGATGAATGCTTTCCTTCCTTTCTGGGGCATGACTACCCGGTTGCCCCATAGCAGGCAGTCGGCTTGGAGCTCATCCATCCGTCTCTGAAACGGTCTGACCTCCTCGGGGCACGCCCCGTGTGCGGGTGCCCAACCCCCAGTCAGAACACATTTCTTTATCATGGACAGAAGGGGGTCTCTGTTGGTCCAGATTTTGATCTGGTGGGCTGTGATAGGGGAGCCTGCGGTGTCAAAAGCCTCAATGGCCATGACCATCTCAGCGCTTTGCTCCGACGCCCCCTCGGTGGTGGCCAGTGGGAGCCTGCTGAGCGCATCAGTACAATTTTCGGTGCCTGGCCGGTGCCATATGGTGTAGTCATACGCAGCCAGCGTGAGAGCCCATCGCTGTATGCGAGCTGATGCATTGGCATTGACAGCCATGCTGTCGGACAATAGGGATGTTAATGGCTTGTGGTCCGTTTCTAACTCGAACCATCTGCCGAAAAGGTACTGGTGCATCTTTTACACCCTGTAAACACACGCAAGTGCTTCCTTTTCGACCATGCCGTATCCACGCTCTGCCTGGGAGAGCGACCTGGAGGCAAAAGCCACCGGTTGGAGTCGGCTTTCATCATTACCCTGCTGCAACATGCACCCAACCCCGTAGGATGATGCATCACATGTTAAAACTAGTTTTTTTACAGGGATCGTACAAGGTCAACAGCTTGTTAGAGCAGAGCAGGTTCCTCGCCCTGTTGAAAGTCTTTTCTTGACAGTCCCCCCAAAACCATTCACAACTTTACTCAGGAGCATGTGTAACGGCTTCAACAATGTGCTTAAGTTCGGCAGAAAGTTCCCGAAATAGTTCAAAGTCCCAGGAATGATCGCAACTCCGATGTGTTGCCGGGCCTGGGCGCACAACGGATCGCCTCCGTTCAGTGGGCTGGATCCCGTCTGCGGCAACCCTCCTACCCAAAAACTCGATCTCTGGGGCCAAAAACACACACTTGGCCTTTTTCAGCCGCAAGCCTACTTGATCCAATCGGTGTAGCACCTCCTCCAGGTTGTGGAGGTGTTCCTCGGTGTCTCGACCCGTTATTAGGATGTCGTCTTGAAATACGATTGTTCCAGGAATGGATTTGAGCAAGCTTTCCATGTTCCTCTGAAAGATAGCAGCCGCCGAACGAATGCCAAATGGACACCTGTTGTAGATAAATAACCCCTTGTGCGTCGTGATGGTGGTCAGAAGCTTGGATTCTTCAGCCAGTTCCTGATTCATGTAGGCCGAAGTGAAGTCCAACTTAGTGAACAGATTGCCACCTGCCAGCGTGGCAAAAAGGTCCTCCGCTCTCGGGAGCGGGTATTGGTCCTGCAGTGACACTCGGTTGGTGGTGGCCTTGTCGTCGCCACAAATCCTGACCGAGCCATCCGCTTTAAGGACAGAAACGATGGAGCTTGCCCAGTCACTGAATTCCATGGGCGAAATTATGCCCTCTCTGAGCAGCCTGTCCAATTCACTTTCAATTTTCTCAAGCATCACATACGGCACCGCTCTGGCTTTGTGGTGCACTGGTCTGGCGTCTGGGGTGATGCGTATCACTACTTTGGTGCCCTTGAAAGTTCCGATACCGGGTTGAAACAGTGACCCGAATTTTTGTAGGACCTGTGAGCATGAACTTTGCTCCACAGATGAAATGGCGTGCACATCCCCCCATTTCCAGTTCATCTCGGCTAGCCAGCTCCTCCCCAAAAGCACGGGGACATTTCCCGGGACAATTTATTATGTGTTACCACCAAGTTTGCACTGCCTAGCACTGGGATGATCGCTTTGTGTACGTTCGTAGCTGCGTGTCAATGCGTTCCAGTTTGGGCCTACTAGCTCTGTGTGGCCATAGTCTCTCAAATTGTTGGGCGCTCATGAGTGACTGGCTGGCTCCTGTGTCCAGCTCCATGCACACCGAGATGCCATTCAATTAAACTTTCATCATCATGGGTGGCGTTTTGGTGTATGAGCTGTGGACGTCAGCCACATGAACCCGCTGAACCTCAGCATCCATGGTTTTGCCCCAAGCATCATCCTGCATTGCAGATCCCTCGTCTGGTTCCTCTGTCTCATAGATTAGCCTCGCTACAGCCTTTCTGCACATTCTGGCCAAATGTCCACTGACGTTACAATTCCTATAGATAAATTGCTGGAACCTGCAGCTTTTCGCAGTATGTTTACCCCCGCACCTCCAGCATGAGCTGAGATTGTTGTTAACAAAAGGACTGTTACCAGACATTCCTCTCTGATTGTCCCTTTGGTTGTTTCTAAGCACTCTGATGGTGGGTGTCAATGGTCCCATCACGGGACGCATTGTTCCTCGTGATGGCGTGAATTGCCAATCCCCTTTCCATTGTCCCTGTTGCAGGCCTACCCTAGAGTCTGTTGCTGCCTGGGCGGTTTCGAAATGCCCTTGCCTGCCTGCGGGGTCCTGAGCTGCATTCACCAAGTTAACTCCCTGGTCCATCGCCATGTTGGAACCAGGGCTGCGCGCGTAAATTAGCTTGGTCTCCTCTTCCCCTGCCATGAGGTCTGAGCTATCAACGCCGTCCTTTCTAAAGTCAAGTCCTTGGTCTCTATGAGCTTCCTGAAAATCCCGGCATTACTAATGCCCTCAATGAAGAAATCCCTTAACATCTCCCCCCTGCAGGCGTCTGTGAACTTACAGAGGCTGGCCAAGCGCCGCAGGTCCGCAACGAAGTCCGAGATGTTTTGTCCCTCCCGACGCCGGTGTGTACAGAACCGGTGCCGGGCCATGTGTACGCTACTCGCCGGTTTGAGATGCTCACTGATCAGCTGGCTGAGCTCTTCAAAGGACTTGTCCGCAGGCTTCTGGGGTGCGAGCAGGTCTTTCATCAGCGCATACGTCTTTGGTCCACAGCTAGTCAGTAGATGCGCCCTCCGCTTGTCAGCCGCTGCCGCTCCCAGACAGTCCTTCATGACAAACCTCTGCTGGAGTCTCTCCACGAAATCGTCCCAGTCCTCACCCACACAGTAACGTTCCTCTGTGCTACCGGTGGCCATTCTTGTGGTTCGGTGATTCCCATTTCTCGTCGCCAAATGTGGTGTCTCTGCACCTTGCTACAAAATCACACGAGGCATGTACTACAGACACAGTCACTATGTGGCCTTCCTTAATTCCCAGGATCAAGAAGTGATGACCCTCCGTGGGACCTCCCATTAAATACCTGAATGCCCAGGTGAGGAGTGTCTCCCACACGTTCACCCCTGTGATCAAGGTATGCATTTCTAGGATATATGTACAGAGTATAGTGGTTACATAAATGTTACAGTTACATGAAGGTTACAGTTGTATGATGGTTACATACATGACACTTTCCTACTTTCTCTCCATACCCCTTGATCCCTTTAGCTGTAAGGGCCATATCTAACTCCCTCTTGAATATATCCAATGAACTGGCATCAACAACTCTCTGCGGTAGGGAATTCCACAGATTAACAACTCTCTGAGTGAAGAAGTTTCTCCTCATCTCAATCCTAAATGGCCTACCCCTTATCCTAAGACTGTGTCCCCTAATTTTGAACTTCCCCATCATCAGGAATATTCTTCCCGCATCTAACCTGTCCAGTCCCGTCAGAATCTTATACGTTTCTATGAGATCCCCTCTCATCCTTCTAAATTCCAGTGTATAAAGGCCCAATTGATTCAGTCTCTCCTCATATGTCAGTCCCGCCATCCCGGGAATCAGTCTGGTGAACCTTTGCTGCACTCCCTCAATAGCAAGAATGTCCTTCCTCAGATTAGGAGACCAAAACTGAACACAATATTCCAGGTGAGGCCTCACCAAGGCCCTGTACAACTGCAGTAAGACCTCCCTGCTCCTATACTCAAATCTCCTAGCTATGAAGGCCAACATAGCATTTGCCTTCTTCACCGCCTGCTGTACCTGCATGCCAACTTTCAATGACTGATGAACCATGACACCCAGGTCTCATTGCACCAAGAGCAGTAAGCCTGAGGATTGGAAACATTTTAGAATTCAACAAAGGAGGACCAAGAAATTGATGAAGAAAGGGAAAATAGAAAATGAGAGAAAACTGTTGGGAGACATAAAAATAGACTGTAAAAGCTTCTATAGGTATGTACAAAGGAAAAGATTAGCAAAATTAAATATGGGTCCCCTACATGCTGAGACAGGAGAAATTATAATGGGGAATAAGGAAATAGCAGCAAAATTAAACAAATACTTTGTGTCTGTCTTCACCGAAGAAGACACGATAAACCTCCCGGAAATAGTGGAGTACCAAGGGTCTAGCGAGAATGAGGAACTGAAAGAAATTAGTATTTGTAAAAAAATAATCCTGGAGAAATGAAAGGGACTGAAAGCCGATAAATCCCCTGTACTTGATGGCCTACATCCTGAAAAAGGTAGCTATAGAGACAGCAGATGCATTGGATGTCATCTTCCAAAATTCCATCGATTCTAGAACGGTTCCCACAGATTGGAAGGTAGCTAATGTAACCCTGCTATTTAGGAAAGGAGCGAGAGAGAAATTGGGGAACTGCAGACCAGTTAGCCTAACATCAGTAGTAGGTAAAATGCTATAATCCATTATTAAGATTGTGGTAAGAGGTCACTGAGAATATAATAATAGTATTTATGAAAGGGAAATCATGTTTGACAGATCTGCTACAATTTTTTGGGGTTGTAACTAGCACAATAGTGGATGTGGTATATTTGGATTTTCAGAAGGCATTCGATAAGGTGCCTCACAAGAGGGTATTGAACAAAATTAGGGCTCATGGGATTGGGGATAATACACTAACATGGAGTGAGGATTGGTTAATGGTCAGAAAATAAAGAGTAGGAATAAACGGGTCATTTTCGGGTTAGCAGGCTGTAACTAGTGGGGTGCCACAAGGATTGGTGCTTGGTCCCCAGCTATTCACAATCTATATCAATGATTTAGATGAGGGGACCAAATGTGATATATCCAAGTTTGCTGATGATACAAAGTTAGGTGGGAATGTAAGTTGTGAGGAGGATGCAAAGAGACTTCAAGGGGATATAGACAGGTTAAGTGAACGGCCAAGAACATGGCAAATGGAATATTGGCCTCAATTTTGGCCGAGCCCGTTTTTCGACGCACTTACCAGAGTTGCGCCGCTTATGTACGTTCCGAGATGCGCCAAAATAAAATGTTGGAACTTTGGCAGCTGCCTGGCCTCTTCACTGCAGTTGCGGAGCATGGCCAGTCGTTCTGCACTGGAAAATGTGCCGGGATGTCTGCACATGCACAGTGGTGATTAGAGATGACCGCCCATGCGCAGCAGCGCTGCGAGTTGGCAATCGGCCATTAAAGAGCTGCTTGCGTCTTCGCGACCAAATTTCTGAGGTAGAATATCTTGCTTTCTTGTTATTCATCAATTCACTCAGGGCTTATGTGTTAATGCTCTCGCTCTTAAAGCTAGCTAGGATACAGAGAAAGGCAATAAGAGATGACTCTCAGATGCAAGCAATGTGGAGAGAGACAGAGCTGAACTTTGTTTCATTGGAAAAAAGATTAAAAGGGGGAGGGGGAACATGAATCCTGTCCTTAAAATTCTGAGAAGTTCTAATTATGTGCTATTTATTTGGATTGAACTCTGGACACAGCGAGACTAGAGATTGGAAGTTTTTTTGCTCCCTCCCTCTCTCCCTCTCCCCCCCACCCCACTCCGCCCCTGTTATGTATTTAACCCCTTGCAACCTGTATCACACCACCACCAGAGGGCCTACCTGTTAGAGTCCCTAGGGATCCCAGCACCCCTTGGGAGCACAGTATATAAGCAGGCCACCCACGCGGTACCTGCACTCTGGAGTCTTATTAAAGGAGCTAAGGTCACACTTACTCATTGCTCACAGTGCTCCGTTTCATCCTTTATTATGAGCGTATCAGAGGCCACTCGGCCAGGGCTAGGGGCGGACAGGAGAACTGATAGAAATCACCAGGCAGGCAGGAGCACTTAGAGATCGATCGCACTGGGAGGCCACTCGGCCAGGGCTAGGGGTGGACAGGAGAACTGATAGAAATCACCGGCAGGTAGGAGCACTTAGAGATCGATCGCACCGGGAGGCCACTCAGCCAGGGCTAGGAACGGGCAGGAGAACTGACAGAAATCACCAGGCAGGCAGGAACACTATCAGTTCTCCTGCCCGCCTCCGGCCCTCCCGGTGCATTGTCCCGCCCCTGGCCCAGGCCGAGTGACCTCCCACACCGGCCCGCTGCCTTCACGGGCTGAGTGCAGAAAGTTGAATTGAAGTTTGAAGATGAAGGTAGGACTTTAATTTTTTATTTGTTATAGAATTGTTAGTAGTTTTTGTTTGCAAACATTGCTAAGGATAAGGCTTGGTTGGTTTAGGTCCAGGTCCTCTCCGCTTCCCGCCCCTAGTCCAGGCCGAATGGCCTCCAATGTGCCGAATTCTTGAACTCTCAAGTGGCCACATACGCTGGCCAATGTAGAAATAGAGTAACTATTAGCTGGCGAAAGTTGCCTAAATAGGCAGAACTGGCGTAGGTGGCTGGTAACGCCCCCTTTTGAGAGAAAAAAAACTCATCTAAAAAAACCGTAACTAAGTGAGTTACGCTGGTGCAAATTGATTGGGGAAACTGGAGATTTTTAAGTTACGCCAGAAAAAGCAGGTTACTCAAAAAAAACGATGCCACTCCTGGTCAAAATTAAGCCCATAATGTGGAGAAATGCGAAGTTATCCACTTTGGTAGGGAAAATAAAAAAGCAGATTCTTTTTTAAATGGTGAGAGATTGGGAAATGTTAGTGTTCAGAGGGACCTGTGTGTCCTTGTACACAAATCACTGAAAGTTAACCTGCAGTTACAGCAAGCAATTAAGAAAGCAAATGGCATGTTGGCCTTTACGCAGAGGGTTGTGAGGTCTGAAACTCACTGCCTGGAAGAGTGGTGGATGCAGAATCACTCACCACTTTTAAGAGATGGTTGGATGAACACTTAAAGTGCTGTAACCTGCAAGGTTACTGTAGTGTATGTAGGCACCTTTAGTAATGACTCCACGAGACAGGGTATGACACTTAAACTGTGCAGACCTGCAGTCCTTTATTAGCAGCTCCTGAGTGCAGACAACAAGCTGTGTGTTCTCTTTTATACTGGGTTACCTGCCGTGTGCAGGCAACCCTGGGTCTCCAGCAACAGCACCTCTGGTGTACCGGTAGGGTATGTACAGTACAGGGGTACATTCAATGTGGCATAACAGTGTTACAGACATCACACAGTGAACAGGCATGCCTACACAATACTCCCCCCTGAGCATTTTTCATATCCTTGTTGTCATGCCCAGGGGAGGTGATCAGTGGTGGGCTATGGGAGGTTGTGGTGAGAGTTGTGTGATTGCCAGGTGTGACCTGTGTTTGAGGCTGGCCTCGTACGTCTCCCCTCCCTCACACACAGACCATGTGGGTGTTACTGTTGTGGGATCTCTCGGGGAGGTAGCCACGGCAGCAGTGGGTGGTGTGTATACACTGTGATGTGGGTAGTTGTGGGGTGGTGGGCAGCGCCACAAAACTGGGTGGGCTCCTTGTCCACCATTGGGGATGAGGGTCAGTCATCTCAGGGTTTGCCAGGGAAGCTGGAGGGTATTGGCCTCATGCTCCTGGTGTTGGCCCTGATGGCCAGGGGTTGTAGGGCTGGTCTGGTGCAGGTTGCCATTGGTGGTGGCTGGGCTGCCCATTGACCCCTGTCCCTGTAGTGGGTCTGCTCTCACTGCCTGTGTGTGTGTCCTTCAAGGGGCATCATATGAGTTCCAAAGGTCCAGGCTACATGGTCAGGTAACCTGCTGGACCTGGGGGTCTCCCACAGGGGGATTCCATTGGCATCAGCATGGTCCCTGTACCCAATGTTCTTTGGCAGTGTCCTACCGGTATACATGACACCTTGGCTCTGATCACACATAGTCGAGCCTGCATTATACATTCTAGCATCTGCATCACTTTTGGGTGTCCTGGTTTCAACAGACATGGTTACATTAGGCATTTCACAATCTCTATCATTACTGTTACGCATAATAAACTTGTTCTTAACCTTACTGACACCTGCATTCATCTCATTAGTCACATTAGTTAAACCAGCATCACAATTCATGGTTACATTGCATACATTTTCATACTTGCACCCTTTAATTGCTTCTTTAGCTTTAAAGTCCGTGTACTCAAATAGTTGGAACTTCCCCTTTAAATTTTTTTGGTTACCGATCTCCTTTAAGGGAGCCTTCAAATCCAATTGGCCACTCGATGTCACATGATGCTCCTCTATGGTGACTCGTGGCATGGAGGAGGCCATTTTGATTACAGGTCTGCTGCTTGTGGTGCTGCAGTCATTTTGTGGTCTTGCTGCAGGTAGGCTGTGGTGCTCTTTTCTTTCACATGCTTGTGGTGCTGCAGCCATTTTGTGATCTTGCTGCAGGTAGGCTGTGGTGCTCTTTTCTTTCACATGCTTGTGGTGCTGCAGCCATTTTGTGATCTTGCTGCAGGTAGGCTGTGGTGCTCTTTTCTTCCATAGCGCCACTTCGCCTGATGTGGACCCAGTTCATCCAATTCCTGCCCAGCAACGTGGGACCGTCGCCAGCTACAATCCACAGGGGGAGTTTGTTCAACACGCCACCCTGGGAGACCTGGACGTCTACATTGCCAACGATTTGGATTTTACCTTTAGTATGGTTGAGCAACTTTGCCTGGACAGGAGACAGTTTTGGTCGAGTGGCAGGATTCCTCCAAATTTTTGCAAAGGTCTTTTGGCTCATCACAGACTGGCTCACCCCTGTGTCGATCTCCCTGGACACTGGGACCTCTTCGATGTCCACTTCCATCATCCACGGAGAACTTCCGGTGGAGCAGGTAAAGATTCCATACTCTTCTCCCAGGGTTTGAGCAGCTTCATCTTCATCTGTGTCAGAGTCCCGGTGATTAGCCAACTCATCAGAGACACAGTGAATACAGCCTTTTCTGCACATTCTCTGAAGGTGCCCTTTCTCTTTGCAGCCTTTGCATGTATAGTCTTTGTAGCAGCACTGGTGGGCCTTGTGGTTTCCTCCACAGCGCCAGCACGGGGCCATCTGGTTTGCCCCATGTGGCGGACTCAGGGTTGCGGGACTCAGGGCAGCATTTCTGCCTTTAGAAGTATCCATGCGGTGCACTGCGCTCGCCGGTTTAGAGTCCTGGGTCAGTACTTGACTGAAGTCGCTGGCCGAAACCATGTCGGCCTGGCTCACTTGAATTGCTTTCAGCAGGGTGACCGTGATGCCAGCCGAGAGCAATTTGTGTAGGAGGCCTTCGTGGCCGATTCCGATGACAAATATGTCCCTGAGTGCTTCATTAAGGTGGTCGCCAAACTCACATGGTGCAGCTAGTCTTCTTAAGTGTGCAGCATACTTGGCAATTTCTTGGCCCTCAGGTCACCGGTAAGTGTAGAACTGGTGCCTGGCTGTGAGGATGCTTTCTTTCGGTTTTAGTTGTTCCTGTATGAATGTTACAAGTTCCTCATAGCTCTTGGTGGTTGTCTTCTCTGGGGCTAGTATGTCCCTGACGAGACCGTAGATGGTGGGACCACAACTGCTGAGCAGGATGGCCCTGCGTTTGTTCGGTAGTGTGGCCGGTGTGTCCCCGTCCAGGTCGTTGGTTATAAAGAAATGTTCCAATCTTTCCACAAAAGTGTACCAATCTTCCCCCTCTGTAAATTGCTGAAAGTTGCTGAGGTTAGACATGTTGAGCGTGTCGTTCGTGATCTCGTATTCCCGTCGCCAGTTGTAGTGTATGTAGGCACCTTTAGTAATGACTCCACGAGGCAGGGTATGGCACTTAAACTGTGCAGACCTGCAGTCCTTTATTAGCAGCTCCTGAGTGCTGACAACAAGCTGTGAGTTCCCTTTTATACTGGGTTACCCGCCGTGTGCAGGCAACCCCTGGGTTTCCAGCAGCAGCACCCTCTGGTGTACCGATAAGGTGTGTACAGTACAAGGGTACATTCAATGTGGCATAACAATGTTACAGACATCACACAGTGAACAGGCATGCCTACGGACCTAGAGCTCGTAATTGGGATTAGATTGGATGACCTTTTGTTGGTCGGTGCAAATATAATGGTACGTACTGCAGGGAATAGAATACGGCCAGGGTGATCTCCTGGAGTAGTTTCAATCGCCTGGATGGGATTGGAGAGGAAATTTCCCAGAGTTTTTTTCTCCATAAATTGGCCTGGGCTTTTACTCTGGTTTTTGCCTCTCCCAAGAGATCACATGGCTCCAGTTGGGGTGGAGTGCAGATGTTTTTAGTATAAGGGGTGTTGTAGATGTGGGGGGCAGACTGGTTGGGCTGGATGCTCTTTGCCTTTCCGTCATTGTTCATAGGTTTATATGTAACCTTTAGGGCTGCTGACCAAGGCCCGTGGGGCTTTGTGTCGGCCGACGTGGACACGATGGGCCGAAATGGCTTCCTTCTGCGCTGTAAATTTCTATGTTTCTATGTTTATTACGAGGATTTGAGTATGAGTAAAGACGTCTTACTGCAATTATATAGGGCGCTGGTAAGACCGCACCAGGAATATTGTGATCAGTTTTTGTCTCCTTACCTTAGGAAGGATATACTTGCCATAGAGGGAGTACAACAAAGGCTCACCAGATTGTCTCCTGGGATGGGGGGATTGTCCTATGAGGAGAGATAGAGTAGTCTTGGCCTATATTCTCTAAAGTTTAAAAGAATGAGAGGTGATCTCATCGAAACATACAAAATTCTTACAGGGCTTGACAGGGTAGATGCAGCGAGGATGTTTCCTCTGGCTGAGGAGTCTAGAACCAGGGAATAAAGGGTCGGCCATTTAGGACTGAGATGAGGAGAAACTTCTTCGCATAGAGGGTGGTGAATCTTTGGAATTCTCTACCCCAGAGGGCTGTGGAGGCTTAGTCTTTGAGTATATTCAAGACAGCGATTGATAATTTTTTGGATATTAAAAGGATCAAGGGATATGGGGATAGTGCAGTAAAGTGGAGTTGAGGTGGAAGATCAGTCATGGAGATAAGAGATGGTATCAAATTGAAAACAAGGGCATACAATGTGGCCAAGACTTTTGGGAGGCCAGAGGATTGAGAAACTTTTAAAAGCCAGCAAAGGACGACTAAAAAATTAATACAGAGAGGGAAGATAGATTATGAAAGTAAATTAGCACGAAATATAAAAACAGATAGTAAGAGTTTCTACAGCTACATAAAAAGAAAAAGAGTGGCTAAAGTAAATGTTGGTCCTGTTGGGGCTGAGACTGGGGAATTAATAACGGGAAACAGGGAAATGGCAAAGACTTTGAACAAATATTTTGTATCGGTCTTCACGGTAGAAGCCGCTAAAAACATCTCAATAGTGAATAATCAAGGGGCTATAGCGAGGAACGAACTTAATACAATCACTATCACTAAAGAAGAAGTACTCGGTAAAATAATGGGACTAAAGGCGGACAAGTCCCCTGGACCTGATGGCTTGCATCCTAGGGTTTTAAAAGAAGTGGTTGCAGAAATAGTGGATGCATTGGTTGTAATCTAGCAAAATTTCCTGGATTCTAGGGAGGTCTCAGTGGATTGGAAAACCACAAATGTAATGTCGCTATTTAAAAAAGGAGGCATACAGAAAGCTGGAAACTATAAACAAGTTAGCCTAACATCGGTCGTTGGGAAAATGCTGGAGTCCATTATTAAGGAAGCAGTAGCAGGACATTTGGAAAAGCATAATTCAATCAAGCAGAGCCAGCAAGGATTTATGATTTTCTAGAGTTCTTTGAGGATGAAAAGTGCAGGGTGATAAGGAGGAACCAGTGGATGTGGTGTATTTGGATTTCCAGAGGGTATTCGATAAGGTGCTGCACAAGATAAAAGTTCACAGGGTTGGGGGTAATATATTCGCATGGATAGAGAATTGGCTAACTAACAGAGAACAGAGAGTCAGGATAAATGGGTCATTTTCCGGTTGGCAAACAGTAACTTGTGGGGGGGGGGCCTCAACTATTTACAATCTATATTAATGACTTGGATAAAGGAACCAAGTATAATGTAACCAAGTTTGCTAATGATACAAAGATGGGTGGGAAAGCAAATTCTGAGGACACAAAAAATTGGTGAGTGGGCAAAAAATTGGCAGATGGAGCATAATGTGGGAAAATGTGAGGTTATCCATTTTGGCAAAAAATAGAAAAGCAAATTATAATTTAAATGGAGAAAAATTGCAAAGTGCTGCAGTATAGAGGGATGTGGGGGTCCTTGTGCATGAAACATAAAAAGTGAGTATGCAGATACATAAAGTAATCAGTAGACTGGGTCTTTACTCGTTGGAGTTCAGAAGATTGAGGGGTGATCTTATAGAAACATTTAAAATCATGAAAGGGATAGACAAGATAGAGGCAGAGAGGTTGTTTCCACTGGTAGGGGAGACTAGAACTAGGGGGCACAGCCTCAAAATACGGGGGAGCCAATTTAAAACCGAGTTGAGAAGGAATTTCTTCTCCCAGAGGGTTGTGAATCTGTGGAATTCTCTGCCCAAGGAAGCAGTTGAGGCTAGTTCATTGAATGTATTCAAGTCACAGATAGATAGATTTTTAACCAATAAGGGAATTAAGGGTTACGGGGAGAGGGCGGGTAAGTGGAGCTGAGTCCACGGCCAGATCAGCCATGATCTTGTTGAATGGCGGAGCAGGCTCGAGGGGCTAGATGGCCTACTCCTGTTCCTAATTCTTATGTTCTTATGTTCTTATGGAAGGCAAATGGAATGTTGGCCTTTATTGCAAGGGGGATAGAGTATAAAAGCAAGAAATCCTGCTACAACTGTACAGGGTATTGGTGAGGCCACACCAAGAGTACTGTGTGCAGTTTTGGTCTCCATATTTAAGGAATTATCTACTTGCACTGGAGGCTGTTCAGAGAAGGTTCACTAGATTGATTCCGGAGATGAGGGGTTTGACTTATGATGATAGGTTTAGTAGGTTGGGCCTATACTCATTGGAGTTCAGAAGAATGAGAGGTGATCTTATCGAAACATATAAGATAATGAGGGGGCAGAAAGGATATTTCCACTCATAGGGGAAACTAAAAATAGGGACATAGTCTCAGAATAAGGGACCGCCCATTGAAAGCTGAGATGAGGAGGAATTTATTCGCTCTGAGGGTTGTAAATCTGTGGAATTCTCTGCCTCAGATAGCTGTGGGGGCTGGGTCATTGAATATATTTAAGGCGGAGATAGACAGATTTTTGAGCGATAAGGGAATAAAGGGAGCGGGCAGGGAAGTGGAGCTGAGTCCATGATCAGATCAGCCATGATCTTATTAAATGACGGAGCAGGCTCGAGGGGCCAAATGGTGTATTCCTGATCCTAATTCTTATGTTCTTATGTTCTTATATTTGAGCCAAGCATTTAAATAAATTTGCCTTTTAAGAACATAAGAACATAAAAAATAGGAACAGGAGTAGAAACATAGAAAATAGGTGCAGGAGTAAGCAATTCGGCCCTTCAAGCCTGCACCACCATTCAATAAGATCATGGCTGATCATTCCCTCCGTACCCATTTCCTACTTTCCCTCCATACCCCTTGGTCCCCTTAGATGTAAAAGCCAAATCTAACTCCCTCTTGAATATATCCAATGAACTGGCATCAACAACTCTCTGCGGCAGGGAATTTCACAGGTTAACAACTCTCTGAAGAAGTTTCTCCTCATCTCAGTTCTAAATGGCCTACCCCTTATCGTAAGACTGTGTCCCCTAGTTCTGCACTTCCCCAACATCGGGAACATTCTATCCGCATCTAACCTGTCCTGTCCCGTCAGAATCTTATATGTTTCTATGAGATCCCCTCTCATCCTTCTAAAATCCAATGTATAAAGGCCCAGTTGATCCAGTCTCTCCTCATATGTCAGTCCAGCCATCCCAGGAATCAGTCTGGTGAACCTTCACTGCACTCCCTCAATAGCAAGAACGTTTTCCTCAGATTAGGAGATCAAAACTCAACACAATATTCCAGGTGAGGCCTCACCAAGGACCGATACAACTGCAGTAAGACCTCCCTTCTCCTATACTCAAATCCCCTAGCTATGAAGGCCAACATACCATTTGCCTTCTTCACCGCCTGCTGTACCTGTATGCCAACTTTCAATGACTGATGAACCATGACACCCAGGTCTCATTGTACCTCCCCTTTTCCTAATCTGCCGCCATTCAGATAATATTCTGCCTTCGTATTTTTGCCACCAAAATGAATAAGCTCACATTTATCCACATTATACTGCATCTGCCATGCATTTGCCCACTCACCTAACCTGTCCAAGTCACCCTGCAGCCTCTTAGCGTCCCCCTCACAGCTAATACCGCCACCCAGTTTAGTGTCATCTGCAAACTTGGAGATATTACACTCAATTCCTTCATCTAAATCATTGATGTGCATTGTAAAGAGCTGGGGTCCCAGCACTGAGCCCTGCGGCACTCCACTAGTTACTGCCTGCCATGCTGAAAAGGACCCGTTTATCCCGACTTTCTGCTTCCTGTCTGCCAACCAGTTATCTATCCACGTCAGTATATTACCCCCAATACCATGTGCTTTGATTTTGCACACCAATCTCTTGTGTGGGACCTTGTCAAAAGCCTTTTGAAAGTCCAAATACACCACATCCACTGGTTCTCCCATGTCCATTCTACTAGTTACATCCTCAAAAAATTCCAGAAGATTTGTCAAGCATGATTTCCCTTTCATAAATCCATGCTGACTTGGTCCGATCCTGTCACTGCTTTCCAAATGCGCTGCTATTTCATCTTTAATAATTGATTCCAACATTTTCCCCACTACTGATGTCAGGCTAACCGGTCTATAATTAACCGCTTTCTCTCTCCCTCCCTTTTTTAAAAGTGGTGTTACATTAGCTACCCTCCAGTCCATAGGAACTGATCCAGAGTCGATAGACTGTTGGAAAATAATCACCAATGCATCCACAATTTCTTGGGCCACTTCCTTAAGTACTCTGGGATGCAGACTATCCGGCCCTGGGGATTTATCGGGCTTCAATCCCATCAATTTCCATAACACAATTTCCCGTCTAATAAGGATATCCTTCAGTTCTTCCTCCTCACTAGACCCTCGGTCCCCTAGTACTTACGGAAGGTTATTTCTGTCTTCCTTCGTAAAGACAGAACCAAAGTATTTGTTCAATTGGTCAACCATTTCTTTGTTCCCCATTATAAATTCACCTGAATTCGACCGCAAGGGACCTACGTTTGTCTTCATTAATCTTTTTCTCTTCACATATCTATAGAAGCTTTTGCAGTCAGTTTTTATGTTCCCAGCAAGCTTCTTCTCGTACTCGATTTTCCCCCTCTTAATTAAACCCTTTGTCCTCCTCAGCTAGCCCAATCATTATGTAGATTAAAGTCACCCATGATACCTTTATTGCATGCATCCCTAATTTCTTGTTTGTTGCTGTCCCCAACCTTACTACTACTGTTTGGTGGTCTGTACACAACTCCCACTAGCGTTTTCTGCCCCCTGGTATTCCGTAGCTCCACCCATACCGATTCCACCTCATCCAAGCTAATGTCCTTTCTTACTATTGCATTAATTTCCTCTTTAACCAGCAATGCCACCCCGCCTCTTTTTCCTTTCTGTATATCCTTCCTAAATGTTGAATACCCCTGGATGTTGAGTTCCCAGCCTTAGTCACCCTGGAGCCATGTCTCCGTGATGCCAATTACATCATATCCGTTAACTGCTATCTGCGCAGTTATTTCGTCCACCTTATTCCGAATACTCTTCGCATTGAGGCACAGAGCCTTCAGGCTTGTCTTTCTAACACACTTTGCCCCTTTAGAATTTTGCTGTAATGTGGCCCATACGGCCCTTCGAGCCTACTCCGCCATTCAATAAGATCATGGCTGATCTGATCATGTACTCAGTTCCACTTCGCTGCCCACTCCCCATAACTTCTTATCCCCTTATCATTTAAGAAACTGTCTATTTCTGTCTTAAATTTATTCAATGTCCCAGCTTCCACCACTCTCTGAGGCAGCGAATTCCACAGATTTACAAGTCTCTAAGAGAAGAAATTTCTCCTCAGCTCTGTTTTAAATGGGTGGCCCCTTATTCTAAGATCATAGCCTCTAGTTCTTGTCTCCTATCAGTGGAAACATCCTCTCTGCATCCACCTTGTCAAGCCCCCTCATAATTTTATACGTTTCGATAAGATCACCTCTCATTCTTCTGAATTCCAATGAGTTGAGGCCCAACCTTCTCAACCTTTCCTCATAAATCAACCCCGGCATACCAAGAATCAACCTAGTGAACCTTCTCTGAATTGCCTCCAAAGCAAGTATATCCTTTTGTAAATATGGAAACCAAAACTGCACGCAGTATTCCAGGTGTGGCCTCACCAATACCTTATGTAGCTGTAGCAAGACTTCCCTGCTTTTATACTCCATCCCCTTTGCAATAAAGTCCAAGATACCATTGGCCTTCCTGATCACTTGCTGTACCTGCATACTATCCTTTTGTGTTTCATGCACAAGTACCCCCTGGTCCCGCTGTACTGTGGCACTTTGCAATCTTTCTCCATTTAAATAATAACTTGCTCTTTGATTTTTTTTCTGCCAAAGTTTTGCCCACTCATTTTGCCTGTCTATGTCCTTTTGCAAATTTTTTATGTCCTCCTCACACATTGCTTTTCCTCCCATCTTGTATCGTCAGCAAACTTGGCTACGTTACACTCAGTCCATTCTTCTAAGTCGTTAATGTAGATTGTAAGTAGTTGGGGTCCCAGCACTGATCCCTGCGGCACCCCATTAGTTACTGGTTGCCAACCAGAGAATGCACCATTTATCCCAACTCTCTGTTCTCTGTTTGATGCAGTATAAGTGTTGTGAAATATTCTAAACTTCCTTAGCTTCATTGCTGCAATGCTTAAACATTTGGAGATCCTGCAGCTTAATTTGAATTAAAGTGCTTTAATCCAATAAACGGAAATAGCCTGCAACAATGACTTAAACCTGTATTAAGCCCCTAATATCAATCTCAGCTCTAGCTGACAAGATAAATAGAAGGTACAAAATGTACATCAAACCAAATTAAATTGTAAGGCCAGGTGATGTTACATAATGGAGTCAAACTGGGAAATTAATTTCATTTTGTGTTTTAGATAATTCACTCTCCGGTATATTTTATTTTGTTTGATGTAGACTTATTTTTTTAACCACAATCGTAATATTTCATGATTTCATGTCTCGAATCAGAGGGCGAGAAGTTGGGTGCCTTTGTCCCTCCCGTTAGTGTCCCCAGCGGGGGGCGGGGTCGCTAATGGGGCGTAAATGGCTTTGCCATACTCGGCAGGAAGTTTCCAGCGGCGCTACTGCGTTACGTCCTGATCTCCTGCGCCCGGAGATCGTGATGTCATCGCTGTGCGCATCGCTCCGGTAGCACCCCGGACCCGAAAATGATTTCCGCCCCCTGCAACAGCGTTGGGGGAAAGCATTGACAGCTGCAGGAGGCATGAATTGGGCGGGCGGCCGCTTCGGTGGCGATGATTAAATGCGAGGCGGCCGAGGTAAGTAAAAAAAAAAACCTTATTTTACTTTGCTGTTTTTTTCGCGGTTTCCTGCCTGTGATCGTTCAGCCCAGCACTCTGCTTGAGTGCGGGCTTATCGTGCGAGACTGCCGCTTCCTTAGTGATCCAAGTAGGTGCCTTTTATATTGCAGAGCCTGCAGTGATGGCTCTTCCATCTAAGGGAGGGAAGGGCCATTGAACGCGGCAGCGCTGCACGGCCCAGCATGCAGTGTTGCTGAAGTGTGCATCCCGCCTGCTGCCGTTAGCACTCCAAGAAAGGAAGTGGAGCACTTGATGTAGCACTCCCCTTCCTTCTTGGAGCGCAAACAGCAAATTATCTGTAAGTTTGAAATCATTAGCGCCTGACGCCATCTTTTCAAACTTTTTAAAATCTCCCCCAGAGATCTCCCCTAGATTCTTTTGATGCAGCATCATCGCCTGGTGGAATGGAGAGAAGCTATGTATAAGGATGAAGAGTAATAGGATCACATAACAGAGGGTGCACATAGTTGTGTAAATATTATTGAAAAACAATGCTTAAAAGTGCCGATTATAAATTAAGCAATGAGATAGATTTTATTTTGGATTTCTTACACTGCTCCACATTAGTCTTATGCATGTCCACTGGAGCTCAAACCTTCAGGCAATTCTTTTAAATGAAAACAAAGTCAATAAAGATGAATAGAGACAGGCATGTGATTGCACACATCTCTGTTTCTATGTGACTCATCTCTGTATGCTCTCATTGTAGCTGTCCTTGCTCTATCAGCTGGAATAGTATGATCTGGATTGCAGATAGCTCCATGGCAACTGCCAATGTTGCTCAGCAACTAGTGGAAAAGAGATTCAAGACTTTTACAGACCACCACTTTCATCTTCCCTTCCCCGATCAGAATCAAAAATCAATCCAAGAAATAGTGAATATTGCTAACTAAAGGCTGATGGTTCATACATTAGTCAAGATTGAAATTCAAGCTCAGTCCTGGTGTTGGAAATACAAACCTATGGCAAAACTGCCTCCAGGCCACACAATTCCTGATATTCTTCAGATTTAAAATGTTTCATGGCTTTTGAAATTCACATCAAATTTTATTGTACCACTTATTTCAACACTTGTTTGCCTTGTTTTATACTTTTTACATTCCTGCAAAGAGCTTGCAAAGGGATATAAACAGGTTAATAAGGTGGGCAATAAGGTGGCAGATGGAGTAATGTCCAAAAGTGTGAGGTTATTCACTTTGGTAGGAAGAATAGAAAAACAATTTTTTAAAGGTGAGAAACTAATAAATGTTGGTGTTCAGAGAGATTTAGGTGTCCTCATACAGGAAACACAGAGAGTTAGCATGCAGGTACAGCAAGCAATTAGGAAGACAAATGGCATGTTGGCCTGTATTGCAAGAGGTTTGGAGTACAACAGTATCCTATACTCTCTGGAGTTTAAAAGAATGAGAGGTGAGCTCATTGAAACCTATAAGATTTTGAGTGGGATTGACACGGTAAACGCTAAGAGGTTATTTCCCTGGCTGGTGTGTCTAGAACTCGGGGGCAGTCTCAGGATAAAGGGTCAACCATTTAAGGCTGAGGAGGAATCTCTTCACTCAGAGGGTTGTAAATCTTTGGAATTCTCTACCCTAAAGGATGTTGAATCGTTGAGTATATTCAAGGCTGAGATAGATAGATTTTTGGACTCTAAGGGAATCAAGGGATATGAGGATTGGGCGGGAAAGTGGAGTTGAGGTTGAATGGTGGTGCAGGCTTGAGGGGCCACGTGGCCTACTCCTGCTCCTAATTCTTATTATCTTACATAATACTGTGAGCATTATATTTTGGAGCTAAAATATGGTCAATTAAACCCTGCAACAATATTATATGTATGTCTAGCAACGGCTAGGGCTAAATATCAATTTAAGGTAGAATTCTAAATGCAGAATCTAATTAACAAATGAAAACAGATATATAAAATTCCTATTTTCTGTATTTTATGTTTTCATTGGGCTATTTTAACATTAGTTAGGTTATTGCATAATGAGACAAACTAAATTATTGCAATTTAAATCGGTTAATAGGCTAAGGTATTATTTCTGAATGGTTTATTATTTGTTATGCTTCAAAACATACCACAGTAAACTGATAATTATAGATTAAGTTTAAAGTTTAGTACAAACTGCACTGAGAGATATGTTTATCTCTCTACATTATACAATATGTGACATATATCACTATATGGTAAATAGCTATTGTGTATACAACAACAATTTGCATTTATATAGTGCCTTTAATGTACGATTACATCCCAGGGCACTTCATAGGAGCATAATCAAACAAAAAGTGACCTAGAGTCAAAGAAGGAGATATTAGGATGGATCACTAAAAGCTTGGTCAAAGAGAAAGTTTTCAAGGAAGGTATTAAAGAAATAAATAAATAAGGAGAGGTATAGAGATTTATGGAGGGGCTTCCAGATTTTAGTGACAAAGAACTCCATGAGTTCCTCAAACTTGTTGCAGTGATGGTGGAAGGCATCAAGGGAGAGGGGTTTAAGTAGTTGGTTGGTCGTGGAGTAAAGAAGCATTCATTATATATACATATAAAATAAAAGCATAATTTGGCCTCCTTTCCTTGAGGAACAAATATCATATTAAACAGTTTTCTGTGCAGCATCAGCATACTATAGTGTGTGAAAATATATATTGCAAATAAACAGTACATCAAAACATGTTCTTCAAATATACTAAATGGAACTCTTGTATGTAAATTATTTTTTGTGAAATTAAAATTTAAACATAAATTTCAGGTACAGAGATTTAAATTATTAAATAATGTCTGTTTAGATGATTTACTATTGAGTATTCAAAATAAATACATACTTAGGATTATAAAGAATAGACTAAACATACATGACACTAAAAGGATGAACAAAATAATTGTGAAGTGAAATAAAGAAGACAAAGTAACTCTACAAATCCTGCAGGAAGAAAGGTAAGGAGCGAATATTAGAACCTTCAGAAACATGTTAAAAGTCTGGTTCTTGAAGTACAATAATGCAATTGACTATCAAGAGTGAATGGGAAGATTATTTGTAGAATAATAACTTAATAAACAGCAGCCAACAGTTTCAGAAAAGGAAGATCCTGCCTGGCCGACCTCCTTGACATTTTTGAGAAAGTGACATCTTAAGTAGACTGTAGAAAGCATTATGATATGGCATACCTAGACTTCCAAAAAGCCTCAAACGAACACACCTACTGTAACAATATGACATTTGTGCCAATTCCCACACCAACCACCTTGTGACTTCTCCAGATTGCCAGTTAGTACAAATTAAAGATAATTCTGTACTGTGGGCCCATTCTACAGTTAAGGAACTGGATTGAGACTACTACAACTTCTGTTCTATTGCACACCTGACCTGCAGAAATATGTCACAATACACTTTACATTCAGTGGAAGCTTAGCAGGAGGGAAAAAGAGAAAACATAATGAGTTAAGGAGGGTGATCTGAAGGCACGGTCAAAGACAAGGGATTTGTGAAGGTTTTGAAAGTAGGGAGAATGGTGGAAAGAACTTTTCCAATGGGGTTCCACAGGGCTCAGTACCAGGTCCCTTTGCACTCTGCACAAGTTTGCAGATGATACAAAAATTGGCCATGTGGTTGATAGTGAAGAAGAAAGCTGTCGACTGCAGGAAAATATCAATGGCTTGTCAGGTGCGTAGAAAAGTGGCAACGGGAATTCAATCTGAAGAAGTGTGAGGTAACGCATGTATGGGAGGGTTAAAAGGCAAGGGAATTTTCTCTTCACAGGCAGTCCCCCGGAGTCGAGGATGATGTGCTTCCACACTAATATGAGTTCTCAGGTGACTGATGAGTTCAATACGGGCCTACAGGTGGGCAGATGGTGGTTAAAGGGACGGGTGGGTGGGGTGCTTGGGTTGTCGTGCGCTCCTTCCGCTGTTTGCGCTTGGCTTCTGCGTGCTCGCGGCAAAGAGACTCGAGGTGTTTGGCACCCTCCCGGATGTTTCTCCTCCACTTTGAGCGGTCTTGGGCCAGAGATTCCAAGTGTCAGTGGGGATATTGCATTTTTTCAAGGAGGCTTTGAGGGTGTCCTTGAAACATTTCCTCTGCCCATCTGAGACTCGCTTGCCGTGTCAGAACTCTGAGTAGAGCGCTTGTTTTGGTAGTCTAGTATCGGGCATGGGGACAATGTGGCCCATCCATCGGTGCTGATCGAGCGTGGTCAATGCTTCGATGATGGGGATGTTGGCCTGAGTGAGAACATTGATATTGGTGCGCCTATCCTGCCAATGAATTTGCAAGATCTTGCGGAGGCAGCGTAGACACGCATCTATCACAATAAGGAACATCTTACCCATGCACGGGCCCGCGTAGTCAACATGAATGCATGACCATGGCCTGGTGGGCTAGGGCCATGGGCTGAGCGGGGCCTCCCTGGGAGCATTACCCAGCTGGGCACATGTCGAGCACCTGCGAACACAGTGTTCCAGGTCTGAATCAATTCCAGGCCACCAAACATGTGACCGGGCAATGGCCTTCATCAGCACAATGTCTGGGTGCTCGCTGTGGAGTTCCCTGATGAAGGCCTCCCTGCCCTTCTGGGGCATAACTACCCGGCTGCCCCATAGTAGGATGGAGAGCTCATCCATCCGTCTGTGGAACGGTCTGACCTCCTCAGGGCATGCTCCATGTGCGGGCGCCCAATCCCCAGTCAGGGCACATTTCTTAATCAGAGATAGGAGGGGATCTCTGTTTGTCCAGATTTTGATCTGGCGGGCTGTGATGGGGGAGCCTGCGCTGTCAAAGGCATCGACAGCCATGACCATCTCGGCGCTTTGCTCCGCTGCCCCCTCAGTGGTGGCCAGTGGAAGCCTGCTGAGCGCGTCAGCGCAATTTTCAGTGCCGGGCCGGTGCCGGATGGAGTCGTCATAAGCAGCCAGCGTGAGAGCCCATCGCTGTATGCGAGCTGATGCGTTGGCATTGACAGCCTTGCTGTCTGACGACAGGGATGTTAATGGCTTGTGGTCCGTCTCTAATCAAAACTTCCTACCAAATAGGTACTGATGCATTTTTTTTACACCATAGACACATGCAAGCGCTTCCTTCTCGACCATCCCATATCCCCGTTCTGCTTGAGAGAGCGACCTGGAGACATAAGCCACAGGTTGTAGTTGACCCTCAGCATTGCCCTGCTGCAACACGCACCCAACCCCATAGGACGATGCATCACATGTCAGAACCAAGTTTTTACAGTGGTCGTACAGGGTCAACAGCTTGTTTGAACAAAGTAGGTTTCGCGCCCGATCAAAAGCCCGTTCCTGACAGTCCCCCCAAAACCAATCGCAACCCTTACACAGGAGCACGTGTAGCGGCTCCAACAACGTGCTCAAGTTCGGCAGAAAGTTCCCGAAATAGTTCAACAGTCCCAGGAATGAACGCAACTCCGATGTGTTGCAGGGCCTGGGTGCTCGTTGAATCGCCTCTGTTTTGGATTCGGTGGGCCAAATCCCATCTGCAGCAACCCTCCTGTCCAGAAATTCAACCTCAGGAGCTAAGAACAAACATTTAGACTTTTTGAGTCGCAGGCCTACCCGGTCCAGTCGGCGTAGCACCTCCTCCAGGTTGTGGCCGCACCTTTTCACTTTATTTATAAATGACTTGGATGAAGGAATATAGAGGAATAGAAATATCCAAGTTTGCTTACAGCACCAATTAAGCTGGCACTGTGATGTTGATGGGAGCAGAAAGTTGCAAACGGACATTGGTAGATTAAGTGAGTGGGCAAAAAATAATTACAAAAGCTAATGGAATTTTGGCCTTTATCTCAAGGGGGCTGGAATACAAAGGGATGGAAATTATGTTGCAGATGTATACAACTCTGGTTAGACTACATCTGGAGTACTGCATTCAATTCTGGGCACTGTACCTCAGGAAGTATGGGGAGCAGTGCAGATTCACCAGAATTATACCGGGGCTTACAACTCTTTTGGTTGGTTGCAGTCAAATTAAACAATTAAATCAAGTGCCCCCCTGATTAAAGGGGGAGGACACTCCAAACATTTTTCAAATGCCCTTTTTTTTTTGTGGGGACCGTGGCTTACCCAGTTAAATTATGAGGACAGGTTGCATAGATTAGGCTTGTAGAAGATTAGACGTGATCTAATTGAGGTGCTTACAATGATTTAATAATTTGATAGGATAGTTCGTGAGAAACTATTTCCTCTGGTGGGGGAGGCGAGAACAAGAGGGCATAGCTCAAAATTAGAGCTAGGCCTTTCAGAGGTGACGTCAGAAAACACTACTACTCTACACAAAGGGTAGTAGAAATCTAGAACTCTCTCCTCCAAAAAGCTGTTGAAACTAGGTCAATTGAAAATTTCAAAACTGAGATTGATAGACTTTTGTTAGGCAAGGCTATTAAGGGCTATGGACCAAGGCGGATAAATGGAGTTAAGGTACAGATCAGCCATGGTCTAATTGGATGGTGGAACATGCTTAAGGGGCTGAATGGCCTGCTTCTGTTCCTACGATTGGATGCAGGGGAGAAGCAGAGCTCGGTGTTGAAGCAGTCCACCGGTACGCTCGTGGCCTTCCGCGAGAGGTGGGCGCCGGAGGGACTGGAGTACATCATCACCCCCGGCAACCAAATTTTAATTTGATTTTATTTCTTTTCTTTTAAAGTTTAATTTGTTTTAATTGCCGGGTTTTAGTGTCCCCCCTCCCCTTTTATATGGGGCACTTGTGAATTACATGATTTTAATGCCCAAAAAAAAAATCACAAAAGGAAAAAAAAACACAAAAAAAAAGAGGGCAGTTATAAGTGTCTGGAGTGTCCCCCAGATCGGGGGGCACTCGATCTAATGTTATTTTGTACTCCCTAAAAGAGTTGAAGCAGTATGTCAAGGCTTTGTACCTCTTGATTTGGCCTGAGGTGGTAACTGAGGAGGCTGATGGAGTCAAGGCCAGCGGCACATTTATGCTGGTGGAACCCAAAAAGGTTAGTTTTGTTTTCTCTGACATTAAGAAATTTGGGCGCATCCACGTCTTTTATTGTCAGATAGGCTGTTGGTGAAAGGCAAATTCAGACCTACTGTCAAGAAATTCTTCACGCAGAGAGCAACATGTGGAATGGATATCCAGGCAGGATAATGGTAGGAAAAACCTTGGAATAATTAAGAAACAGATGGGGTGATGGAGAAGGAGGGAGAGGAAACAGTAATTTATTTTCTGGAAGGATAGGTTAAATAGCTTTCTATCATTTATTATTCTACAGTTAAACTGTGCAACTCAGGTTTTTCCCCTAAATAAAGCAGCTGAAGTAAAGCAGTTTACTGAACTATTGTATGTTTATGGGATGTTGAATTTGATGCATAACTATATGGAAGTCTAGCATTTGCATACATTTGTCACACACCAGGCATCATCTTTGTTACAGATACAAAATTACTTTTTATTAAAAAAGGAAAGGAAACCAATCATTGACCCTAAAATGCATGGGCCACACAACTGCCCTCTCATTGTTCTTAATAGCTTATAACGAGCTACAATTGCCTACATTTGCGTATATAGAGCAGTAGCCTCAAACTTTCAGCTATGTATCACAACAATGCTCATGGCCCCAGACTACCTGGAGCAATTCCACGGGAGATCCATTAAGAACATAAAAAGCTTTATTGTAATAAAGATTTGCCTGCAAACTACTAAGATATAAGACTTGCGAGATTAATGTTTTGATACAAGCTGCAACTAACAGCCATCCTAATTATTCTCCAGAGCGTACTGCCTTATGTATTGAAGATTACAATCTGTGAAGTCTTTTTATCATCTAGTTTTGCTGTAACTCATGGTAAATGCTCATGTGCACCTTTCATCTGCCAGAAATCAATTGAAGGTTTGACCTAGAAGTGATGGAGCAGGACTACATCACCTTGTGTCAAAATCTCCTATATGCAATGGTTCAAACAATTCATAACATTTTTAAACCATTACTTTAATATCTGGAACATTGGCAATATTGTTCTTGGGTCTGTAAAATATGTATTTTTAATCCAGTGATTTTTATGATATGAACAACCCTTATTGATCTTCATTGTTTATGAGTAAAGCTGCTGAGGAAACAATCAGGTACAGTTTCATCTTCTGTGTTCCCAGCTCAGAACTTTGTGCACCAGAAGCATAAACCGAATAACTGGTCGAGCGCGAAAGACAAAAACTTATCATTCCTGTTTAGTTATTAGTATGTTGCACATAAAAATGCAGTGCAATGCTGAGGGAATGCTGCATTGTCAGTTGAGATGTTAAACACCTGCTCTTTCAGATGGATGTAAAAGATCCTATGGCATTATTCAAAGAAGAGCAGGGGAGTTTTTGTGATGTCCTGGTCAATATGTATCCCTTAATCAACATCACTAAAATAGATTATCAGGTCATGCACCTCATTGCTGATTGTTGAATCTTGCTGTGCACAAATTGGCTGTTGTGTTTCCCGACATTACAGCAGTGAATACATTTCAAAATTACTTAATTAGCTGCGAAGCGCTTTGAGACATCCTGAGGTAGTGAAAGGTGCGACATAAATGCAAGTCATTTCCTTTCTTCTTTTATGCCTTCAAATGCCTCAATTTCAAAATTCTCATCTTAGTTTTCAAATCCCTCCCTGGCCTCACCCATCTCTATCTCTGCAATCTCCTCCAGCCCCACAACCCCTTCGAGATATCTGTGCTCCTCTAATGCTGCCCTCTTGAGCATTCCTGATTATAATCGCTCAACCATTGGTGACCATGCCTTCTGTTGCCTAAGCCCTAAGCTCTGGAATTCCCTGCCTAAACCTCTCCGTCTCTCTACCTCTCTTTCCTCCTTCAAGACGCTCCTTAAAATCTACCTCTTTGACCATAGAAACATGGAAAATAGGTGCAGGAGTAGGCCATTCGGCCCCTCGAGCCTGCATCACCATTCAATAAGATCATGGCTGATCATGCACCTCAGTACCCCTTTCGTGATTTCTTCCCATACCCCTTGATCCATTTAGCAGTAAGGGCCAACTCCCTCTTGAATATATCCAATGAACTGGCATCAACAACTCTCTGCGGTAGGGAATTCCAAGGTTAACCACTCTCTGAGTGAAGAAGTTTCTCCTCATTTCAGTCCTAAATGGCTTACCCAGTATCCTAAGACTGTGTCCCCTGGTTCTGGACTTCCCCATCATCGGGAACATTCTTCCGCATCTAACCTGTCCAGCCCCGTCAGAATCTTATACGTTTCTATGAGATCCCCTCTCATCCTTCTAAACTCCAGTGTATAAAGGCCCAGTTGATCCAGTCTCTCCTCATATTTCAGTCCCGCCATTCCGAGAATCAGTCTGGTGAACCTTCGCTGTACTCCCTCAATAGCAAGAACGTCCTTCCTCAGATTAGGAGACCAAAACTCAACACAATATTCTAGGTGAGGCCTCACCAAGGCCCTGTACAACTGCAGTAAGACCTCCCTGCTCCTATACTCAAATCCTTTAGCTATGAAGGCCAACATACCATTTGCCTTCTTCACCGCCTGCTGTACCTGCATGCCAACTTTCAATGACCGATGAACCATGACACCCAGGTCTCGTTGCACCTCCCCTTTTCCTAATCTGTCGCCATTCAGATAATATACTGCCTTCATGTTTTTGCCCCCAAAGTGGATAACCTCACATTTATCCATATTATACTGCATCTGCCCTGCATTTGCCCACTCACCTAACCTGTCCAAGTCACCCTGCAGCTTTTTAGCGTCCTCCTCACAGCTCACACCGCCACCCAGTTTAGTGTCATCTGCAAACTTGGAGATATTACACTCAATTCCTTCATCTAAATCATTAATGTATATTGTAAAGAGTTGGGGTCCCAGCACTGAGCCCTGCAGCATCCCACTAGTCACTGCCTGCCATTCTGAAAAGAACCTGTTTATCCCGACTCTCTGCTTCCTGTCTGCCAACCAGTTCTCTATCCATGTCAGTACATTACCCCCAATGCCATGTGCTTTGATTTTGCACACCAATCTCTTGTGTGGGACCTTGTCAAAAGCCTTTGAAAGTCCAAATACACCACACATCCACTGGTTCTCCCTTGTCCACTCTACTAGTTACATCCTCAAAAAATTCCAGAAGATTTGTCAAGCATGATTTCCCTTTCATAAATCCATGTTGACTTGGACCGATCCTGTCACTGCTTTCCAAATGCGCTGCTATTTCATCGTTAATAATTGATTCCAACATTTTCCCCACTACTGATGTCAGGCTAACCGGTCTATAATTACCCGTTTTCTCTCTCCCTCCTTTTGTAAACAGTGGTGTTACATTAGCTACCCTCCAGTCCATAGGAACTGATCCAGAGTCAACAGACTGTTGGAAAATGATCATCAATGCAGCCACTATTTCTAGGGCCACTTCCTTAAGTACTCTGGGATGCAGACTATCAGGCCCCGGGGATTATTGGGCTTCAATCCCATCAATTTCCCGAACACAATTTTCCGCTTTATAAGGATATCTTTCAGTTCCTCCTTCTCACTAGACCCTCGGTTCCCAAAGTATTTCCGGAAGGTTATTTGTGTCTTCCTTCGTGAAAACAGAACCAAAGTATTTGTTTAACTGGTCCGCCATTTCTTTGTTCCCCATTATAAATTCACCTGAATCTGACTGCAAGGGACCTACATTTGTTTTCACTAATCTTTTTTCTCTTCACATATCTGTAGAAGCTTTTGCAGTCAGTTTTTATGTTCCCAGCAAGCTTCCTCTCATAGTCTATTTTCCCCCTCCTAATTAAACCCTTTGTCCTCCTCTGCTGTATTACAAAATTCTCCCAGTCCTCAGGTTTGCTGCTTTTTCTGGCCAATTTATATGCCTCTTCCTTGGATTTAACACTATCCTTAATTTCCCTTGTTAGCCACGGTTGAGCCACCTTCCCCGTTTTATTTTTACTCCAGACAGGGATGTACAATTGCTGAAGTTCATCCATGTGATCTTTAAATGTTTGCTATTGCCTATCCACCGTCAACCCTTTAAGTATCACTTGCCAGTCTATTCTAGCCATTTCACGTCTCATACCATCGAAGTTACCTTTTCCCCAAGTTCAGGACCCAAGTCTCTGAATTAACTGTGTCACTCTCCATCTTAATAAAGAATTCTACCATATTATGGTCACTTTTCCCCCAAGTGGCCTCACACAACAAGATTGTTAATTAGTCCTTTCTCATTACACATCACCCAGTCTAGGATGGCCAGCCCTCCTAGTTAGCTCCTCGACATATTGGTCTAGAAAACCATCCCTAATACACTCCAGGAAAACCTCCTCCACCGCATTGCTACCAGTTTGGTTAGCCCAATCTATATGTAGATTAAAGTCGCCCATAATAACTGCTGTACCTTTATTACACGCATCCCTAATTTCTTGTTTGATGCTGTCCCCATCCTCATTACTACTGTTTGGTGGTCTGTACACAACTCCCACAAGCATTTTCTGCCCTTTGGTATTC
The DNA here is from genome assembly GCF_044704955.1 of Pristiophorus japonicus. NCBI lineage: Eukaryota > Metazoa > Chordata > Chondrichthyes > Pristiophoridae > Pristiophorus > Pristiophorus japonicus. Next base: position 140,827,451 of record NC_091978.1, read on the forward strand.
CATAACTCCACCCATACAGATTCCACATCATCCAAGCTAATGTCCTTTCTTACTATTGCATTAATTTCCTCTTTAACCAGCAATGCCACCCCGCCTCCTTTTCCTTTCTGTCTATCCTTCCTAAATGTTGAATACTCCTGGATGTTGAGTTCCCAGCCTTGGTCACCCTGGAGCCATGTCTCCGTGATGCCAATTACATCATATCCGTTAAGTGCTATCTGCACAGTTAATTCGTCCACCTTATTCCGAATACTCCTCGCAATGAGGCACAGAGCCTTCAGGCTTGTCTTTTTAACACCCTTTGCCCCTTTAGAATTTTGCTGTATTGTGGCCCTTTTTTCTTTTTGCCTTGGGTTTCTCTGCCCTCCACTTTTACTTTTCTTCTTTCTGTCTTTTGCTTCTGCCCCCATTCTACTTCCCTATGTCTCCCTGCATAGATTCCCACCCCCCTGCCATATTAGTTTAACCCCTCCCCAACAGCACGAGCAAACACTCCCCCTAGGACATTGGTTCCGGTCCTGCCCAGGTGCAGACCGTCCGGTTTGTACTGGTCCCACCTTCCCCAGAACCAGTTCCAATGTCCCAGGAATTTGAATCCCTCCCTTCTGCACCACTCCTCAAGCCACGTATTCATCTGAGCTATCCTGCGATTCCTACTTTGACTAGCACGTGGCAAGCTTTTGGTCACTTGCCCTAATTTCTCCTTATGCAGCTCAGTGTCAAATTTTTTAAATCTCATAATACCTATGTAAAGTGGCTTGGCATGTTTCACTCCGTTGAAGGTGCTATATAAATACAAGTTGTTGGTGTTCAAAACTGTCATTTGCACCTTTCTATGATAGAAAGTTTTCATTAAATAACTATTATACTTTATTAATACTTAGTATATTCAGTGACAGACTGATGCATTATGAAATAAGCTTAAAGAAACGGCAGAATGTTCAAATTTTTCAGGGCCTGCTGCATTTACTACTCTGCATAACACTGCACTCCTGCAATGCTCAGTTCAACCACAAGATGCTGCTACAGTGTTATATCATAGCTGCAACTAGTGGGACAAACAAGTATTGCAATAGTGTAATATAAAATATTTCCTTGGGTGTCAGTCTTATAAAAATCATTTGCAAGTGGTTTCTAGATCCTTCTCTCCACCCTCACCCTAGTGTGTTTGTGTGTGTAAAACATAATTTTTTAAGTTGGCTATTCAAAACTGAAAATAAGCAAAACTGAAAATAACAATGACTGCAAGATGGCATAGATCTAGTCTCTGAGCACCTAGAAGCTTTAGAAATAAAAAGAAAACAGTAAATGCTGGAAATAAATAACAGATCCATTAGCATCTGAAAAGAGAGACAGCAGATTAGTATTTCATAAAGGATCCCGTTCACACCCATTATGCTAACCAATCTTTCCTCTTTCAGATGTTGATGGACCTCTTATGAATTTCCAACAGTTTGTGTTTTATTTCATCTCGGATCTTTTGATTAGATCAGAAACACGCCATTAATGGTAAATGCAGCTCTTTGCAGTATATGTAGGGATTAAACAAACACTGTACCTTGGCTATTGCCATGGACCAATACTTGCCATAAGTAGAGAATAAAGGAATAATGACAAATAATTATTTTCACTCCCTCTTTTGTTAGGAAGTAATTCAAATTTATTTTCTTTAAAATGTTTATTTGTATATATCTTGGCAGTCATACAATATATTTTCCCTGGTTTTGCATTTGGTGCCAGTATAGTAAAAGGTACTTGGTCTTTGAAGTACCCTAAATGCAGTTTCATTGATCTTTAGACAGGCACACGTTTTATTTCTCCCTTCCTATTTGCCATTTCAACCCATGCCACTTTGAAATGAAACTGCTAAGTTAAAAATATTTTTGCGCTATGAACTTATCCATGTAGTATTAGGTGACCCTCAGACACCAGCGTTTTCCTTAATATGGATGCATCTACATTAAAGCGAGGTAACCACTATTAGACTTCCTCCTTAGGAGAAGTAAACATGTTACTAATATTGGGGTGACGCAAGCATCGTCTCTAATTCAGGGTGTAGTTTGGAATAAATATCAATACAAATGTGCAGACAAGAGTTGTACAGTACCGGAATTGCTATGTTACCCCACCCAAACAACATTCACGGTTGCTGGCTTAAAATAAAAAACAATTTCGAATCTAATAATCGATTCTGTTGTAATTAATATGCGCCTTTTGCCATGCACGGGATTGCCCAAAGATTACACTTACTCAACCTAACATAAATCGCACCAAGAATTTCCACCTGCGCTTTACATGTTGTAGCATCTCAACCTGTCAGCAACACTAAACAAATTAATAACTGAAAATAAAAGATTCTCTCTTTGTATCCGTCTAACTTGCATTATCAATCGAGCCACTTTCCTTGCTGAATGTTAACGGAACACATTTGTGCTCAGTGTCGCATCTCTGGCTGCGGCCACTCAAAATGGTGAGGAGCCGTCGCCTGTTTACAAACAAAACGCAGCGGAGCGGGAGACCGGGGAGCGGGAGGCGGCGGTGCCCCGGGGAGGGTGGGTGCCCCCGGGGAGGGGAGGGCAGCGGTGCCCCCGGGGAGGGTGGGTGCCCCCGGGGAGGGGAGGGCGGCGGTGCCCCCGGGGAGGAGCTGCTGCCAACCCAGCTTGGCTTGGGTTGTGGCTCGGTGTGCGAGTGCTGCGCGCTGCTCTGAATGCCTTACCCACACACAGCTGGATGACATAGGCGTAGTAGGACCAGCAGGCGATGAGCCCGATGAAGAGGACGGGGATCCAGTACAAGACACGCTGACACCTCTTCAGGGTGCGGGAGCGCGACGGCGCCATCTTCTCTTCTCTCTCCTCTTTTGCGGCGGTACAGCCCCGGCGCGGCGGCAGTGGGGCAAAGCTGGGGAGCGGGGGCCGAGCTTCCCCGATCTGCTGCTGCTCCGCTCGGTTGCTGCGTTACTGAGAGCTGGGGCCCGCCACCGTGACGTGCGGTTCACACTGCACAGCGCAAGCAGAGCTCAACACTGTCAGCTGGCACTGCCACCCCGGGCACGCCGGACATCACATGCCATATCATTACTACATTATATTAATAAAACATATAACAGTTAATCAATGTAGTATTTTCCATCTTTTAAACGTTAAAAAACAGAATAACATTACTGATCACATTTAACGGATTATAATGCATTTAGAATAATCCAGGATGATAATTTACCTCTTTTAAAATTGGGAAACATTATACCTGAGCTCAATTAGGACCAACTGTTAAAATCAAATGGCTGTTGCAGTGTAATTCATTAAGTATAAAGGCACCTATAGGTGAATGAATGCTGCTTTAAACCCAAAATGCGTTGACCATAATTAGATCCAGGATTTTTGAGCATCAGTGTTCCGTTTTCATTCCGCGAAGGCTAATTTCAGTAACCCACTCGCCTCAGGCTCCTAAAAAAAACTTTTAGGCTACCTATTGTGTTCCTAACACAGATGAGACTGCACACAGGAAGGTTAAAGTAACAGTGACCTCAGTCTTTATTAAGACACTCCAGAGTGAGGAACAGGCCTTCGGGCCGGCTTATATACAGTGCTCCTAAGGAATGCTGGGATCCCTTGGGACTTCAGGGGATGTGCTCCCTGGTGGTGGAACATGGGAGTGCATGCTTTACAGATACACAACATCATTCCCCCCCTACCGAAAGTCAAAGTGAAAACTATTTACCAGGTGAGGCGGTCGGGTGCCTTTCTTTCCCTGGTGGACTGCCTCGGTACAAATGTCTGTTCTGGTGTGTTGGCTGTGCCCTCGCTGGGCTGGCGTGTTGTTGGCCCTGCAGGGCTGTTAGGTGAGCCTGGCCATGCTGGGCTGTTGGGTGTCATGGGTTCAAGTTCCTGGTCCAGGGTGGTGTTGTTAATCCTTTGGGTGTGTGTTGTGGGCTCGAAAAAGGTGGTGTCTGCTGTGGGTTGTTCAGGGTAGTCTGTGAACCGCAGCCTCATTTGGTCCAGGTGCTTTCTGAAAATTTGTCCATTGTCTAGTTTGACTACAAACACCCTACTCCCTTCTTTAGCTATCACCGTGCCCGCGATCCACTTGGGACCATGTCCATAGTTTAGCACATACACAGGGTCATTCAGATCAATTTCCCGTGACACAGTGGCGTGACCATTTTGTTGCTGCCACCTGCTCCCTACCTGATCATGCAGGTTGGCGTGAACCAGCGAGAGTCTGATTTTAAGTGTCCTTTTCATGAGTAGCTCAGCCAAGGGGCACCCCTGTGAGCGAGTGGGATCCCTGAGCAGTACACGGGACAGGCAGGTTTGGAGTGAGCCTTCTGTGACTTGTTTAAGGCTCTGTTTGATTGTACTGCCCGCTCTGCCTGCCCATTGGAGGCTGGTTTAAACGGGGGCGAGGTGACATGTTTGATCCCATTGCAGGTCATGAATTCTTTAAATTCGGCACTGGTGAAACATGGCCCGTTGTCACTGACCAGTATGTCAGGCAGGCCGTGGTGGCAAACATGGCCCTCAGGCTTTCAATGGTGGCGGTGGCGGTGCTTCCCGACATTATTTCACATTCAATCCATTTTGAAAAAGCATCCATCACCACCAGGAACATTTTACCGAGAAATGGGCCCGCATGGTCGACATGGATCCTCGACCATGGTCTGGAGGGCCAGGACCACAAACATAGTGGTGCCTTTCTGGGCGCGTTGCTCAACTGAGCACATACGCTGCATTGCCGTACACAGGACTCTAAGTCAGAGTCGATACCGGGCCACCACACGTGGGATCTGGCTAATGCTTTCATCATTACTGTACCCGGGTGTGTGCTGTGCAGATCCGAGATGAACGTCTCCCTGCACTTTTTGGGTAGCACTACGCGATTACCCCACAACAGGCAGTCTGCCTGAATGGACAGCTCGTCCTTTCGCCACTGGAACGGTTTGATTAGCTCTTGCATTTCAACAGGGATGCTGGCCCAGCTCCCATGCAGTACACAGTTTTTTACTAGGGACAGCAGAGGATCTTGGCTGGTCCAAGTCCTAATCTGGCAGGCCATGACAGGTGATTTATCATTTGACCAATATGTCGTCCTGAAAAACTACCGTGCGTGGTACCAACTTGAGTAGGCTCTCCATGTTTCTCTGGAAGATCGCTGCAGCTGACCGAATTCCAAACGGGCATCTGTTATAGATGAACAGTCCCTTGTGCGTGTTGATGCAGGTGAAGCCCTTCGAAGACTCCTCCAGCTCCTGCGTCATGTAGGCCGAAGTCAGTTCGAGCTTGGTAAACGTCTTGCCTCCTGCCAGCATTGCAAATAGGTCGTCTGCCTTAGGTAGTGGGTACTGGTCCTGTAGTGAGAAACGATTAATAGTTACTTCATAATCGCCGCAAATCCTGACCGTGCCATCACTTTTGAGTACTGGAACAATCGGGCTGGCTTACTCACTGAATTCCACTGGGGAGATGATGCCCTCACGTTGCAGCCTGTCCAGCTCGATTTCCATTCTCTCCCTCATCATGTGAGGTACCACTCGCGCCTTGTGGTGAATGGGTTGTGCCTCTGGGACCAAGTGGATCCGCACCTTCGCCCCAGAAAAGTTTCCAATGCCTGGCTCAAAAAGGGAAGGAAATTTGTTCAGAACCTGGGTACATGAGGCCTCATCGACATGTGATAGCGATCGGATGTCATCCCAATTCCAGCAGATTTTGCCCAGCCCTTCCAAGCAGTGTGGGGCCATCGCCCGGGACAATCCAGAGTGGCAGTTCATGCACCGTGCCCTCGTAGGTGACCTTGACCATGGCGCTGCCCAGGACAGTGATGAGCTCTTTGGTGTACGTTCTCAGTTTCGTGTGGATGGGGCTCAGGGCTGGTCTGAGTGCCTTGTTGCACCACAGTCTCTCAAACATCTTTTTACTCATGATGGATTGGCTAGCACCAGTGTCCAGTTTCATGGCTATGGGTAAGCCATTCAATTTTACATTTAGCATTATCGGTGGACATTTTGTCGAAAATGTGTACACCCCGTGTACTTTAGCATCTGCCTCCTCTCTCTGAGGCTCAAAATTGCTTTGATCCACCATGGACCGATCTTCCTTTGCCATGTGGTGGTTAGCAGGTTTTGCAGAGTTTGCAGCTTGTCTGCAAGCTCATTGGAGATGCCCCATTGTTCCACAGCTCTTGCAAACATACCCTTTGAAACGACATGAATAGGCTGAAGGGAAGCCTCCACAACACCAACAAGGTGTGAATTGCCTTGCATTCATCCTTTGTTGTGGAATCTGAGTCATCTGGGTCACCTGAGGCCTGCTGGCAGTTGCAGACTCGTGGGTTCTGCCCTGTACATTTCTGCTCACAAACACAGTTCTGGTTAATTTATGAACATTGCTAGCACTTGTGTGCTGAGAGATTTGTTTGGTGTTATCACTGGACATAAACATCTGTGCTATCGCCATGGCCTTACTGAGGGTCGGTGTCTCTACAGTCAAAGGTTTTCGTAGGATGGTCTCGTGGCCAATGCCCAGTACAAAAAAGTCTCTGAACATCTGATCCAGGTTGCCATCAAACTCACATTGTCCTTCAAGTCACCTTAGCTCGGCGACGTAGCTCGCCACTTCCTGACCTTCAGATCGCTGGAACATGTAGAACCGATACCTCGCCATCAGCATGCTCTCCCTCGGGTTAAGGTGCTCCCGAACCAGTGTACACAGCTCCTCATATGACTTATCTGTGGGTTTCACCGGAGCCAGAAGGCTGTAGCTGAGCTTCATGAGGCTGTAGGTCGGAGCCCCGCAGACCGTGAGGAGGACCGCTCTCCTTTTTGCAGCGCTTCCTTCTCCATCCAGCTCGCTGGCTACAAAGTATTGGCCTAACCATTTGACATTGGCTTCCCAGTCCTCACCCTCCGAGAACTTCTCCAGGATGCCCACAGTTTGTTGCATCTTTGCATTGGATTCGTATACTCGTCGCCAGTTATTGTGTTCCTAACACAGATGAGACTGCACACAGGGAGGTTAAAGTAACAGTGACCTCAGTCTTTATTAAGACACTCCAGAGTCAGTAACAGGCCTTAGGGGCCGGCTTATATACAGTGCTCCCAAGGAATGCTGGGATCCCTTGGGACTTCAGGGAATGCGCTCCCTGGTGGCAGAACATGGGAGTGCATGTTTTACAGATACACAACACTTCCAATTTGCAGAAGACAAGGATGGTTAGCTGAATATTTCAAATGAGATAAAAATGAATGAAATGCAGGACAAACATGTATGATATCTTTTTGCATGGCAAACAATTAAGCAATTTCTAATTAGATTCACAGAATCATAAACTCTACCATAATAAGAACATAAGAAATAGGAGCAAGACTGGGCCATATGGCCCCTCGAGCCTGCTATGCCATTCAATAAGATCGTGGCTGATCATCGACCTCAACTTCACTTTCCTGCCTGATCTCCATATACCGTAATTCCCCTCGACCCCAAAAATCTATCTATCTCAGCCTTGAATATATTCAGAGACTCAGCATTCACAGCCCTCAGGGGCAGAGAATTTCAAAGATGCTTCATTGCCAAGAATGTTAGTTTTTGGAAACTTTGCGATAAACTAGGCTGCTTGCAATCCTGGTTCCCAGTTGAACTCAAAACTGAATTCAAATCCACAGGTCTCATCTATCACCAAACCACTTCTGCCACTTCTATGCTGAAATGCTTATACATGCCTTTATCAGACTTGACTATCCCAACGCTCTTGTTGTTGGCTTCCCATCCTCCATAAACTCCAACTTGTCCAAAACTACCACTTATATTCTGTCCCCAGTCCTGCCTATTCATCACTCTGTCCTCCCCGAGCTATGCTGACTCACCATCCTTCAATGCATTATATTTAAATTCCTCACTCATCTATTAATCCATTAAAGGCTTCTTCCTAACTTCCTTACTATTATTTCTTCCAGCCCTTCATCCCTTCCCGAATGTTCTTTCTTTTGACTCTGGCATCTTGTGCATCCCCGACTCTTTGTCCCACCATTGATGGCAGAGCCTTCAGTTACTTTGGTTTGACTCTCTGAAATTCCCTCCCTTACCTTCTCCACTTCCATTTCTTTTTCCACCTTTATAAAACTTCTCAAAATCCATCTCTTCAACCAAACTTTCAGTCACCCTACCTTAATCTCTCCCTGGCTCAACTTCAGTTTACTTATGCATATTTGTGAGCATCTTGGAACAACAATTCTTTACAATAAAGGTGGGTATATAAATGCATTTACTATTGTTCCTTGCCTTTAACTATTGTTCCTTAAATTATTGCACCCACCATAACAGAACAACTGCCCACAATGTTATCAATCTGACTCGCTTCATTTTCAAGCTTCACTTTTAGTCTAAGGTGATTTGAGCTTTATGCTGTCTTGCAATTCTAACTACATGAATTAGTCATACAGGGTACTTCACTTCAGAGCATTTACAACACTAACTTTAACTGCTCGTTATGCTTACTGATAATTGTTTCTGTTCTTTTATTAGTGGTTGAAATTTTTCTCCCTTAATCTCTCTAAAAGGCATCTCATGCTGGGGTTCAGTTCCATAAGCAGTACTGCCACTCTAGTACTGTCAAGTGACCATTCTTCATGTGTGAGCCTGAAAATGAGTTTTGGTAGTCTATTTATCTAAGCGGTCAGCACAGATGAACCCAATACATCTTACTGGAGGGAACAATTCTACAAATGTGCACTTTGGATATAAATTCTTGTCTGTTGGGAATACATATTTTAAAATCATGGGTGCACTCTATTATTTTCCTTAATTAAGACAACTACAAATAACTCTGACACAATGCCAGTGATCTAATACTGTATCCTCAGTTCACTGCCTACAATTAATTGCACCCTACAGATGCAATATTTTATCTTAATCTATGCTTTTTAAAAATAATATGAGACATTGGCATAGAAATTCGATGCGACTGTGCCCATTTGTCATGCACAAAATGGGTGGCTAAGCATCGAAAATGGTGGGTGGTATCCTTTATGCAAAATTGGGCTGACCTGAACGCAGCTGGTGCCCAGCCGCAGGCCATTACTGGTGATCCAAGGAAACAGTTTCCTGGCCAGGTATGTAACAAAGGTGGGGGTGGGGGAGCGGGGGACCGAGGTGACCACATTGCAGCGAAGTGAATCTGCTCAAATTTCAAGAGATTGCAATCTTTATATCATTTTTGCTGTTTGGCATCCTTACTTGCTGTTTGGCATCCTTATTTGCTTGAACGTCATTCTGTTCCCTTTGTATTACAGGCCATTTACAAGACTTTTGCTGCTAAGTGTCACTCCTTGCTACACAATCCTGTTTCTTCACTTTTCTAAATGGCACCAGCTGCATCATTGATGCCCTTGTAGTAATTTTCCATTTATTTTCTATTGAACCCACTTATTTTCTTCAACTTTTTGTGCATTGTCTCCAAGGTCGCTGTTCCATCAGGATGGTTAAAAATTTATTAAATAATTAGGAAATAAAATACAACAACTTACATTTATATAGCACATTTAACAACAAATCATCCCAAGGTGCTTAACAAACGCAGTATCAATAAAAACATTTTTGACACCAGGCCACAAAAGGAGATATCAGGACAGAAGACCAAAAGCTTGGTCAAAGAGATGGGTTTTAAGGCGCATCTTATAGGAGGAGAGGGAGATAGAGAGGCAGCGAGGTTTAGGGAGGGAATTCTAGAGCTTGGGACCGAGGCACAGCCGCCAATGGTGGAGCGATTAAAATTGGAGATGCGCAAGAGGCCAGAATTGGAGGAGCGCAGGGATCTCGGAGGCTTGTAGGGCTTGAGGAGGGTAGAAAGCTAGGAAGGGGTGGGGCCATGGAGGGATTTGAAAACAAGGATGAGGATTTTAAAATTGAGGTATTGTCAGATCAGGAGCCAGTGTAGGTCAGCAAGCATAGGGGTTATGGATGAAGGGGACATGGTGCGAGTTAGGATATGGGCAGCAGAGTTTTGGATGAGTACAAGTTTATGTAGGGTGGAAGATGGGAGGCTGGCCAGGAGAGCATTGGATTTGAGATGTCTAGCGGTAACAAAGGCATGGATGGGAGTTTCAGCAGCAGATGAGTTGAGGCAGGATCAAAATCGGGTGATGTTATGGAGGTGGAAGTAGGCAGTCTTGGTGATGGAAGGGATGTGGTTGGAAGCTCATCTCGGGGTCAAACACAACACCAAGTTTCTGCTCATCCAACATTGGATGCCGGACAAGCAGGGTGACAATTCAAAGACAGTGGAGGGATCAGAGAGGTAGTGGTGAGATAGAGCCAAGTGTTATCAGCATACATGTGGAATCTGGTGTGTTTTTGGATGATATTGCCAAGGGGCAGTATGTAGATGAAAAATAGAAGGGAGCCAAGTAGATCCTTGGGGATTCCAGAGATAATGGGAAGACAAGCCATTGCAGGTGATTCTCTGGCTATGATTCTATTGATAAGAATTGAACCAAGCAAGGGTTGTTCCACCAGCTGAATGATGGAGGAGAGGTGTTGGAGGATGGTGTGGTCAACTGCGTCTAGTGAGTATAGAAATATGAGGAGGGGATGGGGGTGGGGAGGTTGCTAGTGCTATTGGGGAGGGTTTAAACTAATTTGGCAGGGGGACGGGCACCAGGATGTAGCATTAGAAAGGAGAAACAAGGTGGACAAAGCATTGGGAGAGACAGATAGCACTGGAGTAAAAAATAGTACAGTATTAGTTGGGTCAGACTAAGAGAAAATACAAGAAGGTCAAAGATAGGTTTACAGTGCATGTGTATGAATGCAGGGCGTGCGGTAAATAAGGTTGGTGAGCTGCAGGTGCAAATAGACACATGGGAATATGATGTCATGGCGATAACGGAGACCTGGCTCAAAAATGGGCAGGATTGGGTACTAAATATTCCTGGATATAAGGTATTCAGAAAAGATAGGGAAGGAAAGAAAAGAGGTAAGGTGGCAGTATTAAGGAGAATATTACAGTGCTGGAGAGAGATGTCGTCCTGGGGGGGGGGGGGGTCAAGGATAGAATCTATTTGGTTAGAGTTGAGAAACAGTAAACATAGAAACATAGAAACATAGAAAATAGGTGCAGGAGTAGGCCATTCGGCCCTTCTAGCCTGCACCACCATTCAATGAGTTCATGGCTGAACATTCAACTTCAGTACCCCATTCCTGCTTTCTCGCCATACCCCTTGATCCCCCTAGCAGTAAGGACCTCATCTAACTCCTTTTTGAATATATTTAGTGAATTGGCCTCAACAACTTTCTGTGGTAGAGAATTCCACAGGTTCACCACTCTCTGGGTGAAGAAGTTCCTCCGCATCTCGGTCCTAAATGGCTTACCCCTTATCCTTAGACTGTGACCCCTGGTTCTGGACTTCCCCAACATTGGGAACATTCTTCCTGCATCTAACCTGTCTAACCCCGTCAGAATTTTATATGTTTCTATAAGGTCCCCTCTCATTCTTCTGAACTCCAGTGAATACAAGCCCAGTTGATCCAGTCTTTCTTGATAGGTCAGTCCCGCCATCCCGGGAATCAGTCTGGTGAACCTTCGCTGCACTCCCTCAATAGCAAGAATGTCCTTCCTCAGGTTAGGAGACCAAAACTGTACACAATACTCCAGGTGTGGCCTCACCAATGCCCTGTACAACTGTAGCAACACCTCCCTGCCCCTGTACTCAAATCCCCTTGCTATGAAGGCCAACATGCCATTTGCTTTCTTAACCGCCTGCTGCACCTGCATGCCAACCTTCAATGACTGATGTACCATGACACCCAGGTCTCTTTGCACCTCCCCTTTTCCTAATCTGTCACCATTCAGATAATAGTCTGTCTCTCTGTTTTTACCACCAAAGTGGATAACCTCACATTTATCCACATTATACTTCATCTGCCATGCATTTGCCCACTCACCTAACCTATCCAAGTCGCTCTGCAGCCTCACAGCATCCTCCTCGCAGCTCACACTGCCACCCAACTTAGTGTCATCCGCAAATTTGGAGATACTACATTTAATCCCCTCATCTAAATCATTAATGTACAGTGTAAACAGCTGGGGCCCCAGCACAGAACCTTGCGGTACCCCACTAGTCACTGCCTGCCATTCTGAAAAGTACCCATTTACTCCTACTCTTTGCTTCCTGTCTGACAACCAGTTCTCAATCCATGTCAGTACACTACCCCCAATCCCATGTGCTCTAACTTTGCACATCAATCTCTTGTGTGGGACCTTGTCGAACGCCTTCTGAAAGTCCAAATACACCACATCAACTGGTTCTCCCTTATCCACTCTACTGGAAACATCCTCAAAAAATTCCAGAAGATTTGTCAAGCATGATTTCCCTTTCACAAATCCATGCTGACTTGGACCTATCATGTCACCTCTTTCCAAATGCACTGCTATGACATCCTTAATAATTGATTCCATCATTTTACCCACTACCGATGTCAGGCTGACCGGTCTATAATTCCCTGTTTTCTCTCTCCCTCCTTTTTTAAAAAGTGGGGTTACATTGGCTACCCTCCACTCCATAGGAACTGATCCAGAGTCAATGGAATGTTGGAAAATGACTGTCAACGCATCCACTATTTCCAAGGCCACCTTGGAGGTACCATTATACTACTAGGTGTATTCTATAGGCTGCCAACTAGTGGGAAGGAGATAGAGGAGCAAATTTGCAGGGAAATTACAGAGACGCGCAAGAAATATAGAGCTGGGGTAGTAATATTGTAAAGGGCAGAAAGGGGGAAGAATTTCTGAAGTGTGTTCAGGAGAACTTCCTTGATTAGTACATTTCCAGCCCAACGAGAAAGGAGGCATCACTGGATCTGGTTCTGGGGAATGAGGTGGGTCAAGTAGAGCAAGTGTCAGTAGGGGAATATTTAGGGAACAGTGATCACACTATCATAAGGTTTAGATTAGCTATGGAAAAAGACAGGGAGCGATCTAGTGTAAAAATACTTAATTGACAAAAAAGGCCAATTTCAGTGGCTTGAGAATGGATCTGGCCCGGGTAAATTGGAATCAAAGATTGGCAGGCAAAACTGTATTCGAACAATGGGCTGACTTAAAGAGGAGATGGTTCGGGTACAGTCAAGGTACATTCCTATGAGGGGGAAAGAGAGGGCAACCAAAGTCAGAGCTCCCTGGATGACGAAAGAGAGAGAGAGTAAGCTAAGCAGAAAAAGGGGGCATATGACAGATGCCAGGTTGAGAATACATGTGAATATAGAAAGTTCAGAGGGGAAGTGAAAAAGGAAATAAGAGGGGCAAAGAGAGAGTATAAGAATAAATTGGCAGTGATCGTAAAAGGGAACCCAAAAGTCTTCTATCAGCATATAAATAGTGAACGGGTAGTAAGAGGAAGGGTGGGGTCAATTAGGGACCAAATTGGAGACTTATGCATGGAGGCAGAGGGCATGAATGAGGTACTAAATGAGTACGTTGCATCAGTCTTTACCTTGGAAGAAGATGCTGCCAAAGTCATAGTGAAAGAGGAGGTAGTTGAAATACTGCATGGATAAAAATTGATAAGGAGGAGGTACTGGAAAGGCTGGCTTTACTTAAAGTAGTTAAGTCACCAGGACCAGATGGGATGTATCCTCGGATGTTGAGGGAAGTAAAGGTGGAAATTGTGGAGGTACTGGCCATAATCTTCCGATCCTCCTTGGATACTGGGCTAGTGCCAGAGGACTGAAGAATTGAAAATGTTACACCCTTGTTCAAAAAGGGTACAAGGATAAACCAGCAACTACAGACCAGTCAGTTTAACCTCGGTAGTGGGGAAATGATTACAAACGATTATCTGGGACAAAATTAACATTCTCTTGGACAAGTGTGGATTAATTAAGGAAAGTCAGCACGGATTTGTTAAAGGCAAATCATGTTTAACTAACTTGATTGAGTTTTTTAATGCGGTAACAGAGAGTTTTGATGAGGGCAATGCGGTTGATGTGATATACATGGATTTCCAAGGCGTTTGATAAAGTGCCACATAATAGACTTGCCAGCAAAGTTGAAGCCCACGGAATGAAAGGGACAGTGGCAACATGGATATGAAATTGGTTAAGTGACATGAAACAGAGACTAGCGGTAAACAGTTGTTTTTCGGACTCCTGGAAGGTATACAGTGGTGTTTGCCAACTGCTATTCTTGATATATATTAATGACTTAGACTTGGATGTACAGGGCACAATTTCAAAATTTGCAGATGACACAAAACTTGGAAGTATAGTGAACACTGAAGAGGATAGTGATAGACTTAAAGAAGACATAGACAGGCTTTGTGGAATGGGCGGAAACGTGGCAGATGAAATTTAACATGGAAAAGTGTGAAGTGGCACATTTTGGTAGGAAGAACAAGGAGAGGCAATATAAACTAAAGGGTACAATTCTAAAGGGGGTGCATGAACAGAGATCTGGGTGTATATGTGCACAAATCGTTGAAGGTGACAGGGCAGGTTGAGAAAGCCGTTAAAAGCTAAACCTTGACTGATTGGAAAAGCTGGTTTTTGGCGCATGCGAAAAGCTGGTTTTCGGCGCATGCAAAAACCGGCTTTTGCAATGCCTTCCCGGGTCCGTACAAACCCAGTGAGGCCGCAATTTTGGGCCACTAAGAGTTTGTTCTGGTGGGCTAGCAGAAGGGAAGGAAGTGGCTGAATAGATTATCTCAATCTTTGTGCCAAAAAAGTCAATGAGCTCCTTGTACTTGTTGGAGGTATTTGGTTCCTGCTAAATCTCCGTTCCCTATCCACCGGCTTCATCCCACTCGCCGGCAACTGTCTGAGGCTGAACCAGACTGTTCGCAACCTTGGTGTCATATTTGACCCTACTATAAGCTTCTGACCACATATCCATGCCATTACTAAGACAGATTTCCACCTCTGGAACATCACCCGTCTGCCCCTTGCCTCATCTTATCTGCTGCTGAGACCCTCATCCATGCCGTTGTTACCTCTAGTCTTGACTATTGCAATGCACTCCTGGCTGGCCTCCCATCTTCCACCCACCATAAACTTGAGCTCATCCAAATTCTGCTGTCCATATTCTAACTCACACCAAGTCCAGTTCATCTATCACCCCTGTGTTCGCTGACCTACATTGGCTCCCAGTAAAGCAATGCCTCGATTTTTCTTATCCTTTTTTTCAAATCCCTCCATTGCCTCATCCCTCCCTGTCTCTGTGATCTCCTCCAGCCCTAGAACCCTCAAAGATATCTGCGCTCCTCTAATTCTGGCTTCTTGAGCATCCTCGAATTTAATCGCTCAATTACTGGTGGCCGTGCCTTCAGCTGCCAAAGCCTTAAGCTCTGGAATTCCCTCCCTAAACCTCTCCGCCTCTCTTTCCTCCTTCATGCATCTCCTTAAAACCTACCTCTTTGACAATGCTTTTGGTAATCTGTCCTAATATTTCGCTATGTGGCTCATTGTCAATTGTAACAATCTTGTGAAGCACTTTGGGACATATTATCACATTAAAGGCGCTATATAAATACAAATTGTAGTTGTTTTTGTGAGGGTGGAGGTGGCACCAGATGGTAGTTTCGGAAGATGGTTTGTGGTGGGGGAGAGAAACCAGGGGTTGTCTTTGCATTCCTGGATGATCTTTGAATAGTGTGTAGTTTTAGCGAAGGAGAGCAGGACCCAGTAATGGTTTATGTGGTCCAGCCAGATCTGGCGATGTTTGATTAAACCAGTTGTCTGCCAAAGACGTTCAAATCTGCATCCCTTGTTCTTAAGGGAGGGGAGATGATGGGTAAATCAGGGGGAGCGACTAGGGTGAGAGAGAGTAATGGTTTTAATGGGGACAGGGGCATCAAAGGTGGTGGAGAGAGTGTGATTTAGCAAATCGGTAATTGCAGAAATGGTATAATGAATTGTAGGCCAAAGGCTAGATAATTGGGAATTTGGAAGTGCAGTGGTAAGTGACTTGAGGGAGAGTTTTTTTCCAGGGGTAGACACAGAAAGTGGGGTTGTGAGGAGAAAGGGAATATGGGTAGAAAGTGATACAAGAAAATGATAAGAGATTGCCTTATCAGCAATAGTTACGATGGGAGCAGCGAGTCCACATGAGATGGCATGATCAAGAGGGTGGCCGTGTATATCGGTAGGAGAGTTTATATGGAGGAAGAGATGTAGAGAGGAAAGGAAGGCAGTGAACTCGAGAGAGAGAGAGAACAAGAAGAGTTAAATGGTAAGATTTTAAATGGAGTAGATAGCCCTTGATGTAGCCAATGTTGATATGGCTGGTCCAGTTAAGCTTCTGCTTAATGATGTTGATGGTGAGCGACCAGGCAACAGGAGTGCCATTGAAGGTCAGAAGATGGCTAGGCTTTCTCTTGTTCTAGTTGGATATTACTCGGCACTTATTTAGCACAAATATTACACAAGTGTTACTTTGTCAGCTGCAGTCTGGATCTTGCCCAAGTCTTGTTTTAAGCTGTGAATGGTGTTGTACACTGTGGGATTGTCAGTGAACAGTCTACTCCTGACCTTAAGAAGGTTATTGATGAAACAACTAAAGATGGTTAGGTCATGGGATAAGTCTCTGAAGAACTCCTGCAGCAATGCCTTCGAGCTGCGACGATGGGCCTCCAACAACCATAACCATCTTCCTTTGCATCAGGTATGACTCCAGCCACTGGAGGGTTTTCCTTTTGATCACCATTGATCTCGGTTTTGCTAGGGCTCCTTGGTGCCTTATGTTATGTATGTAAACCTGTAATTACCATGTCTAACCACCAGAGAGCTTATCCCCTGGAGTCCCAAAGGATCCCACAATCCCTTGGGAGCACCTATATATAAGGAGGCCTCACAGGCTGGAGAGGCACTCTGAGATCTGTAATAAAGGACTACGGTCAGACTTACTTTGAGCTTGCAGTATCTAGTCTGACTCCTTATCCAAGATATAACAACTGGCGACGAGATACAGATGACGAACCCCAATGCAACAATGCAGAGAACTGTGGCATCCTGGAGAAATTTTCAGAGAGTGATGATTGGGAAACCTTCGTGGAGCAACTTGGCCAATACTTCGTGGTCAATGAGCTGGAAGGAGAAGCGAACACTGCCAAACAAAGGGCGATCCTCCTCACCATTTGCGGGGCACCAACGTATGGCCTCATGAAAAACCTGCTCGCTCCAGCAAAACCCACAGACAAGTCGTACGATGAGTTGTGTACACTGGTCCGGGAGCATCTAAACCCGAAGGAAAGCGTTCTGATGGCGAGATATCGGTTCTACACAAGAGGTCAAGGCCAGGAAGTGGCGAGCTACGTCGCCGAGCTAAGGCGCCTTGCAGGACATTGCCAATTTGAAGGACACTTGGAGCATATGCTCAGGGACTTCTTTGTACTTGGGATTGGACATGAAGTAATACTTCGCAAACTTTTGACTGTAGAGACCCCAACCTTGAGTAAAGCCATAGCGATAGCCCAGGCGTTTATCTCCACCAGTGACAATACCAAACACATTTCCCAGCACACTAGTGCTGCTGCAAGTACTGTGAACAAAGTAACGTTGTTTTCAAATCAAAATGTACATGGCAAGACTTACATGCCTGCAGCTGCATGTCTGCAGATGACTCAGAATCCAGGCCATCAAGGGTGGTGAATACTAATCAATTAAAACCTTGTTGGTGCTGCGGGAGTGATCATCGATTCCATTCATAATGCTTCAAAGGATACGTTTGCAAGAGCTGTGGAACAATGGGACACCTCCAACGTATGTGCAGGCGAGCTGCAAATCCTGCTAATCCTGCAAACCACCATGTTGCAGAGGAGGACAGATGCATGGTGGATCATGACGAACCAGAGCCTCAGACCGAGGAGGCAGAGGTATATGGGGTGCACACATTTACCACAAAAGTGTCCCCCGATAATGCTGAAGGTTGAATTAAATGGACTACCGGTGTCCATGGAGCTGGACACGGGTGCAAGCCAGTCCATAATGAGTAAAAAGACTTTTGATAAGTTGTGGTGCAACAAGGCTTCAAGGCCAGTCCTAACTCCCATTCGTACCAAACTTAGAATGTACATAAAGGAACTGATTCCCATAATTGGCAGCGTTACTGTAAAGGTCTCCTACGATGGAGCGGTGCAGGAGTTACCACTCTGGGTGGTACCGGGCGATGGCCCCACGCTGTTGGCTGGGAAAGATACACTGGAACTGGGACGACGTCCGAGCGCTTTCGCCGTCGACGACACCTCATGTGCCCAGGTCCTAAGCAAGTTCCCCTCGCTGTTTGAACCAGGCATTGGGAAGTTCCAAGGAGCAAAAGTGCAGATCCATCTGATTCCGGGGGTGCGACCCATCCATCACAAGGTGAGAGCGGTACCTTACATGATAAAGAGAGAGTGGAGATTGAGCTGGACAGGCTGCAACGAGAGGGCAGCGTTTCGCTGATCAAATTCAATGAGTGGGCCAGTCCGATTGTTCCAGTCCTCAGGAGGTGCGTGGAGAGGCAGACGGGACTTCGGCGAGAGGCCTATAAAAGGCACAGCAGGGAGTCCGGGGAGCAGCGTCGAGGAGGTGCGTGGAGAGGCAGTCGGGACTTCGGCGAGAGGCCTATAAAAGGCACAGCAGGGAGTCCGGGGAGCAGTGTCGAGGAAGTGCGTGCTGATGCAGCTTCAGGGAGAAGGCAAAAAAGAAGTCGAAAGAAATCAAAAGGTGACATCACAGCTAAGCGGGTAAGTGATTGGCTGGTGATTGATGAGTATCTTTTCTTTTTTTTTTTCTCTATCAGTAAGTAACTTTTAGCACTGTTGTTGTCAATTTAAGTGTATCTAAGGGTTAAGTCATGGCAGGAAGTGTTATGCTCGTCCTGTACTATGTGGGAAGTCAGGGATGCCTCCAGTGTCCCTGACGACTACGTGTGCGGGAAGTGTATCCATCTGCAGCTCCTGATGAACCGCGTTGCGGAACTGGAGCTGAGGGTGGATTCACTATGGAGCGTGCACGATGCTGAGAATGATGTGAACAGCACATTTAGTGAGTTGGTCTTACCGCAGGTAAAGGGTACACAGCCAGATAGGAAATGGAAGACCAACAGAAAGAGCAGTGCGAGGAAGGTAGTGCAGGGATCCCCTGCGGTCATCCCCCTGCAAAACAGATACATCGCTTTGAGTACTGTTGATGGGGATGGCTCATCAGGGGAGGAGCAGCAGCAGTCAAGTTCATGGCACCGTGGCTGGCTCTGCTGCACAGGAGGCCAGGAGAAAGAGTGGGAGAGCGATAGTGATAGGGGATTCAATTGTAAGGGGAATAGATAGGCGTTTCTGCGGCCGCAAACGAGACTCCAGGATGGTATGTTGCCTCCCTGGTGCAAGGGTCAAGAATGTCTCGGAGCGGGTGCAGGACATTCTGAAAAGGGAGCGTGAATAGGCAGTTGTCGTGGTGCATATAGATACCAATGATATAGGTAAAAAACGGGATTGGGTCCTACAAGATGAATTTAGGGAGCTAGGAGCTAAATTTAAAAAGTAGGACCTCAAAAGTAGTAATCTCAGGATTGCTACCTGTGCCACGTGCTAGTCAGAGTAGGAATCGCAGGATAGCTCAGATGAATACGTGGCTTGAGCAGTGGTGCAGAAGGAAGGGATTCAAATTCCTGGGACATTGGAACCGGTTCTTGGGGAGGTGGGACCAGTACAAACCGGACGGTCTGCACCTGGGCAGGACCGGAACCAATATCCTAGGGGGAGTGTTTGCTAGTGCTGTTGGGGAGGAGTTAAATTAATGTGGCAGGGGGATGGGAACCTATGCAGGGAGACAGAGGGAAATAAAATGGAGTCAAAAGCAAAAGATAGAAAGGAGAATAGTAAAAGTGGAGGGCAGAGAATCCTAAGGCAAAAAACAAAAAGGGCCACATTACAGCAAAATTCTAAAGGGGCAAAATGTGTTAAAAAGACAAGCCTGAAGACTCTGTGCCTCAATGCGAGGAGTATTCGGAATAAGGTGGATGAATTAACTGTGCAGATAGCAGTTAACGGGTATGATATAATTGGCATCACGGAGACATGGCTCCAGGGTGACCAAGGCTGGGAACTCAACATCCAAGGGTATTCAACATTTAGGAAGGATAGATAGAAAGGAAAAGGAGGTGGGGTTGAGTTGCTGGTTAAAGAGGAAATTAATGCAATAGTAAGGAAGGACATTAGCCTGGATGATGTGGAATCAGTATGGGTGGAGCTGCAGAATTCCAAAGGGCAGAAAACACTAGTGGGAGTTGTGTACAGTCCACCAAACAGTAGTAGTGAGGTTGGAGACAGAATCAAACAAAAAATAAGGGATGTGTGCAATAAAGGTACAGCAGTTATCATGGGTGACTTTAATCTACATATTGATTGGGCTAACAAAACTGGTAGCAATGTGGTAGAGGAGGATTTCCTGGAGTGTATTAGGGATGGTTTTCTCGACCAATATGTCAAGGAACCAACTAGAGAGCTGGCTATCCTGGACTGGGTGATGTGTAATGAGAAGGGACTAATTAGCAATCTTGTTGTGCGAGGCCCCTTGAGGAAGAGTGACCATAATATGGTAGAATTCTTCATTAAGATGGAGAGTGACACTGTTAATTCGGAAACTAGGGTTCTGAACTTAAGGAAAGGTAACTTCGACGGTATGAGGCGTGAATTGGCTAGAATAGACTGCCAAAGGCAAACATTTATAGATCACATGGATGAACTTCAGCAACTGTACATCCCTGTCTGGAGTAAAAATAAAACGAGGAAAGTGGCTCAACCATGGCTAACAAGGAAATTAATGATAGTGTTAAAGCCAAGAGGATATAATTTGGCTAGAAAAAGCAACAAACCTGAGGGCTGGGAGAAATTTAGAATTCAACAGAGGAAGACTAAGGGTTTAATTAAGAGGGGGAAAATAGAGTACGAAAGGAAGCTTGCAGGGAACATAAAAACTGACCGTAAAAGCTTCTATAGATATGTGAAGAGAAAAAGATTAGTGAAGACAAACATAGGTCCCTTGCTGTTGGATTCAGGTGAATTTATAATGGGGAACAAAGAAGTGGCAGACCAATTGAACAAATACTTTGGTTCTGTCTTCACAAAGGAAGACACAAATAACCTTCCGAATGTACTAGGGGACAGTGGGTCCAGTGAGAAGGAGGAACTGAAGGATATCCTTACCAGGCGGGAAATTGTGTTAGGGAAATTGATGGGATTGAAGGCCGATAAATCCCTGGGGCCTGATAGTCTGCATCCCAGCGTACTTAAGGAAGTGGCCCTAGAAATAGTGGATGCATTGGTGATCATTTTCCAACAGTCTAGTGACTCTGGATCAGTTCCTATGGACTGGAGGGTAGCTAATGTCACACCACTTTTTTAAAAAGGAGGGAGAGAGAAAACGGGTAATTATAGACCGGTCAGCCTGACATCAGTAGTGGGGAAAATGTTGGAATCAATCATTAAGGATGAAATAGCAGCACATTTGGAAAGCAGTGACAGGATTGGACCAAGTCAGCATGGACTTATGTAAGGGAAATCATGCTTGATGAATCTTCTGGAATTTTTTGAGGATGTAACTGGCAGAGTGGACAAGGGAGAACCAATGGATGTGTTGTATTTGGACTTTCAAAAGGCTTTTGACAAGGTCCCGCATAAGAGATTGGTGTGCAAAATCAAAGCACATGGTATTGGGGGTAATGTACTGACGTGGATAGAGAACTGGTTGGCAGACAGGAAGCAGAGTCGGGATAAACGGGTCCTTTTCAGAATGGCAGGCAGTGACTAGTGGAGTGCCGCAGGGCTCAGTGCTGGGTGCTCAGCTCTTTACAATATACCTTAACGATTTAGATGAAGGAATTGAGTGTAATATCTCCAAGTTTGCAGATGACACTAAACTAGGTGGCGGTGTGAGCTGTGAGGTGGACGCTAAGAGGCTGCAGGGTGACTTGGACAGGTTAGGTGAGTAGGCAAATGCATGGCAGATGCAATATAATGTGGATAAATGTGAGGTTATCCACTTTGGGGGCAAAAACACGAAGGCAGAATATTATCTGAATGGCGGCAGATTAGGAAAAGGGGCGGTGCAATGAGACCTGGGTGTCATGATTCATCAGTTACTGAAAGTGGGCATGCAGGTACAGCAGGCGGTGAAGAAGGCAAATGGTATGTTGGCCTTCATAGCTAGGGGATTTGAGTATAGGAGCAGGGAGGTCTTATTGCAGTTGTACAGGGCCTTAGTGAGGCCTCACCTGTAATATTGTGTTCAGTTTTGGTCTCCTAATCTGAGGAAGGACGTTCTTGCTATTGAGCGAGTGCAGCGAAGGTTCACCAGACTGATTCCAGGGATGGCTGGGGTGTCATATGAGGAAAGACTGGATCAACTGGGCCTTTATTCATTGGAGTTTAGAAGAATGAGAGGGGATCTCATAGAAACGTATAAGATTCTGACGGGACGGGACAGGTTAGATGCGGGAAGAATGTTCCCGATGTTGGGGACGTCCAGAACCAGGGGACATAGTCTTAGGATAAGGGGAAGGCCGTTTAGGACTGAGATGAGGAGAAAATTCTTCACTCAGAGAGTTGTTAACCTATGGAATTCCCTGCCGCAGAGAGTTGTTGATGCCAGTTCATTGGATATATTCAAGAGGGAGTTAGATATGGCCCTCACGGCTAAGGGGATCAAGGGGTATGGAGAGAAAGCAGGAAAGGGGTACTGAGGGAATGATCAGCCATGATCTTATTGAATGGCGGTGTGGGCTCGAAGGGCCGAATGGCCTACTCCTGCACCTATTTTCTATGTTTCAAGGGAGACGGCACCATCAGAATCTGTGGTGATTACAAAGTAACTATCAATCGTTTCTCACTGCAGGATCAATAGGAAGACGACCGATTTGCGACGCTGGCGGGAGAAAAAATGTTCACGAAGCTGGACTTGACCTCGGCCTACGTGACGCAGGAGCTGGAGGAATCTTCAAAAGGCCTTACCTGCATCAACACGCGCAAAGGTCTTTTCGTTTACAACAGATGCCCATTTGGGATTCGATCGGCTGCGGCGATATTCCAGAGGAACATGGAAAGCTTGCTGAAGTCGGTCCCGCGCACCGTGGTCTTCCAGGACGACATCTTGGTTACAGGTCGGGACACCGTTGAGCACCTGCAGAACCTGGAGGAGGTTCTTAGTCGGCTTAATTGTGTGGGGCTCAGGCTAAAACGCTTGAAGTGCGTTTTTCTGGTGCCTGAAGTGGAGTTCCTGGGGAGAAGAATCGTGGCGGACGGCATCAGGACCACCGATTCGAAGATGGAGTCAATCAAAAACGCGCCAAGACCACAGAATGTGACGGGGCTGCGGTCGTTTCTGGGACTCCTGAACTATTTTGGTAACTTCTTACTAGGTCTTAGCACATTGTTAGAACCCCTGCACTCTTTACTGCATAAAGGAGATGAATGGGTGTGGGGTAAAAGCCAAGAAAATGCCTTTGAGAAAGCTAGGAAGCTGTTATGTTCAAACAAATTGCTTGTGTTGTACGATCCATGTAAACGTTTGGTACTAGCATGTGATACGTCGTTGTATGGGGTCGGGTGTGTATTGCAACAAGCTAATGAATTTGGGAAATTGCAACCAGTTGCTTATGCATCCAGACGTCTGTCTAAGGCCGAGAGGACCTACAGTATGATCGAAAAAGAAGCGTTAGCTTGTGTTTACGGGGTAAAGAAAATGCATTAATATCTGTTCGGGCTCAAATTTGAATTGGAAACCAACCATAAGCCGCTTGTATCCCTCTTTTCTGAAAATAAGGGTATAAATACGAATGCATCAGCCCACATCCAGAGATGGGCGCTCATGTTGTCCACATACAACTACGCCATCCGCCACAGAAAACTGTGCTGATGCTCTCAGTAGGCTACCATTGCCCACCACAGGGGTGGAGATGGCACAGCCTGCAGATCTAGTTATGGTAAGGGAAGCATCCGAGAGTGAGCAATCACCTGTTACCGCCCGACAGATTAGAACCTGGACGAGCCAGGACCCCTTACTGTCCTTAGTAAAAAAACTGTGTGCTCCACAGAAATTGGCCGAGTGCCCTGTTTGAGATGCAGGAAGAAATAAAGCCATGCCAGTGACACAAAGATGAAATGTCTATACAGGCAGACTGCCTCCTATGGGGTAATCGGGTAGTTGTGCCAAAAAAGGCAGGGACACTTTCATTAGTGATCTCCACATTACCCACCCAGGCATTGTAATGATGAAAGCGATAGCCAGATCCCACATGTGGTGGCCCGGTATCGATGCAGACCTAGAGTCCTGAGTGCACAAATGTAATACATGTTCCCAGTTAAGCAATGCACCCAGGAAGGCGCCACTAAGTTTATGGTCTTGGCCCTCCAAACCGTGATCTCGGGTTCATATTGACTATGCAGGCCCATTCTTGGGAAAAATGTTTTTAGTGGTTGTAGATGCATACTCCAACTGGATTGAATGTGCGATAATGTCGACAAGCACGTCCGCTGCCACCATTGAAAGCCTACGGGCCATGTTTGCCACGCACGGCCTGCCTGATATCCTTGTAAGTGACAATGGGCCGTGCTTTACCAGTGCCGAATTCAAGGAATTCATGACCCGCAGTGGGGTCAAACATGTCACGTCTGCCCCGTTTAAGCCAGCATCCAACGGTCAGGCAGAACGAGCATTTCAAACAATCAAGCAGAGCTTGAAAAGGGTAACTGAAGGCTCACTGCAGACTCGATTATCCCGAGTCCTGCTTAGTTATCGCACAAGACCCCACTTGCTCACCGGGGTCTCTCCCACTGAATTGCTCATGAAAAGGGCACTTAAGACAAGGCTCTCATTAGTCCACCCTAATCAACACGAACAGGTAGAGGGCAGGCGGCTTCAACAGAATACATATCATGATCGCGCAAATGTGTCATGCGAAATTGAAGTAAATGATCCTGTATTTGTGTTGAACTATGGACAAGGACCCAAGTGGATTGCTGGCACTGTTTTGGCCAAGGAGGGCAGTAGGGTGTTTGTGGTCAAACTCGCAAATGGACTCACCTGCAGAAAACACTCGGACCAAACCAAACTCAGATTTACGGACTATCCAGAACAACCCACAATAGACTCTACCTTTTTCGACCCTCCAACACACAAATAGCAACCGACCCAGCGGCTGACCATGAAGCAGAACCCATCACCTGCAGCAGCCCAGCAAGACTCAACGCCCCCAGCACCAGCAAGGCCAGCTGCGCAGCAGCCCAGCAAAGGCCTAACAAACAACTCACAACACCGGCATTTGCACCGAGACGATCAACCAGGGAAAGAAAGGCCCCAGATCGACTCACATTGTAGTTACACTATTGACTTTGGGGAGGGGAGTGTTGTTACGTACGTAAACCTGTAATTACCATGTCTAACCACTAGAGGGCTTATCCCCTGGAGTCCCAACACAATCACTTGGGAGCACCTGTATATAAGGAGGCCTCACAGGCTGGAGAGGCACTCTGAGATCTGTAATAAAGGACTACGGTCACACTTTGAGCTTGCAGTATCTAGTCTGACTCCTTAACCAAGATATAATACCACACTTGGTTGAATGCTGCCTTGATGTCAAGAGCAGTTACTCTCATTTCTTCTCTGGTGTTCAGCTCTTGGGTCCACGTCTGGAACAAAGCCATGATGAGATCTGAATTAAGTGGTTCTGTCGGACCCCAAATAGAGCATTGGTGAGCAGGTTACCTGCTTCTATCACTTCACGAATGATTGAGAGGAAGCTGATAAGTTGGCAATTAGTTGTTGTCGTTTGTTGTGATACAAAAACATTTGCCAGTTGTGCTTCTTTGCTTTTCTTTGTAGACAACATGGCAGCCCCGACCTGCGAGCGACCATCAGTGGCAGGTCGGGGCCATAAAAGGAGCGGCGAGCGGCGGCCATGGGCAGTGTGGCGGCATGCCACTGCAAGGTACAGTGCAAGCTGGTGCAGGAGGGCGAAGGCAACAAAAAGGGACGTCATCGAGGTCCCGGTCAGTGATTGGAGCGTGGGCAGGTACAGCAGGAGCAGCGAGGTCGGGGCGAAGCAGCAGCGAGAGAATGTAGAGGGATGTGATCGGGGGCCAGAAGAGGCGAGGGCCCAGGGGCAGCACAGGCCAGCCCATACTGTGATATGTGTGCGCACTCGGCCTGTGCAGCAGAACTGGTCTCCAGTTGTCTTGGGTAATACTTGCCACTGGAGCAAGACCTAGCTTTGTCAAGCCGATGTGGTGGCTGGTGTGCAACAGCCACCACACGTTAAAAAAATCCACACACAGGCATTTTCCACCCTTCAATATGTAGTTCGGGATCTGGAATATTAGGTCCTGCATTGAAGCACCTGTGAACTCATCCCTTTTTGATGTGGAAGCAAGTCATCCTCGTTTCGAGGGACTGCCTATGATGATTTCTTTGTAGATCTTCCAAAAACAAAGACATACACTTCTTGGCAAGGGTTTAGCAGCTCAATCCTTATTTTTTTAGCCTTTCTTAGAATTAAATAAGCGTCCAATGTATGGGGTTACATCTTTTACCATGGCTTTCCATGGCTGGGTCAAAACCGCAACTGGTACATCAAAAGTGTTAAATTCCTTATCTGTGAAATCCTTTGAAATACAATCTCACATTTGAGGAGTCAGTTTGCACGAGAGGTATTTTATAGGAACAATAGACACCAAACTCCATAACATATATACAAAAGCTTGTTAATGGACAGTATGTCAAGTACTGTCTTTTTATTTTTATTCGTTCATAGGATATGGGCATCACTGGCAAGGCCAGCATTTATTGCCCAACCCTCTTGAGAAGATGGTGGTCAGCTGCCTTCTTGAACCGCTACAGTCTGTGTGGTGAAGGTACTTCCGCAGTGCTGTTAGGGAGAAAGTTTCAGGACCCAGCGACGATGAAGGAATGGCAATATACTTCCAAGTCAGAATGGTGTGTGACTTGGAGGGGAAAGTGGAGGTGGTGGTATTGCCATGTGCCTGCTGCCCTTATCCTTCTAGATAGTAGAGGTCACGGGTTTGGGAGGTGTTGCCGAAGAAGCCTTGGCAAGTTGTAGATGGTACACACTGCAGTCACGGTACGTCGGTGATGGAGGGAGTGAATTTTTAAGATGGTGGATGGGGTGCCAAACAAGCGGGCTGCTTTGTCCTGGATGGTGTCATCATTAAGGTCATCCTGCTTGCATTATGTTGCTAATTAATAGTCCATTGATGGTAAATTGTTCCCAACAACATCTTGCATTTATATAGAACCTTTTATGGAAAAAAACCCCATAATGCTCCACAAAAGAGAGTTAAGAAAACAGACACTGAGCTCACAAGGATGAGATTAGCCGTGGTGACCAATAAATTGGTTGAAAAAATAGAGTTTGAAGAGGTTTTTAGCAGTGGAGAGAGAAGTGGAGAGGTTTGGAGTGGAAATTCAGAGATAAGTGCTAAGGTGTTGTTGTTGTTCTCAGGTTTTTGCCACTGAACCAAGACCTAGCTCTGTCAAGCCCGTATGGTGCCTGGTGTGCAATGGTCACCACACAATAAGAAAAATCCATGCAGGATTTTTCCATCTACCCTTCAACATGTAGTTTGGGATCTGGGATATTAGGTCCTTCATTGAAACACCTGAGAACTCATCCCTTTTTGGCGTGGAAGCAAGTCATCCTCATTTCGAGGGATTGCCTATGATGATGATGATGTTACAATTACACGATAGAGCCAATTTTTTGATATGGAATTACCGTATAATTTAAACGATATAAAATAAAGACATTTCTATTTTTTCTCACAGTAACCATTCCAAGTCACTGATATGAAGATCAAGAAAGATTCCACAGAGTAGCAACCAATTCACACACCATTATTTGCATCAAATCATATTGCACAATTTATTTTTCAGCATGGTCCCAACCTTCATCTTGGATTTCTACCCCAGCTGAAATGTAGTCCTTAACATTTATAACATAGTGCTATCATTATACCTACCCATAAAATTAATGTCAGAACTCCCTGGAATAAGATTCTCTTTCAGAGGTCTGCCTGTCTCTATGCAGCCTAGGATTTAAGTTCTGTTTCAGTCCTGGAGCTGTAAATTTTACCTAATTTGTAAGTGCTGCGGATTTCCAGCTCTCTGGACAAATTTTGTGCATTTGTGTGAGAGAGGTGAATCTTGGGTATTGAAACTTTCAACCTGTTCCAGGGAACCATACTACCCAGAATGCAGCATGACAACTAAGGCCACATGATAATCTTGCAGAAAAAGATCCTTCAACATAGCTCCTAATGACAAATTATGTGCAGGTGGCATGCATCATGGGAGTTAGAATTTTCAATTCGTATCTTCCTTTTTCGTTGGCCCTTGACCATGTCCGTTCTATTTCCCACACCTCTGCTCTTACCCGTTCCCCTCCCTCTCAGAACCACGACAGGATTCCACTTGTCCTCACCTTTCACCTCACCAGCCTCCACATTCAATGGATCATCCTCCGCCATCTCCAGCGTGATCCTACCACTAATCACATCTTCCCCTCCCCTCTCAGCATTCCGAAGGGACTGCTCTCCCTGCGACACCCTGGTCCATTCAGCAGTCACCCCCAGCACCCCCTCCCCTTCCCACAGTACATTTCCATGCAAGCGCAGGAGATGCAACACCTACCCTTTTACCTCCTCCCTTCCCACTATCCAGGGCCCCATACACTTCTTCCAAGTGAAACAGCGCTTTACTTGTATTTCTTTCAATTTAGCATACTGTATTCGCTGCTTACGATGTGGTCTCCTCTACATTGGGGAGACCAAGAGTAGATTGGGTGACTGCTTTACAGAATACCTCCGTTCAGTCCGCAAGTGTGACCCTGAGCTTCGGGTTGCCTGTCACTTTAATTCTCCACTCCACACCCACTCTGACCTCTCCGTCCTCGGCCTCCTACATTGTTCCAATGAAGCTCAACGCAAGCTCAAGGAACAGCACCTCATCTTTCGTTTAGGTACTTTACAGCCTTCTGGACTCAACATCAAGTTCAACAATTTTAGAGCGAAACCGCTGCCAATCTTTGGCTCCTTTCTCCTCCCCACCCCCCCCCACGCCTATTTTTTTCCCCTTGTCTTCAATGGCAGCTGGGCATTATTCTGCCATTCACACCCTGTCTTGACTAATGTATTTCTAACTCCTGACATTACCATTTCAATTCAGCCCATCATCCCTTTTGTCTCTCTAATCTCTCCTGCCTTCCGCCCTATCACAGATCTTCCCTTTAGTTCTTTCTTTCTCTCCCCCTTTTAGTGCTTCTTAAGAATGTGTTCTTTTCGAACACTCAGCAGTTCTTACGAAAGGTCGCTGACCCGAAATGTTAACTCTGTTTTTCTCTCTACAGATGCTGCCTGACCCGCTGAGATTGCCAGCATTTTCTGTTTTTATTTCAGATTCCAGCATCCACAGTATTTTGCTTTTGTTTGAGTTAGAATTTTCATCCTGATCCTGTCGAACCACAGTACCTGCAGTGCACTTTGGCATCCACTGGCACAGGGGAATCAGGCAGAAAAAATATAAACAACAATGGGATAGAAATGGCAGGATAAAGCATCAAATAAAAAGTCTGAGTTAAAGGGATAAGTTTTGGTGGATTGCTGAGGGAGACTAATGTATGCACTAGGGCCAGAAGAGGATGTCTACGAGTTATGTTGATGCTGAGCTTGAAGAATGTGGCTGGAGACCATGGGGAAACCTTCAAAATCTTCTCTGATACAGAGCTACACAAACAACAGCTTCAGCATGAACTACAAATCTATTGTGGGAAATAAGGGAGAAAAAAACTTCCAACTGACAAAAAGGAGACGAGAAAAACAAAGTACTTAAAAATTGGAAATTCAACAGGTAAGACAAAAATGTATAATATAAATAACTGAGAATTAGAAGTATTGCAAAGGGACTTGCATCAGAAACAAGTTTTGTAAATTAGAAGATAAATAGTATCTGTGCCTTTCAGTATCAGTAAAACGTGAAATATTTTTGGTTTGTTTGAAT
Organism: Pristiophorus japonicus; assembly: GCF_044704955.1. NCBI lineage: Eukaryota > Metazoa > Chordata > Chondrichthyes > Pristiophoridae > Pristiophorus > Pristiophorus japonicus. The sequence goes on from NC_091978.1 coordinate 140,857,474, forward strand.
CGTATGATATATTGCTTTTGTAAATTTGTTGCATTGTAGTGATGGACTAACTGCTATCATATTCGGAGTGCTGTATGGTAGAGCGATTGCTTTGGGAATCTCGTGTCGGGTATGCGAATGATGTGGCCTGCCCAACGCAGCTGGTCGAGTGTGGTGAGTGTTTCGATCCCAATAGTGGATAATCAAGGGGCTATAAGGAGGGAGGAACTTAAGACAATCACTATCACTAATGAAGTAGTACTCGGTAAAATAATGGGAGTAAAGGCGGACAAGTCCCCTGGACCTAATGGCTTACATCCTCGGGTCTTAAAAGAAGTGGCTGCAGAGATAGTGGATGCATTGGTTGTAATCTACTAAAATTCCCTGGATTCTGGGGCGGTCCCAGTGGATTGGAAAACCGCAAATGCAATGCCCCTATTTAAAAAAGGAGGTAGAAAAAAGCAGGAAACTATAGACCACTTAGCTTAATATCTGTCATTGGAAAAATGCTGGAGTCCATTATTAAGGAAGCAGTATCGGGACATTTGGAAAAGCATAATTCAATCAAGCAGAGTCAGCATGGTTTTATGAAAGGGAAATCATATTTGACAAATTTGCTGGAGTTCTTTGAGGATGTAAGCAGGGTGGATAAGGGGGAACAAGTGGATGTAGTGTATTTGGATTTCCGGAAGGCATTCGATAAGGTGCCACATAAAAGGTTACTGCACAAGATAGAAATTCACAGGGTTGAGGGTAATATATTAGCATGGATAGAGGATTGGCTAACGATCAGAAACCAGAGAGTTGGGATAAATGGGTAATTTTCTGGTTGGCAAACAGTAACTAGGGGGGTGCCGGTGGGATCGGTGCTGGGTCCTCAACTATTTACAATCTATATTAATGACTTGGATGAAGGGACTGAGTGTAATGTAGCCAAGTTTGCTGATGATACAAAGATGGGTAGGAAAGCAAATTGTGAGGAGGACACAAAAAATCTGCAAAGTGATATAGACAGGCTAAGTAAGTGGGCAAAAATTTGGCAGATGGAGTATAATGTGGAAAAATGTGAGGTTATCCACTTTGGCAGAAAAACTAGAAAAGCAAATTATAATTTAAATGGAGAAAAATTGAAAAGTACTGACGTACAGAGGGTCCTGGGAGTTCTTGTGCATGAAACACAAAAGATTAGTATGCAGGTATAGCAAGTAATCAGGAAGGCAAATGGAATGTTGACCTTTATTGCAAGGAGGATAAAGTATAAAAGTAGAGAAGTCCTGCCACAGCTGTACAGGGTATCGATGAAGCCACACCTAGAGTACTGCATGCAGTTTTAGTCTCCGTGTTTAAGAAAGGATACACTTGCATTGGAGGCTGTTCGAGAAGGTTCACGAGGTTGATCTTGGAGACTGACTTATGAGGATAGGTTGAGCCGATACACATTGGAGTTCAGAAGAATGAGAGGTGATCTTATCATAGAAACATAGGAAATAGGTGCAGGAGTAGGCCTCGACCCTTCGAGCTTGCGCCACCATTCAATATGATCATGGCTGATCATTTTTGCAAGTTTAGAACCCAATTCCTGCTTTCTCTCCATACCCCTTGATCCCTTTAGCTGTAAGGGTCACATCTAACTCTCTTTTGAATATATCTAACGAACTAGCCTCAACAACTTTCTGTGGTAGAGAATTCCACAGGTTCACAAATCTGTGAGTGAAGAAGTTTTTCCTCATCTCCGGTTCTAAATGGCTTATCCCTTATCCTTAGACTGTGACCACTGGTTCTGGACTTCCCCAACATCGGGAACATTCTTCCTCGAACTAACCTGTTCAATCCCGTCAGAATTTTATATGTTTCCATGAGATCCCCTCTCATTCTTCTAAATTCCAGTGAATATAAGCCTAGTCGATCCAGTCTTTCTTCATATGTCAGTCCTGCCATTCCAGGAATCAGTCTGGTGAACCTTCGCTGCACTCCCTCAATAGCAAGAATGTCCTTCCTCCGATTAGGAGACCAAAACTGTACACAATATTCAAGGTGTGGCCTCACCAAGGCCCTGTACAACTGCAGTAAGACCTCCCTGCTCCTATACTCAAATCCTCTCGCTATGAAGGCCAACATGCCATTTTCCTTCTTCACCGCCTGCTGTACCTGCATGCCAACTTTCAATGACTGATGTACCATGACACCCAGGTCTCGTTGCACCTCCACTTTTCCTAATCTGTTAACATTCAGATAATATTCTGCCTTCCTGTTTTTTCCACCAAAATGGATAACCTCATATTTATCCACATTATACTGCATCTGCCATGTATTTGCCCACTCACCTAACCTATCCAAGTCACTCTGCAGCCTCTTAGCATCCTCCTCGCAGCTCACACTGCCACCCAGCTTAGTGTCATTTGCAAACTTGGAGATATTAAATTCAATTCCTTCATCTAAATCATTAATGTATATTGTAAAGAGCTGGGGTCCCAGCACTGAACCTTGCGGTACCCCACTAGTCACTGCCTGCCATTCTGAAAAGGATCCGTTTACTCCGACTCTTTGTTTCCTGTCTGCCAACCCAGTTCTCTATCCACATCAATACATTACCCCCAATAATTTTGCACACTAATTTCTTGTGTGGGACCTTGTCAAAAGCCTTTTGAAAGTCCAAATACACCACATCCACTCATTCTCCCTTGTCCATTCTACTAGTTACATCCTGAAAAAATTCTAGATTTGTCAAGCATGATTTCCTTTTCATAAATCCATGCTGATTGGACCGATCCTGTCAATGCTTTCCAAATGCGCTGCAAGTACTTTGGTTCGGTATTCACTAAGGAGGACACAAACAACCTTCCGGATATAAAAGGGGTCAGAGGATCTAGTAAGAAGGAGGAACTGAGGGAAATCCTTATTAGTCGGGAAATTGTGTTGGGGAAATTGATGGGATTGAAGGCCAATAAATCCCCAGGGCCTGATGGATTGCATCCCAGAGTACTTAAGGAGATGGCCTTGGAAATAGCGGATGCATTGAGTGTCATTTTCCAACATTCCATAGACTCTGGATCAGTTCCTATGGAGTGGAGGGTAGCCAATGTAACCCCACTTTTTAAAAAAAGGAGGGAGAGAAAACAGGGAATTATAGACCGGTCAGCCTGACATCGGTAGTGGGTAAAATGATGGAATCAATTATTAAGGATGTCATAGCAGCACATTTGGAAAGAGGTGACATGATAGGTCCAAGTCAGCATGGATTTGTGAAAGGGAAATCATGTTTGACAAATCTTCTGGAATTTTTTGAGGATGTTTCCAGTAGAGTGGACAAGGGAGAACCAGTTGATGTGGTGTATTTGGACTTTCAGAAGGCTTTCAACAAGGTCCCACACAAGAGATTAATGTGCAAAGTTAAAGCACATGGGATTGGGGGTAGTGTGCTGATGTGAATTGAGAACTGGTTGGCAGACAGGAAGCAAAGAGTAGGAGTAAATGGGTACTTTTCAGAATGGCAGGCAGTGACTAGTGGGGTACCACAAAGTTCTGTGCTGGGGCCCCAGCTGTTTACATTGTACATTAATGATTTAGACGAGGGGATTAAATGTAGTATCTCCAAATTTGCGGATGACACTAAATTGGGTGGCAGTGTGAGCTGCGAGGAGGATGCTATGAGGCTGCAGAGTGACTTGGATAGGTTAGGTGAGTGGGCAAATGCATGGCAGATGAAGTATAATATAAATGTGAGGTTATCCACTTTGGTGGTAAAAACAGAGAGACAGACAATTATCTGAATGGTGACAGATTAGGAAAAGGGGAGATGCAACAAAACCTGGCCTACTCCTGCACCTATTTTCTATGTTACTATGTTTCTATTATATCTTTAATAATTGATTCCAACATTTTCCCCACTACTGATGTCAGGCTAACCGGTGTATAATTCCCTGTTTTCTCTCTCCCTCCTTTTTAAAAAAATGGTGTTACATTAGCTACCCTCCAATCCATAGGAACTGATCCAGAGTTGATAGAATGTTGGAAAATGACCACCAATGCATCCACTATTTCTAGGGCCACTTCCTTAACTACTCTGGGATGCAGACTATCAGGCCTTTGTGATTTATCGGCCTTCAGTCCCATCAATTTCCTTAACACAATTTCCTCACTAATAAGGATTTCCTTCAGTTCCTCCTTCTTGCTAGATCCTCGGTCCCCTAGTATTTCCAGAAGTTTATTTGTGTTTTCCATAGTGAAGACAGAACCAAAGTATTTGTTCAATTGGTCTGCCATTTCTTTGTTCCCCATTAGAAATTCACCTGATTGACTGCAAGGGACCTACGTTTGTCTTCACTAATCTTTTGCTCTTCACATATCTATAGAAGCTTTTGCAGTCAGTTTTTATGTTTCCTGCAAGCTTACACTCATACTCTATTTCCCCCCTCCTAATTAAACCCTTTGTCCTCCTCTGCTAAATTCTAAATTTCTCCCAGTCCTCATGTTTGCTGCTTTTTCTGGCCAATTTATATGCCTCTTCCTTGGATTTAACACTATCCCTAATTTCCCTTGTTAGCCACGGTTGAGCCATCTTGCCGTTTTACTTTTACGCCAGACAGGGATGTACAATTGTTCATCCATGTAATCTTTAAATGTCTGCCATTGCCTATCCACCATCAACCCTTTAAGCATCATTTGCCAGTCTATCTTAGTCAATTCACGTCTCATACCATAGAAGTTACCTTTCTTTAAGTTCAAGACTCTAGTCTCTGAATTAACTGTGTCACTCTCCATCTTAATGAAGAATTCTACCATATTATGGTCACTCTTCCCCAAGGGGCCTTGCACAACAAGATTGCTAATTAATCCTCTCTCATTACACAACACCCAGTCTGGATGGCCAGCTCTCTAGTTGGTTCCTCGACATACTGGTCTAGAAAACCATCCCTTATACACTCCAGGAAATCCTCCTCCACCGTATTGCTACCAGTTTGGTTCGCCCAATCTATATGCAGATTAAAGTTGCCCATGATAACTGCTGTACCTTTATTGCATGCATGCCTAATTTCCTGTTTGATGCTATCCCCAACCTCACTACTACTGTTATTGAAACATAAGATAATGAGGGGGCTCAACAAGGTGAATGCAGAGAAGATATTTCCACTCATAGGGGAAACTAAAACAAGGATCACAGTCTCAGAATAAGGGGCTGCCCATTTAAAACTGAGATGAGGAGGAATTTCTTGCCTGAGGGTTGTAAATCTATGGACTTCTCTGCCCCAGAGAGCAGTGGAGGCTGTGTCATTGAATATATTTAAGGTGGAGATAGATAGATTTTTGAGCAATAAGGGAATAAAGGGTTAGGGGGAGTGGGCAGGGAAGTGAATCCATGATCAGATGAGCCATGATTTTGTTAAAAGGCGGAGCAGGCTCGAGGGACCAGGTGGCCTACTCCTGCTCCTATTTCTTATGTTCTTATAATGCTGGACAAGCAACCCACAGTGGGCAGAGGAAACATTTCAAGGACACCCTCAAAGCCTCCTTGATAAAGTGCAACATCCCCACCGGCACCTGGAAATCCCTGGTCCAAGACCGACCTAAATGGAGGAAGAGCATCCGGGAGGGCGCTGAGCATCTCGAATCTCACCGCCGAGAGCATACAGAAAACAAACGCAGACAGCGGAAAGAGCGTGCGGAAAACTAGACTACCCACCCACCCTTTCCTTCAACCACTGTCTGTCCCACCTGTAACGAAAACTGTAATTTCCATTTTAGACTGTTCAGTCATCTAAGGATTCATTTTTAGATTGGAAGCAAGTCTGCCTCGATTTTGAGGGACTGCCCATGATGGATGATATTGTATGGTCAAAATAAGCATCTAAAAGCACGCTGCAGGCCCCAGACTACTAGATTTGCTAATATAATCGTAAAGAAGTCAAACTCCGTAAACGTTTTTTCGTATAAACATTTTGAAAATGTATGTAAAGTTTCATTGTTAAGACACCACAAAATATCAGAATATCAGGTTTGGCATGCTTGCACTTTTTTTCTGTTTTCTTTCTAGTGTCAATATCACTTCATTCAGCTCCAATACAGTAGACAAGGTGTGTGAAGGATGATTTGTTATATATTGCAAATTTCAGCATAACAGAGCTCCTAGAATCTTTTAGTCATGTGATTACTAGGTTTCGAAGACAAAATACAAGTTTGAAATCTAACAAAACACAATTGTTCTCAATAACTTTATTAATATCATCAAAATAACGATGCATTCCGCAAATAATTTAAAATACAGAACAGAGCTACTTTTCTTTTGAAAAGGTGTACTGCTTAATTGTAACGTGTAATTGTAGCAATAAAAGTCTATTTTACAGACATCACTTCACAATAACAAGCACTTTGTTGAACTGCTTTTGAATCATTGATGTAACCACTGCACTAATTGTAATTGTGTTAACTGTAGCAGCCCATTCTGAATGTGGATAATATATTTTGATGATGTTGGATTATACAGTACTACAAACTCACTGAAAGTACACTTACTATGGCTTTTTCACACCCACAAATCCTATGCACAACAAAACCTATCCCAACACAATAAATAGGTAAAAAATAAATGGAACGCAGCTTATTTCAGAGAAAAAAAGTGTAGTGTGCTTGGTTCAGGTGACAACACAATAATTTTAGAACTAATCGAGACAATTAATATACATTGACACCTTTCGCTCAGATATAAAAGAGTACCAGTGACTTGTCAATGTTCTCTTTTAAATTAATTTCAGCACTTGTGCCCTTGCCTGATTTGTGTTTACGTAAATTACATAGAATTGCACAGTCTACCAAAGAGAAACAGGCCATTCGGCTCAACTGGTCGTTTGTGCTCCACATGAGCTTCCTCCCACCCCTCTTCATTTAATTCGATCAGCATATCCTTCTATTTCCTTCTCCTTCATGTGCTCAGCTAGCTTCCCCTTAAATGTAGCTATGCTATGCACCTCTACAAATAAAACAGTAAATAATTTATGTTTATATTGAAATACATAAAAATAAGACCGCTCAAGCTGTAGAAATAATAATTGTTTTTGTAAAAAAGTATGTAGATCTTGCTTTCTCATCAAGACAAACCAAATGTATAAGATTAATGTTCAACAGCACATTTTGTCTCTGCACTTTTAATGATGTATTATGCTGGCTGCAAACATTGAAGTCTTTAGTGATACATAAAATTTTGTACCATACTATTATCCTCGACAACTCATTCCATAATTTATATTGGAAAATTTTTCGACAGTGAAGCATTGACATAATATACAACAAAGGCTTATAATCACACATGCTTGTCATTTCTATTCTTAATTTAAGGGAACATTCATATAAAAATTCACAGTTGAACTATTTGCGCAGTGTATTGAATAATTAGCCAAAATGCAGTAAAGTGTTCCTAACAATCATACAGTTCAAATAAGATTAGTTGTATTTTTTGCATAAATCTACCCTACCAGGAAATATTCAACTGTAAGTAGGGGTTTTTACAGTATGTTTTAGACCATCAAAGAAAACATACTTTACATTGCCTTCAAAGTTGTTTCAAATAATTGTTCATTTCCTTATGCACACATTTGTAGTAACCTTTGCCACCAGGCCACTTGAACACCTGTGTTGGAAAGATGAAAAAAATAAATAAGGTAAAATAATGTTTGTTGCCTCTAGACTTGACTATTCTAATGCTCTCCTGGCTGGCCTCCCATCTTCTACTCTTTATAAACTTAAACTCAACCAAAATTCTGCCTGTATCATAACTCGCATCAAGTCCCATTCACCCATCACCCCTGTGCTTGCTGACCTACACTGACTCCTGGCTCAGCAACACATCGATTTTTAAATTCTCATCCTTGTTTTCAAATCCCTCCATGGCCTCGCCCCTTCCCATCTCTGCAAACTCCTCCAGCCTTACAATCCTTTGAGACTTCTGTACTCCTTCAATTCAGACTTCTTGCATATTCCTGATTTTAATCACTCTACCGCTGCGTCCATGCTTTCAGCTGCCTAGGCCCTAAGTTCTGAAATTCACCTCCCTAAGCCTCTCCGCCTCCCTTTTTAGCTTTTAAGACGATCCTTTATTCCTACCTCTTTGACCAAGCTTTTGGCACCTGTCCTAATATCAGTTTACTTGGCTCGGTTTAATAACACTCCTTGTATTTGCCTTGAAGCGCCTTGGAACATTTTAATATATTAAAGGCACTATATAAATGCAAGTTGTTGTTCTTAAAGATATATTTAAAAAGTCATTTTTTTGTTTGAGCAATTTAAACTAGCACAATAAAGCAAGAACAATGAACAGTAAAATTACTTCATGATCATTGAAATGTAACTAAACATATAAGCTTGGTGGGGAGAACTCTGCATTAGTTGTTCAATCTTTTGAATCCACAACTGTGAGCTATTTCACATAAAGCTATTTGAGGCAAAAGAGTAGTATAATGGGTTAAATTGCTGGATAAGAATCTAGTCCAGATATTTGGGAAGATACTCTGCTCTCTGCAAAGCTCCACTATCCTTGCTGATCCAGAAAAGTTGGGAGGAAGTGGCATTAGGTCCTAAACAAATGTAGGACAGGGTGTCGTCCCCTTCTTCACATCCCCCAGCAGAAGATGTCCATATGTTCAGTCCTGTACTTCTAGTGGTCTTCCTCATTCCTTGCTTACCATCATCAGCCCATTAAAGTATTCATATGCACTTCAGATATTACGGCTACATTTGGTAGTATTATTATGGTAGTATTAATATGGTAGTCAAATGTGATGTTCGGAGGGTAAAAATGCTTCGGACAGTAAAGGTATCATATGAAAATGTCTTGTATCCTATGCTTCTAACCAAAGCCCTACCAATGTCATCTTAAGTAGCAAGAATCAAGAGGAATGTACATTCTTAATATAAAGCTAGAAAAGCATGCAAAAAAAGTTGTTGTAGTGTGTGAGTTGATGAATCATAGAATCATAGGGCCCAATTTTCGCCAACCCCTGAACTCAGCACTTACCTGAAATGTACCAACTTTGCACGCTGGAAACGGCGCAAAAAAAAGTGGCCCCATGCTGCCCCCTCTGCCGAGTCTCCGGTGTCCCAGAAAGTGAAGTGTGGGGCAGAGCAACAGCCCAGCGCAGAAAACACTGCCGGCAGCTGCGTGCATGCGCAGTGGAGTCTGCGAGCATGCTCCTCACCCTCCCAGCGTGTCTTGGCTGTGAGCAGGACCTGATGCTCACAGCCCCTATCCCTGGCCGAAGGGACGACCTGATGTTCGCCTGGTGAGTGGGGAATATCCTGCAGTATTTATTCAGGGTCTCTCAGAGTTGTCAGAAACTGAATGCATCATAAACAAAGTATAAAAGTTGGGAATTTGGGTAAAAGTTGGGAATTTGGTAAGTGGGAATTCAGTGCAGAGGGGAAAGAGGTTCTGTTTTTTGGTTTCAATACTTGTAGTGGTTCATGTTACATATTTAAATATTTCATATAATCTATCTATAACTTAAACTAGATCAAGTAATGAGTTTAAAAAAAAACCATAAGCTAAATTGATTAAATGTTGAAAGGTTGTTTTCCCTGGCTGAGATTATCCACTTTGGACCTAAGAAAGAAAGATCAGAATAAATGGTGTGAAGCTCGGAACTGTGGTGCTTTAAATGTCCTAACCTGCGCCGATTTCTTAATTGCCCGCAATGTTTTTCAGAGCTGGCCACATACGCTGACCTAAATCGATTTGGCGTAAGTTTTAGCTGGTCAAAGTGGCATAAATGGCCAAAATTGGCGTAAGTGGCTGGGAACGCCCCGTTTTGAAAAAAAAACTCAACTAAAAAAATCGTACCTAACTGAGTTACTCTGGAGCAAGTTTATTGGGGAAAATGTGTTTTTTTAACTTAAGCCAGAAAAACCAACTTACTCCAAAAAAATTGGAGCAAGTCATGGCCAAAATTGGGCCCACTGAATGGTTACAGCACGGCAGGCCATTCAGCCCATCGAGCCATGCCAGCTCTCTGCAAGAGCACCTCAGTTAGTCCCACTCACCTGCCCTTTCCCTATAACCCTGCAAGAATCAGAGAACACAGATTTTTTTCCTTCAGGTACTTATCCAACTCCCTTTTGAAAGCAGTGATTCTGTCTGCCTCCACCATCCTTCCAGGCAGTGCATTTCAGATCCTAACCACTCGCTGTGCAAAAAAGTTTTTTCTTATGTCGCCTTTGGTTCTTCTTCCAATCACCTTAAATCTGTGTTCTCTAGTTCTTGACCCTTCTGCCAATGGGAACAGTTTCTCTCTATCTACTCTGTCCAGACCCCTCATGATTTTGAACACCTCTATCAAATCTCCTCTTAATCTTCTTTGCTGTAAGGAGAACAACCCCAGCTTCTCCAGTCTATTCACGTAACTGAAGTCCCTCATCCCTGGAATAATTCTTGTAATTTCTTTTCTGCACCCTCTTTAAGGCCGTCACATCCTTCCTGAAGTGCAGTGCCCAGAAATGGACACAATACTCCAGTTGAGGCCGAACCAAGGTTTTATACAGGTTCATCATAATTTACACATTTTTGTACTCTATACTTTTATTCATGAAGCCCAGGATCGCGTTAGCTTTTTTAACCGCTTTCTCAACCTGGCCTGCCACCTTCAATGATTTGTGCCCCAAGTCTCTGTTTATTCACCCCTTTTAGTATTGTACCCGTTAGTTTATATTTCCTCTCCTCATTCTTTCTACATTTTTCTGCGTTAAATTTCATCTGCCATGTGTCCGCCCATTCCACCAGCCTGCTTATGACCTCTTGAAGTCCATCACTATCCTCCTCACAGTTCACTATACTTCCAAGTTTTGAGTAATCTGTTAATTTTGAAATTATGCCCTGTACACCCACATCCAAGCATTAATATATATCAAGAAAAGTAGTAGTCCTAGTACAGACCCCTGGGGAACACCACTGAATACCTTCCTCAAGTCCAATAAGAACATAAGAAATAGGAGCAGGAGTAGGCCATATGGCCCCTCGAGCCAGCTCCGCCATTCAATAAGATCATGGCTGATCTGATCCCAGCCCGCTCCCCATAGCCCCTTATTCCCTTATCGGTTAAGAAACTGTCTATCTCTGTCTTAAATTTATTCAATGACCCAGCTTCCACAGCTCACTGAGGCATCGAATTGCACAGATTTACAACCCTCTGAGAGAAGAAATTCCTCCTCATCTCAGTTTTAAATGGGCGGCCCCTTATTCTATGATTATGCCCCCTAATTCTAGTTTCCCCTATCAGTGGAAACATCCTCTTTGCATCTACTTTGTCAAGCCCCCTCATAATCTTATATGTTTCGATAAGATCACCTCTCATTCTTCTGAATTTCAATGAGTAGAGGCCCAACCTACTCAAACTTTCCTCATAAGTCAACCAAGTGATACTTCTCTGAACTGCCTCCAAAACAAGTATAAGCAAGTATATCCTTTCTTAAATATGGAAACCAAACCAGTATGCAGTATTCCAGATGAGGCCTCACCAATACCCTGTATAACTGTAGCAAGACTTCCTTACTTTTATACACCATCCCCTTTGCAATAAGGACCAATATTCCATTGGTCTTCCTGATCACTTGCTGTACTTGCATTCTATCCTTTTGTGTTTCATGCACCAGGACCCCCAGGTCCTGCTGTACAGCTGCACTTTGCAATTTTCTCCATTTAAATAATAACTTGCTCTTCGATTTTTTTCTGCCAAAGTGCATAACCTCACACTTTCCAACATTATACTCCATCTGCCAAATTTTTTCCCACTCACTTAACCTGTCTATGTCCTTTTGCAGGTTTTTTGTTCCTCCTCACACATTAATTTTACTCCCATCTTTGTATCGTCAGCAAACTTGGCTACGTTACACTCGGTCCCTTTAACCAAGTCGTTAATATAGATTGTAAATGGTTGGGGTCCCAGCACCGATACCTGCGGCACCCCACTAGTTACTGATTGCCAATTCGAGAATGAACCATTTATCCCGACTCTCTGGTTTCTGTTAGTTAGCCAATCCTCTATCCATACTAATATATTATCCCCAACCCCGTGAACTTTTATCTTGTGCAGTAATCTTTGATGTGGCACCTTGTCAAATGCCTTCTGGAAGTCCAAATACACCACATCCATGGTTCCCCTTTATCCACCCTGTTCGTTACATCCTCAAAGAATTCCAGCAAATTTGTCAAATGTGACTTCCCCTTCATAAATCTATGCTGACTCTGCCTGACTGAATTTTGCTTTTCCAAATGTCCTGCTACTGCTTCTTTAATAATGGACTCCAACATTATCCCAACCACAGATGTTAGGCCAACTGGGCTACAGTTTCCTGCTTTTTGTCTGCCTTCTTTTTTAAATAGGGGCGTTACATTTGCAGTTTTCCAATCTGCTGGTACCTCCCCAGAATTCAGGGAATTTTGGTAAATTACAACCAATGCATCCACTATCTCTGCCGCTACTTCTCTTAAGACCCTAGGATGCAAGCCATCAGGTCCAGGGGATTTATCCGCCTTTAGTCCCATTATCTTACTGAGTACCACCTCCTTAGTGATTGTGATTGTGGTAAGTTCCTCCCCCCCCATAGCCCCTTGAATATCCACTGTTGGATATTTTTAGTGTCCTCTACCGTAAAGATTGATACAAAATATTTGTTCAGTGTTTCTGCCATCTCCATGTTCCCCATCACTAATTCCCCTGTTTCGTCCTCCAAGGGACCAACATTTACTTCAGTCACTCTTTTCCTTTTTATATACCTGTAGAAACTCTTGCTATCTGTTTCTATATTTAGTCTATTTTCCCTTTCTGAATCATTTTTTTAGTCATTCTTTGCTGGCATTTAAAAGCTTCCCAATCTTCTGTCCTCCCACTACTTTTGGCCACTTTGTATACCCTTGTTTTTAATTGGATACCATTCTTTATTTCTTTAGTTAGCCACGGATGACTATCTTTTATTTTATACCCTTTCCTCCTCACCGGAATATATTTTTCTTGAGAGTTATGAATTATCTCCTTAAATGTATGCCACTGTTCATCAACCATCCTACACTTTAATCTATTTTCCCAGTCCACTTTAGCCAATTCTCCTTTATTTAAGCTTAGATTTGAGATCCAACTTTCTCGCCCTCCATCTGAATTTGAAATTCAACCATGCTAAATATACCAGGTTATTTAAGGTCTAGAGGAAAATAGGGGAAATGATGGGGGGGGGGGGGAGCAGCCTTAGTGATTAAGGATGAAATCACTTCAATGATAAGAGAGGATATAATGAGAGGTAAGCAGGCAGTGGAAACTTTATGGGTAGAATTAGGAAATAGGAAAGGATTGTAGTGAGAGTTGTGTATAGGTTCTCCTGTAGCAGCTGTGAAGAACAAGATTGTATAAATGCAGAGATTGGACATGCGTGCAGTAAAGGCAGAGTGGTTTTAATGGGGGATTTTAACTTTCATATAGATTGGGATAAGCAGACTAGTACCTTGAGTGTGTCCAGGATAGTTTTCTGCAATAAAATGTCCTAGAACCAACAAGGGGGTATGCTATATTAGACTTAGTAATGAGTAATGAGCCAGATTTAGTTAACAGCCTAACTGTGCATGAACATTTATCTAATAGCGATCATAACATGATCGAGTTCAACGTAGTATTTGAAAGGAAGAAACACGAAACAACTACAGTACTAGATTTAGGTAAGGCTGACTTTAACAGGATGAGACACAGTAAACTGGTTAAATCTATTAAAATCTGGGCAAATGACAGAAGATCAGTTTAAAATGTTCACAAAATAATTTAATGTGATACAGAACCAATTTATACCCAAGGGGCAAGAGCTCTATTTGCCAAAAAAACCCCTGCCATGGACGACTAAAGAGGTAAAGGACAGCATAAAACTAAAAAAGGCATACAAAAATTTGCACAGATCCTGGTGAATGGGAAAGATACAAAGAACAGCAAAAAGTCACAAAACAGATAGTAAGAGCTTTTTTTACAATTATATTAGGAAAAATATGGTGGTGAGGAACAACGTGGCCCTTTGAAAACTGTGATATTGTCAATGATAATAAGGAAATGGCAGATATGTTAAATAATTACTTTGCGTCAGTTTTTACAGTAGAGGAAGAGGAGAGATACCGGAAATCCAAAGGAAACTAATATTGAATCGGGTCAGGGACTCAATTAAATTAACCCCAGTAAAGTAACAATAATGAAGAAAATAATGGCACTAAAGAATGACAAATCCCCAGGACCAGATGGTTTCCACCCCAGAGTTTTAAAAGTAGTAGGTAAGCACATTGCAGATGCCCTAACTATAATCTTCCAAAGTTCTCTTGAGTCAGGAACTGTTTCTTTAGATTAGAAAATTGCGCATGTCACTCTGCTATTTAAGAATGGCGAGAGAGGGAAACCAGGGAATTATAGACCAGTTAACCAAACATCTGTTTGTCAGGAAATTACTAGTCTATAATCAAGAATAATGTGACTGAACACCTCGAAAATTTTCAGTTGATCAGAGAGCCAACATGGATTTGTGAATTTTTTGAGTAGGTGACTAAAGTAGTGGACAGGGGAATGTCTATGGATGTTATTTATATGGACTTCCAGAAAGCATTTAATAAAGGCATCATAAGAGACTATAGGTAGAAGCCCATGGGATTGAAGATACATTATTGACCTGGTTAGAAAATTAGCTGAGGGGCAGGAGACAGAGAGTAGGGATAATGGTGAGGTACTCCAATTGGCAGAATGTGTTCCGCAGGGATCTGTGTTCACAGTATGTATTAATGGCTTAGATGATGGCACAGAAAACCACATATCCAAATTTGCTGATGACACAAAGATAGGTGGCATTGTAGATGAAAGCATAAAATTACAAAGGGATATCGATAGATTAAGTGAATGGGCAAAACTGTGGCAAATGGATTTCAATGTAGGCAATTTTGAGGTCATCCGCTTTGGACCTAAAAAGGATAGAACAGGATACTTTCTAAATGGTGAATAGCCAAAGAGATTTGGTGGTCCAGGTACATAATTAGAATATCATGAACAGGTGAAGAAAATAATCTAGACAATTAGAATACAAGGGTGTAGAAGTTACGCCGTAGCTATATAAAGTGTTGGTTAGACCACAGCTGAAGTACTGTGAGCAGTTCTGGGCACCACACCTTAGAAAGGATATATTGGCCTTGGAGGGAGTGCAGTGTAGGTTTACCAGAATGATACCCAGACTCCGAGGAGAGATTACACAAATTAGGGTTGTATTCCCTAGAATCTAGAAGGTTAAGTGGTGATTTGATCGAATTTTTCAAGATATTAAGGGGAACAGATATGGCAGATAGAGAGAAACAATTTGTGCTGGTTGGGGAGTCTAGGACGAGGGGGAACAGTCTAAAAATTAGAGCCAGACCTCACAGGAGTGAAATTAGGAAACACAAATACGCACAAAGGGTAGTAGAAGTTTGGAACTCTCTTCTGCAAACAAAAATTGATGCTCGATCAATTGTTAATTCTAAATCGGAGATTGATAGATTTTTGTCAACCAAAGGTGGGTATATGGAGTGAGATTGCAGATTAGCCATGATCTCATTGAATGGTGGAACTGGTTCGAGGGGCTAAATGACCTACTCATGCTCCTAAGTTCATTGAGACTCCTTTATTGTTCTTGGGAGTAATATCTTGGTTTCTTCTTTCCAGCATAACCATGTGTGGTGCATAAACTCTGGCACAGAATAGTTGGGCCAAGTGGCCTGTTTCTGTGCTATGTCATTCTATGTAACCAATAAGATATATCAAGAAACGTGATGTCAAGAAACGGCTGAGCACATTGGATACAGCAAAGGCAATGGGCCCCGACAAAATCGCGGCTGACCGCGCCTCTAGCCAAGCTGTTCCTGTACAGCTACAACACTGGCATCTACCCAGCAATGTGGAAAACTGAACAGGTATGTCCTATCCACAAAAAACAGGACAAATCCAATCTGGTCAATAACCGCCCCATTTGTCTACTCTCAATCATCAATGAAGTGATGGAAGGTGTTGTCGACTGTACTATCAAGCGATACTTACTCACCAATAACCTGCTCAATGATGCTCAGTTTGGGTTCCACAAACACCGCTTGGCTCCAGACCTCATTACAGCTTTGGTCCAAACATGGACAAAAGAGCTGAATTCCAGAGGTGAGGTGAGGGTGACTGCCCTCGTCATCAAGTCAGCATTTGACCGATTGTAGCATCAAGGAGCCCTAGTAAAATTGAAGTCAATGGAAATCAGGGGAAAGACTCTTCACTGGCTAGAGTCATACATAGAATCATAGAAGTTTACAGCACGGAAGGAGGCCATTTCGGCCCATCTAGCCATTCGGTGGGTTAGCCATTGGCCATTACCTAGTGATACGCTCATAATAAGGGATGAAACTGAGTACTGTGAGCAATGAGTAAGTGTGACCTTAGCTCCTTTAATAAGACTCGAGTGCAGGTACCTCGTGGGTGGTCTGCTTATATACCGTGCTCTCAAGGGATGCTGGGATCCCTTGGGACTCCAACAGGTAGGCCCTCTGGTGGTGGTGTGATACAGGTTACCAAGGATTAAATACAAAACATCACTCCCTCGTAAAGTTAATAGTACATTTATTTACAGGGTAAGACGATCTGGGGCTTTTCACTCCCTTGTCGATCGTCTCGGTACAAATGCGGGTGTGGGTGAGTTGGTCAGTTCTTCACTGGGCTGTTGGGCAGCTGGCCTTGCCGGGCTGCTAGAGATGGTGAGTTTGGCTTCATGATCAACCATGATGTTGATTGCCACTTGTGTGACTGTTGGAAGGTCAAAGTTCGTGGTGTGTTTTGCTAGCTTGGTCATCAATTGATTGGTTGTTAACCAAATGAACTTGGTCCATTGCAATTGACCTGAACCCCTACTCCCCTTTTGGCTATGACCGTGCCAGCGAGCCATTTGGGACCAGGTCCATAATTGAGTACAAACACAGGATCATTGACTTCAATATCGTGTGACTATTTGCGCGGTCATGATACATACTTTGTTGATGCCGCCTGCCCTCCACGTGATCATGGAGATCAGGGTAGACAAGAGAGAGCCTTGTTTTTGTTGTGTGGGCATGCCTGTTCACTGTGTGATGTCTGTAACACTGTATGCAACATTGAATGTACCCTTGTACTGTACACACCAGTGGGTGCTGTTGCTGGAGACCCAGGGATTGCCTGCACACGGCAGGTAACCCAGTATAAAAAGGAACACATAGCTTGTTGTCGTCACTCAGGAGCTGCTAATAATGGACTGCAGGTCTGCACAGTTTAAGTATCATACTCTGCCTCGTGGAGTCATTACTAAAGGTACCTACATACACTGCAACTGGCGACGGGAATACGGGATCACAAACTACACGCTCAACATGTCTAACCTCAGCAACTTTCAGCATTTTACAAAGGGGGAAGATTGGGATGCTTTTGTGGAAAGATTGGAACACTTCTTCATAGCCAACGACCTGGACGGGGACACACCGGCCACACTACCGAACAAATGCAGGGGCATCCTGCTTAGCAGTTGTGGGCCCACCATCTACGGTCTCGTCAGGGACATACTAGCCCCGGAGAAGACAACCACCAAGAGCTATGAGGAACTTGTAACAATCATACAGGAACAACTAAAACCGAAAGAAAGCATCCTCACAGCCAGGCACCGGTTCTACACTTACCGGCGACCTGAGGGCCAAGAAATTGCCAAGTATGCTGCACACTTAAGAAAACTAGCTGCACCATGTGAATTTGGTGACCACCTTAATGAAGCACTAAGGGACATATTTGTCATCGGAATCGGCCACGAAGGCATCCTACACAAATTGCTCACGGTTGACATGGTCACCCTGCTGAAAGCAATTCAAGTGAGCCAGGCCTACATGGTTTCGGCCAGCGACTTCAGGCGAATACTGACCCAGGACTCTAAACCGGCGGGTGCAATGCACCACAAGGACACTTCTAAAGGCAGAAATGTTGCCCCGAGTCCCGCAACCCTGAGTCCACCACATGGGGCAAACCGGATGGCCCCGTGCTGGCGCTGTGGAGGAAACCACAGAGCCCAACAGTGCCGCTACAAAGACTATACATGCAAAGGCTGCAAAGAAAAAGGGCACCTTCAGAGAATGTGCAGAAAAGGCTGTATTCACTGTGTCTCTGATGAGTTGGCTAATCACCGGGGCTCCGACACAGATGAAGATGAAGCTGCTCTAACCCTGGGAGAAGAGTATGGAATCTTTACCTGCTCCACCGGAAGTTCTCCGTGGATGATGGAAGTGGACATCGACGGGGTCCCAGTCTCCATGGAGATCGACACAGAGGCGAGCCAGTCTGTGATGAGCCAAAAGACCTTTGCAAAAATTTGGATGAATCCTGCCACTCGACCAAAACTGCCTCCTGTCCAGGCAAAGCTGCTCACCTATACCAAAGGTAAAATCCAAATCGTTGGCAATGTAGACGTCCAGGTCTCCCAGGGTGGTGTGTTGAACAAACTTCCCCTGTGGGTTGTAGCTGGCGACGGTCCCACGTTGCTGGCCAGGAATTGGGTGAACCGGGTCCACATCAGGCGTAGTGGTGCTGTGGAAGAAAAGAGCACCACAGCCTACCTGCAGCAAGACCACAAAATGGCTGCAGCACCACAAGCAGCAGACCTGCATTCAAAATGGCCTCCTCCATGCCACAAGTCAACATGAAGGAGCATCATGTGACATTGAGCGGCCAATCGGATTTGAAAGCTCCCTTAAAGGAGACCGGTAGCCAAAACATTTTAAAGGGGAAGTTCCAACTATTTGAATACACGGACTTTAAAGCTAAAGATGCAATTAAAGGGTGCAAGTATGAAAATGTATGCAACGTAACCATGAATTGTGATGCTGGTTTAACTACTGTGACTAATGAAATGAATGCAGATGTCAGTAAGATTAAGAACAAGTTTATTATGCTTAACAATAATGATAGAGATTGTGAAATGCCTAATGTAACCATGTCTGTTGAAACCAGGACACCCAAAAGTGATTGAAGTGCTAGAATGTATAATGCAGGCTCGACTATGTGTGATCAGAGCCAAGGTGTTATGTATATCGGTAGGACATTGCCAAAGGATATTGGGTCCTACAGGGATATTGCTGGTGCCAATGGAATCCCCCTGTGGGAGACCCCCAGGTCCAGCAGGCTACCTGACCATGTAGCCTGGACCTTTGGAACGAATGTGATGCCCCTTGCAGGACAAACACACAGGCAGTGGGATCAGACCCACTACAGGGACAGTGGTCAATTGGCAGCCCAGCCACCACCAATGGCAACCAGGGCCAACACAAGAAGCATGAGCCAATACCCTCCAGCTTCCCTGGCAAACCCTGGGATGACGTGACCCTCATCCCCAATGGTGGACAAGGAGCCCACCCAGTCTTGTGGCCCTGCCCACCACCCCACAACTAGCCACATCACAGTGTATACACACCACCCACTGCTGCCGTGGCTACCTCCCCAAGGGATCCCACAACAGTGACACCCACTTGGTTTGTGTGTGAGGGAGGGGAAACATACGAGGCCAGCCTCAAGCACAAGGGTCACACCTGGCAACCACATAACCCTCACCATAACCTCCAATTGTACACCACTGATCACCTCCCTTGGTCATGACAACTAGGATATGAAAAATGCTCAGGGGGGAGTATTGTTATGTAGGCATGCCCGTTCACTGTGTGATGTCTGTAACACTGTATGCAACATTGAATGTACCCTTGTACTGTACACACCTTACCGGTACACTAGAGGGTGCTGTTGCTGGAGACCCAGGGGTTGCCTGCACACAGCAGGTAACCCAGTATAAAAAGGAACATATAGCTTGTTGTCGTCACTCAGGAGCTGCTAATAAAGGACTGCAAATCTGCACAGTTTAAGTATCATACCCTGCCTCGTGGAGTCATTACTAAAGGTGCCGACATACACTACAGTTTTGAGCGCCCTTTTCATGAGCAGCTCGGCTGGGGGAACCCCGGTGAGGGAGTGGGGTCTGGTGCGGTCGGGACAGCCAGGTCTGCAGGGAGCCTTCCGACACATGTTTCAAGCTTTGCTTGATGGTCTGAACTGCCCGTTCTGCCTGGCGGTTAGATGCGGGCTTGAACGGAGCAGATGTGACGTTCTTGATCCCATTGCGGGTCATGAATTCCTTGAATTCAGCACTGGTGAAACACGGCCCATTGTCGCTGAAGAGGACATCAGGCAGGCCGTGTGTGGCAAACATGGCTCGTAGGTTTTTGATGGTAGGCGTGGATGTATTTACAGACATTATTATACATGCAATCCATTTTGAATAAGCATCCACGACAACCAAGAACATTCTGTCTAGAAATGGGCCCCATAGTCCACGTGGATCCTCGATCACGGTTTGGAGGGACACAACCATAAACTTAGCGGTGCCTCTCTGAGTGCATTGCTCAGCTGAGAGCAAATGTTGCACTGGCGCACGCATGACTCTAAATCTGAGTCGATGCCGGGCCACCAGACATGGGATCTAGCTATGGCTTTCATCATTACAATGCCTGAGTGGGTGCTGTATAGGTCACAAATGAACGTTTCTCCGCCCTTCTTGGGCAAGACCACGCGATTACCCCACAACAGACAGTCCGCCTGCAAGGACATTTCTTCTTTGCGCTGTGGAACGGCTTAATCGCCTCCTGCATCTCTGCTGGGACGCTGGACCAGCTCCCATGGAGGGCACAGTTTTTTACCAAGGACAGTAAAGGATCCTGGCTGGTCCAGGTCCTGATCTGGCAGGCCGTAACGGGTGACTTTTCGTTTTCGAATGCATCCATTACCATGAGAAAGTCCGCAGGCTGTGCCATTTCCACCCCGGTGGTGGGCAATGATAGCCGACTGAGAGCATCAGCGCAGTTCTCTGTGCCCAGTCTGTGGATTACATAGTTGTATGCCGACAGCATGAGCGCCCATCTTTGGATGCGGGCAGAGGCATTGGTGCTAATCCCTTTGCTCTCTGAGAATAGCAATATGAGCGGCTTATGGTCAGTTTCTAGCTCAAACTTGAGACTAAACAAATACTGGTGCATTTTTTTCACCCCTTAAACGCACAACAGAGCTTCTTTTTCAATCATGCTGTAGGCTCTTTCGGCTTTGGACAAACTCCTGGACACATAGGCGACCGGTTGCAAAATCCCTGATCCATTAGCCTGTTGTAACACATACCCGACCCCATATGATGACGCATTGCAAGCTTGCACTAATCGTTTACATGGGTTATACAGGACAAGCAGTTTGTTTGAACACAACAGATTTCTGACTTTCTCAAAGGCAGCCTCTAGTGATTTGCCCCCTACCCAGTCGTCTCCCTTGCACAGTAGCACATGTAGGGGTTCTAGCAAGGTGCTTAACCTGGGTAGGAAATTACCGAAATAGTTGAGGAGTCCCAGGAACAACCGCAGCTCCGTCACGTTCTGTGGTCTCGGCGCGTTTTTGATGGCCTCCGTCTTGGCGTCGGTGGGTCTGTTGCCGCCTGCTGCGATTCTTCTTCCCAAGAACTCAACCTCCGGCGCCAGGAAAACACACTTTGAGCGTTTCAACCTGAGTCCCACACGATCCAACCGACTAAGAACCTCTTCCAGATTCTTCAAGTGCTCAATGGTGTCCCGACCTGTAACCAGTATGTCGTCCTGGAAAACCACGGTGCGAGGGACTGACTTTAACAGACTCTCCATGTTCTGTGGGAAGATTGCCGTGGCCGATCGAATCCCGAACGGGCACCGGTTATAGATGAACAGACCTTTGTGGGTGTTGATGCAGGTGAGGTCTTTCGAAGATTCCTTCAGCTCCTGCGTCATGTCGGCCGAGGTCAGGTCCAACTTGGTGAAACATCTTCCCTCCAGCCAGGGTCGCAAATAGGTCATCTGCCCTGGGTAGCGGGTACTGGTCCTGTAGCGAAAAACGGTTAATCGTTACTTTATCGTCCCCACAAATTCTGATCGTGCCATCACCTTTAAGTACCGGGATAATCGGACTGGCCCACTCGTTGAATTCCACCGGCGCGATGATGCCTTCTCGCTGCAGCCTGTCCAGCTCAATTTCCACTTTTTCACGCATCATGTACGGTACTGCCTGTGCCTTATGGTGGATGGGTCGCGTACCGGGAACCAAATGGATCTGCACTTTCGCCCCCGAGAAGCTTCCAATGCCTGGCTCGAATAACGATGGAAACCTGCTCAGAACCTGGGCACATGAGGCGTCGTCGACGGACAAAAGTGCTCGGATGTCGTCCCAGTTCTAGTGGATTTTTCCCAACCAGCTTCTGCCAAACAGTGTAGGGCCATCCCCTGGCACAATCCACAGTGGGCATTCGTGCACTGCTCCATCATAGGAGGCTTTGACTTTGGCACTGCCAATTACAGGGATCAGTTCCTTGATGTAAGTTCTTAGCTTGGTGTGAATGGGCTGAGCCTGGGCCTGTGTGCCTTGTTGCACCATAGCCTGTCGAAGGGCTTTTTGCTCATTATGGACTGACTCGCACCCGTGTCCAGTTCCATGGATACTGGAATTCCGTTCAGTTCAACTTTCAACATTATTGGTGGACATTTCGTGGTGAAGGTGTGTACCCCGTACACTTCTGCCTCCTCGGTTTGAGTCTCCAATTCATCCTGATCCACAGTGGACCGTTCTTCCTCTGCAACGTGGTGGTTTGCAGGGTTTGCAGCTCGCCTGCACACTCGCTGGAGGTTCCCATTGTTCTGCAGCCGTTGCACACATAGTGCTTGAAGCAGCATTGATGGGCCAGATGATCACCTCCACAGTGCCAACAGGGTGTTACCTGCCTCGCATTTACGATTGATGGCGGACTCTGGGTCATCTGAGGTTGTGCAGGAGCTGGCGTGTACATTCTGCTATGTATATTCCTGCTCGAAAACAACGTTACTTTATGCACAGTACTGGCCGAAACCTCTTTATGCTGCGAAATTTGTTTAGTGTTGTCGCTGGTGGACATAAATGCCTGGGCTATTGTTATGGCTTTGCTCCTGGGCTATTGTTATGGCTTTGCTCAGATTTGGAGTTTCAACAGTCAATAGTTTGCAAAGGATTAGCTCATGGCCAATGCCAAGCACAAAAAAATCTCTCAGCATTTCTTCAAGGAATCCATCAAATTCACAATGTCCTGTGAGGCGCCTTAGTTCAGCGATGTAGCTCGCTACTTCCTGGCCCTCCAACCGTTGACATGTGTGGAACCGATACCTCACCATCAAAACGTCTTCTTTAGAATTTAGGTGCTCCCAGACTAGCGTACACAATTCTTCATAGGATTTAGTTGTTGGTTTTACCGGAGCTAGAAGATTCTTACTGAGGCCACAGGTTGTTGCCCCACAGACGGTAAGGAGGATCGCCATTCGTTTGGCTGCATTCTTGTCCCCTTCCAGTTCGTTGCCACGAAGTATTGGTCGAGTCTCTCCATGAAGACCTCCCAATCGTCCCCTTCTGAGAACTTCTCCGGGATACCAACTGTTCTTTGCATTTTTGCGCGGTTGTTCGTTATCTCATCGCCAATTGATACGCTCATAATAAGGGATGAAACTGAGTACTGTGAGCAATGTGTGAGTGTGACCTTAGCTCCTTTAATAAGACTCCAGAGTGCAGGTACCTCGTGGGTGGTCTGCTTATATACCGTACTCCCAAGGAATGCTGGGATCCCTTGGGACTCCAAAAGATAGGCCCTCTGGTGGTGGTGTGATGCAAGTTACCAAGGTTTAAATACATAACACCTAGCACAAAGGAAGATAGTTGTGGTTGTTGGAGGCCAATCATCTCAGCCCCAGGACATTGTTGCAGGAGTTCCTCAGTGCAGTGTCCTAGGCTCAGTCATCTTGAGCTGCTTCATCAATGACCTTCCCTTCATCATAAGGTCAGAAGTGGGGATGTTCGCTGATGGCTGCGAACAGTGTTCAGTTCCATTCACAACTCCTTAGATAATAAAGCAGTCTATGCCTGCATCCAGCAAGATCTAATGACATTCAGGCTTGGGTTGATAAGTGGCAAGTAACATTCGCGCCACACAGTGCCAGGCAATGACCACCTCCAACAAGAGAGCATCGAACCACCGCTCCGTGATGTTCAATGGCATTACCATCACCGAATCCCCCGACATCAACATCCTGGGGGTCACCATTGACCAGAAATCTAACTGGACCAACCACATAAATACTGTGGCTACAAGAGCAGGTCAGAGGATGGGTATTCTGAGCCAAGTGTCTTACCTCCTGACTTCCAAAAGCCTTTCCACCATCTACAATGCACAAGTAAGGAGTGTGATGGAATACTCTCCACCTTACTGGATGAGTACAGCTCCAACAACATTCAAGAAGCTCATCACTATCCAGGACAAAGCAGCCCGCTTGATTGACACCCCATCCACTACCTTAAATATATACTCCCTCCACTATCGACGCACCGTGGCCGCAGTGTGTATCATCTACAAGATGCACTGTAGCAATTCGCCAAGACAGCACCTCGTAAACCCATGACCTCTACCACCTAGGACAGGGGCAGCAGACGCATGGGAACAGCATCACCTCCAAATTTCCCTCCATGTCACAGACCATCCTGGCTTGTAAACATATCGCCATTCTTTCATAATCAGTGTCAAAATCCTGGCACTCCCTTCCTAACAGCGCTATGGGAGTACCTTCACCACATGGACTGCAGCTGTTAAGGTAGGGGCTCACCACCACCTTCTCAATGGCAATTAGGGATGGGTAATAAATGTTGGCCTTGCCAGCGACACCCACATCTCAGGAACAAATAAAGAAAAGGATACCTAACATCAATTATCTCAAAACACCTTTCATGCAATTAAAAAGATTACAGGCAAACAATCTGCAAGAAATGCGATATAAATGAATTCCTACATGTAAAACTGACCACACTAATAGCATACTTCACTGCTACAGTATTAGTACATATCAAGTCACCAAGAGATGACAATTGGCACCATAAACATATCTGATTTGCACCTCAAAATTTTTTTTTTTTGCATAAGCACTGATCTGCATTTCCACCATTATACATTGTGGATTCTCTTTAGGACCCATAAAGAGAAATTATTTTGGCTAGTCACTTTGAATATCAAAGCACACTAAACCAAATATATATATATATGTAGTACCAGATCCCCTACGGCATTGCGCACGGAGTGTTAGAAGAGTGTGATGGAGGAAGTGCACCCCATTTTAAAGAGTTTGAAATCAGTAAATTAGCTTAAGACTGTATAGTTTAAAAGCACCATGTCATTGTCAATTGTTCGTATATTTATTGATAAGAATATATGAGTTGATTTCACTAAAACTGCAAAATAAGAGTATAATTTCTGAAAGTAGATTTTTGATGAGGATAGTTTCAAGTCATCAGAAAGATTGATTAGACTGAAAACTTGAGAAACAGCTGAAGTGCATCTAAAGTATGTCAGTTGAATAGTGTATTAGTTTATTTAAAGAGATTAAAAGGATCATTCGTACATTTGTCCCAAAGGTCCTAAGTGCAAAGGATTGTTTATACCCGAGCTGGAGATAAAAAAAGTGGCAGAGGACACTGATTAAAATGTTTATTTTTTTGTGATAAACCCATTGTTAGTTGTACTAATCAAAATGCACCTAGTTAGCACTCAAATATCACAAGGAATATTTTTTTACAGCAAATTAAAAATAAAAGATTAAATTTTAAATACTGCTGGATTGCACTGGTGCAGGGCAGATTTTGTGTTCGTCGACATGCAAATGAATTGGAGCGGAAACTCGAGGTTACTTTTCCCCAAAACGGGCACAATTTGTGTCTATTTTGGCGATTACGGCCAAAGCGGAAACTCTACCCCTTTTTCTGGCTTACAGGCAGAGACACTGGTCAGTGATTAGATTAATGTTGGAAAACTTATTAGAAGGCCACCTACTGACATCACAAGGTAACATTACAGGTAAAAAGTAACAACCAACTATGTACAGCTTAATCCAAGAATTTCTGAAGGAATGTATTTGTCATTGGAACTCAGGTACTGATTCTAAACGCATGCAGCATTCGAAATAAAGTAAATGAGTTGACGGCACAAATCATTACAAATGGGTATGATTTGGTGGCCATTACAGAAACGTGGTTGCAGGGTGGCCAAGACTGGGAATTAAACATACAAGGGTATCTGACGATTCGGAAGGATAGACAAGAAGGGAAAGGAGGTGGGGTAGCTCTGTCAATAAAGGATGATATCAGGGCAGTTGTGAGAGACGATATTGGCTCTAATGAACAAAATGTTGAATCATTGTGGGTGGAGATTAGAGATAGTAAGGGGAAAAAGTCACTGGTGGGCGTAGTTTATAGGCCCCCAAATAATAACTTCACGGTGGGGCGGGCAATAATCAAGGGAATAATGGAGGTATGTGAAAAAGGAAAGGCAGTAATCATGGGGGATTTTAACCTACATATCGATTGGTCAAATCAAATCGCACGGGGTAGCCTGGAGGAGGAATTCATAGAATGCATACGGGATTGTTTCTTAGAACAGTATGTTACAGAACCTACAAGGGAGCAAGCTATCTTGGATCTGGTCCTCTGTAATGAGACAGGAATAATAAACGATCTCCGAGTAAAAGATCCTCTCGGAATGAGTGATCACAGTATGGTTGAATTTGTAATACAGATTGAGGGTGAGGAAGTAGTGTCTCAAACGATCATACTATGCTTAAACAAAGGGGACTACAGTGGGATGAGGGCAGAGTTGGCTAAAGTAGACTGGAAACACAGACTAAACGGTGGTACAATTGAGGAACATTGGAGGACTTTTAAGGAGCTCTTTCACAGTGCTCAACAAAAATATATTCCAATGAAAAAGAAGGGCGGTAAGAGAAGGGATAACCAGCCGTGGATAACCAGGGAAATTAAGGAGTGTATCAAATTAAAAACCAATGTGTATAAGGTGGCCAAGGTTAGTGGGAAAATAGAAGATTGGGAAAATTTTAAACGGCAGCAAAGAATGACTAAGAAAGCAATAAAGAAAGGAAAGATGGATTACGAAGGTAAACTTGCGCAAAACATAAAAACGGATAGTAAAAGCTTTTACAGATATATAAAACGGAAAAGTGTGACTAAAGTAAATGTTAGTCCCTTAGAAGATGAGAAGGGGGATTTAATAATGGGAAATGTGGAAATGGCTGAGACCTTAAACAATTATTTTGCTTCGGTCTTCACAGTGGAAGACACAGAAACCATGCCAGAAATTGCTGGTCACAGGAATGTGGGAAGGGAGGACCTGGAGACAATCACTATCACTGGGGGGGGGGTAGTTCTGGACAGGCTAATGGGACTCAAAGTAGACAAGTCCCCTGGTCCTGATGAAATGCATCCCAGGGTAATAAAAGAGATGGCGGAAGTTATAGCAGATGCATTCGTTATAATCTACCAAAATTCTCTGGACTCTGGGGAGGTACCAGCGGATTGGAAAGCAGCTAATGTAACGCCTCTGTTTAAAAAAGGGGGCAGACAAAAGGCAGGTAACTTTATAGGCCAGTTAGTTTAACATCTGTAGTGGGGAAAATGCTTGAAACTATCATTAAAGGAAGAAATAGCGGGACATCTAGATAGGAATAATGCAATCAAGCAGACGCAGCATGGATTCATGAAGGGGGAATCATGTTTAACTAATTTACTGGAATTCTTTGAGGATATAATGAGCATGGTGGATAGAGGTGTACCGATGGATGTGGTGTATTTAGATTTCCAAAAGGCATTCGATAAGGTGCCACACAAAAGGTTACTGCAGAAGATAAAGGTACGCGGGGTCAGTGGAAATGTATTAGCATGGATAGAGAATTAGCTGGCTAACAGAAAGCAGAAAGTCGGGATAAATGGGTCCTTTTCGGTATTGGAAATCGGTGGTTAGTGGTGTGCCACAGGGATCGGTGCTGGGACCACAACTGTTTACAATATACATAGATGACTTGGAAGAGGGGACAGAGTGTAGTGTAACAAAATTTGCAGATGACACAAAGATTAGTGGGAAAGCGGGTTGTGTAGAGGACACAGAGAGGCTGCAAAGAGATTTAGATAGGTTAAGCGAATGGGCTAAGGTTTGGCAGATGGAATACAATGTCGGAAAGTGTGAGGTCATCCACCTTGGGGAAAAAAAACAAAAAAAGGGAATACTATTTGAGTGGGAGAAATTACAACATGCTGCGGTGCAGAGGGACCTGGGGGTCCTTGTGCATGAATCACAAAAGGTTAGTTTGCAGGTGCAGCAGGTAATCAGGAAGGCAAATGAATGTTGGCCTTCATTGCGAGAGGGATGGAGTACAAAAGCAGGGAGGTCCTTCTGCAACTGTATAGGGTATTGGTGAGGCCACACCTGGAGTACTGCGCGCAGTTTTGGTCGCCTTACTTAAGGAAGGATATACTGGCTTTGGAGGGGTACAGAGATGATTCACTAGGTTGATTCCGGAGATGAGGGGGTTACCTTATGATGATAGTTTGAGTAGACTGGGTCTTTACTCGTTGGAGTTCAGAAGGATGAGGGGTGATCTTATAGAAACATTTAAAATAATGAAAGGGATAGACAAGATAGAGGCAGAGAGGTTGTTTCCATTAGTCGGGGAGACTAGAACTAGGGAGCACAGCCTCAAAATACGGGGGAGCCAATTTAAAACTGAGTTGAGAAGAAATTTCTTCTTCCAGAGGGTGGTGAATCTGTGGAATTCTCTGCCCAAGGAAGCAGTTGAGGCTAGCTCATTGAATGTATTCAAGTCACAAATAGATAGATTTTCAACCAATAAGGGAATAAAGGGTTATGGGGAGCGGGCGGGTAAGTGGAGCTGAGTCCATGGCCAGATCAGCCATGATCTTGTTGAATGGTGGAGCAGGCTCGAGGGGCTAGATGGCCTACTCCTGTTCCTAATTCTTATGTTCTTATGTTTAATATATTATAGATAATGATATTGATATATCTGTATGTAACAATGGCCCCAAGTTTCGGCCCGCACCGAAAACGGTGCACCTCCGAGCTGGACGCCTGTTCTTCGCGCCTAAAATTGCGCTCGAAAAAAACTTCGATATTCTCCGGATCCTCGGAGCTCGATCTCAGCTTGGCGCGGCGCGCTCTTCACAGCCGGGGGTGGAGCCAAACACTCGCGCCGATTCTGTAAGTAGTGGGGGGCGGGTCCAATTTAAATGAGCCAACGTGGTGCCGGCAACCCTGCGCTGTGCGCGTTGGAGCGTGCGCACACACGCAGTATCAAACATTGGCACTCGGCCATTTTTAAAAGGACTCGGCTGCCGTCGAGCCACTGACGCCGCCCCTTAAGTGTGGCCGAATGGCCTCAGCCCCCTTCAAAAGCTGCGTGCGTCCGGTGTTGATCCTTCGGCTGCCAGCCAGCCACTGACGCCGCTCCTATCCCATGGCCGAATGGCCTCAACCCCCTTGAAAAGCTGCTTGCCTCCAGTGTTGATCCTTCGGCTGCCAGCCAGCCACTAACAGAATGATGGCCTGCCTGCAGCACAGCAGCTCAGTTCGAAGGCTGCTTGCTGCCGCTGTTCGGGCTGCCGTCGAGACACTGACGCCACACCCCTGTCTGTCTCCAACATGAAAGGCCTGCCTGAAGCACAGCAGCTCGAAGGCTGCTGATGTTTCACACAGGTAGGAACATGGTTTATTTAATCTTTTCTTATAAATTTTTATTCAGGTTGGATTTATTTGTATAATATTTGTATAAGTATAACTAAGAATTGATTGTAGAATTTAATGACTTCCCTTTCCCCCCACCCCCCCTCGTTCCCGACGCCTAATTTGTAACCTACGCCTGATTTTCTAAAGTGTAGACAAGGTTTTTTCGAGCGTACAAATATCTTCACTTACTCCATTCTAAGTTAATTTGGAGTAAGTTTTCACTGCTGAAACTTTGAAAACAGGCGTAAGTGGCCAGACACGCCCCCTTTTGAAAAAAAAATTCTGTTCCAAAGTGAAACTGTTCTAACTGACTAGAACTGGAGCAAACTAAATGCCGAGAATTTGAATTTCTAAGATACTCCGTTCTACACCAGTTGCTCCAAAAAATCAGGAGCAACTGAGGCCGAAACTTGGGCCCAATATATCGTTATTTTTTTAAGCTGAGTACAGAAGTTTGGGGAAACAATTTAATCAATTCTTTTATGTGTGTTAAAATGAGTTCATAAATCAATTGCAAATAAGTGTTTTTGCAACATAAACATCTGGTAACAAAACAGCGCAATGCTGTTTACAAACTGTTAATGAGCATAAAAGCTTTAATGGAATTACATTACAAGTGCCAAAGGTAAGTATTCAATAATATACATCAGCATTTATTCTCAACAAGCCATATAAATATATATTTAATGAGAAGCAAATGATAAATTCGACATACTTATCTGCTGACGAATTCTTTTTTTAGACAGACTTTGAAACTGGGATATCCCTGTGCAGACTTGTAGCCCTGTTGAATGCAAGGTAGCAAATCAGAAGAAATAGTGACAATAAGGAGTATGCAAGTTGTGTCTTTAATCAGCTGTGACTTTAAATACCTAAAAAGTTAAATGTACTTTATCCAAGATGCTGACTTAGTAGCAAATATTAGACCAGTAAAAGTCAGCATTTGTTTATCTTACTTTGATGTCATTTGTGGTTGTGAACATGGCCATATTATTAATTCTTCTAAAGCAAAACACAGAATTTAAATCACAGCCTGAAATTGAATTTTATTAGTGTAGGAGCAAACCCAACTAATACTGTGATATAGTATAATATGCAACATACTAAGTACCAGTTACTTTTACTGTGGTCACGGATACCAAATTGTGATATTTGTTGCATTATAGATATGAATAAAGGAGTTGTTATTACATTGAGGTCTCCGAGTATGGCAATATTTAATAGTAAATCTTTCTATGGGTAGCAAGAGGAGGGGTGGGGCTGAGGTACTAAATGAATACTTTGCATCTGTCTTTACCAAGGAAGAAGATGCTGCCGAAGTCATAGTGAAAGAGGAGGTAGTTGAGATACTGGATGGAATAAAAATTTATAAGGAGGAGATACTAGAAAGGCTGGCAGTATGAAAGTAGATAAGTTACCAGGACCGGAAGGAATGCAACCTAGGATGCTGAGGGAAGTAAAGGTGGAAATTGTAGAGGTACTGGCCATAATCTTCCAATCCTCCTTGGATATGGGGCAGATGCCAGAGGACTGAAGAATTGCAAATGTTACACTCTTGTTCAAAAAAGGGTACAAGGATAAACCCAGCAACTACAGGCCAGTCAGTTTAACCTTGGACGAGTGTGGATTAATTAAGGAAAACCAGCACGGATTTGTTAAAGGCAAAACGTGTTTAACTAACTTGAGTTATTTGATGAGGTAACAGGGAGGGTTGATGATGGCACATAATAGGCTTGCCAGCAAAGTTGAAGCCCATGGAATAAAAGGGAGTCACGGCATGAATACGAAATTGGCTAAGTGACAGGAAACAGAGAGTGGTGAACGGTTGTTTTTCGGCCTGGAGGAAGGTCTCCAATGGTGTTCCCCAGGGGTCGGTACTAGGACCACTGCTTTTCTTGATATAGATTAATGACTTAGACTTGGGTGTACAGGGCACAATTTCAAAATTTGCAGATGACACAAAACTTGGAAGTACAGTGAACAGTGAGGAGGATAGTGATAGACTTCGAGAAGACATAGACAGGCTGATGGAGTGGGCGGACACTTGGCAGATGAAATTTAACGCAGAAAAGTGCGATACATTTTGCTCTGAAGAACGAGGAGATGCAATATAAACTAAAGGTAAAATTCTAAAGTGGGTGCAGGAACAGAGAGTCCTGGGGGTATATGTGCACAAATCATTGAAGGTGGCAGGGCAGGTTGAGAAAGCAGTTATAAAATTATACGAAATCCTGGGCTTCGTAAATAGAGGCATAGAGTACAAAAGCAAGGAAGTTATGACTAACCTTTTATAAAACCCTGGTTTGGCCTCAACTGGAGTATTGTGTCCAATTCCAGGCACCGCACTTTAGGAAGGATGTGAAGGCCTTAGAGACGGTGCAGAAAAGATTTACAAGAATGGTTCCAGGGATGAGGGACTTCAGTTACATGGATAGACTGGAGAAGCTGGGGTTGTTCTCCTTAAAGCAGAGAAGACTGAGAGGAGATTTGATAGTAGTATCCAAAATCATGAGGGGTCAGGACAGAGTAGACAGAGAGAAACTGTTCCCATTGGCAGAAGGGTTGAGAACCAGAGAACACAGATTTATGGTGATTGGCAGAAGAACCAA
This sequence comes from Pristiophorus japonicus, assembly GCF_044704955.1. Taxonomy (NCBI): domain Eukaryota; kingdom Metazoa; phylum Chordata; class Chondrichthyes; family Pristiophoridae; genus Pristiophorus; species Pristiophorus japonicus. The sequence continues at coordinate 140,889,774 of NC_091978.1, forward strand.
AGGTGACCTGAGGAAAATTTTTGTTATGCAGCGAGTGGTTAGGATCTGAACGGCACTACCGGAAAGGGTGGTGAAGGCAGATTCAATTGTGGCTTTCAAAAGGGAACTGGATAAGTACCCGAAGGAAAAGGATTTGCAGTGCAATGGGAGGAGTGGGACTAACTGAAGTACTCTTGCAGAGAGCCGACAGAGGCTCGACAGGCTGAATGGTCTCCCTTCTGTGCTGTAACCATTCTATGATTCTTCTATGACTGGATTATATTTGTTAACCACTGGCTTTAATATTTTCTTTAAAAGGGCTAATTTATGTAGGATCACTTCCTAATTCTTTTTTTTAAACTGTTTCAAATCAAACAACATTTAAACATTGGAAGTTATAGTCAAGTTTTAGGTCAATTTAATTTGATAAGACCAATGATTTGATTCTAATACGATTCATAGTATTGTTCTGAAGGAAACTGCAGTATCAGACAGATAACTATAAACATTTGTTAGAATTCCAAGACATTTAAATTGATACTAGATCTCCCACAACATTGCTTAAGACATGTTACAAAATGCAGAATTTTAGAACAGGAGTGTTTTACCACGTAATGCATTACATATTTGCTGGAATTCTGAGGTCAGTGGCAAATAAACAGCACTCGTCGTTCATTGCGCTTACACTTGCCCACAGAAACGTGATTTGCAGTTATCAGAGTCAAAGCTGCACAGTGCCCTCTACAGGGGATCTGGAACCTTGTAAACAGAGCAAGCAACAACGCATCTCTTCAACCAGTCAGATTGAAGAATCCTTACTGAGGATTGCAGAATCTAAACCAGGGAGTGTAAGTTAGAATATTTAATGCAATGTAAAATCATGCACAGAAAGTGAAATAAAGAGAGAGAAAAAGGAGATTTAGAGAGATAAACGAGAAAGAAAAAGTAAAAATATCATTTTAACTTTTACATTTTTTAAAATCTGAATGAATGAGAGTCCTCACTTGCAAATGTAAATTTTCAGTGCCAGAGAGGTTGTTTGGCAGTAATTAAGATTTATCACGACATTAAAAACTCACTTGCATGGAAAAGCTCTAATTTTTTCTGATGCATTTAGTGGGTATGTAGTGGGTAAGTACCACGACTTCACGCCTTCATGTGTTTGAATGACAAGGTACCGGTGTAGCGAAGCTTGTGGAGGAATAGGGCAAATCAGACAGCAACTTCCTGATTTTCACATTTAACTACGCATGTGTGGATGCCGGAAGTTGCGGTCTGATTTACTCCTTAATAGGATTAAAGGCAGATAAATCTCCTGGACCTGATGGCTTACATCCTAGGGTCTTAAGAGAAGTAGCGGCAGGGATAGTGGATGTTTTGGTTGTAACTTACCAAAATTCCCTGGATTCTGGGGAGGTCCCAGCAGATTGGAAAACTACAAATGTAATGCCCCTATTTAAAAAAGGAGGGAGACAAAAAGCAGGAAACTATAGACCAGTTAGCCTAACATCTGTGGGAAAATGTTGGAGTCCATTATTAAAGAAGCAGTAACAGGACATTTGTCAGGCAGTCAGCATGGATTTATGAAGGGGCAGTCATGTTTGACAAATTTGCTGGAATTCTTTGAGCTTGTAACGAACAGGGTAGATAAAGGGGAACCAGTGGATGTGGTGTATTTGGACTTCCAGAAGGCATTTGACAAGGTGCCACATAAAAGGTTACTGCACAAGATAAAAGTTCACGGGGTTTGGGGTAATATATTAGCTTGGATAGAGGATTGGCTAACTAACAGAAAACAGAGTCAGGATAAATGGTTCATTCTCGGGTTGGCAATCAGTAATTAGTGGGAGGCCGCAGGGATCAGTGCTGGGACCCCAACTATTTACAATCGATATTAACGACTTGGAAGAAAGGACCGAGTGTAACGTAGCCAAGTTTGCTGACGATACAAAGATGGGAGGAACAGCAATGTGTTAGGAGAACACAAAAAATCTGCAAAAGGACATAGACAGGCTAAATGAGTGGGAAAAGATTTGGCAGATGGAGTATAATGTTGGAAAGTGTGAGGTCATGCTCTTTGGCAGAAAAAAATCAAAGAGCGAGTTATTATTTAGATAGAGAAAAATTGCAAAGTGCTGCAGTACAGCAGGACCTGGGAGTACTTGTGCATGAAACACAAAAGGTTAGTATGCAGGTACAGCATGTGGTCAGGAAGGCCAATGGAATCTTGGCCTTTATTGCAAAGGGGATGGAGTATAAAAGCAGGGAAGTCTTGCTACAGTTATACAGGGTATTGGTGAGGCTACACCTGGAATACTGCATGCAGTTTTGGTTTCCATATTTACGAAAGGATATACTTGCTTTGGAGGCAGTTCAGAAAAAGTTCATTCTGGAGAGGGGGTTGACTTATGAGGAAAGGTTGAGGAGATTGGGCCTCTAATCATTGGAAGAATGTGAGGTGATCTTCAATGGCATGAGACGTGAATTGGCTAGGATAGACTGGCATGAGACGTGAATTGGCTAGGATAGACTGGCGAATGATACTTAAAAGGGTTGACGGTGGATAGGCAATGGCAGACATTTAATGATCACATGGATGAACTTCAACAATTGTACATCCATGTCTGGCGCAAAAATAAAACGGGGAAGGTGGCTCAACCGTGGCTAACAAGGGAAATTAGGGATAGTGTTAAATCCAAGGAAGAGGCATATAAATCGGCCAGAAAAAGCAGCAAACCTGAGGACTGGGAGAAATCTAGAATTCAGTAGAGGAGGACAGAGAGTTTAATTAAGAGGGCGAAAATCGAGTATGAGAGTAAGCTTGCAGTGAACATAAAAACTGACTGCAAAAGCTTCTATAGATATGTGAAGAGAAAACGATTAGTGAAGACAAATACAGATCTCTTGCAATCAGAATCAGATGAATTTATAATGGGGAACAAAGAAATAGCAGACCAATTGAACAAATACTTTGGTTCTGTCTTCATTAAGGAAGACACAAATAACCATCCGGAAATACTAGGGGACCAAGGGTCTTGAGAAACGAAGGAACTGAAGGAAATCCTTATTAATCAGAAATTGTGTTCGGGAAATTAATGGGATTGAAGATCGATACATCCCCAGGGCCTGATAGTCTGCATCCCAGAGTACTTAAGGAAGTGGCCCTAGAAATAGTGGATGCATTGGTGATCATTTTCCAACAGTCTATCGACTCAGGATCAGTTCCTACGGACTGGAGGGTAGCTAATGTAACACCACTTTTTAAAAAGAGAGGGAAAGAGAAAGCGGTTAATTATAGACCAGTTAGCCTGACATCGGTAGTGGGGAAAATGTTGGAATCAATTATTAAAAATGTAATAGCAGTGCATTTGGAAAGCAGTGACAGGATCGGTCCAAGTCAGCATGGATTTATGAAAGGGAAATCATGCTTGACAAATGTTCTAGAATTTTTTGAGGATGTAACTAGTAGAGTGGACAAGGGAGAACCAGTGGATGTGATGTATTTGGACTTTCAAAAGGCTTTTGACAAGGTCCCACACAAGAGATTAGTGTGCAAAATTAAAGCCCATGGTGTTGGGGGTAATGTATTGACGTGGATAGAGAACTGGTTGGCAGACAAGAGCAAAGAGTAGGAATAAATGGGTCCTTTTCAGAATGGCAGGCAGTGACTAGTGGGGTACCACAAGGTTCAGTGCTGAGACCCCAGCTATTTACAATATACATTAATGATTTGAACGAAGGAATTGAATGTAATATCTCCAAGTTTGCAGATGACACTATGCTGGGTGGCAGTGTAAGCTGTGAGGAGGATGCTAAGAGGCTGCAGGGTGACTTGGACAGGTTAGTTGATTGGGCAAATGCATGGTAGATGCAATATAATGTAGATAAATGTGAGGTTATCCACTTTGGTGGCAAAAACAGGAAGGCAGAATATTATTTGAATGGTCTCAGATTAGGAAACGGGGAGTTGCAACGAGACCTGGGTGTCACTGTACATCAGTCATTGAAAGTTGGCATGCAAGTATAATGGGTGACTTTAATATGCACATAGATTGGGCTAACCAAACTGGAAGCAATACGGTGGAGGAGGATTTTCTGGAGTGCATAAGGGATGGTTTTTTAGACCAATATGTCGAGGAACCAACTAGGGGGGAGGCCATCTTAGACTGGGTGTTATGTAATGAGAAAGGATTAATTAGCAATCTCGTTGTGCGAGGCCCCTTGGGGAAGAGTGACCATAATATGGTGGAATTCTGCATTAGGATGGAGAATGAAACAGTTAATTCAGAGACCATGGTCCAGAACTTAAAGAAGGCTAACTTTGAAGGTATGAGGCGTGAATTGGCTGAGATGGATTGGCGAATGATACTTAAGGGGTTGACAGTGGATGGGCAATGGCAGACATTTAGAGACCGTATGGATGAATGACAACAATTGTACATTCCTGTCTGGCATAGAAATAAAAAAGGGAAGGTGGCTCAACCGTGGCTATCAAGGGAAATCAGGGATAGTATTAAAGCCAAGGAAGTGGCATACAAATTGGCCAGAAATAGCAGCGAACCTGGGGACTGGGAGAAATTTAGAACTCAGCAGAGGAGGACAAAGGGTTTGATTAGGGCAGGGAAAATGGAGTATGAGAAGAAGCTTGCAGGGAACATTAAGACGGATTGCAAAAGTTTCTATAGATATGTAAAGAGAAAAAGGTTAGTAAAGACAAATGTAGGTCCCCTGCAGTCAGAATCAGGGGAAGTCATAACTGGGAACAAAGAAATGGCGGACCAATTGAACAAGTACTTTGGTTCGGTATTCACGAAGGAGGACACGAACAACCTTCCGGTTATAAAAGGGGTCGGGGGGTCTAGTAAGGAGGAGGAACTGAGGGAAATCCTTATTAGCCGGGAAATTGTGTTGGGGAAATTGATGGGATTGAAGGCCGATAAATCCCCAGGGCCTGATGGACTGCATCCCAGAGTACTTAAGGAGGTGGCCTTGGAAATAGTGGATGCGTTGACAGTCATTTTCCAACATTCCATTGACTCTGGATCAGTTCCTATGGAGTGAAGGGTAGCCAATGTAACCCCACTTTTTAAAAAAGGAGGGAGAGAGAAAACAGGGAATTATAGACCGGTCAGCCTGACATCGGTAGTGGGTAAAATGATGGAATCAATTATTAAGGATGTCATAGCAGTGCATTTGGAAAGAGGTGACATGATAGGTCCAAGTCAGCATGGATTTGTGAAAGGGAAATCATGCTTGACAAATCTTCTGGAATTTTTTGAGGATGTTTCCAGTAGAGTGGATAAGGGAGAACCAGTTGATGTGGTATATTTGGACTTTCAGAAGGCGTTCGACAAGGTCCCACACAAGAGATTGATGTGCAAAGTTAGAGCACATGGGATTGGGGGTAGTGTACTGACATGGATTGAGAACTGGTTGTCAGACAGGAAGCAAAGAGTAGGAGTAAATGGGTACTTTTCAGAATGGCAGGCAGTGACTAGTGGGGTACCGCAAGGTTCTGTGCTGGGGCCCCAGCTGTTTACACTGTACATTAATGATTTAGATGAGGGGATTAAATGTAGTATCTCCAAATTTGCGGATGACACTAAGTTGGGTGGCAGTGTGAGCTGCGAGGAGGATGCTGTGAGGCTGCAGAGCGACTTGGATAGGTTAGGTGAGTGGGCAAATGCATGGCAGATGAAGTATAATGTGGATAAATGTGAGGTTATCCACTTTGGTGGTAAAAACAGAGAGACAGACTATTATCTGAATGGTGACAGATTAGGAAAAGGGGAGGTGCAAAGAGACCTGGGTGTCATGGTACATCAGTCATTGAAGGTTGGCATGCAGGTGCAGCAGGCGGTTAAGAAAGCAAATGGCATGTTGGCCTTCATAGCAAGGGGATTTGAGTACAGGGGCAGGGAGGTGTTACTACAATTGTACAGGGCCTTGGTGAGGCCACACCTGGAGTATTGTGCACAGTTTTGGTCTCCTAACCTGAGGAAGGACATTCTTGCTATTGAGGGAGTGCAGCGAAGGTTCACCAGACTGATTCCCGGGATGGCGGGACTGACCTATCAAGAAAGACTGGATCAACTGGGCTTGTATTCACTGGAGTTCAGAAGAATGAGAGGGGACCTCATAGAAACATATAAAATTCTGACGGGGTTAGACAGGTTAGATGCAGGAAGAATGTTCCCAATGTTGGGGAAGTCCAGAACCAGGGGTCACAGTCTAAGGATAAGGGGTAAGCCATTTAGGACCGAGATGCGGAGGAACTTCTTCACCCAGAGAGTGGTGAACCTGTGGAATTCTCTACCACAGAAAGTTGTTGAGGCCAATTCACTAAATATATTCAAAAAGGAGTTAGATGAGGTCCTTACTGCTAGGGGGATCAAGGGGTATGGCGAGAAAGCAGGAATGGGGTACTGAAGTTGAATGTTCAGCCATGAACTCATTGAATGGCGGTGCAGGCTAGAAGGGCCGAATGGCCTACTCCTGCACCTATTTTCTATGTTTCTATGTTTCTAAGTACAGCAGGTGGTGAAGAAGGCAAATGGCATGTTGGCCTTCATAGCGAGAGGATTTGAGTATAGGAGCAGGGAAGTCTTACTGCAGTTGAACATGGCCTTGGTGAGGCCACACCTTGATTATTGTATATATTTTTGGTCTCCTAATCTGAGGAAGGACATTCTTGCTATCGAGACTGATTCCCGGAATGGCAGGACTGACATATGAAGAAAGGCTGCATAGACTAGGCTTATATTCACTGGAATTTAGAAGAATGAGAGGGGATCTCATAGAAACATATAAAATTCTGACGGGATTGGACAGGTTAGGTGCAGGAAGTGTGTTTCCGATGTTGGGGGAAGTCCAGAACCAGGGGTCACAGTCTAAGGATAAGCGGTAAGCCATTTAGGACCGAGATGAGGAGAAACTTCTTCACTCAGAGAATTCTGAACCTGTGGAATTCTGTACCACAGAAAGTTGTTGAGGCCAGTTCGTTAAATATACTCAAAAGAGAGTTAGAAGGGATCAAGGTGGATGGAGAGAAAGCAGGAATGGGGTACTAAAGTTGCATGATCAGCCATGATCATATTGAATGGTGGTGCAGGCTCGAAGGGCTGAATGGCCTACTCCTGCACCTATTTTCTATGTTTCTATGTTATCAAAACATATAAGATTATGAGGGGGCTTGACAAGGTGGATGCAGAGAGGATGTTTCCACCGATAGGGGAGACAAGAACTAGGGGGCATGATCTTAGAATAAGGCGTTAACCATTTAAAACTGAGATGAGGAGGAATTTCTTCTCTGAGAGTTGTAAATCTGTGGAATTCGCTGCCTCAGAGAGCTGTGGAAGCTGGGATATTGAATAAATTTACATAAAAACATAAGAACATAAGAATTAGGAACAGGAGTAGGCCATCTAGCCCCTCGAGCCTGCTCCGCCATTCAATAAGATCATGGCTGATTTGGCCATGGACTCGGCTCCACTTACACGCCCGCTCCCCATAACCCTTAATTCCCTTATTGGTTAAAAATCTATCTATCTGTGATTTGAATACATTCAATGAGCTAGCCTCAACTACTTCCTTGGGCAGAGAATTCCACAGATTCACAACCCTCTGGGAGAAGAAATTCCTTCTCAACTCGGTTTTAAATTGGCTCCCCCGTATTTTGAGGCTGTGCCCCCTAGTTCTAGTCTCCCCGACCAGTGGAAACAACCTCTCTGCCTCTATCTTGTCTATCCCTTTCATTATTTTAAATGTTTAGATAAGATCACCCCTCATCCTTCTGAACTCCAACGGGTAAAGACCCAGTCAACTCAATCTATCATCATAAGGTAACCCCCTCATCTCCGGAATCAGCCTAGTGAATCGCCTCTGTACCCCCTCCAAAGCTAATATATCCTTTCTTAAGAAAGGTGACCAACACTGCACGCAGTACTCCAGGTACGGCCTCACCAATACCCTATACAGTTGCAGCAGGACCTCCCTGCTTTTGTACTCCATCCCTCTCGCAATGAAGACCAACATTCCATTCGGCTTCCTAATTACCTGCTGCACCTGCAAACTAACTTTTTGGGATTCATGCACAAGGAGGAGTCCGTGTTCCATGTTTTTATTGAGTGCACAAGGTTGCAGCCCCTGTTCCATTATTTGAAGGGGCTGCTCCTGAAATTCTGGCTGCACTTCAGTCCCACTCTCCTGATCTTTGGGCACCCTGTGCGGAGGGGAGCGGGTAGGTCCGAAGGCCTCCTCGTAGGACTGCTCCTGGGCACGGCCAAGGGTGCCATCAGCCGGTCCAGGCAGCGGGCGGTCGAGGGGGTCGTTCAACCTGACTGCCTGCCTCTCTTCCGCTCTTACATCCGGTCCAGGGTGTCCTTGGAGATGGAGCACGCGGTGTCCACCGGTACGCTCGCGGCCTTCCGCGAGAGGTGGGCACCGGAGGGACTGGAGTGCATCATCACGCCCGGCAACCAAATTTTAATTTGATTTTACGTTTTAAAGTTAATTTGTTTTAATTGCCGGTGCTTTTAGTGTCCCCTTCCCTTTTATAGGGGGCACTGGGGAAAAATTGTGATTTTAGTGCCCAAAAAAAAAAACAAAAAAAAAAGAAAAACACAAAAAAAACACAAAAAAGGGGGGAAAAAAAAGGGCCTTGTAAATGTCTGCGGTATCACCCAGGTCGGGTGGCATGGTCTTAATATTTTATGTTTTGCAGGTAAACTCAAAAGAGTTTCATGCACAAGGAGGAGTCCGTGTTCCATGTTTTTATTGAGTGCACAAGGTTGCAGCCCCTGTTCCATTATTTGAAGGGGCTGCTCCTGAAATTCTGGCTGCACTTCAGTCCCACTCTCCTGATCTTTGGGCACCCTGTGCGGAGGGGAGCGGGTAAGTCCGAGGGCCTCCTCGTAGGACTGCTCCTGGGCACGGCCAAGGGTGCCATCAGCCGGTCCAGGCAGCGGGCGGTCGAGGGGGTCGTTCAACCTGACTGCCTGCCTCTCTTCCGCTCTTACATCCGGTCCAGGGTGTCCTTGGAGATGGAGCACGCGGTGTCCACCGGTACGCTCGCGGCCTTCCGCGAGAGGTGGGCACCGGAGGGACTGGAGTGCATCATCACGCCCGGCAACCAAATTTTAATTTGATTTTACGTTTTTTAAGTTTAATTTGTCTTAATTGCCGGTGCTTTTAGTGTCCCCCTTCCCTTTTATAGGGGGCACTGGGGAAAATTGTGATTTTAGTGCCCCAAAAAAAAAAAAACAAACAAAAAAAAAAAGAAAAACAAAAAAAAAACAAAAAAAAAGGGGGGGAAAAAAAAAAAGGGCCTTGTAAATGTCTGGAGTGTCACCCAGGTCGGGTGGCACCGTTTAATGTTTTTATGTTTTGCAGGTAAACTCAAAAGAGTTTCATGCACAAGGAGGAGTCCGTGTTCCATGTTTTTATTGAGTGCACAAGGTTGCAGCCCCTGTTCCATTATTTGAAGGGGCTGCTCCTGAAATTCTGGCTGCACTTCAGTCCCACTCTCCTGATCTTTGGGCACCCTGTGCAGAGGGGAGCGGGTAGGTCCGAGGGCCTCCTCGTAGGACTGCTCCTGGGCACGGCCAAGGGTGCCATCAGCCGGTCCAGGCAGCGGGCGGTCGAGGGGGTCGTTCAACCTGACTGCCTGCCTCTCTTCCGCTCTTACATCCGGTCCAGGGTGTCCTTGGAGATGGAGCACGCGGTGTCCACCGGTACGCTCGCGGCCTTCCGCGAGAGGTGGGCACCGGAGGGACTGGAGTGCATCATCACGCCCGGCAACCAAATTTTAATTTGATTTTACGTTTTAAAGTTAATTTGTTTTAATTGCCGGTGCTTTTAGTGTCCCCTTCCCTTTTATAGGGGGCACTGGGGAAAAATTGTGATTTTAGTGCCCAAAAAAAAAAACAAAAAAAAAAGAAAAAACACAAAAAAAACACAAAAAAGGGGGGAAAAAAAAGGGCCTTGTAAATGTCTGCGGTATCACCCAGGTCGGGTGGCATGGTCTTAATATTTTATGTTTTGCAGGTAAACTCAAAAGAGTTTCATGCACAAGGAGGAGTCCGTGTTCCATGTTTTTATTGAGTGCACAAGGTTGCAGCCCCTGTTCCATTATTTGAAGGGGCTGCTCCTGAAATTCTGGCTGCACTTCAGTCCCACTCTCCTGATCTTTGGGCACCCTGTGCGGAGGGGAGCGGGTAGGTCCGAGGGCCTCCTCGTAGGACTGCTCCTGGGCACGGCCAAGGGTGCCATCAGCCGGTCCAGGCAGCGGGCGGTCGAGGGGGTCGTTCAACCTGACTGCCTGCCTCTCTTCCGCTCTTACATCCGGTCCAGGGTGTCCTTGGAGATGGAGCACGCGGTGTCCACCGGTACGCTCGCGGCCTTCCGCGAGAGGTGGGCACCGGAGGGACTGGAGTGCATCATCACGCCCGGCAACCAAATTTTAATTTGATTTTACGTTTTTTAAGTTTAATTTGTCTTAATTGCCGGTGCTTTTAGTGTCCCCCTTCCCTTTTATAGGGGGCACTGGGGAAAATTGTGATTTTAGTGCCCAAAAAAAAAAAAAAACAAAAAAAAAAGAAAAACAAAAAAAAAACAAAAAAAAAGGGGGGGAAAAAAAAAAAGGGCCTTGTAAATGTCTGGAGTGTCACCCAGGTCGGGTGGCACCGTTTAATGTTTTTATGTTTTGCAGGTAAACTCAAAAGAGTTTCATGCACAAGGAGGAGTCCGTGTTCCATGTTTTTATTGAGTGCACAAGGTTGCAGCCCCTGTTCCATTATTTGAAGGGGCTGCTCCTGAAATTCTGGCTGCACTTCAGTCCCACTCTCCTGATCTTTGGGCACCCTGTGCGGAGGGGAGCGGGTAGGTCCGAGGGCCTCCTCGTAGGACTGCTCCTGGGCACGGCCAAGGGTGCCATCAGCCGGTCCAGGCAGCGGGCGGTCGAGGGGGTCGTTCAACCTGACTGCCTGCCTCTCTTCCGCTCTTACATCCGGTCCAGGGTGTCCTTGGAGATGGAGCACGCGGTGTCCACCGGTATGCTCGCGGCCTTCCGCGAGAGGTGGGCACCGGAGGGACTGGAGTGCATCATCACGCCCGGCAACCAAATTTTAATTTGATTTTACGTTTTAAAGTTTAATTTGTTTTCATTGCCGGTGCTTTTAGTGTCCCCCTCCCCTTTTATAGGGGGCACTGGAAAAATTTGATTTTAGCGCCCCAAAAAAACCAAAAAAAATAAATAAATTAAAAAAAAAAAGGGGCCTTGAAAATGTCTGCTGTGTCACCCAAGTCGGGTGGCATGGTTTTAATGTTTATGTTTTTGCAGGTAAACTCAAAAGAGTTTCATGCACAAGGAGGAGTCCGTGTTCCATGTTTTTATTGAGTGCACGAGGTTGCAGCCCCTGTTCCATTATTTGAAGGGGCTGCTCCTGAAATTCTGGCTGCACTTCAGTCCCACTCTCCTGATCTTTGGGCACCCTGTGCGGAGGGGAGCGGGTAGGTCCGAAGGCCTCCTCGTAGGACTGCTCCTGGGCACGGCCAAGGGTGCCATCAGCCGGTCCAGGCAGCGGGCGGTCGAGGGGGTCGTTCAACCTGACTGCCTGCCTCTCTTCCGCTCTTACATCCGGTCCAGGGTGTCCTTGGAGATGGAGCACGCGGTGTCCACCGGTACGCTCGCGGCCTTCCGCGAGAGGTGGGCACCGGAGGGACTGGAGTGCATCATCACGCTCGGCAACCAAATTTTAATTTGATTTTACGTTTTTAAGTTGAATTTGTTTTAATTGCCGGTGCTTTTAGTGCCCCCCTTCCCTTTTATAGGGGGCACTGGGGAAAATTGTGATTTTAGTGCCCAAAAAAAAACCAAAAAAAGAAAAACACAAAAAAAAAGGGGGGGGGGAAAAAAAAGGGCATTGTAAATGTCTGGAGTGTCACCCAGGTCGGGTGGCACCGTTTAATGTTTATGTTTATTTTCAGGTAAACTCAAAAGAGTTTCATGCACAAGGACCCCAGGTCCCTCTGCACCGCAGCATGTTGTAATTTCTCCCCATTCAAATAATATTCCCTTTTACTGTTTTTTTCCCCAAGGTGGATGACCTCATATTTTCCGACATTGTATTCCATCTGCCAAACCTTAGCCCATTCGCTTAACCTATCTAAATCTCTTTGCAGCCTCTCTGTGACCTCCACACAACTGCTTTCCCACTAATCTGTGTGTCATCTGCAAATTTTGTTACACTACACTCTGTCCCCTCTTCCAGGTCATCTATGTATATTGTAAACAGTTGTGGTCCCAGCACCGATCCCTGTGGCACACCATTAACCACCGATTTCCAATACCGAAAAGGACCCATTTATCCCAACTCTCTGCTTTCTGTTAGCCAGCCAATTTTCTATCCATGCCAATACATTTCCTCTGACTCCACATACCTTTATCTTCTGCAGTAACCTTTTGTGTGGCACCTTATCGAATGCCTTTTGGAAATCTAAATACACCACATCCATCGGTACACCTCTATCCACCATGCTCATTATATCCTCAAAGAATTCCAGTAAATTAGTTAAACATGATTTCCCCTTCATGAATCCATGTTGCGTCTGCTTGATTGCACTATTCCTATCTAGATGTCCCGCTATTTCTTCCTTAATGATAGCTTCAAGCATTTTCCCCACTACAGATGTTAAACTAACCGGCCTATAGTTACCTGCCTTTTGTCTGCTCCCTTTTTTTAAACAGAGGCGTTACATTAGCTGCTTTCCAATCCGCTGGTACCTCCCCAGAGTCCAGAGAATTTTGGTAGATTATAACGAATGCATCTGCTATAACTTCCGCCATCTCTTAATACCCTGGGATGCATTTCATCAGGACCAGGGGACTTGTCTACCTTGAGTCCCATTCGCCTGTCCAGCACTACCCCCCTAGTGATAGTGATTATCTCAAGGTCCTCCCTTCCCACATTCCCGTGACCATTAATTTTTGGCATGGTTTTTGTGTCTTCCACTGTGAAGACCGAAGCAAAATAATTGTTTAAGGTCTCAGCCATTTCCACATTTTCCATTATTAAATCCCCCTTCTCATCTTCTAAGGGATCAACATTTACTTTAGTCACACTTTTCCGTTTTATATATTGGTAAAAGCTTTTACTATCTGTTTTTATGTTTTGCGCAAGTTTACTTTCGTAATCCATCTTTCCTTTCTTTATTGCTTTCTTAGTCATTCTTTGCTGTCGTTTAAAATTTTCCCAATCTTCTAGTTTCCCACTAACCTTGGCCACCTTATACGCATTGGTTTATAATTTGATACTCATCTTTATTTCCTTGGTTATCCACGGCTGGTTATCCCTTCTCTTACCGCCCTTCTTTTTCACTGGAATATATTTTTGTTGAGCACTATGAAAGAGCTCCTTAAAATGCCTCCACTGTTCCTCAATTGTGCCACCGTTTAGTCTGTGTTTCCAGTCTACTTTAGCCAACTCTGCCCTCATCCCACTGTAGTCCCCTTTGTTTAAGCATAGTATGATCGTTTGAGACACTACTTCCTCACCCTCAATCTGTATTACAAATTCAACCATACTGTGATCACTCATTCCGAGAGTATCTTTTACAGGAGATCGTTTATTATTCCTGTCTCATTACACAGGACCAGATCTAAGATAGCTTGCTCCCTTGTAGGTTCTGTAACATACTGTTCTAAGAAACAATCCCGTATGCATTCTATGAATTCCACCTCAAGGCTACCCCGTGCGATTTGATTTGACCAATCGATATGTAGGTTAAAATCCCCCATGATTACTGCCGTTCCTTTTTCACATGCCTTCATTATTCCCTTGATTATTGCCCGCCCCACCGTGAAGTTATTATTTGGGGGCCTATAAACTACGCCCACCAGTGACTTTTTCCCCTTACTATCTCTATTCCCCACCCACAATGATTCAACATTTTGTTCATTAGAGCCAATATCGTCTCTCACAACTGCCCTGATATCATCCTTTATTAACAGAGCTACCCCACCTCCTTTCCCTTCTTGGCTATCCTTCCGAATCGTCAGATACCCTTGTATGTTTAATTCCCAGTCTTGGCCACCCTACAACCACGTTTCTGTAATGGCCACCAAATCATACCCATTTGTAATGATTTGTGCCGTCAACTCATTTACTTTATTTAGAAAGCTGTGTGCGTTTAGGTAGAGTGTTTTAATACTAGTTTTTAAACCATGATTTTTAGTTTTGTCCCCTCCTGCAGCCCCTTTATATTCATATATTATTCCTTCCTATCGCCTTGTGGTTTACACTTACCCCAGTGCTACTCTGCTCCGTTGCCTCCTGCCTTTTGCATTCTTTCTTGGGGTCCTGTTCATCTGAGCTCTCACCCACTCTAACAAGCTCAGAGCCCTCTCCTGGATTCCGAATACTCCACGCATTGAGGCACAGAGCTTTCATGCTTGCCTTTTTATTACACTTTGACCCTTTAGAATTTTGCTGTACAGTGGCCCTTTTTGTTTTTTGCCTTGGGTTTCTCTGCCCTCCACTTTTACTCATCTCCTTTCTGTCTTTTGCTTTTGTCTCCATTTTGTTTCCCTCTGTCTCCCTGCATTGGTTCCCATCCCCCTGCCACATTAGTTTAACTCCTCCCCAACAGCACTAGCAAACACTCCCCCTCGGACAGTGGTTCCGGTCCTGCCCAGGTGCAGACCCTCCGGTTTTTACTGGTCCCACCTCCCCCAGAACCGGTTCCAATGCCCCAGGAATTTGAATCCCTCCCTGCTGCACCACTGCTCAAGCCACGTATTCATCTGAGCTATCCTGCGATTCCTACTCTGACTAGCACGTGGCACTGGTAGCAATCCCGAGATTACTACTTTGAGGTCCTATGTTTTAATTTAGCTCCTCGCTCCTTAAATTCGTCTCGTAGGATCTCATCCCTTTTTTTAACCTATATCATTGGTACCAATGTGCACCACGACAACTGGCTGTTCATCCTCCCTTTTCAGACAGAGCAACATGACGGAAGATTAATTATATTGGCCCAGATTTTGGAGTAAGAATAATGGGGTAAGAATAATGGTAAGACAGAGATAGACAGTTTATTAACCGATAAGGGATTAAGGGATTATGGGGAGCGGGCAGAGAAGTGGACCTGAGTCCACGATCGGATCAGCCATAAATGGCGGAGCAGGCTCGAAGGGCCGTATGTCCTACTCCTGCTCCTATTTTTTAATTTCTTATGTTGTTAATAACAGCGAGTGCTGATAGCCTCATCATTATTCTTACCCCAAAATCTGGGCCAATATAATTAATCTTCCGTCATGTTGCTCACGGACAAATAAAACGTGACTCTGACTTTTCTTAATTGTGTCTTTATTTTGTATATTGCAATTTATAATTATTTATATATTGATGTGTTTTTGTTTGTCTTCAACTGTTTCTACCTGCCTGTGTCCCTCTGTATGCCTCATGCACTTTATCGCATTGTCTCTTCATCTGTTTGATATTTTCCTCACTCGAGGTCTCCTCCCAATAAGACTCTGTTGCTCTTGTTTCTGTGTATCTCTTTCTCCATCTCGGAAATGGAACTTCACTGACTTACCCAATTGATGACTTTTAACTTTTGCCAAGTCTGAATGGACTTATTTCCTCTCTCTCCTACCCAAAATGTGCATATCTCAAAAAAGGTTAAGTGCTCATACCAGTTTTATTTTTAAGAATTGGCTGACAGTAAGAATTGCCATTCATAGAGCTGTTTGTAAGCCCTGCTTTCCCTCCCTCACAAACAGAAGGTGACAGCCTCAAGCTACACAAAGTGATCTCTGTTCATTCTGGGAGTTGCAGTCTGTTACCTTGGAAAATCTTCAGATCAGCTGGAAAGGCAATGAAAATTTAACTAACAGAGCAGAACTCATTCACAGGGACAGACAGTTTCAACGCATCCCCGGGAGAAGAACATTCATTGGCAGAGATTTAGGATATTTGCAATGTATAATTATGTTCTTATTAATGTTGGGGAATTCCAGAACCAGTGGTCACAGTCTAAGGATAAATGTTAAGATATTTAGTACCGAGATGATGAGAAACTTCTTCACCCAGAGAGTGTTAAAATTGTTGAATTATCGACCACATAAATTTGTTGATGTTAATTCAATATGTCGAGAAAGCAGGAATGGGTTACTGAATTTGCATGTTCATCCATTAACTCATTGAATGGCGGTGAAGGCTCAAAGGGCCGAATGGCCTACTCTTGCACCTATTTTCTATGTTTCTATAAGCAATTCAAATACTGTTTTTTAAAAAACCTCTTGTTGTGACATTGATAGACATTTTAATATTAATATACCCCAGTAGATGGCAGCAATGTTTTCCAAAATTGCACATTGGATTTTCAGTACCAACATTTTTTCTGTTTTCAATATTTGTTTCAAAAAACAGATATAAAATTAAGGTACTACATATAACCAAATCAGCTTGAATGCAAAATATAAAAAATGTGATTTTGTATGATTTTGATTGCTTATTTTCTACTGCATGATTCAACAAAAGCTGGCCTTGCCTGCGACATCTACATCGCGTGAATTAATAAAAAGTCAAACTGTTTACAGTTTTCTGCAGTCTTTTGGTAGGATCATTGCTGCATATCATAAAAAGAAAGAAACGTTGTATTCTCTTTTATGAACTCAGTTTAGTTAAAAATTGTGAATTCTGTTGAAGTCTCCCCCCTCCTTTAGCCCGATTCAATCCTCGGCGTCATTTTGTCGAGGCTTGCATTTGCCGCCGATATTGGGAGCTCCCTCCCACTGCCACCTAGATTCACGTCATGTCCTTTTTTTGCCTCCGGACGGTCTTTTAAGGACTTTTTAATGAAACTCCTGCCCAAAGTACCGTCAGGCATGTTGGCGGTCATTTGGGCGGCACTTGGCTTCCACCAAGTTTGGGCCCTTCGACTTCCCTTTACCCGCTTAATCTCCATGATATTTTGCGCTGAAAGTTACTTCTATTGCAAGATGGAAACAACTCTACAGAGCATCTGGGATCTGAGTGAAAAGGACAAGCGACTGTGTATCTCTTTAGCCAATTAGATAGAAGGATTATGAAATTAACATCACGTGTCCTGAACAAGAAATGTAGGTACAGAAAGAGAAATAAAGGGAGGGAAAAGAAAGATGGGATTTAGAGGGAAAAAAAACAAAGAAAAAGTATTCAAAAAAATGTCATTAACAAAAACTCTCCAATAACAATTAAAACCTGAAGGAATGAGACTTCACACTTATAATAGTTAATTTTCAGTGCCAGAGGGGTTGGCCGGCAGTAATTAATACTTATCACATCATTAAAATGGTACTTCGACTTGAAATGACATGATTTAACTTTCTGTGATGAGTTTACTTTGTATCTACAGTGCAAGTACAGGAACTTGACGCTGCTCAAGGCATTTAAATGGGGAACCAGACAATGAGACTTCATTTTCGTGAAGCTAATAGCTGAGTGCCGCATCTTGTACAATAAATTTTCGATTTCCGCATGTAATCGCACATCTGTCCTTCCTTGAAGTCACTTTGGCATTTGCACATAATGGCGAGTGTTATTTTTGACAGCAATTTATGGGTCTATCAGTATCAATTTCAACAGCATATCCTACAAGAGCTGATTATTATGACATCCATGATTGAGGGCATTGTGGTTCCTTCTGAATACTATTAACTCGAGATCCACCACAGAAAATGTGAAGAAGCAACTATTCCACCAGACACCTTTATCAATCTGAAGCATCTTGTTGGCTTACTGCACCACTTGATATGATGTTCAGCCAATCAGAGCTGCAGGTTTTGGTGGATGTGCGAGGGAGTGATAAAATATCCTCTTTGGGGCACTGTGGAACCCACCAATAACCAGAAAAAAATTATAGACAGACTCAATGAAATGAAAACACTAGACAGATATGCCAGTAAGTGCATAAAGAGCAGTGGTAAAGATATGCAATGAACTACAATGTCAAGTAGCACAGCAGATTAAATATGGACATGACCAGAAGTAAAGTAATAAAGGTCAATGTGAATTTCCTGAACAGGGCAGAAATATGACAGGAAGTTGCCGGAAACAAAAGATATATGACTAAATAGTTTTACAGAGAAAACAGTTATCAAGTTATTAACTTCAAATGAAGCATTAAGATAAGCAATGAACTTCAATATGAACCAACCATGGAACAGGTCATTTTAGATCTAGTATTGTGCAATGAGACTGGGTTAATTAATAACCTTGTAGTAAAGGAGCCTCTGGGGAAGAGTGATCATAATATGATAGCATTCTATATTGAGTTTGAGAGTTGTTTAGTTAAATCTGAAACTTGGATCTTAAGTCTGAACAAAGCAAACTACGTAGGTATGAGGGCCGAGTTGGCTAAGGTAGATTGAGAAACTAGATTAAAAGATATAATGGTCTTCTCCTTCTTATGCAGTCCCTCGGAGTTGAGGATGACTTGTTTCCACACTACTACGAGTTCTCAGGTGACTGATGTGTCCAATGCAGGACCTACAGTTGCTGTCATAGGTGGAGCAGATGGTGATTGAAGGGACGGGTGGGTGGGGTACTTGGGTTGTCGTGCACTCCTTCTGCTGTTTGCGCTTGGCTTCCGCTTGCCCCCGGCGAAGAGACTCGAGGTGTTCGGTGCCCTCCCGGATGCTTCTCCTCCACTTTGAGCGGTCTTGGGCCAGGGATTCCCAGGTGTCGGTAGGGATGTTGCACTTTTTCAAGGAGGCTTTGAGGGTGTCCTTGAAGCCCACCTGGAACTCACTTGCCGTGTCAGAGCTCTGAGTAGAGCGCTTGTTTTGGGAGTCTAGTATCGGGCATGCAGTATCGGAACTGATCGAGCGTGGTCAATGCTTTCATGCTGGTGATGTTATCCTGAGCGAGAACGATGATGGTGCATTTATCATGCCACTGGATTTGCAGGATCTTGCGGAGGCAGCATTAGTGGTACTTCTCCAGTGCTTTGAGGTGCCTGCTGGACATAGTCCATGTCTCTGAAGCATATAGGAGGGCGGGTATCACTATAGCTCTGTAGACCATGAGGCCAGATTTGAGGTCCTCGTCTTCAAACACTCTCTTCCTCAGGCGACTGAAGACTGCACTGGCACACTAGAGGTGGTGTTGGACTTAGTCATCGACATCTGCGCTTGTTGATAGTAGGCTCCCGAGTTATGGAAAATGGTCCACATTGTCCAAGGCCTCGTCAGGAATTTTGATAATCGGGTGGCAGTACTGTGTGGCGGGGGCAGGTTGGTGGAGGACCTTTGTCTTACAGATGTTTAGTGTAAGGTCTATACTCTCGTATGCTTCGGTGAAGGTGTTGACGATGTTTGGAGTTTGACCAATGAGTGTGCACAAACGCAAGTGTCGTCTGCATACTGTAATTCAATGTCAGAGGATGGGACGACCTTGGATCTGGACTGGAGGCGACAGAGGTTGAACAATTTCCTGTTTGTTCTGTAGATTAGCTCTATTCCAGCGAGGAGCTTATTGATGGTGAGATGGAGCATTGCAGTAAGGAAGATCGAGAAGAGCATTGGTGCGATTACACGGTCTTGCTTGACCCCGGTCCGTATGTGAATTGGGTCTGTGGTGGATCTGTTGGTCATGATCACGGCTTGCATGTCATCGTGGAGCAGGCGGAGAATGGTGACAAACTTTTGAGGGAAGCCAAATTTGAGGAGGACACTCCATAATCCCTCATGGTTGACAGTGTCTAAGGCCTTTGTGAGGTGAAAGAAGGCCATCTACAGAGGTCGGTGCTGCTCCCTGCATTTCTCTTGAATTTGACAGGCGGTGAAAATCATGTCCATTGTGCCCCTTTGTGGGCAGCATTGCGACTCGGAGGAGCTCTTCAGCCACTGGGAGAAGGCGGTTGAGGAGGATTCTTGCGATTACTTTCCCTGTCGCAGACAGCAAGGAAATTCCTCTGTAGTTACCGCAATCGGATCCGTCACCTTTCTTGAAGATGGTTACAATTACGGCGTCCCTGAGATCCACTGGCATGCTTTCCTCCTTCCAAATAAGAGAAACGAGTTCATGGATTCGTGCCAATAGTGCTTCTCCACCATGCTTTAGTGCTTTGACGGGGATTCCATCTGCTCCTGAGGCCTTGTTGCTCTTCAGTTGTCAGATGGCCTTTTCAACCTCATGTCAGGTTGGGATTGTGCAGAGGTGATTTCAGTTAAGGAGATCTTCGAAGTGCTCCTTCCAGCGGGCATTGACTGCCTTTCTGTCCTTGATGAGCATCACTCCGTTCTTGGCCCTCAGTGGGGTAGGACCTTTGGTGCTTGGGCCATAGGTGGTCTTGACTGCGCTAAAGAATCCACGCATGTCCTGGTTGTCGGCTAGTTGCTGGATCTCCTGCGCTTTCTCCATCCACCATCTGTTCTTTAGTTCGTAAGTTTTATGTTGGACCTTGGCCTTCAGACATCTATAGACCTGCTTTCTTGCTCTCGAGTTGTGTTGCTGCTCCAGTTCCAGTAAAAGATATGATGATAGATAAGTAATGGCAAACAATTCATAATTTGCAACGAATATACATTTCCTGAAGGGATAAAAACCCCACGGGAAAAATGGTTCAATCGTGATTAACAAGAGAAGTTAAAGATAGTATTAGATTAAAGGAAGAGGCTTATAATGTTTCCAAAAAGAATAGTAACCCGGAGGATTAGGAGGATTTTAGAATTCAGCAAAGGATGACCAAGAAATTGATGGAGAGAAAATAACATATGAAAATAAACATAAGAACATTCGGCCCCACAAGCCTGCTCCGCCATTCAATAAGATCATGGCTGATCTTCTACCTCAACTCCACTTGCCTGCTCGATCCCCATATCCCTTAATTCCCAAAAATCTATCAATCTATTTCTTGAATATACTCAACGAGTGAGCCTGCACAGCTCTCTGCGGTAGAGAATTCCAAAGATTCACCACCCTCTGAGTGAAGAAATTTCTCCTCATCTCAGTCCTAAATGGCCGACACCTTATTCTGAGACTGTGACCTCTGGTTCTAGTCTCCCCAGCCAGGGAAAACATCCTCCTTGCATCTACCTTGTCAAACCCTGTAAGAATTGTGTATGCCTCAATGAGATTACCTCTCATTCTTCTAAACTCTAGAGAATATAGACCTAGTCTACTCAATTTCTCCTCATAGGACAATCCCCCCATCCCAGCAAACAGTCTGGTGCACTCCCTCTATGGCAAGTATATCCTTCCTTAGGTAAGGAGACCAAATCTGTACACAATACTCCCTGTGTAGTCTCAACAACGGCACCCATATAATTGCAGTAAGACATCTTTACTCTTATACTCAAATCCTCTTGTAATAAACATACCATTTGCTTTCTTAATTGCTTGCTGTACCTACATGTTAACTTTCAGTGATTCATGTACAAGGACACTCGGGTCCTTCTGAACACCAACATTCCCAATCTTTCATATTTCTCCATATTAGTATATATGGACTTTAACAAAGCTTTTGATAAGGTCCCACATGGTAGACTGGTCATGAAGGTTAAAGCCCATGGGATACAGGGCAAAGTGTCAAGTTGGATCTAAAATTGGCTTGGAGGTTGGAAGCAAAGCGTAATGATTGATGGATGTTTTTGTGACTGGAAGGATGTTTCCAGTGGGATTCCGCAGGGCTCAGTACTGGTACCCTTGCTTTTTGTGGTATATATATCAACGATTTAGGTTTGAATATAGGGAGTATGATTAAGAAGTTTGCAGACAACACTAAAATTGGCTGTGTGGTTGATAATGAAGAGGAAAGTCATGGGCTGCAGGAGGATATCAATCTACTGGTCAGGTGGGCAGTGCAGTGGCAAATGGAATTTAATTCAGAGAAGTGTGAGATGATGCACTTTGGGAGGGCGACTAAGGAAAGGGTATACACATTAAGCGGTAGGCCACTTAATAGTGTAAATGAACAAAGGGACCTTGGAGTGCTTGTCCACAGGTCCCTGAAAGTAGCAGGCTAGGTGGATAAGGTGGTTAAGAAGGCATACGGAATGCTTGCCTTTATTGGCCTAGGCATAGAATATAAGAGCAGGGAGGTTATGCTTAAATTGTATAATACTTTGGTTAGGCCACAGCTGGAGTACTGCGTGCAGTTCTGGTTGCCATATTATAGGATGGACATGATTGCACTTGAGAGGGTGCAGAGGAGATTTACTAGGATGTTGCCTGGAATGGTGAATCTTAATTATGAGGACAAATTGGATAGGCTGGGTTTGTTCTTATTGGAACAGAGGAGGTTGATAGGAGACCTCGTTGAGGTGTACAAAATATTGAGGGGCCTGGACACAGTGGATAGTAAGGGTCTATTTCCATTGGTGGAGGGGTCTATTAGAGGGGCACAGTTTTAAGGTGGTTGTGGAAGGTTTAGAGGGGATTTGAGGGGGGGCTTCTTCACGCAGAGGGTTGTAGGGATCTGGAACGCGCTGTCTGGAAGAGTAGTGGATGCAGAAACCCTCACCACTTTTAAGAGATGGTTGGATGGGCAGGGTTACAGACCGAGAGCTGGTCATTGGGATTAGACTGGATGACCTTTTGTTGGACGGAGCAGGTATAATGGTAAGTACTGCAGAGAATAGAATACGGCCAGGGTGATCTCCTGGACTAGTTTCGATCGCCTGGATGGGTCGGAGAGTTTTCACATCAAAAAACTCGTCAAACATGATTTCCATTTCATAAATCCGTGTTGACACTGACCAATCTTATTATTATTTTCTAAGTGCTGTTACCATGTCCTTAATAATAGATTCTAACATTTTCCCTACAACTGATGTCAGGCTAACTGGTCTGTAGTTCCCTGTTTTCTCTCTCCCTCCTTTCTTAAATAGCAGGGTTATATTTGCTACCTTCCAATCCGCAGGAACCATTCTAGAATCTATGGAATCCATTGGTTGTAAACTAGAAAGAGACATTAAAACATATTGTAAAAGCTTCTTCTATAAGTACGTAACAAAGAAGTTAGCAAAAGTAAACGTGGGTCCCTTACAGGTAGAGACAGAAGAAATACTGAAATGGTAGAGACATTAAAAAATACTGTGTATCTATCTTCACAGAAGACGACAAAAAAAACATTCCGGAAATCGTGGGGAACATGGGACTAGTGAGAATAAGGAACTTCAAGAAATTAGTATCAAGTAAAGAAAGAGAACAATGGGCATCCTGGAGAAATTTTCGAAGGGAGAAGATTGGGAAACTTTTGTGGAGCGACTTGACCAATACTTCGTGGCCAATGAGCTAGATGGGGAAGAGAGCACTGCCAAACGTAAAGCGATCCTCCTCACCGTCTGTGGGGCACCACGTATGGCCTCATGAAGAATCTGCTCACTCCAGCGAAACCCATGGAGAAATCGTACGACGATTTGTGCACACTGGTCAGAGAGCATTTGTACCCGAAGGAAAGCGTTCAGATGGCGAGGTACCGGTTCTACACCTACAAAAGGTCTGAAGGCCAGGAAGTGGCGAGTTATATTGTCGAGCTGAGATGCCTTGCAGGACATTGCGAATTTGAAGGACATTTGGAGCACATGCTCAGAAACTTTTTCATACTTGGCATTGGCATTGAAACCATACTTCGCAAGCTTTTGACTGCAGAGACCCCAACCTTGAGTAAGGCCATAGCGATAGCCGAGGCGTTCATTGCCACCAGTGACAATACGAAGCAAATCTCTCAGCACACAAGTGCTGCTACAAGTACTGTGAACAAAGTGATGTTGTTTTCAAATCGTAATGTGCAGGGCAGGTCACACATACCTGCAGCTACACGTCCGCAGATGTCTCAGAGTCCACCATCATGAATGCAAGGCCATTAACACCTTGTTGGCGCTGCGGGGGTGATCATCGTTTCCATTCATGCCGATTCAAAGCATACATTTGCAAGGGCTGTGGAACAATGGGACACCTCCAACGAGTGTGCAGGCGAGCTGCTAAGCCTGTTAAACCTGCAAACTACCACGTTGTAGAGGAGGACAGATCCACTACGAGCCAGAGCCTCAGATAGAGGAGGCAGAGGTACATGGGGTGCACACATTTACCACGAATTATCTCCCGATAATGCTGAATGTTGAACTAAATGGACTCCCGATGTCAATGGAGCTGGACATGGGTGCGAGCCAGTCCATCAAGGGCAAAAAGACTTTCGAAAGGTTGTGATGCAACAAGGCCTCAAGGTCAATCCTAACTCCAGTTCGCACGAGACTAAGAACGTACACTAAAGAACTGATTCCTGTAATCGGCAGTGCTACTGTAAAGGTCTCTTACGACGGAGCAGTGCACAAGCTACCACTCTGGGTGGTACTGGGCGATGATTCCACACTGCTCGGCAGGAGCTGGCTGGGAAAGATACGCTGGAACTGGGACGACGTCTGAGCACTATCGCCCGCTGACAACATTTCGTGTGCCCAGGTCTGAAACAAATTTCCTTCGCTGTTCGAACCAGGCATCGGGAAATTCCAAGGAGCAAAAGTGCAGATCCACCTAATTCCGGGGGTGCGACCCATTCATCACAAGGCAAGAGCAGTACCGTACACGATGAGAGAAAGGGTAGAGGTCGAGCTAGAACGGCTGCAACGAGATGGCATCATTTCCCCGATCGAGTTC
Organism: Pristiophorus japonicus; assembly: GCF_044704955.1. Taxonomy (NCBI): domain Eukaryota; kingdom Metazoa; phylum Chordata; class Chondrichthyes; family Pristiophoridae; genus Pristiophorus; species Pristiophorus japonicus. The sequence goes on from NC_091978.1 coordinate 140,914,394, forward strand.
AGCGAGTGGGCGAGTCCTATTGTCCCAGTCCTCAAGCGAGATGGCACTGTCAGAATCTGTGGCGATTACGAAGTAACTATCATTTGTTTCTCCCTGCAGGACCAATACCCATTACCAAAAGCCGACGACCTCTTTGCAATGCTGGCGGGAGGAAAGAGCTTCACGAAGCTGGATCTGGCTTCAGCAGGAACTGGAGGAATCATCGAAGGCCCTCACCTGCATCAACACGCACAAAGGTCTTTTTGTTTATAACAGATGCCCATTTGGAATCCGATCAGCGGCGGCGATATTCCAAAGAAACATGGAGAGTTTATTAAAGTCGGTCCCGCACACGGTGGTCTTCCAGAACGACATCTTGGTCACAGGTCGGAACACAGTCGAGCACCTGCAGAACCTGGAGGAGGTTTTTAAGTCGACTCAACCGCGTGGGGCTCAGGTTACAATGCTCGAAGTGCATTTTCCTGGCGCCTGAAGTGGAGTTCCTCGGAAGGATTGTTGCGGACGGCATCAGGCCCACCAACACGAAGGCAATCGAGAACGCACCGAGGCCACAGAATGTGATGGAGCTGCGGTCTTTTCTGGGACTCTTGAACTACTTTGGTAACTTCTTACCAGGTCTCAGCACCCTGCTAGAACCACTACATGTCTTACTATGAAAAGGGGACAAATGGGTTTGGGGCAAAAGCCAAGAAAATGCCTTTGTAAAAGTGAGAAAATTGTTATGCTCAAACAAGTTGTTTGTGTTGTATGATCCATGTAAGCGTTCGGTACTAGCATGTGATGCGTCGTCATATGGCGTCGGGTGTGTATTGCAACAAGCTAATGATTTCGGGAAACTGCAACCGGTTGCTTATGCATCCAGGAGTCTGTCGAAGGCTGAGAGAGCCTACAGCATGATTGAAAAAGAAGCGTTAGCGTGTGTCTATGCAGTAAAGAAAATGCATCAATACCTGTTTGGGCTAAAATTCGAATTGGAAACTGACCATATGCCACTCGTATCCCTGTTTTCCGAGAGTACAGGGATAAATATCAACGCTTCGGCCCACATCCAGAGATGGACGCTCACATTGTCCGCATACAACTACGCCATCCGCCACAGGCCAGGCACAGAAAACTGCGCCGATGCTCTCAGTAGGCTGCCATTGCCCACCACATGGATGGAAATGGCTCAGTCTGCATATCTAGCCATGGTTATGGAAGCATTTGAGAGTGAGCAATCATCCGTCACTGCCCGGCAGATCAAAACCTGGACAAGCCAGGACCCCTTATTATCTCTAGTCAAAAGCTGTGTGCTTCACGGTGGAAATGCAGGAAGAAATAAAGCTGTTCCAGCGGCGCAAAGAAGAAATGTTTATACAGGCAGTCTGCCTTCTGTGGGGCAATCGAGTAGTGGTCCCCAAGTAGGGCAGAGACACCTTCATCAATGACCTCCACTGTACCCATCCAGGCATCGTAATGATGAAAGCGAGAGCCAGATCCCACGTGTGGTGGCCCGGTATCGATGTGGACTTAAAAGAGTCCTGCGTTCACTGGCAATTAAGCAATGTACCCAGGGAGGCGCTGTTAAGTTTATAGTCTTGGCCCTCCAAACCGTGGTCTAGGGTACATGTCGACAATGCAGGCCCATTCTTGGGTAAAGTGTTCCTTGTGGTTGTAGACGCGTACTCCAAGTGAAATTGAATGTGAGATAATGTCGGCTAGCACATCCGCTGCCACCATTGAAAGCCTGTGGGCCATGTTTGCCACACACAGTCTACCCGATGTCCTAGTGAGCGACAACGGGCCATGTTTTACCAGTGCGGAGTTCAAAGAATTTATGACCCGTAACGGGATCAAACATGTCACATCTGCCCCGTTTAAACCAGCGTCCAATGGTCAGGCAGAGAGCAGTGCAAACCATCAAGCAAGGCTTGAAGAGAGTAACTGAAGGCTCACTGCAGACTCGCCTATCCCAAGTCCTGCTTAGCTACCGCACGAGACCACACTCACTCACTAGGATCCCACCTGCTGAACTGCTCATGGACAGAGCACTTAAGATAAGGCTCTCGTTAGTTCACCCTGATCGACATGAACAGGTAGAGAGCAGGCGGATTCAACAAAGTGCACACCATGATAGCGCAAATGTGTCATGCGAGATTGAAGTCAATGATCCTGTATTTGTATTAAATTATGAACAAGGTCCCCAGTGGCTTCTCGGCACTGTCGTGGCCAAAGAGGGGAGCAGGGTGTTTCGGGTCAAACTTTCAAATGGACTCATTCACCGGAAACACTTGGACCAAATCAAACTCAGATTCACGGACTACCCTGAGCAACCCACCTTGGACCCTACCTTTTTTGATCCCCCAACACACACACCAGTGACAACCGACACCGCGGTTGACCATGAAGCAGAACCCCTCATCCACAGCAGCCCAGCAAGGCCAGCTGCACAGCAGCCCAGCAAGGGCCCAACAAATGATTCAACAACACCAGCTTTCACACCGAGACGATCAACCAGGGCAAGAAGGGCCCCAGATCGACTCACATTGTAAATAGTTACAGTATTGACTTAGGATGTCCATTCACTTGCAAACAGGGCCCATGAGCTTATCGTGGATGATTGCATCGACATCATGGCACTGACGGAAACTTGTCTCAGGGATGATAACACATTACCTTTAAAGGAAGCCTCCCTGCCCGGCTATACCTTCCCCCATTTGCCCCGCCCAGACCGCTGTGGTGGCGGTGTGGGTCTCATCACCAAATCATACCGTGGTCTTTCCTCCGGCACTTTCTCTTCCTTTGAACATCTCACCTTATTTCACCCCTCTCACCTCTCATTTAAAATTCTCGTTCTCTACTGCCCATCCAAGTATGATAAAAATGTTATATGGATATATCCTCACTGCTTCCCTCCCTTAGCCTCTGCACTGAGCGACTTCTCATCCTCGGTGATTTCAAACTCCATCTCAATTCATCATGCGCTCTCTCCTGAGTTCACTACCCTCCTGTCCTCCCTTAATCTCTCCCTCCATGTAATTCCTCAACCCATATTCACGGCCACCCCCTTGACCATGCCATCTCTTGTGGCCTCACTATTCCGACCATGTCAATTAGAGATAAGGCTCTATCTGACCATTTCCTTGTATCGTTCTCCACCCACATCCCCCTTCCCCAATCCAAACCTGCTTCCTTCTGCATCCCCCTTGGAAAAATCTCTCTCCAACCTCCCTTACAACTGCACTTATCAATTCCAAACTATCCAACTTTTGGCCCTCCTTTCAACATGATATTTCTGCAGCCACCAATCTGTTCAACCATACCCTCACCACCACCTTTGATGCCCTAGTCCCTATTAAAACCATTACTCTGTCTCACCCTGGCCATTCACCCTGGTACAGCCCTCAACTTTGCTCCCTCAAGTCCAAGGGGTGCAGACTTGAATGGATGTGGCGGACACCTGGTTTAGTCATTCACCTCCAGATCTGGCTCGAATACATAAAATATTATCGAGTCCTATTATTGTCTGCAAAAGCTGCTCACTATTCCAGGATCATTCTGGAATGCAAAGATAACACCTGGCTACTATTCTCCATTGCTAACCGTCTTCTTAAATCTCTCTCCCCTGTCTCCACCATACTCACCTCCAACAACAACTGTGAGGAGCTCATGGGCTTTGTCTCAAAAATTGAGACCATCCGATCAGTTGTCTCTGCAAGTTCCCTTCCTTCCCCTAGCCCACCGGGCCAAACTTCCTTTAAGGCTTCCCCCTGCCGTAACACTACACTCGCTTCTTTCTTTGGTTTGATCACCCCTCTTGATCTCTCCAAGCTCATCTTGTCCACAAGACTCACTTCCTGCTCCCTTGACCCTATTCCCACTAAACTGCTGACCACCCAACTTCCTTTTTTGGCTCCCATGTTAGCCAACATTGTTAACGGTTCTCTCTCCTCAGGTACTGTCCCCCTCTCCTTCAAATCTGCTGTCATCACCCCTCTCCTCAAAAAACCAACCGTTGACCCCACTGTGCTTGCTAGCTACTGCCCCATCTCCAACTTCCCTTTCCTCTCTAAAGTCATTGAACGTGTTGTCGCCTCCAAAATCCGTGACCATCATTCCCGGAACTCAATGTTTGAATCCCTTCAATCTGGTTTATGCCCCGCCACAGTACCGAAACTGCTCTCATCAAAGTCACAAATGACATCCCTTTGTGACTATGACAAAGGTAAAATATCTCTCATCCTCCTGGACCTGTATGCAGCCTTTGACATAGTTGACCACTCCATCCTCCTCCAACGCCACTCCATCATCATCCAGCTGGATGGGACTGGACTCGCCTGGTTCCATTCTTATCTATCTAATCGTAGTCAGAACATCTCCTGCAATGGCTTCTCTTTCCACTCCAGCATCGTTACCTCTGGTTTCCCCCAAGGATCTATACTTGGCCTCCTCTTATTCCTCATCTATATGCTGCCCCTTGGCAATATCATCCAAAAACATGGAGTCAGTTTCCACATGTACGCTGACGACACCCAGCTCCACCTCTCCAACACTTTTTTTGACCCCCACCCCCCCATGGTCTCTAAATTGTCAGATTGCTTGTCTGACATCCAGTACTGGATGAGCAGAAATTTTCTCCAATTAAATATTGGGAAGACCGAAGCCATTGTCTTGGTCCCCGTCACACACTGCATTCCCGAACCACTGACTCCATCCCTCTCCCTAGCACTTATCAGAGGCTAAACCAGACTGTTCGCAACCTAGGTATCATATTTGACCCTGAAATGAGCTTCCTGCCACATATCTGTGGCACAACTAAAACCGCCTATTTACACCTCCATAACATTGCTCGCTTCCGCCCCTGCCTCCGCTCTTCTGCTGCTGAAACCTTCTTCCATGCTTTTGTTATCTCTGGACTTGACTACTCCAATGCACTCCTGGCTGGCCTGCCACATTCTACCCTATGTAAACTTGAGGTCATCCAAAACTTGGCAGCCCATGTCCTAACTCGCACCAAGTCACAATCACCCATCCCCCTACCAAATCGGCTCCTGGTTAAACAACGCCTCGATTTCAAAATTCTCATCCTTATTTACAAATCCCTCCATGGCCTTGCCCCTCCCTATCTCTGTAATCTATTTCAGCCTCACAACCCACGATGTTTGCGCTCCTCAAATTTTGCCCTCTTAAGCATCCCTGATTATAACTGCTCAACCATCGGTGGTCGTGCCTTCAGCTGCTTGGGCCCTAAGCTCTGGAGCTCCCTCCCTAAACCTCTCTGCCTCTCCACATCTTTTTCCTCCTTCAAGATGCTCCTTAAAACCTACCTCCTTAACCAAGCTTTTGATCATCTGCTGCATCTTCTTCTTATGTGGTTCGGTGTCAAATTTATCAGTTTTGTCTTGTAACACAGCTGGAAAGCGCCTTGTGATGTTTTATTACGTTAAAGGCGCTATATAAATAAAAGTAGTCGTAGTTGTTATTAGTTTTGATCTTCTAGAATTCCATAGATTCTGGAAAGATCCCCGTGGATTTCAGAGTGCACCAAGCAAGTGAAATGCAAACTGTACAGTACCATCCATTATAACACAGACTAGGCTTTCAGCATCAATATACAATACACTTTCAAGCATTGTATACTGTTGTTCTTTCAGGAGGTGGTGATGTTAACTAATGCAAACAGCTGTGGATTGAGGATGATGCATTACAGATTAGAGTCAAGGAGGCAGTAGTGTACATAATAGGCAGGGTGGTCTTAGATGGTGTGAGGTAGGGTGAAGGTGGTATGCATCGACAGTGCTGCAGCAATACTGACCAGTCTACATAATCATATCCAAGGGAGTAGCAGCCAGCTTCTCCTGCACCTCTCCCTTTCAATGCTGCCATCATCACCTTTCCTCAATAAATCCTGCACTTGGCCTGTAAGTCCTCTCTAGCTTGTGCCGATCTCTAATCTTCCTTTCCTCTATAATGATCCTGAACAAGCCGTCACTGTGTCCAGCTCTCTCAAAACTCCTTATTTGAAACCGCTAAGTTTGGACCAGACCCCAATCACAGCACCAAGATCATCCTGGCTGAAGTCCCAATTAACATTCTCTGTGATTGTGATCACAGTGCATTCTCTCTCCATGCCATGTTCAAGCTCTCAAATGTTTGATATGGTCAATCATACCATCCTGCTCTTTCCCAATAGACCTGAAATGTTTTCCATTTCAAGTATATTCCAATTCCCCTTTGAAAGTTACTATTGAATCTGCTTCCACCACCCTTTCAGGTAGTGTATTCCCTATCATAACAACTCGTTGCATAAAAACATTTCTTCTCATCTCACTTCTTCAACTTCACAACCACCTCTGTGCCTATTCGGCATAACAGTCATGGAAGAAGACACAAACTTCTTCTAACTTAACACAAAAACCAATGCCATTATTTTTGGACCCCACCATAACCCCACTTCCTTGCCACCAATTCCACTGCTTTCCGCAGTCGCTCAGTTAGGTTTAACCAAACTATATAAAACTTCAGTATCTATTCGACCCACAGTTGACCTATCCATCGCTAAGATGGTTTACTTCAGATACCGAGGACTCAATACTGCAGAAACCCTAGAGGTGTATAAAAAGTGCACGGGTGAAATTAAAAAGGAAATTAGGAGAGCAAAGAGAGGGCAAAAAATATTGGCACGTAAAATCAAAAGATGTTTTACAAAAACACAGAAATTAGGTGCAGGAGCAGGCCATTCGGCCCTTTGAGCCTGCACCGTCATTCAATAAGATCATGGCTGATCATTCAACCTCCGTACCCCTTTCCTGCTTTCTCTCCATACCCCTTGATCCCTTTGGCTGCAAGGGCCATATCTAACTTCATTTTGAATATATCTAACGAACTGGCCTCAACAACTTTCTGCGGTAGAGAATTCCACAGGTTAACCACTCTGAGTGAAGAAGTTTCTCCTCATCTCGGTCCTAAATGGCTTACCCCTTATTCTTAGACTGTGACCCCTGGTTCTGGAACTCCAGCAAAGGGAACATTCTTCCTGCCTCTAACCTGTCCAGTCCTGTCAAAATGTTATATATTTCTATGAGATCCCCTCTCATTCTTCTAAACTCCAGTGGATACAAGCCCAGTTGATCCAGTCTCTCCTCATATGTCAGTCCTGCCATCCCGCGAATCAATCTGGTGAACCTTCGCTGTACTCCCTCAATAGCAAGAACATCCTCAGATTAGTGGACCAAAACTGAACACAATATTCCAGGTGTGGCCTCACCAAGACTCTATACAACTGCAGTAAGATCTCCCTGCTTTTATACTCAAATCCTCTAGCTATGAAGGCCAACATGCAATTTGCCTTCTTCACCGCCTGCTGTACCTGATGTAACATGACACCCAGGTCTCGTTGCACCTCCCCTTTCCCTAATCCGTCACCATTCGATAATATTCTGTTTTCCTGTTTTTGCCACCAAAGTGGATAACCTCACATTTATCCATATTATACTGCATCTGCCATGCATTTGCCCACGTCACCCTGCAGTCTCTTAGCATCCTCCTCACAGCTCACACCGCCACCCAGCTTAGTGTCATCTGCAAACTTGGAGATATTACATTCAATTCCTTCATCTAAATCATTGATGTATATTGTAAATAGCTGGGGTCCCAGCACTGAACCCTGCGGCACCCCATTAGTCACTGCCTGCCATTCTGAAAAGGACCCGTTTATCCCGACTCTCTGCTTCCTGTCTGCCAACCAGTTCTCTATCCACGTCAGTACATTACCCCCAATGCCATGTGCTTTAATTTTGCACACTAATCTCTTGTGTGGGACCTTGTCAAAAGCCTTTTGAAAGTCCAAATACACCACATCCACTGCTTCTCCCTTGTCCAATCTACTAGTTACATCCTCAAAAAATTCCGGAAGATTTTTCAAGCATGATTTCCCTTTCATAAATCCATGCTAACTTGGACCGATCCTGTCACTGCTTTCCAAATGTGCTGCTATTTCATCTTTAATAATTGATTCCAACATTTTCCCCATCACCGATGTCAGGCTAACCAGTCTATAATTCCCCATTTTCTCTCTCCCTTCTTTTTAAAAAAGTGGTGTTACATTAGCTATCCTCCAGTCCATAGAAACTGATCCAGAGTCAATAGAATGTTGGAAAATGATCACCAATGCATCCACTATTTCTAGGGCCGCTTCCTTAAGTACTTTGGGATGCAGCCCATCAGGTCCTGGGGATTTATCAGCCTTCAATCCCATCAATTTCCCTAACACAATTTCCTGACTAATAAGGATTCATCAAGAGCAAGAGGATAACTAAAGAAAGAGTAGGGTCTATTAGAGACCATAAAGGTAACCTGTGTGTGGAGGCAGAAGACGTGGGTATGGTTCTTAATGAATATTTTGTGTCTGTTTTCACAAGAGAGGGACGATGCAGACATTGCAATCAGGGAGGAATGTGAAATATTAGATGAAATAAAGATAAAGATAGTGAGGGAGGTATTAAGGGGGTTAGCATCTTTGACTGTAGATAAATCCCCAGGCCTGGATGAAATGTATCACAGGCTGTTAAGAGAAGCAAGAGAGGAAATAGCAGAAGCTCTGACCATCATTTTCCAATCCTCTTTGGCTACCGGTGTGGTGCCGGAGGACTGTAAATGTTGTACTGTTGTTTAAAACGGGAGAAAGGGAAATGACTGAGTAATTATAGGCCAGTCAGTCTAACATCGGTGGTGGGAAAATTAGTGGAAAAATCCCCAGGCCTGGATGAAATATATCACAGGCTGTTAAGAGAAGCAAGAGACAGGATAAATCTTCATTTAGAAAGATACGGATTAATCAAGGACAGTCAGCATGGATTTGTTAAGGGAAAGTTGTGTCTGACTAACTTAATTGTATTTTCTGAGGGCCGATGAGGGTAGTACGTTTGATGTAGTATATATGGATTTTATCAAGGCCTTTGATAAGGTCCCCTTGGCAGACTGGCCACAAAGGTAAAAGCCAATGGGATCCAAGGAAAAGTGGCAAAGTGGCAAGTTGGATCCAAAATTGGCTCAGAGGCAGGAAGCGAAGGGTAAAGGTCAGTGGGTGTTTTTGTGATTGGAAGGCTGTTTCCAGTGATGTTCTGTAGGGCTCAGTACTAGGTCCCTTGCTTTTTGTGGTATATATCAATGATTTAGACTTGAATGTAGGGGTTATGATTAAGAAGTTTGCAGATGATACAAAAATTTGCGTGTGGTTGTAAACAGCAGAACGATATCAATGGACTGGTCAGAACAGTGACAAATGGAATTCAATCCGGAGAAGTGTGAAATAATAGATTTGGGGAGGACCAACAAGGCAAGGGAATACATAATAAAGGGTAGGTCACCAAGAAGTATAAAGCAACAGAGACCCCTTGGAGTGCATGTCCACAGATTCCTGAAGGTAGCAGGACAAGTAGATAAGGTGGTTAAGAAGGCATACTGGATACTTGCCTTTATTAGCCGAGGCACAGAATATAAGAGCGGGGAGGTTACGCTTGAACTGTATAAAACACTAGTTAGGCCACAGCTGGAGTACTGCGTGCAGTTCTGGTCATCACATTCCAGGAAAGGTGTGATTGCACTGGAGAGGGTACAGAGGAGATTTACGAGCATGTTGCCTTGACTGGAGAATTTTAGCTACGAGAAATTATTGGATAGGCTGGGGTTGTTTTCTTTGGAACAGAGAAGGTTGAGGAGAGACCTAACTGAGGTGTATAATTCTATTAAAATTATGAAGGGCCTAGATAGAGTGGATAGGAAGGACCGATTTCCCTTAGCAGAGAGGTCAATAACGATGGGGGGCATAGATTTAAAGTAATTGGTATGAGGTTTAGAGGGGATTTGAGTGGCAATGTTTCCACCCAGTGGGTGGCGGGGTCTGGAACTCACTGCCTGAAAGGGTGATAGAGGCAGAAACCCTCACAGCATTTAAAAAGTACTTGGATATGCACTTGAAGTACTGTAACCTGCAAGGCTACGGCCCCAAGAGCTGGAAAGTGAGATTAGGCTGGAAAGCTCTTTGTCGTACGGCACGTACACGATGGGCCAAATGGCCTCCTTCTGTGCTGTAAATTTCTATGGTTCTATAGTTCAGGCACCACGTCATCAGCCTTTACCTGAGACGATCACTGCTGAAACTTCTATTCAAACTCAATGTTCTCCTTGCCAAACTCCGAACTTTCGCCCTCAAACTCCTAGGGAGAGAAATTAATTACCGACCCATTTGGGGGCGCTTATAAAGCGCTCCTCTTCTTTCTTGGAGCATTAACGGGGCGGACACCTCAGCAGCACTGCACATTGGGCCGAGCAGATCTTCTGGGTCCAAGGGGCCCTTCCTTTCCTTAAAGGAAAGGGCCCAAATTGCAGGCTCGGCAAATTAAAAAGGGCCCACCTTGATATACTTGCATTGGAGGTTGTTTAGAGAAGGTTCACTAGGTTGATTCTGGAGATGAGGGGGTTGACTTATGAAGATAGGTTGAGTAGGTTGGGCCTATACTCACTGGAGTTCAGAAGAATGAGAGGTGATCTTATTGGGCCCAATTTTGGCCTACCCGTTTTTTCGGCGCACTCATGTGAGATGCGCCGACTTCCTAGGATAAAAACAGCGCCAAAAAGTTGCCCCCGGATTCTGTCCTCTCCCATGACTTGGCGCGGCAATTCAATTAAGGGGTGGAGCTGAGGCCTTGCGCTTAAAAGAGTGCTGGCAGCTCAATGCATGCGCACTGGAGGTTTCGGGCATGCGCAGTCGCTCCTCTGCAACTTGGGACCCGATGTCCCCCCCCTATCCCGAGTGGTCTCAACGCCGCTGGGCTGTTGTACATCACAGAGAGTCCCGCACCTATCCCCGGCCGAGTGGCCTCCCACACCGGCTGGCCGGCTGACTTCCCGGGCCGAGTTAGAAAGGTAGGACTTAAGTTTTATTTACTTTTGATGGTTGTGCTTTGTTTAATGAGGAAAGTTTTGATGGGGCGGTGGGGTGGGGTTGGGAGAGAGGAGAGTTTTGATGGGCGGGGGGGGGGGGGGGCAGGGGCGGCGGGAGAGAGGAGAGTTTTGATGGGGGTTGGGGGGGAGGGTGTGATAACTGTGTTGCCAGTAATTTTAATAAGCTTACTCAAGACTTTCCTTAACCCTGTTGATGAAAATACTTTCTTAGGAGCAGAAGGTACTTCTATTTTTTATTTGGATATTTTGAAAAAATTATGTAAATGTATTGTCTCTTTACTTCTTTTATTTTTGTTGTTTAAGCTTCCATGAAAGCTTCTGTTGTATAGTAAATTAACTTTGTGAAGTTTGTCATATGTCCTGTACAGCTGTTTGATCCTATTCACATTCTTTAATCAAGTCATTAAGGGCCCAAGTTTCCACACGATAAAAAACGGGCGCCCCTCCGAGCTGGGCGCCCATTTTTTGCGCCTAAAAAAAAAATCGCGATTCTGGAGCGTTCTGCAGCTCCTTGTCTGCCTGGCGCAGCGCCCAGGAGGGCGGAGCCTACACTCGCGCCAATTTTGTAAGTGGGAGGGGGCGGGTACTATTTAAATTATTTTTTTTCCTGCCGGCAACGCTGCGCGTGCGCGTTGGAGCGTTCGCGCATGCTCAGTATGAAAAAAACATTGGCACTCGGCCATTTTTGTAGTTCTTTGTAGCTGTTTAATTTTTGAACATTATTTTAATAAAAGCACATTGCCATCAGCACTTGCAGCCTTCTCACTGTCTCCTTCTGCCGCCCCACCCCACCCCCTGCGGGAAGAACGGGCGCCTCCTCCTCCCCCCCGCGCGAAGAACGGGCGCCTCCTACCCCCCCCGCGGGAAGAACGGGCGCCTCTTACCCTCCCCCGCGGGAAGAACGGGCGCCTTCCCCCCCCCCCCCGCGGGAAAGAACGGGTGCCTCCTCTCCCCTCCACCCCCCGCGGGCAGAACGGGCGCCTCCCCCCCGTCCCCCCGCGGGAAAGAACGGGCGCCTCCCCTCCCCCCCCCCGCGGGAAAGAACGGGCGCCTCCTCTCCCCTCCCCCTCCCCCCCCCCCCCCGCGGGAAGAACGGGCGCCTCAGGCTGACTGCAGAATTCGCTGTGCCTGAAGCACTTTCACACAGGTAGGAAGATGGTTTATTTAATCTTTTCTTTGCTTATAAATGTTTATTCAGGTTGGATTTATTTGTATAATATTTGTATAAGTATAAATAAGGATTTATTGTAGAATTTAATGAGTTCCCTTTCCCCCCCCACCTCGTTCTGGACGCCTAATTTGTAACCTGTGCCTGATTTTTTAATGTGTAGAACAGGTTTGTTCAGTTCTACAAAAATCTTCACTTGCTCCATTCTACTTTAGTTTGGAGTATGTTTTCACTGTGGAAACTTTGAAATCAGGCGTCAGTGGCCGGACACGCCCCCTTTTGAAGAAAAAATTCTGTTCCAAAGTAGAACTGTTCTGCCTGACTAGAACTGCAGAAAAAAAAAATGTGGAGAATTGCGATTTCTAAGATAGTCCGTTCTCCACCAGTTGCTTCTAAAAATCAGGCGCAAATCATGTGGAAACTTGGGCCCTAAGTACCTACCAGCGCTGATTTCTTAACTCTCCACAAGGGTTTTCTGTGTGGCCACAAGTGGCCACATATGCTGGCCTAAGTTAGTTTGGAGCAACTATTAGCTGTGCAAAGTGGCTTAAATGGCCAAAACGGGCGTAGGTGGCTGGTAACGACCCCTTTTGAACAAAACTAAACTAAACTAAAAAAATCCTAACTAACTCACTTACACTGGCGCAAATTGAATGTGCAAAATGGGGATTTTTAAGATACTCCAGAAAAATCAAGTTGCTGGCCAAATGTGAGCCCCATTGAAACATATAGGATAATGAGGGGGCTTGACAAGGTGGCTGCAGAGAGGCTATTTCCACTCAGGGGAAACTAAAACTAGGGGACATAGTCTCAGAATAAGGAGAAGCCCATTTAAAACTGTGGTGAGGAGGAATTTCTTCTCTCAGAATGTTGTAAATCTGTAGAATTCTCTGCCCCAGAGAGCTGTGGAGGCTGGTCATTGAATATATTTAAGGCGGAGATAGACAGATTTTTGAGCGATAATGGAATAAAGCGTTATGGGGAGCGGGCAGGGACGTTGAGCTGAGTCCATGATCAGATCAGCCATGATCTTATTAAATGGCGAGAGACCGGGTGGCCTAGTCCTGCTCCTATTTCTTATGTGGACCACCTAGGGAGCAGGGGCGCTGTGCGATCAGGCCAGCACTTAAGCAGAGTGCCGGGCTAAGCGATCGTGGGCAGGATCCCACGAAGAAAACGGAGCAGCACCACGAAAACCAAGATAAGTTTTGTTTTTAAATGACCTCGGCCACCTCGCCTTTAATTATTGCCCCGGTAGTGGCCAGCCGCCTGATGCATGCCTCCTGCAGGGGCAAACTCAATTTCGGGGCCGGCGCTAACGGGGTGATGCGTGCGGCGATGTCATCACGATCTCTGGGCAGAAGAGATCGGGGCGCAAAGCCGTAGCGCCTCCTCTAAACTCTAAATGCATTTAATTTTTCCCCCCTAAAGTACAAAATTCAAACACCTATTTCCTATGCTATCATGCTCATCCATTACCCCTCTTCTTGCTGAGCTGTAATAGACTCGTGACTACAATATATTGGGCTCAAGTTTTGGTCTGAGTTGCTCCTATTTTTTTGGAGCAACTAGTTTAGAATGGAGCATCTTAGAAATTGCAATTTTCGGCATTTAGTTTGCTCCAGTTCATAGTGAGTTAGAATAGTTTCATTTTAGAACAGATTTTTTTTTCCAAAAGGGGGCATGTCCAGCCACTTACGCCTGTTTTGCAAGTTTAGGCAGCGAAAACTTACTCCAAACTAACTTAGAATAGAGTAAGTGTAGATTATTGTACGCTGTGAAAAACCTTGCCTACACTTAGAAATCAGGCATAGGGATTGAAAGATGGAGGGGTGGGGGGGGTATACAAACATTAAACACTTCACTTTTACAAATAAAGAGCCATCATCAATAATAAATGATAAATATATCAATAAATCAATCAAAAAAAAATTTTTTTTTAAATCACTCAATAAATAAAAAAATATTTCTACTCACCTACTGCAGCACCGGGAGAAGAGGGGGAGGGGAGAGAAGAGAGGGGGGAAGAGAAGAGAGGGGGGGTGAAGAGAAGAGAGGGGGTGAAGAGAAGAGAGGGGGGTGAAGAGAAGAGAGGGGGGTGAAGAGAAGAGAGGGGGGTGAAGAGAAGAGAGGGGGGTGAAGAGAAGAGAGGGGGGTGAAGAGAAGAGAGGGGGGTGAAGAGAAGAGAGGGGGGTGAAGAGAAGAGAGGGGGGTGAAGAGAAGAGAGGGGGGTGAAGAGAAGAGAGGGGGGTGAAGAGAAGAGAGGGGGGTGAAGAGAAGAGAGGGGGGTGAAGAGAAGAGAGGGGGGTGAAAAGAGAGGGGGGTGAAGAGAGAGGGGGGTGAAGAGAAGAGAGGGGGGTGAAGAGAAGAGAGGGGGGTGAAGAGAAGAGAAGGGGGTGAAGAGAAGAGAGGGGGGTGAAGAGAAGAGAGGGGGGTGAAGAGAAGAGAGGGGGGTGAAGAGAAGAGAGGGGGGTGAAGAGAAGAGAGGGGGGTGAAGAGAAGAGAGGGGGTGAAGAGGAGAGAGGGGGTGAAGAGGAGAGAGGGGGGTGACGAGGAGAGGGGGTGACGAGAAGAGAGGGGGGGAAGAGAGGAGAAGAGAGGAGAAGGGAAGGGGGGAAAGAGAAGAGAGGGGGGGAAGAGAGGAGAAGAGAGGGGGGGAAGAGAGGAGAAGAGAGGGAGGGGGAAGAGAGAGAAGAGAAGAGAGGAGAAAGAGAGGGCGTGGAGAGAGGGGGGGTGACGAGAAGAGAGGGGGGTGGAGAAGAGAGGGGGGTGACGAGGAAGAGAGGGGGGTGACGAGGAGAGAGGGGGGTGACGAGAAGAGAGGGGGGGTGACGAGAAGAGAGGGGGGTGACGAGAAGAGAGGGGGGTGCCGAGAAGAGAGGGGGGTGACGAGAAGAGAGGGGGGTGACGAGAAGAGAGGGGGGTGACGAGAAGAGAGGGGGTGACGAGAGAGAGGGGGTGACGAGAAGAGAGGGGGGTGACGAGAAGAGAGGGGGGTGACGAGAAGAGAGGGGGGTGACGAGAAGAGAGGGGGTGACGAGAAGAGAGGGGGGGTGAAGAGAAGAGAGGGGGGTGACGAGAAAGAGAGGGGGGTGACGAGAAGAGAGGGGGGTGACGAGAAAGAGGGGGGTGACGAGAAGAGAGGGACGAGAAGAGAGGGGGGTGACGAGAAGAGAGGGGGTGACGAGAAGAGAGGGGGGTGACGAGAAGAGAGGGGGTGACGAGAAGAGAGGGGGGGTGACGGAAGAGAGGGGGGTGACGAGAAGAGAGGGGGGTGACGAGAAGAGAGGGGGTGACGAGAAGAGAGGGGGTGACGAGAAGAGAGGGGGTGACGAGAAGAGAGGGGGGTGACGAGAAGAGAGGGGGGTGACGAGAAGAGAGGGGGGTGACGAGAAGAGGAGGGGGGTGACGAGAAGAGAGGGGGGTGACGAGAAGGAGAGGGGGGTGACGAGAAGAGAGGGGGGTGACGAGAAGAGAGGGGGGTGACGAGAAGAGAGGGGGGTGACGAGAAGAGAGGGGGGTGACGAGAGAGAGAGGGGGTGACGAGAAGAGAGGGGGGTGACGAGAAGAGAGGGGGGGTGACGAGAAGAGAGGGGGGTGACGAGAAGAGAGGGGGGTGACGAGAAGAGAGGGGGGTGCGAGAAGAGAGGGGGGTGACGAGAAGAGAGGGGGGTGACGAGAAGGAGAGGGGGGTGACGAGAAGAGAGGGGGGTGACGAGAAGAGAGGGGGGTGACGAGAAGAGAGAGGGGGGTGACGAGAAGAGAGGGGGGTGACGAGAAGAGAGGGGGTGACGAGAAGAGAGGGGGCGACGAGAAGAGAGGGGGCGACGAGAAGAGAGGGGGCGACGAGAAGAGAGGGGGCGACGAGAAGAGAGGGGGCGACGAGAAGAGAGGGGGCGACGAGAAGAGAGGGGGCGACGAGAAGAGAGGGGGGCGACGAGAAGAGAGGGGGCGACGAGAAGAGAGGGGGCGACGAGAAGAGAGGGGGCGACGAGAAGAGAGGGGGCGACGAGAAGAGAGGGGGCGACGAGAAGAGAGGGGGCGACGAGAAGAGAGGGGGCGACGAGAAGAGAGGGGGCGACGAGAAGAGAGGGGCGACGAGAAGAGAGGGGGCGACGAGAAGAGAGGGGGCGACGAGAAGAGAGGGGGCTACGAGAAGAGAGGGGGCGACGAGAAGAGAGGGGGTGACGAGAAGAGAGGGGGGGAATCGAAGAGGGGGGGAATCGAAGAGGGGGGGAATAGAAGTGGGGGGGGAATAGAAGTGGGGGGGGGAGAGAGGAGAGCGGATGAAGAGAAGAGAGGGGGAAGAGAAGAGGGGGGAATAGAAGTGGGGGGGGAGAGAGGAGAGCGGATGAAGAGAAGAGAGGGGGAAGAGAAGAGAGGGGGAAGAGAAGAGAGGGGGAAGAGAAGAGAGGGGGGAAGAGAAGAGAGGGGAAAGAGAAGAGGGGAGGGGAGAAGATGAATAGGGGGGGGGTAGAAGATGATGAATGGGGGGTGCGGGGAGAAGATGGGGGGTGCGGGGGAGAAGATGGGGGGGTGCGGGGGAGAAGATGGTGGGGGCGGAGAAGAAGATGGACGGGGGTGGGGGGGAGCAGATGAACGGTGGCGGGGGAGAAGAAGATGAATGGGGGTGGGGGGGGGGGGAGAGAAGAGATGAACGGAGGGTGGGGGGAGCAGATGAACGGGGGGGGAGAGAAGATGATGAACGGGGGGGGGGGGGGGAGAAGATGAACGGGGGTGGGAGAAGATGAACGGGGGGGGGGGGGAGAAGATGAACGGGGTGGGGGGGGGGGGAGAAGATGAACGGGGGGGGGGGGAAGAGAAGATGAACGGGGGTGGGAGAAGATGAACAGGGGGGGGGGGGGGGGAAGAGAAGATGAACGGGGTGGGAGAAGATGAACGGGGGGGGGGGGGGGGGGGGGGGGAAAGAAGAGAAGATGAACGGGGGTGGGAGAAGATGAACAGGGGGGGGGGGGGAAGAGAAGATGAACGGGGGGGGGGAGAAGATGAACGGGGGGGGAGAAGATGAACGGGGGGGGGGGGAGAGAAGATGAACGGGGGGGGGGGGGGGTGAAGAGAAGATGAACGGGGGGGGAAGAGAAGATGAACGGGGGGGAGGTTAGATGAACGGGGGGGGGAGAAGATGAACGGGGGGGGGGGGAGAGAAGATGAATGGGGGGTGGGGGGGGGGGGAGAAGATGAACGGGGAGGGGGGGGGAGGAGAAGATGAACGGGGGGGGGGGGGGGAGAAGATGAACGGGGTGGGGGGGGGAGAAGATGAACAGGGGGGGGGGAGATGAACGGGGGGGGGGGGGGGGAGAGACAGAAGATGAACGGGAGAAGATGAACGGGGGGGGGGGAAGAGAAGATGAACGGGGGGGGGGGGGGAGGAGAGAAGATGAACGGGGGGGGGAGGTTAGATGAACGGGGGGGGGGGGGGGGGGGAAGAAGATGAACAGGGGGGGGTTAGATGAACGGGGGGGGTGGAGGAGAAGATGAATGGGGGGGGGGGAGAGAAGATGAACGGGGGGGAGGGGGGGGAAGATGATGAACGGGGTGGGGGGGAGAAGATGAACGGGGGCGGGGGCGAAAGAGAATATGAACGGGGGGGGGGGGGGGGGGGGAGAGATGAACGGGGGGGGGAGAGATGAAAGAAGATGAACGGGGGGGGGGGGGGGGGGGGGGGGAGAGAGAAGATGAACGGGGGGGGGGGGGAAGAGAAGATGAACGGGGGGGGGGGTGGGGAGATGAACGGGAGGGGGGGCGAGAAGATGAACAGGGTGGGGGGGGGGGAGATGATGAACGGGGTGGGGGGGGGAGAAGATGAACAGGGCGGGGGGAGAGATGAACGGGGGGGGGGGGGGGAGATGAACGGGAGAAGATGAACGGGGGGGGGGGGGAGAGGAGGAGAAGATGAACGGGGGGGGGGGAAGAAGATGAACGGGGGGGGGAAGAGAAGATGAACGGGGGGTGGGGGGAAGATGGACGGGGGGGGGGGGGGAGAGAAGATGAACGGGAGTGGGGGGAGAAGATGAACGGGGGGGGAAGGGGAGAAGATGAACGGGGGGGGGGGGAGGAGAAGATGAACGGGGGGGGGGGGTTAGATGAACGGGGGGGGGGGGAGATGATGAACGGGGGGGGGGGGGGGGGGGGGGGGAGATGAACGGGGGCGGGGGGGGGAGAAGATGAACGGGGGGGTGAGAGAAGATGAACGGCGGGGGGGGGGGGGGGGGGGGGGTGGTGGAGAAGATGAACGGGGGGGGGTGGGGGGAAGAAGATGAACGGGGGGGGGAAAGAGAAGATGAACGGGGGGGGGGGGGGGAGAGAAGATGAATGGGGGGTGGGAGGAGGAGAAGATGAACGGGGGGGGGGGGGGGAGAAGATGAACGGGGGGGGGAGAAAAGATGAACGGGGGGGGTTAGATGAACGGGGGGGGGGGGGGGAGAGGAGAAGATGAACGGGGGGGGGGAGAGAAGATGAATGGGGGGGGGGGGGGGGTTAGATGAACGGGGGGGGGGGGGGGAGGAGAAGATGAATGGGGGGGGGGGAGGAGAAGATGAATGGGGGGGGGGGGGAGAGAAGAACGGGGGGGGGGGGGGAGAGATGATGAACGGGGGGGGGGGGGGAGAGAAGATGAACGGGGGGGGGGGGAGAGAAGATGAACGGGGTCGGGGGGGGGAGAAGATGAACAGGAGGGGGGGGAGAAGATGAACGGGGGGGGGGGGGAGAGAAGATGAACGGGGGGGGGGGGGAAGGAGAAGATGAACGGGGGGGGGGGGGGGAGAAGATGAACGGGGGGGGGGGGGGGAGAAGATGAACGGGGGGGGGGGGAGAAGATGAACGGGGGGGGGATGAACGGGGGCGGGGGGGGGAGAAGATGAACGGGGGGGTGAGAGAAGATGAACGGGGGGGGGGGGGTGAAGAGAGAAGAAGATGAACGGGGGGGGAGGGCGGAGAAGATGAGCGGGGGGGGGAGGGGGGAAGATGAACGGGGGGGGGGGAGGAGAAGATGAACGGGGGGGGGCAGATGAACGGGGGGGAGAAGAAGATGAATGGGGGGGGCGGAGAAGATGAACGGGGGGGGGGGAGAAGATGAACGGGGGGGGGGGGGGAGAGAAGATGAACGGGGGGGGGGGGGTGAGAAGATGAACGGGGGGGGGGGGGGGAAGAGAAGATGAACGGGGGGTGGGGAAGAGAAGATGAACGGGGGGGGGGGAGAGAGAAGATGAACGGGGGGGGGGGAAGAGAAGATGAACAAGGGGGGGGAGAAGATGAACGGGGGGGGGGTGAAGAAGATGAACGGGGGGAGATGAACGGGAGGGGGGAGATGAATGGGGGGGGGGGAGAAGAAGATGAATGGGGAGGAGGGGAGAAAAAGATAAACTGGGGTGGGGGAGGGGGGAGAAGATGATGAACGGGGGAACGCGGGGGAAGCTGAATGGGCCCCGCCGAGGACTTCAGGCGGGGCCCGCACGCAGCAAATGCCGGGCTGCTGCCGCAGCCGACTTTTCGGGCGGGGCTAGTCTCAGTAATGGTGACCATGAAACTCCCGGATTGTTGTAAAAACCCATCTGGTTCACTAATGTCCTTTAGGGAAGAAAATCTGCCGCCCTTACCCGGTATGGCCTATATGTGACTCCAGACCTACAGCAACGTGGTTGACTCTTAATTGCCCTCTGAAATGGCATAGCAAGCCGCTCAGTTGTAATGAACCACTACGACAAAGTCAGCAGTGTGGGAGTACCTTCACAAGGACTGCAGTGGTTCAGAAGGTAACTCAACACCATCTTCTCAAGGGCAATTAGGGATGGGCAATAAATGTTGGCTTTGCCAGCGACGCCCACATCCCGTGAACAAATAAAAATTTTTTGCGAAGCTAGCAGCAGAGCTTGGACAGCAACTTTTGAAAATTTACATTTAACCGTGCATCTCCTCGCTTGAAGTTACTGTACCATTTACGCTTAAATAACTGAGTGCCATTAGCCTCAACATTATTTTAACAGAAAATTCTGGTGCAATCAATGTTAACTCCTGTCTTTAAGTCCACTCAGTTTCCAATCCTATTTCTGAAACCTCTTCTAGACTTCTATCCTCTCTTTTATACTTCACATGTTAAACTTTGGCTTTTTGTGCAACACGCCCTTGCCTTGCCCACCACTGGTGGCACCGCAATCAGCTGCTGCTATCCAACTCTCTAGAACTTCCTTAATAAATCCTTCTGCCTCTCCATCTTTAAAAACACCCATCTTTTAAAATAATCTTTCAGTTATCTTTTCTTCCATAATTCAGCACCCAGTCCCTTATAAATTTTTTTTCTCACCCCATTGTAAAGTGCCTTGTAGCATTTTCTACTTTAAAGGCAATTTATAAATGCCAGTTGTTGTAGAACAGAAATATATCTGATAATAAACAGTAGTCAGAAAGGATCTTGGCTCGGAAGATCAGGAAGTAGAATCAGTAAGGGTGGAGATCAGAAATAACAAGGGGCAGAAAACATTGGTGGGAATAGTTTATAGGGCCCCGAACAGTAGCGATACCATTAGACAAATCAACAAATAATAGAAGCTTGTAACAAAGGAAATGCAATAATTGTGGAGACTGGGCATATAGACTGAACAAAACAAATTGGCGAAGGAGTCGGGAGGACGAGATCATGGAATGCATTTGAGACAGTTTTCTAGAACACTACGTTGTGGAATCAAACAGGGAACAGGCTATTTTAGATTTTGTATTGTGTAATGAGACATTGTTGATTAATAGTCTCATAGTAAAGGATCCTCTGGGGAAGAGTGATTATAATATGACAGAATTTCACATTCAGACTCAATGTGACATTCTAAGTCTGAAACTAGTTTTATATTTACGTGATGACCCTGTCTCAGATCAGCCGTGAACTTATTGAATGGTGGAACAGGCTCGAGGGGACAAATGGCCTACTTTTGCTCCTATGTCTTATGTTCTTATGTAAAGACAATTACATAGGTATGAGGGGCGAGTTGGCAAAGGTAGATTGAGGAATTAGATTAAAAGGTATGATGGTAGATAAGCAGTGGCAAACATTTAAAGAAATATTTAAAAATTCTCAACAATTATACATTCCATTTAGAAATAAAAACTCCATGGGAAAAGTGTCCATCTGTGGATAACTAAAGAAGTTAAGGATAGTATTAGATTGAAACCAGCAAAAGATGAACAAAAAATTGATATAAAGGGAGAAAATAAAATACAAACGTAAACAAGCAAGAAATATAGGGCTCAAGTTTCGGACCCCCACTAGAACGGCGCACATCGGAGAGGCCCACCTAATTTATAGAACAAAAATTGCGCAGAATACTTACCTCGCGATTCTCCGATAGCTGTAGGCCCATTTCCACCTTGGCGCTGCGCAGCAGCAGCTGCTGGGAGCGGAGCTACAGCCCTGCACCAAAAACAGTGTTGGCAGCTGCGTGCGTGCGCAGTAGCTCCTGGCCCTCCCAGCGTGTCCTGTCTCCGGGGCGACGACCCTATCCCAGGCCAAAGGAACGTCGCCTCTATCTTGGGCCAAGTAACCTGACGCATCTTACCTGGCGGCGGGGCCCGCCCGCCCGGCTTCTCGCTGGGGGCGGCCCTGCCCGAAGTCCTCCTGGGAGACCAGCGTAGGCGGGGCCCACCCCCCCGGTATCTCGCTGGGGGCAGCCCCGCCCGAAGAGTCGTCGGCGGCCCGGCATCGTCATCGTCTTCTACCCCCCATCTTCTTCTCCTCCCCGGCCCCACCACCTTCTCCTCCCATTTTCTTCTCCCCACCCCATCTTCTCTCTCCCCCCGCCATCTTCTTCTCCCCCGCCATCTTCTTCTCCCCTGCCATCTTCTCCCCAGTGCTGCAGTAGGTGAGTAGAAATAATTTTTTATTTATTGAGTGATTTTTAATTTTTAAAATTTAAAAAATTTTTTAGGATTGATTTATTGGTTTATTTATTGATTTATTTATCATTTATTATTGATGATGGCTCTTTATTTGTAAAAGTGAAGTGTTTAATGTTTGTAAACCCCCCTCCCTGCCCCCCCCCCCCCTGTTGTTCCCTATGCCTGATTTCTTAGTGTCGGCAAGGTTTTTCTCGGAGTACAAAAATCTACACTTACTTGCAAAACAGGCGTAAGTGGCCGGACACGTCCCCTTTTGAAAAAAAAAATCTGTTCTAATATGAAACTGTTCTAACTGACTAGAACTGGAGCAAACTAAATGCCGAGAATTGCAATTTTTAAGATACTCCATTCTAAACTAGTTGCTCCAAAAAAATAGGAGCAACTCAGGCTGAAACTTGACCCCATAAAAACAGATAGTAAAAGCTTCTACTAGTATGAAAAGGAAGAGAATAGCAAAAGCAAGCATTGGTCCCTTAGAGGCTGAGACAGAATAAATTATAATGGAGAATAAAGAAATGGCAGAGATTTAAAAAAATATTTTGTATCTGCCTTCAAGGTAGAAGACACAAAAAGCATACCAAAAATAGTGAAAGTCCAAGGGACTAATGAGAATGAGGAACTTACATTAGAATTAGGAGCAGGAGTAGGCCATTTTGCCCCTCGAGCCTGCTCTGCCATTTAATAAGATCATGGCTGATCTGATCATGGACTCAATTCCACTTCCCTGCCGGCTCCCCATAACCCTTTATTCCCTTATCGCTCAAAAATCTGTCTATCTCTGCCTTAAATATATTCAGTGACCCAGCCTCCACAGCTCTCTGGGGCAGAGAATTCCACAGATTTACAACTCTTAGAGAAGAAATTCCTCCTCATCTCAGTTTTAAATGGGGCCCCTTATTCTGAGACTGTGCCCCCTAGTTTTAGTTTCCTCTGAGTGGAAATATCCTCTCTGCATCCACCTTGTCGAGCCTCCTCATTATCTTATATGTTTTGATAAGATCACCTCTCATTCTTCTGAACTCCAATGAGTATTGGGCCAACCTACTCAACCTATCTCCGGGATCAACCTAGTGAACCTTCTCTGAACAGTCTCCAATGCAAGTATATCCTTCCTTAAATACAGAAACCATTTAAAGTAATTAAGATCAGTAGAGAAAAATACTTGAGAAACTAAAAGCCGAAAAATCCCCTGGACCTGTTGACCCACATTCTAGGGTTCTAAAAGAGGCGGCTCCAGAGATAGTGGATGCATTGGTTGTAATCTTCTAAAATTCCCCAGTGGATGTAGTATATTTGGATTTCCAAAAGGCATTCGATAAGGTGCCACTTAAAAGATTAGTACACAAGGGCTCACGGGGTTGGGGGTAATATATTAGCATGGATAGAGGATTTGGTAATGGAGAGAAAAGAGAGTAGGGATAAATGGGTCATTTTCAGTTTGGCAGGCTGCAGCTAGTGGGGTGCCGAAAGGATCAGTGCTTGGGCCTCAGCTATTTACACAGGCTCGACGGGCTGAATGCCCTCCTTCTGTGCTCTAACCATTCTATGAACCATTCTATATTAATGACTTAGATGAAGGGACCGAGTGTAATGTATCCAAGTTTGCTGATGATACAAAACTAGGGAAAGTAAGCTGTGAGGAGGTCACAAAGAGCCTGCTGAGGGATATAGACCAGTTAAGTGAGTGGGAAATAAGGTGGCGGATGGAGTGTAATGTGGGGAAATGTGAGGTTATTTACTTTGGTAGGAAGAATAGAAAAACAGAATATTTTTTAAATGGTGAGAAACTATTAAATGTTGGTGTTGAGAGAGATTTAGGTGTCCTCATTCAGGAAACACAGAGAGTACAGCAAGCAATTAGGAAGGCAAATGGCGTGTTGGCCTTTATTGCAAGGGGGTTGGAGTACAAGAGTAAGGAAACATTGCTACAATTGTACAGGGCTTTCATAAGACCACACCTTGAGTACTTTACACAGTTTTGGTCTCCTTATCTGAGGAAGGATATACTTGCCTTGGAGGCGGTGCAATGAAGGATCACTAGATTGATTCCTGGGATGAGAGAGTTGTCCTATGAGGAGAGATTGAGTAGATTGGGCTTATGCTCTTTGGAGTTTAGAAGAATGAGAGGTGATCTCCTCAAAATATAAGATTCTGACGGGGGTTGACAGGGTAGAGGCTGAGAGGTTGTATCCCCTGTCTGGAGAGTCTAGAACTAGTGGGCATAGTCTAAGGTTAAGGGGCCAACCATTCAAGACTGAGATGAGGAGGAATTTCTTCACTCAGAGGGTTGTGAATCTTTAGAATTATCTACCCCAAAGGGCTGTGGACGCTGATTCACTGAGTACATTCAAGGCTGAGATATATAAATTTTTGGACTCTAGGGAAAGCAAGCGATATGGGAATTGATGGAGAAGTGGAGTTGAGGTCAAAGATCAGCTATAATCTTATTCAATGGCAGTGTAGGCTTGAGGGGCCGTATGGCCTACTCCTGCTCCTAATTCTTATGTTCTTATGTTATCTACTAGTTATCTATATTAACGAATTGGATGAAGGGACCGAATCTATATTAACGACTTGGATGAAGGGACCGAGTGTAACGTAGCCAAGTTTGCTGATGATACAAAGATGGGAGGAAAAGCAATGTGTGAGGAGGACACAAAAGGACATGCACAGGCTAAGTGAGTGAGCAAAAAATTGGCAGATGGAGTATAATGTTGGAAAGTATGAGGTTATGCACTTCTGGCAGAAAAAAAAAAATCAAAGAGCAAGTTATTATTTAAATGGAGAAAGATTGCAAAGTGCTGCAGTGCAGCGGGCCCTGGTGCGTGAAACACAAAAGGTTAGTATGCAGATACAGCAAGTGATCAGGAAAGCCAATGGAATGTTGGCCTTTATTGCAAAGGAGATGGAGTAGAAAAGCAGGGAAGTCTTGCTACAGTTATACTGGGTATTGGTGAGGCCACACCTGGAATACTGCGTACAGTTTTGGTTTCCATATTTAAGAAAGGATATACTTGCTTTGGAGGCAGTTCAGAGAAGGTTCACGAGGTTGATTCCGGAGATGAGGGGTTGACTTATGAGGAAAGGTTAAGTAGGTTGGGCCTCTATTCAGTGGAATTCAGAAGAATGAGAGATGATCTTATCAAAACGTATAAGATTAGGAGGGGGCTTGACAAGGTGGATGCAGAAAGGATGTTTCCGCTGATCGGGGAGACTAGAGCTAGCGGACATAATCTTAGAATAAGGGGCCACCTATTTAAAACTGAGATGAGGAGAAATTTCTTCTTTCAGAGGGTTGTAAATCTGTGGAATTCGCTGCCTCAGAGAGCCTCAGGGACATTGAATAAATTTAAGATAGAGATAGACAGTTTCTTAACCGTTAAGGGAATAAGGGGTTATGGGGATTGGGCAGGGAAGTGGACCCGTTCATGATCGGATCAGCCATGTTCATATTAAATGGCGGAGCAGGCTCAAGGGGCCGTATGGCCTACTCCTGCTCCTATTTCTCATGTTCTTATGTACCACTATCAACCCAGAGGAGGGAATACAAAGTGACTCTTGGAACATGGGTGAAGAAACAGTAGTCTTAGTCACCAGAGGGCTAGCTGGTTCTGGGTGGAGGTCTAGCATGAAAACTAGCTCTGTTGTGTTGCTTTGAGATTATGACCCAACCACATCCCGATTATCAAAGTCCACGACGAGGCCTTGGACAATGTGGACCATTTTCCAAACCTCGGGGGCCTACTGTCAACAAGGGCAGACATCGACGACGAGGTCCAACACCACCTTCAGTGTGGCAGTGCAGCCTTCGGTTGCCTGAGGAAGAGAGTGTTTGAAGACCAGGAGCTCAAACCCGGCATCTAACTCATGGTCTACAGAGTAGTAGTGATACCTGCCCTCCAATATGGCTCAAAGACATGGACTATGTACAACAGACACCTCAAGACACTGGTGAAGTACCACCAATGTTGTCTCCGCAAGATCCTGCAAATTCATTGGCAGGATAGGCGCACCAACGTCAGTGTTCTCGCACTGGCCAACAGCCCCAGCATTGAAGCATTGACCATGCTCGATCAGCTCCGTTGGATGGGCCACATCATCCGCATGCCTAACATGAGACTCCCAAAACAAGTGCTCTACTCGGAGCTCCGACACGGCAAGTGAGCCCCAGGTGGGCAGAGGAAACGCTTCAAGGACACCCTCAAAACCTTATTGAAAAAGTGCAACATTCCCATCGACACCTCGGAATCCTGGCCCAAAGTGGAGCAAAAGCATCCAGGAAGGCGCTGAACACCTCTAATCTCTTCGCCGAGAGCAAGCTGAAGCCAAGCGTCGACAGCGGAAGGAGCACATGGCAACCCAGGCACCATAACCTCCCGTTCCTCCAATCACCATCTGCCCCACCTGTGACAGAGACTGTAGGTCCCGCATTGGACTCTTTAGTCACCTGAGGACTCATCTTTAGTGTGGAAGCAAGTCATCCTCGACTCCGAGGAACTGCCTAAGAGAGATGACCCAACAGAAACAATGATGTTCAAGCGTGAGCATATCTACCAGTCAGTGCTTCTCTGCAAGACACCGTGGAAGGTAATTTGGGGATGGGGATGTCCACCATCCAGATTTGTTCCAGTATATCGAACTTGAGTGGTGCCAAGACACAGCATCTGCCTGCATCTCACTCTGCCATTCTGCATGTGGAAAAATCAGTGGCAGACGCAGTGAAGACTTCAGGCACGCAGGCAGTAAGCACAAATCATATTGTTGCTATTGAGATGTAGGCGCCAAAATCACCTCTTTTTAAAAAAAAAAAAGAGGCGGTAACACGGCGGAAATGAGTTTCCGACGATCGGGACATTGCCCTCCTTATTTTTTGAGGCAGAGAAGGTATCCGCCCCGCTCTTGTACGAACGGTGTTAATGACGTCATGAGAGCACGCACCGCCTGGTCCCTGCCCCGGAAGCGACACTGCCGTCAAACAGTTGATTGACCGCTTGTTGGTGCCCCCGACAGCTTTGTGCGGCAGGAAGGTTCCAGTGGTTGGGTGGCGCATCCGCTCTTAAAGGAGAGGGCGCAGCGCTGCATCCGCCATTTTATTTTAATTGTCAATTGACTCTGCAGTCGGACCAACAATGTCAGCCACTTGTTCGGCCGGGCTACCAACAGGCTGGCCCGGCCGAAGTCCTCCTTTGTGGTCCAGTGGGCGCCAGGTAGGCCTCACAGTGTTCCTCCCCTTTAAGCGAAGGGGAGGGACGTTACTAAGTGTCAGCGCGACGTGCTCAGCGTGGCGCTGATGACACTGCCCACCTTACTCCCCGCTCCCGACTCACTTCTGCCCCTCTGCCGCCCCAAACACCACCCCAATGATTTTTAAGAAGAAAAGAGGGCAATTGCCCTCTATTTCCTGCCCCATCGATTCGGGCGGTAATTCACCACATCATTTGAATTATCCACCCCAAACGGGGCAGAGTGCAATTTCGGCCCCGTAGAATCCAAAAAATCAGCATGCAAAAGCAGCAGAGTGTAATACATTTCTATCTTTAGTTTGCAACAGACCGAGTCATGAGGCGAGGAAAACTCCAGTGGTGAAAATCTTTAGGAATTAAGATCCAAAATCACATGTTCATTCTAAGCATGCTAAAATTACCATATGTTATGTCTCAAAATATTTAACAATGTATCCTAAAAGATTATTTTCCGAAAGAAATGTAAGTAATTTGCATTTCAATCAACTATCTTCTTCTACTGTCTTCCTAGGGAGTCGGTTCCATAGATTTACCACTCGCTCACTGAAAAAGTGGACCCGATATTTATTGAGGTGGGGTTTAGGAGCAGGGAGAAGGAGTTCCCCTAAAAGTGTGCAGTTAAGCCGTGTGACAGATTCCCCGCTCGGAAGCCAGCCTCATTGACAGACTTGGCTGCCTGTCGGGTGGAGAACGCGTCAGAAAAATCCGCAGCCCAGGATCAGTTAAGATGCATAGTTGGGAGTAGGCATCATGGGGGGAGGAGATTTGTGGATATAGTGTGGTTGGGTGGGGGTGGGGATGGGGGGCGTGGTCATTGATCATTGCGGGGATGTTTGAGGGAGATCATGGAAGTGGGGTGTGGGTGTTTACCAATTAGCTTTTGGGTCTGGAGGAAACATTCCTGCTTCTCCTGGCCCACAAGCAATGCTGTAAAAGCACTAATTTAATGGATCTGGCTTTATGTCACTCCTTTTACCTGCCGGGTTTCCCGAGGCCCGGGAAACTTGACCAACATGGGTTAAAAATAGAAACCCTGACAATCCCTGTACCACCACCCTTTGGTGGGTGGAAGGTCAACTTTCTGTGCTGTATAATACTATGATTTTCCTGTTTATCCTGTTTACACATCTGCCAATGCAGCACTGGATACATTGAAACATAGAAACACAGAAAATAGGTGCAGGAGTAGGCCCTTCGAGCCTGCATCGCCATTCAATAAGATTATGGCTGATCATTCCCTCAGTACCCCTTTCCTGCTTTCTCTCCATACCCCTTGATCCCTTTAGCCGTAAGGGCCATATCTAACTCCCTCTTGAATATATCCAATGAACTGGCATCAACAACTCTCTGCGGCAGGGAATTCCACAGGTTAACAACTCTCTGAGTGAAGAAGTTTCTCCTCATCTCAGTCCTAAATGGCTTACCCCTTATTCGAAGACTATGTCCCCTGGTTCTGGACCTCCCCAACATCGGGAATATTCTTCCCGCATCTAACCTGTCCAGTCCCGTCAGAACCTTATACATTTCTATGAGATCCCCTCTCATCCTTCTAAACTCCAGTGAATAAAGGCCCAGTTGATCCAGTCTCTCCTCATATGACAGTCCAGCCACCCCTGGAATTAGTCTGGTGAACCTTCGCTGCACTCCCTCAATAGCAAGAACGTCCTTCCTCAGATTAGGAGACCAAAACTGAACACAATATTCCAGGTGAGGCCTCACTAAGGCCCTGTACAACTGCAGTAAGACCTCCCTGCTCCTATACTCAAATCCCCTAGCTATGAAGGACAACATATCATTTGCCTTCTTCACCGCCTGTTGTACCTGCATGCCAACCTTCAATGACTGATGAACCATGACACCCAGGTCTCGTTGCACCTCCTCTTTTCCTAATCTGCCGCCATTCAGATAATATTCTGCCTTTGTGTTTTTGCCCCCAAAATGGATAACCTCACATTTATTCACATTATACTGCATCTGCCATGTATTTGCCCACTCACCTAACCTGTCCAAGTCACCCTGCAGCCTCTTAGCATCCTCCTCACAGCTCACACCGCCACCCAGTTTAGTGTCATCTGCAAACTTGCAGATATTACACTCAATTCCTTCATCCAAATCGTTAATGTATACTGTAAAGAGCTGGGGTCCCAGCACTGAGCCCTGCGGCACTCCACTAGTCACTGCCTGCCATTCTGAAAAGGACCCGTTTATCCCGACTCTCTGCTTCCTGTCTGCCAACGAGTTTTCTATCCACGTCAGTACATTACCCCCAGTACCATGCGCTTGGACTTTGCACACCAATCTCTTGTGCGGGACCTTGTCAAAAGCCTTTTGAAAGTCTAAATACACCACATCCACTGGTTCTCCCTTGTCCACTCTGTTAGTTACATCCTCAAAAAATTCCAGAAGATTCTTCAAGCATGATTTCCCTTTCATAAATTCATGCTGATTTGGACCGATCCTGTCACTGCTTTCCAAATGCACTGCTATTTCATCCTTAATGATTGATTCCAACATTTTCCCCACTACTGATGTCAGGCTCTCTCCCTCCTTTTTTAAAAAGTGGTGTTACATTAGCTACCCTCCAGTCCATAGGAACTGATCCAGAGTCGATAGACTGTTGGAAAATGATCACCAATGCATCCATTATTTCTAGGGCCACTTCCTTAAGTACTCTGGGATGCAGACTATCAGGCCCCGGAGATTTATCAGCCTTCAATCCCATCAATTTCCCTAACACAATTTCCCGCCTAATAAGGATATCCCTCAGTTCCTCCTTTCACTAGACCCACTGTCCCTTAGTACATTCGGAAGATTATTCGTGTCTTCCTTCGTGAAGACAGAACCGAAGTATTTGTTCAATTGGTCTGCCATTTCTTTGTTCCCCATTATAAGTTCACCTGAATCCGACTGCAAGGGGCCTACATTTGTCTTCACTAATCTTTTTCTTTTCACATATTTTAGAAGCTTTTGCAGTCAGTTTTTATGATCCCTGCAAGGGAGATCGTGGAAATGGGGTGTGGGTGTTTACCAATTAGCTTTTGGGTCTGGAGGAAACACTCCTGCTCCTCCTAGCCCACAAGCAATGCTGTTAAAGCGCTTATTTAATGGATCTGGCTTTATCTCTCTCCTTTTACCTGCCGGGTTTCCCGAGGCCCGGGAACTGCACCCATGCTGTCACGTGCACAAAAATAATGCTCTATAACTGTGTAAGGACCCTGTTTCTTGCACCAGCTTCGGTTATGTGCTATACATAAAATATTTGCTGGAATTCCAAAGGTTGCAGAATTTCGCACAGAGTTCTCTTAATTCATCGTTAACAAGGCACAAACTGAATTACCCATGCCTTTAAATAATGGTTATGGATTTTGCAAATGAGAAATTTAGAAGAAGCTCATGAAAATTTAGTTAGTTAAATTCCACACATCCGTTTGTTAAGGCTCAATTTGTGTGCTCGCTTTAGCAGAATAGCTACTAAAATTGGGATGCTATAAAGAGTAGTCTGGCTCTGCACAAGGATGATGTGCTACATTTGTGAAGCATTTTTTTTAAAAAAAGCTCAAGTTGTGGGATAAATTTAACTAAAGGAACTTCTCCCTCTAAGGCATGGATTCTATTATAATGAACTATAATTGGTTAAGAAATCAGACATTTGTATTCCTTTAAATATAGTTTTTACCCTATATGTTAAAATGAAAACACTGTAGCTGTCTCTTTAGAAATTTATTTTAAAAAGGAGATAGTAAATGTGACTACAAGATTAAATGTAGCTAGCTGTAAATCATAGTATCTCAATAATGTGACTTTATCAGACTGGAATAAAAAAAATTTAAGAGTGATTTTGAATTCTTGCTTTGGTAAGTATGTCAACAACGGATGGTTCATTTAAACAGGTCATGTTTTCAATAGATGAAAGATTTAAAAACAAAATGGTTACTCACCATGACAAGATCTTATAAGAGGTATCCTTGAAAGTTTAAACATTAAGTAGAGGTTTGAGATAACACTGGACTAATCCAGTAGTGCTACTGTTTACTTCAGTTACACGTGCTTGGCATTCCAGTTGTTTTCAAATGCATTAAAGATGTAATATGCTTTTTCTGATTGCAAGATACTAAGGTAATTATCACCTATTAAGCTGTAAAGATAAGCAAATATACTTTCAAAGCAAGTCACCATTAATCTTTTATAAAACTGCATACGCTTACCCTAAATCCTCTGTGCAGTCGATCTTTCATAACACCGATGAATTCTTTGTAACTTAGTTGATCATCTTTGTCTACATCAAAGATTTTAAAGACTGTATTCACCAAATGTGATGAAAGCTTGAGACCTGTGGCCACATATACAGCACGCTTGAACTCATCTGTATAAACAAGAAAGAATTAAAAATGAGAAACCACCTTTCTTATAAGTTACTAATCAGCCTAGGTTTGAAAACCCAATTGAGAACCTCTAATTTTGTTGACCAAATTAGAAACACAAATTTAAAAAATGACTTTCCTACTGAAAAACATTTTTTGGAAAAAGATAAAATGAAAATTAACATTCAAAATCATACAAGTGTTTTGCAAAAGTTAATGGTAGCCTCAAAAGATAATTTTTTTAGAAGTTGTATTACATTCCACATCTAAGAAAATATAATTTGAATGAACTGATTTTTGTATGAAAAAAAAATGATCTCAACAGTCTAAAGTATTGTGAATGACTATATTTCCAAGAGGTAGTAACTGAATAAAACTTTGTCAAAAATGGGGTTAAAATACTGTTTAAAAGTGGGTATTCAAAGCAAACAGTTACGTAAGACTGTAAACTGGTGCTAATGAAACTGCTATTCCAATAACCCAAAATTTTAAATAGATACGCAAAGTGGACTTTGATGAGCAATGCCGACTTTATTAATCAAAGCACACAAGTTGAAAAAACTTAACATTGTTTTCCCATATGAACTTGTTCTCATGAAACCAATGTGAAATGAATGCACCAACATTATACAATTTTGCTCACCTTGCCCAATTGATCGATTTGCAAAATTATACATTTGCATTGCAATGGCAAAGTCCTCCAAGTTATTCAGGAATTGAAAAAAAGACCTGAATTCGTCAAAAGTGATGCCCTAAAATGCAAATAATATATAATAAGTATCAAGTGAAACATTACGTGACTCAAGTAGTATATAGGTGTCAATTATGAGGCCTTTAATTGTAACTGATTGGGTACTATATTTGATTTATTGTTGTGGGGTTCCATATCTAACACTTCATGTGCGATATGACCCAGTAATAGAAGGTTAATACTAGACTTGATGATCACTCACAGAGTGAAAAATCTCTGAAGGTCAGCAAACTTTCCACAGATTAGGTCAAAGATTCTTTCACCTGTTCTTTTCGACACAATTCAGCTGAAATAAAATTTTGAAAAAAAAACACTCTTTAATGAGTGCCAAGTACTAATTGTTTACTTACAGCACTCGGGCAACTTTTAGTGTCTATAAACATAGCCTTCTATGGCAGATCTTTTGACTTTTGACACCAAATAAAAGATTTGCCCATGTCTGTCTACAAGTCTCAACCTTTACAACATTGCACAACTACACCCACGACTTTATTTATATACTTTTGAAGCCAAGAAAGGTAATTAAAATGTATAGTTTGTCAGTTACAAACTAGTTAAAAGAAAAATGAACTTAAAAGAGCTTTTTCAAAATAAAATGGGAAAACATAAAAGGCACTGCAAAAACAAAGTAAATGGAGGGAACCACAGCCAATTAACATCTTTATCCAGCTTTTTGGTGTGGCTAACTATCATTGTAAGCAGGAAACAACAGGTAAGAAGGAATGTACAATGTTGCATGACTTTCATAT
This sequence comes from Pristiophorus japonicus, assembly GCF_044704955.1. Taxonomy (NCBI): domain Eukaryota; kingdom Metazoa; phylum Chordata; class Chondrichthyes; family Pristiophoridae; genus Pristiophorus; species Pristiophorus japonicus. The sequence goes on from NC_091978.1 coordinate 140,947,513, forward strand.
CGATAAAGTATTTTCTTCCACACGATAGTTTGACAACTACTGTACAGTTTTCAAATGTAACATTTTGATAAAGTTAAACAGAAACACAGCAATCTTTTCTGAAAAAAACTTTACATTTTTTATGTTAGTAGGTTTCTTTGAACCAAGCACCATCCCCAACTGAGGGATAAGCAGATAACCTGTGCCTGGTCATCTACCAATACTGCTCATAAACTCATCGTTATGTCAGACTTTCTTCAGTGGAGCACTCTCGCCTCTGACTCAGAAGGTCGTGGGTTCAAGCCCCACTCCAGAGAGTTGAGTATATAATCGAGGCTTGCACTTCAGGCAGTACTAAGGGGGGTGCCATATTTTGGATGAGACATTAAACCAATGCTCCATCTGCTCTCTTAGGTGGACATAAAAAATCCACCTCTGACACTATTTGAAAAAGTTCAGGGAAGTTGGCCTGGCCAACATTCATCTCTCAACCACAAAACCAGATTATCTGGTCATTATTTCATTGCTATTTGTGTGACCTTGTTGTGTGCAAATTGGCTGCTGCATTTTCCTACATTACAACAACTTCAGAAGTACTTAATTGGCTGTGAAGCACTTTAAAATGTCATAAGATTGAGAAACGCAGTAATAAATGGAAATTCTTTCCTTTAAACTAGCTGTTATGGGATGCACAAGAGTGTACCAATGTGGTTATTCCTCCTACCTCCACTCAGCATCATATTACAATAGCACAACTAAGATTCAGAAATAACCATTTTATGAAGTGTGGGAAAGTCATGTCCAACCAATCCATGTTGCAGAATAATCCGTCATACTCACTTCATTGGCAGTAATATTTTAACAATAAGTGTAAATGTGATAAAGTTACCAGCTTCAAAACTGGCAGGAGGTGCATGGGAACCTCATCATCTCCAAATTCTCCTGCAAGTCACACACCATCCTGACTTGCAAATATATTGCTGTTCCTTCATCGTCGCTGGGTCAAAATTCTGGAACTCCCTCCATAACAGCATTATGGGAGTACCCTCACCACACAGACTGCAGTGGCTCAAGGTGGCGGCTCACCATCACCTTCACAAGGGCAATTAGGGATGGATAATAAATGCTGGCCTTACCAGCGATGCCCACATCCCATGAACGAATAAAAGAAAAGAAAAAAAATTCCCATATTTAAACAGTAGATAGAAAAAGATAAGGGAACTATAGACCAGTTAACTTAATGTCTGTGGTACGAAAGATAATGGCATTCTCACTCAAAGATGTAATAGAAAAACATCTAGAAACTGAAATTATAATGAGTAGTCAGCACGGATTTCAAAAGAGTAGGTCATGCTTGACTAACCATATTGAATTCTTTGAAGAAGTAATAGAAAGAGTAGATAAAGGTCTATTCTATAATCGAAGTAAAAGTCATACTATGTCCTTTATAATCATTTCTGACGAGGTAAATAAGCTCTCTCTCATCAAATTATACTTACTGATTTAATATTTCGTTGTGTGTTTATTAATTTTTTTTTAAACTTTGGAGTAAATGTATTAGATGTATCATATTTGTATTTTCAAAAGGCCTTCATAAGGTATTGCACAGTAGACTCATAACTGAGGTCAAAACATGTGAATTCAGGGAACAAGTAGCAGAATGGATACCAAGCTGGCTACAAAGCAGAAAACAGAGTAGGGATTAAGGGTACATATGCAGACGACTGTTGTTCACAATTTACATAAACAATTTGGATTTGGGAATAGGAGTACAATTCTAAAATTTGCGGACGACACCAAATTGGAGGATATAGTTAATACCGAGGAAGAATGTGACAAAATATAAGACAACATTAATAAACTTGCAGAATGGACATGTAATTACCAAATAGATTTCAATATAGATAAGTGTGAGGTGGTGTATTTTGGTCGGAAAAATAAGGAGGCCACTTGCTGCTTGGATAATAAAAGTCGAAATGGGATAGTGGAGCAAAGAGAGCGAGGGGTACAGTACACAAATCACTAGAAGTAGCGACACAGGTTAATAAGGCCTTAACAAAGCAAATCAAGCACTAGAGGGATAGAACTGAATAGCAGGAAAGTTATTTTAAATTTGTATAGAACCTTGGTTAGACCACATTTAGACTACTGTGTTCAGATCTGGTTTCCATATAATAAGGATACAGTTGCACTGGAGAAGGTGAAAAAAAGATTCACAACGATTATACCAGAACTGAGAGGAAATAGTATCAGAACAGTTTTAAGATGATTAGCAGAAGAACCAAAGGCAGATTCAATTGTGGTTTTCAAAAGGGAATTGGATAAATAGCTGAAGGAAAAAAATTTGCAGGGCGACTGGGAACACGCAGGGGAGTGGGACAAGCTGAAGTGTTCATGCAGAGAGATGGCACAGGCTCGACAGGCTGAAGTGCCTCCTTCTGTGCTGTAATCATCCTATGATTCTATGACTGAACAGGCCGGGGCTCTTTTCTCTAGAAGAGAGAAGGCTGAGAGGTGACCAGATAGAATCATAGAAATTTACAGTACAGAAGGAGGCCACATTGGCCCATCGTGTCCGGGCCAGCCGACAAAGAGCTATCTAGCCTAATCCCACTTTCCAGCTCTTGGTCCGTAGTCCTGTAGGTTATGACACTTCATGTGCACATTCAAGTATTTTTAAATGTGGTGAGGGCAGTGAGTTCCAGACCCCACCACCCTCTGGGTGAAGAAATTTCCCTCAAATCTCATCTAAACCTACCAATTACTTTAAATCTATGCTCCCTGGTTGTTGACCACTCTGCTAAGGGAAATAGAACCTTCCTATCCAGGCCCCTCATAATTTTATACATCTCAGTAAGGTCTCCCCTGTTCCAAAGAAAACAAACCCAGATTATCCAACCTTTCCTTATAGCTAAAATTCTCCAGTCCAGGCAACATTCTCGTAAATCTCCTCTGTACTCTCTCTAGTGCAATCACATCTTTCTTGTAATGTGGTGACCAGAACTGCATGCAGTACTCTAGCTGTGGCCTAACTAGTGTTTTATACAGTTCAAGCATAACCTCCCTGCTCTTGTATTCTATGCCTCAGCTAATAAAGGCAAATATTCCGTATGCCTTCTTAACCACCTTATCTACCTGGTCTGCTACCTTCAGGGATCTATGGACTGCATTCCAAGGTTCCTTTGTTCCTCTACACTTCTGTGTCCTACCATTTAATATGTATGCCCATGCCTTGTTAGCCCTCCCCAAATAGAGGTCCATAAGATTATGAAAGGATTTGAAATGTAGAAAGTATGGTTCCACTTGTGGGGAGTCCAAAACTAGAGGTTATAAATATATGATAGTCACTAAAAAAATCCAGTAGGGAATACAGGAGTAACCTCTTTATCAAAAGAGTGGTAAGAATATGGAATGCGCTACCATAAGGAGTAGTTTAGATGAATAACAGGTGCATTTAAGGGGAAGCTAGATAAGCACATGATGGAGAACGGAATAGAAGAGTATGTTGATAGGGTGAGATGAAGAGGGGTGGGAGGAGGCACGTGTGGAGCATTGACCAGTTGAGTCAAATGGCATGTTTCTGTGCTGCAGACTCTATCTAATTCTATGTTAACATAGAAACATAGAAAATAGGTGCAGGAGTAGGCCATTTGGCCCATCGAGCCTGCACCACCATTCAATGTGATCATGGCTGATCATGCAACTTCAGTACTCCATTCCTGCTTTCTCTCCATACTACTTGATCCCTTTAGCCATAAGGGCCACATCTAACTCCCTTTTGAATATATCGAACAAACTGGCCTCAACAACTTTCTGTGGTAGAAAATTCCACAGGTTCACAATTCTCTGAGTGAAGAAGTTTCTCCTCATCTCGGTCCTAAATGGTTTACCCCTATCCTTAGACTGTGACCCCTGGTTCTGGACTTCCCCAACATCGGGAACATTCTTCCTGCATCTAACCTGTCCAATTCCGTCAGAATTTTATATGTTTCTATGAGATCCCCTCTCATTCTTCTAAATTCCAGTGCATATAGGCCCAAGTTTCGGGCCGCGCCTAGAATGGCGCAGCCCCGACCTGGACACCCGTTTTTCGCGCCACAAAATGTGCCTAAAAAAAACTTCCGTATTCTCCGGCTCCCTGCAGGTCGTTTGCAGCTCGGCGCGACGCAGCACGAGCAGTTGGGGGCGGAGCTAGGTCCCTGCGCTGAAAACAGTGCCGGGACCTCTGCACATGCGCGCTACAGTGGGCGGGCATGTGCAGTAGCTCCAGGCGCCCAAAACTGTGTGGGAGGGACCCGAAGCACGCAGCCCCTAGCCCTGGCCAAATGGCCTCACTGGGGCTGCGTGCATAAGGCTCCTCCCACGCCCAGCTCATGCTTCCTCCCGACCCGACTCGACTCCCGCTCCCCCGGGACCAGACCCGACCCCAACCCGACTCCCGCTTCTCACCCCCCCGCCCCCAGACCGGACCCCCTGGACTGGACCCGACCCGCGCTCCCCCCCACCCCCCGACCTGACCTCCCTCTCCCTCCCTCCCTCCCTCCCCCGACTCGAACCGAACCGACCTCACCTCCCTCCCACCACCCCCCCGGCCCGAGCTCCCGACCCGACCCAACACCACCTACCTGTAAATCTGGTGCTGGGGTCGGGCCCTGCCCGAAGTCTTGGGCCCGGCCGGGCCCGGCCTGTTCAGCCTCCCCCCCCCCTTCTCCTTCCCCCCTCTTTTCTTCCCCCCCCTCCTTCTTTCTCCCCCCCTTTCCCCTTCTCCTCTTCCTCCTCCCCCCTCCCCTTCTCTCCCATCCCTCTCCCTCTACCCCCCTCCTCCCCCTCCGCTCGCTGTCAGAAACACAGTGAGAGACACAGACAGACAGACAGACAGACAGACAGACAGACAGACAGACAGACAGACAGACAGATAGAGACGCTGACAGAGACAAACTGGGGGGGGCATCCCAGCACGCTGAAAATCAAAATACTTTAAATAGCTATTATTAATCTACATCTTTGACTTTTTAACAACTTTTAGAAACTTTTTAAATTGGGTAAACTTTTATAATCTATTATTGATTTACATCTTAGACTTTTTAACAACTCTAAGAAACTTTTTAAACAAATTGAGAATCTTTATCAACCTTTAACTTTTAAAATAACTTTGGAAGTCACCTTCCTAATGCCTGCCCCCCAACCAAGACTCGGGCCATCTACCATCAATGGCACTACTCGGCGCTGAGCTTGTGGCCAACACTTCGCCGTAGGCAATTGGGCTTATAGAACGTGCCTGGTCTCCAGTTGTCTTGGATCCCCTTGCCACTGGACCAAGACCTTGTTCTTCTAAGCCCGTGTGGTTGCCGGTGTGCAGCGGCCACCCTACGTTAAAAGAACTCACGCACAGGCATCGTCCACTTCGTCAGTATGAAGTTCGAGACCTGGAACTTCAGGACCCTCATGGACAATCCCAACAGCAACAGGCCGGAACGCCACACCGCCATAGTTGCCCGGGAACACAGACGTTTTGACATTGACATTGCCGCCCTAAGCGAGACCCGGCGGGCAGGGGAAGGCCAGTTGAAGGAACATGGTTAAGATTACACCTTCTTCTGGAAAGGGAAACCAGAGGCAGAACACCGCCTTCATGGAGTCAGCTTTGCCGTCAAGAATGAGCTGGTCGACCACCTCAAAGACTCCCCCTGTGGGGTTAACGAACGCCTCATGACTCTTCGCCTTACTCTATTCCAGAACCAATGCGCCACAGTCATCAGTGCGTACGCCCCTACACTCGATGCAACGGATGAGGCTAAAGAGGGCTTTTATTCCAATCTCGAGACATCCTTGTCCCGCGTCCCCACGGGTGACAAATTGATCCTCCTGGGTGATTTTAATGCCAGAGTCGGCAAAGGCACAGCCCTCTGGGGAGGCGTGATTGGCAGAGAGCGGGTAGGGAAAGCCAACTCTAGTGGTACCCTACTCCTGACAAAATGTCTAGAACATGAACTCCTCATCACCAACACCCTGTTCCGCCAGAAGGACAAATACAAGGCATTGTGGCAACACCCTCGCTCCAAACACTGGCACCTGCTTGACTATGTCATCGCCCGAGCCAGGGATCGCAAGGATGTGCACATCACCCGCGCCATGACAGGAGCTGACGACTGCTGGACGGACCACCGCCTATTCCGATTCATCATCAACATTAACATTGCCCCAAAGCAGAGGCGACAGCAGAAGCAGTTCCGCAAAAAAGTTAATGCCGGGGCACTTAGAGACCCAACTAAGAGAGCCCTATACAGCCAGCGCCTCACAGCCAATCTGGTGTGCCTTGATGACCCTGAGATGCTGAATGCCCACAGCGCTTGGTCTGCCCTCCAGGCCTCTATAACCAGTGCCTGTGAAGAGACACTTGGTCACTCAACCAGAAAACATCAGGACTGGTTTGATGAAAATGATCAGGAATCGAAGAACTAATAGATCGCAAGCGCAAAGCATTTCTGAGCCTCAAGCAACAACCCAATTCGGGAGCTGCAAAACATTACAGACGGCTCAAGGCTCAGGTTCAACAAAAAACCCGGGACCTAAAGAAAAGGTGGTGGATGGAGAAGGCACAGGAGATACAACAACTGGCCGACAGCCACGATATGCGAGGATTCTTCACTGCAGTTAAGGCCACCTACGGCCCAAACTCCCAAGGCCCCACCCGACTCCTGGCCAAGAACGGGGAAACACTCATCAAGGACACTGAGGCTGTCAGGGCCCGATGGAAGGAGCACTTTGAAGATCTCCTCAATCTAGACTCTGCCTTTGACTCGAGTGTTCTCGACTCCATCCCACAGCATGCGGCCTGCCATCAACTCAGTGAAACTCCAACGTTGCATGAGGTAGGAAAAGCCATAAAACAGCTGAAGAATAACAAGGCTACGGGTGTGGATGGAATCCCTGCTGAGGTGCTAAAGTATGGTGGAGAGGCGCTGTTGGCGCAGATACATGACCTCATCTCTCTCATCTGGAGGGAGGAGAGCATGCCGGGAGATCTCAGAGACGCAGTGATTGTGACCATTTTTAAAAAAGGGGACAAGTCCGACTGCGGCAGCTACAGGGGAATCTCTCTGCTATCAGCCACTGGGAAAGTTGTCGCTTGAGTTCTCCTCAATCGACTTCTCCCTGTGGCCGAGGAGCTCTTCCCGGAATCACAATGCGGATTTCGTCTCCAGACATGATCTTTGCAGCGCGACAGCTATAGAAAAAATGCAGGGAGCAGCGCCAGCCCTTATACATGGTCTTTTTCGATCCAACAAAGGCCTTTGGCACTGTCAACTGTGAGGGTCTATGGAGTGTCCTTCTCCGTTTCGGATGCCCCCAAAAGTTTGTGAACATCCTTCGCCTGCTTCACGATGACATGCAGGCCGTGATCCTTACCAACGGATCCATTACAGACCCAATCCACATCTGGACCAGGGTCAAACAGGGCTGCTTCATTGCTGCAACCCTCTTCTCAATCTTCATCGCCGCCATGTTCCACCTCACAATCAACAAGCTCCCCGCTGGAGTGGAACTAAACTACAGAACCAGTGCGAAGCTGTTTAACCTACGCCGCCTCCAGGCCAGGTCCAAGATCATCCCAATCTCTGTCGTTGAGCTGCAGTATGCGGACGACGCCTGCGTCTGCGCACATTCAGAGGCTGAACTCCAGGATATAGTCAATGTATTCTCTGAGGCATATGAAAGCATGGGCCTTACGTTTAACACCCGTAAGACAAAGGTCCTCCACCAGCCTGTCACCGCCGCACAGCACTGCCCTCCAATCATCAAGATTCACGGCGCGGCCCTTGACAACATGGACCATTTCCTATATCTCGGGAGCCTCTTATCACCAAAGGCAGATATTGATGCGGAGATTCAACATCGCCTCCCGTGTGCCAGTGCAGCCTTCGGCCATCTGAGGAAGAGTTTTTGAAGACCAGGCCCTCAAATCTACCACCAAGCTCATGGTCTACAGGGCTGTAGTAATACCCGCCCTCCTGTATGGATCTGAGGTATGGACGATGTATAAAAGGCACCTCAAATCGCTGGGGATATATCACCAACGATGTCTCCGCAAAATCCTGCAAATCCCCTGGGAGGACAGGCGGACCAACATCAGTGTCCTCGACAAAGCTAACATCCCCAGTATTGAAGCACTGACCACACTCGATCAGCTTCGCTGGGCAGGCCACATAGTTCGCATGCCAGATACGAGATTCCCGAAGCAAATGTTTTATGCGGAGCTCCTTTGTGGTAAACGAGCCAAAGGAGGACAGCAGAAACCTTACAAGGACATCCTCAAAGCCTCCCTGGTAAAGTGCGACATCACCATTGACACCTGGGAGACCCTAGCCGAAGACTGCCCGAAGTGGAGAAAGTGCATCCAGGAGGGCATTGAGCTCTTCGAGTCTCAATGCAAAGAGCGTGAGGAGGCCAAGCGCAGGCAGCAGAAGGAGCGCACGGCAAACCAGCCCCACCGGTCACTTCTCTCGACGAATGTCTGTCCCACCTGTAACAGGGTCTGTGGCTCTCGTATCGGACTGTTCAGCCATCAAAGAATTCATTAGGGAGTGGAAGCAAGTCTTCCTCAATTCCGAGGGACTGCTTATGATGATGATGATGTACAATGACACCCAGGTCTCGTTGCACCTCCCCTTTTCCTAATCTGTCACCATTCAGACAATATTCTGCCTTCCTGTTTTTGCCACCAAGGTGGATAACCTCACATTTATCTACATTATACTGCATCTGCCATGCATTTGCCCACTCACCTAAACTGTACAAATCACCCTGCAGCCTCATAGCATCCTCCTCACAGCTCACACTGCCACCCAGCTTCGTGTCATCTGCAAACTTGGAGATATTACATTCAATTCCTTCGTCTAAGTCATTAATGTATATTGTAAATAGCTGGGGTCCCAGCACTGAACCTTGCGGTACCCCACTAGTCACTGCCTGCCATTCTGAAAAGGACGCGATTATTCCTACTCTTTGCTTCTTGTCTGCCAACCAGTTCTCTATCCACGTTAACACTTTACCCCCAATACGATGTGCTTTAATTTCGCACACTAATCTCTTATGTGGGACTTTGTCAAAAGCCTTTTGAAAGTCCAAATACACCACATCCACTGCTTCTCCTTTGTCCACTCTACTAGTTATATCCTCAAAAAATTCCAGAATTGTCAAGCATGATTTCCTCTTCATAAATCCACGCTGACTTGGACCGATCCTGTCACTGCTTTCCAAATGCGCTGCTATTACATCTTTAATAATTGATTCCAACATTTTCTCCACTACCGATGTCAGGCTAACCGGTTGATAATTCCCCATTTACTCTCTACCCACTTTTTTAAAAAGTGGGGTTACATTAGCTACACTCCAATCCAGAGGAACTGATCCAGAGTCTATAGAATGTTGGAAAATGACCACCAACGCATCCACTATTTCTAAGGCCACTTCCTTAAGTACTTTGGGATGCAGACTATCAGGCCTGGGAATTTATCAGTCTTCAATCCCATCAATTTCTCGAACACAATTTCTTGATTAATAAGGATTTCCTTCGGTTCCTCCTTCACGCTAGACCCTCGGTCCCCTAGTATTTCCAGATGGTTAGTTGTGTCTTCCTTAGTGAAGACAGAACCAAGGATTTGTTCAATTGGTCTGCCATTTCTTTGTTCCCTATTATAAATTCACCTGATTCTGACTGCAAGGGACCTACATTTGTCTTCACTAATCTTTTTCTCTTCACATATCTGTAGAAGCTTTTGCAGTCAGTTTTTATGTTCCCTTCAAGCTTAGCATAAAATCATAGAAAGTAGGTGCAGGAGAAGGCCATTCGGCCCTTCAAGCCTGCACCACCATTCAATATGATCATGGCTGATCATGCACCTTCAGTACCCCATTCCTGCTTTCTCTTCTTACCCCTTGATCACTTTAGCTGTAAGGGCCACCTCTAACTGCCTTTTGAATATATTTAATGAACTGGCCTCAACAACTTTCTGTGGTAGAGAATTCCACAATTTCACAATTCTCTGAATGAAGAAGTTTCTCCTCATCTCAGTTCTAAATGGCCTACCTCTTATCCTAAGACTGTGTCCCCTGGTTCTGGACTTCCCCAACATTGGGAAAATTCTTCCCGCATCTAACCTGTCCAGCCTCGTCAGAATCTTATGTTTCTATGAGATCCCCTCTCATCCTTCTAAACTCCAGTGTATAAAGGCCCAGTTGATCCAGTCTCTCCTCATATGTCAGTCCTGCCATCCCAGGAATCAGTCTGGTGAACCTTCGCTACACTCCCTCAATAGCAAAAATGCCCTTCCTCAGATTAGGAGCCCAAAACTGCAAGTTGTGGTCTCACCAAGGCCCTGTACAACTGCAGCATGACCTCTCTGCTCCTATACTCAAATCCCTTCGCTATGAAGGTCAGCATGCCATTTGCTTTCTTTACTGCCTGCTGTACCTGCATGCCTACCTTCAATGACTGATATACCATGATACCCAGGTCTCATTGCACCGCCTCTTTTACTAATCAGTCACGGTTCAGATAATAATATGCCTTCCTGTTTTTGCCACCAAAGTGGATAACCTCACACGTGCACATTATACTGCATCTGCCATGCATTTGCCCATTCACCTAACCTGTCCAAGTCCCTCTGCAGCCTCCTAGCATCCTCCTCGCAGCTCACACTGCCTCTCGGCTTAGTGTCATCTGTAAACTTGGAGATATTACGTTCAATTCCTTCATCTAAATCATTAATGTATATTGTACGCTCATACTCTATTTTCCCCCTCCTAATTAAACCCTTTGTCCTCCTCTGCTGAATTCTAAATTTCTCCCAGTCCTCAGGTTTGCTGCTTTTGCTGGACAATTTATATGCCTCTTTCTTGGATTTAACATTATCCCTAATTTCCCTTGTTAGTCACGGTTGAGCCACCTTCCCCGTTTTATTTTTACGCCAGACAGGGATGTAAAATTGTTGATATTTATCTATGTGATCTTTAAATGTCTGCTATTGCCTATGCACCGTCAACCCTTTAAGTATCATTCACCAGTCTATCCCAGCCAATTCACGTCTCATACCATCGAAGTTACCTTTCTTTAAGTTCAGGACCCTAGTCCCTGAATTAACTGTGTCACTCTCCATCTTAATGAAGAATTCTACCATATTATGGTCACTCTTCCCCAAGGAGCCTCGTACAACAAGATTGCTAATTAATCCTCTCTCATTACACAACACCCAGTCTAGGATGGCCAGCTCTCCAGTTGGTCCCTCGACATACTGGTCTAGAAAACCATCCTTTATACACTCCAGGAAATCCTCCTTCACCATATTGCTACCAGTTTGGTTAGCACAATCGATATGTAGATTAAAGTCACCCATGATAACTGCTATACCTTTATGGCACGCATCCCTAATTTCCTGTTTGATGCCATCCCCAACCTCACTACTACTGTTTGGTGGTCTGTACACAACTCCCACGAGCGTTTTCTGCCCTTTGGTGTTCCGCAGCTCTACCCATACAGATTCCACATCGTCCAAGCTAATGTCCTTCCTGACTATTGCGTTAACCTCCTCTTTAACCAGCAACGCTATCCCACCTCCTTTTCCTTTCTGTCTATCCTTCCTGAATATTGAATATCCCTGGATGTTGAGTTCCCAGCCTTGGTCATCCTGGAGCCATGTCTCCGTAATCCCAATTACATCATATCCGTTAACAGCTATCTGCGCAGTTAATTCATCCACCTTATTACTCCTCGCATTGAGACACAAAGCCTTCAGGCTTGTTTTTTTAACACTCTTTATGTCCTTTTAGAATTATGTTGTAATGTGGCCCTTTTTGATTTTGTCCTTGATTTCTCTGCCCTCCACTTTTCCTTATCTCCTTTCTACCTTTTGCTTCTGTCCCCATTTTACTTCCCTCTGTCTCCCTGCATAGATTCCCACCCCCCTGCCATATTAGTTTAAACCCTCCCCAACAGCACTAGCAAACACTTTCCCTCGGATATCGGTTCCAGTCCTGCCCAGGTGCAGACCGTCCGGTTTGTACTAGTCCCACCTCCCCCAGAACCGGTTCAAATGTCCCAGTAATTTGAATCCCTCCCTCTTGCACCATTCCTCAAGCCACGTTATTCATCTTAAATATCCTGCTATTTCTACTCTGACTAGCACGTGGCACTGATAGCAATCCTGAGATTACTACCTTTGAGGTCCTATTTTTTAATTTAACTTCTAGCTCCCTAAATTCAGCTTGCAGGACCTCATCCCGTGTTTTTACCTATATCGTTGGTACCTATATGCACCACAACAACTGGGTATTCACCGTCCCCCTCCAGAATGACTGCAGCCGCTCCGAGACATCCTTGACCCTTGCACCAGGGAGGCAACATACCATCCTGGAGTCTCGATTGCGACCGCAGAAACACCTACCCTTACAACTAGCTTAATTGACCAACTAACATTAAACAGCAAATAATTTTCTCAATATCCTACAAATACATACTGAATTTTATCAGAAAATAAAATAAGCATATAATAGAATTTCTGAAATAATTTTTAAAATAGTCCCTCCATTCATTCATTTTAGCTATAATCAATTTCCCTGCAGTCCTACTTCTACATCATCCAGGCACATAAGGAACATAAGAATATAAGCAATAGAAGCAGGAGTGGGCCATCTGGCCCCTTGAGCCTACTCCGTCATTCAATAAGATCATCGCTGATCCGATCCTGGCCTCAACTGCATAACCCTCAACTTGCTTCACGACTTGGAAGAAGGGACTGAGTGTAACGTAGCCAAGTTTGCTGACGATACAAAGATGGGAAGAAAAGCAATGTGTGAGGAGGACACAACAAATCTGCAAAAGGACATAGACAGGCTAAGTGAGTAGGCAAAAATTTGGCAGATGGAGTATAATGTTGGAAAGTATGAGGTCATGCACTTTGGCAGAAAAAAATCAAAAAGCAAGTTATTATTTGAATGGAGAAAGATTGGAAAGTGCTGCAGTACAGCGGGAGCTGGGGGTACTTGTGCATGAAACACAAAAGGATAGTATGTAGGTACAGCAAGTGATCAGGAAGGCCAATGGTATCTTGGCCTTTATTGCAAAGGGGATGGAGTAGAAAAGCAGGGAAGTCTTTCTACAGCTATATAAGGTATTGGTGAGGCCACACCTGGAATACTGCGTGCAGTTTTGGTTTCCATATTTACGAAAGGATATACTTGCTTTGGAGGTAGTTCAGAGAAGGTTCACTAGGTTGATTCCGGGGATGAGGGGGTTGATTAATGAGGAAAGGTTGAGTAGGTTGGGCCTCTACTCATTGGAATTCAGAAGAATGATAGGTGATCTTATCGAAATGTACAAGATTATGAGGGGACTTGACAAGGTGGATGCAGAGAGGATGTTTCCACTGATGGGGGAGACTAGAACTAGAGGGCATGACCTTAGAATAAGGGGCCGCCCATTTAAAACAGATGAGGAAAAATTTCTTCTCTCAGAGGGTTGTAAATCTGTGGAATTTGCTGCCTCAGAGAGCCGTGGAAGCTGGGGTATTGAATAAATTTAAGACAAAATGGGCATTTTCTTAAATGATAAGAGGATAAGGGGTTATGGGGAGTGGGCAGGGAGGTGGAGCCGAGTCCATGATCAGATCAGCCATGATCTTATTGAATGGCGGAGCAGGCTCGAGGGGCCGTATGGCCTACTCCTGCTCCTATTTCTTATGTTATCTTTGAAAAATCTGTCTATTTCCAACTTAAATATATTCAAGCCTCTGGGTAGAGAATTCTAAAAACTCACGACTCTGAGGGAAGAAATTCCTCCTCATTTCCGTTATAAATGCGCGATCCCTTATTCTGATACCCTTGTTCTCGACTCCCCCACGAGAGGAAATATCGTCTCTGCATCTACGCTGTCAAAGCTTCTCAGAATCTTGTACGATTCAATAAGATCACCTCTCAGTCTACTAAACTCCAATGAGTATTGATTCAACCTGCTCAACCTTTATTCATATGACAACACCTTCATCTCAGGAATCAACCTCGTGATCCTTCTCTGAACTGCCTCTAATGCAAGTATGTCCCTCCTTAAATAAGGAGACCAATACTGTACGCAGTACTCCAGGTGTGGTCTCACCAGTTGTAGCAGGAGTTTCTTACTTTTATACTCCATCCCCTTTGCAATAAAGGTCAACATTCCATTTGCTTTCCTAATTACTTGCTGTGTGTGCATGCTAACTTTTTGTGTTCCATGTACAAGGAGCCCAAGATCCCTCTGTAACTCCGCATTTTTTAATCTCACCCCATTTAAATAATAATTTGCTTTTTTATTTTACCAAAGTGCATAACCACACATTTTCCCACATTATACTCCATCTGCCAAATTTTTGTCCACTCACTTAGCCTTTTTTATATCCCTTTGCAGATTCTGTGTGTCCTCCTCACAACTTGTTTTCCCACCTACCTTTGTATCATCAACAAATTTGGCTACATTACACTCGGTCTCTTCATCCAAGTCATTAATATAGATTGTAAATAGTTGAGACCCCAGCACTGATCCCTGTGGCACCCCACTAGTTAGTTTGCCAACCCGAAAATGACCCATTTATCCCAACTCTCTTGTTTCTATTAGTCAGCCAATCCTCTCTCCATGCCAATATATTACCCCCAACCCGTGAGCTCTCATCTTGTACAGTAACCTTTTATGTGGCACCTTATCGAATGCCTTCTTGACGTCCAAATATATGACATCTACTGGTTCCCCTTTATCCACCCTGCTCGTTGCATCCTCAAAGAACTCCAGCAAATTTGTCAAACAGGACTTCCCCCTTCATAAAACCATGCTGACTCTTCTTGATTGCATTATGATTTTCTAAATGTTCTGCTACTACAGGTTGAATCTCCCTTATCCGGAACCCTCAGGAGCTGGCCTGTTCTGGATAAGGGATTTTTTCAGATGAGGGGTGGTCACGTTAAATTGGATGGTACAGGTACTGAGAGCAAGGGGATATCGGGGCTGGCTGGCTTGGGGCTGGGAGCGTGGCATAGAGATCATGGCGGGAGGGGGCAGGTGGCGGATTGCGGGTTAGGCCTGCGATTGCGGGAGTCAGCAGCGAGGAAGGACTTCAATTTGTTCATATCGGAGTTCTGCGCATGCGCCATCCAGTGGCTGGGAATGCTTCTGGACGAGGGTTGGTTCCGGATAAGGGAGTTCTGGATAAGGGAGGTTCAACCTGTACTTCCTTAATAATGGACTCCAGCATTTTCTCAATGACAGATGTTAGGCTAACTAGTCTATAGTTTCCTGCTTTCTGTTACCCGACTTTCTTAAATAGGGGCTTTACATTTGCATTTTTCCCAATCTGCTGGGACCTCTCCAGAATCCAGTGAATTTTGGTAATTACAACCAATGCATTTACCATCTCTGCAGCCACTTCTTTTAAGACCGTAGGATGCAGGCCATCAGCTCCGGGGGACTTGTCCACCTTTAGCCCCACTAGTTTGTCTCATACTTTTTCTCTAGTGATAGTGATTATTTTAACTTCCAACCCCACACTAACCCCTTGATTATCAATTTTTGGGATGTTTTTAGTGTCGTCTACCGTGAAGACCGATACAGAATATTTGTTCAAAGTCTCTGCCATTTCCCTGTTCCCCATTATTAATTCTCCAGTTTCATCCTCTAAGGGGACCAACGTTTACTTTAGCCATTCTCTTCCTTTTTATATACCTGTAGAAGCTCTTACTGTCTGTTTTTATATTTCTTGCTAGTTTACTCTCATAAACTATCTTCTCTCTCTCTATCATTTTTTTTAGTTGTCCTTTGCTGGTTTCTCACAAGTTCATAATCCTCTGGCCTTCCACTATTCTTTGCAACAGTGTATGCCTTTGTTTTCAATTTGATGCCATCCTTTACTTCATTAGTTAACCACGGATGGTTCATTCTTCTCTTGGAGTCTTTCTTTCTCAATGGAATATATTTTTGCTGAGAGTTATGAAATATCTCCTTATGTTTGCCACTTGTTATCCAATGTCTTACCCTTTAATTTATTTTCCCAGTCCACTTTAGTCAACTCTGCCTTCATACTTTTGTAATTGCCTTTATTTATGTTCAGGACATCAGTTTGAGATCTAGCTTTCTCACCTTCAAGCTGAATTTGAAATTCTACCATGCTATGATCACTTTTCCCAAGAGGATCCTTTACTATTAGATAATTAATCCTATCTCATTACACATTACCAGATCTAAAATAGCCTGCTCTCTGGTTGGTTCGACAATGTATTGTTCTAATAAACCATCCCGTATACACTCTATGAACTCTTCCTCAAAGCTACCTTTGCCAATTTGATTTGTCCAATCAATATGAAGATTAAAATCACCCATGATTATTGCCGTACCTTTCTTACAAGCCTCCATTATTTCTTGATTTTATACTTATTTAATTAATATATATTTATGAAGACATTTATGTACTTAATAGCTAGGCAAAATGATATGACTGTTTCAAAATCTTTTACAATAAAATTTTGTGTCTGTCGCAGCATTATGTCTGACATTGAAGTGAAAGATAAAAAGAAACATGTGAAGTGCAAGCTTATCGAAAGCAGTATCCTTAGCTACAAGGGTATGAAAGGTATTAAGGATATTAAAATTTACAGGGGCACAAAGGGATGTAGGGGCACGGACGGTTATGAGAATTTTTTGATAAGGTCTGGCTCAAATAACTTTTTGGACCACTCTTATAATCAATAATGGCCCAGGTATACACTTGCAGAGAAGCTTGTCTCCAACTTTACATATTTCAGGCAGTGACTTGGAGGAGGTGGAGAAACGTGAGCCACTGGCTATAAATGCTAAATAGCTACAAAGGTTTTCTACTTTGTTTTTAATTTAATTACATTTGAGTAATAGTGGGAATAGTGAAGGAGCGCAGCATTAAGTTAGAAAAAGTAGAGTCTGAGGGCCCAAAATTGCCCAGGAGTTGCTCCGTTTTTTTTGGAGCAACTTGTTTTTTCTGGAGTATCTTAAAAATCCCCCTTTTGCACATTCAATTTGCGCCAGTGTAAGTGAGTTGGTTAGGATTTTTTTTAGTTTAGTTTAGTTTTGTTCAAAAGGGGGCGTTACCAGCCACCTACGCCCGTTTTGGCTATTTAAGCCACTTTGCACAGCTAATAGTTGCTTCAAACTAACTTAGGCCAGCGTATATAGCCACTTGTGGCCGCACAGAAAACCCTTGCGGAGAGTTAAGAAATCAGAGCAGGTAGGTACTTAATGACTTGACTAAAGAATGTGAATAGGTTCAAACAGTTATACAGGACATATGACAAACTTCGCAAAGTTAATTTACTATACAACAAAAGCATTCATGGAAGCTTAAACTACAAAAATAAAAGAAGAGAAAAAACATATTTACATAATTTTTTCAAAATATCCAAATAAAAAATAGAAGTACCTCCTGCTCGTAAGAATTTTCATCAACAGGGTTAAGGAAAGTCTTGAGTAAGCTCATTAAAATTACTGGCTACACAGTTATCACACCCTCGCCCCCAACCCCCATCAAAACTCTCCTCTCTCCCCCCCCCCCCGCCGCCCATCAAAACTCTCCTCTCTTCCAACCCCACCCCATCAAAACTCTGCTCTCTTCATCCCCCACCCCATCAAAACTCTCCTCTCTCCTCCCCCCGCCGGGTCATAACTCTCCTCCTTTCCTGCCTCGATCAAAACTCTTTCCCCCCGATCAAAAGTCTCCCTGCACCAACCTGTATCTAGTAGCCTCAGCGCAGGAAGGCAGTGGGCCGGCCTGTGCGGCAGGTCACTCGGCCCAGGATAGGGGAGGGACGTATCGGGACCATGCTGCAGTCCCATCATCATCATCATGGGAGGAACTACTGCGCATGCGCGGACGTTCTACTATGCATGCGGACAGCTGCCGGCACTCTTAGGTGCAGGGTCCTAGCTCCGACCCCCAATAGACTCGCCGCGCCGCGCCCCAGGAGAGTCGACAGAGGGGCCAGAATCCAGGGACATCTTTTTGCCGCCGTTTTGATCCTATAAAGTCGGCGCATCTCACATGAGTGCGCCCAAAAACCGGGTGGGCCAAATTTGGGCCCTGAGGGAATGACCAAATCAGTGCCTGAATAATCAGAGTCATTAGAGAACTTAGAAATTCAGAGAAAGAAAAAAGGGAGAAAACATCACAGAACTACAGGTAAAATTTACAACATACATCTAGAGAAAAAGAAATTAGAAACTTGCCGTTCCCATCTTCAGTATGTAACAAAGTGCTTGGCAGTCAATTAACTGCTTTTGAAATGTAGGGCCCAAGTTTCAGGCCGCGCCTAGAATGGCGCAGCCCCGACCTGGACGCCTGTTTTTCGCGCCCAAAAGTGCGTCAAAAAAATACCTTCAGATTCTCCGGCTCCCTGCAGGTCCTTTGGAGCTTGGCGCAGCGCAGCATGAGCTGTGGGGGGGCGGAGCCATGTCCCTGTGCTGAAATCATTGCTGGGATCTCTGCACAGGTGTTACAGTGGGTGCTCATGTGCAGTGGCTCCAGGCACCCGAAACTGTGTGGGAGGGGCCCGAAGCACGCTGCCCCTAGCCCTGGCCGAATGGGCTCACTGGGGCAGCGAAGATCAGGCTGCACCTCCCTCGTCCAGCTCCTGCTCTGACTCCAGCTTCCTCCCCTGTTCAG
This sequence comes from Pristiophorus japonicus, assembly GCF_044704955.1. Taxonomy (NCBI): domain Eukaryota; kingdom Metazoa; phylum Chordata; class Chondrichthyes; family Pristiophoridae; genus Pristiophorus; species Pristiophorus japonicus. The sequence goes on from NC_091978.1 coordinate 140,966,196, forward strand.
CTGGCTCTCTCAACCTCCCCCCCTCCCCCCCCCACCCCAGCTCCCGCTCCGCTGCCCACTCCCCCCCAGCTCTCGTTCCGGTGCCCGCTCCGCACCGCCCCCCCCAGCTCCCACTCCGCTGCCCGCTCCCACTCCCCCCCCAGCTTCCGCTGTTGGAGGGCTCTCGGTGCTGCAGTCGGTGAGTAGAACATTTTTTATTTATTGATTTTTTAATTTTTTAAATTTTTTATTAATTTTTTTTGATTGATTTATTGGTGATTTATTGATGTATTTATCATTTATTATTGATGATGGCTCTTTATTTGTAAAACTGAAGTGTTTAATGTTTGTAAACTTCCCTTTCCCTCCCACCCCTCCCGTTCCCTACGCCTGATTTTTAACCTGTGCCTGATTTTCTAAGTGTAGGTAAAGTTTTTCTGAGCGTACAAAAATCTACACTTACTCTATTCTAAGTTAAGAACATAAGAATTAGGAACAGGAGTAGCCCCTCGAGCCTGCTCCGCCATTCAATAAGATCATGGCTGATCTGGTCGTGGACTCAGCTCCACTTACCCGCCCTCTCCCCGTAACCCTTAATTCCCTTATTGCTTAAAAATCTATCTATCTTTGACGAAAACATTCAATGAGCCAGCCTCAACTGCTTCCTTTGGAGTAAGTTAATTTGGAGTAAGTTTTCACTGCCTAAACTTTCAAAACGGGCGTAAGTGGCCGGACACGTCCCCTTTTGAAAAAAAAAATCTGTTCCAAACTGAAACTGTTCTAACTGACTAGAACTGGAGCAAACTAAATGCCGAGAATTGCAATTTCTAAGATACTCCATTCTAAACCAGTTGCTCCAAAAAAACAGGAGCAACTCAGGCCGAAACTTGGCCCCGTAGTCACTGTTGTTTTGTAGATACACACGGTAGTAATTTGTGAACAGCAAGGCATCGCAAACAGCAATGAGATAAATTCATTTGCTTTCTCGTAGTGCCTTTTGAAGGATAAATATTGGCCAGGATACCAGGAGATCTCCCTACTCTTCTTTGAAAATGTGCAATGGAATCCCTTATGCCTACCTGAACAGAAAGTTCGGTTTAACATCTGATCTAAAAGATGACACCTCCAACAGTACAACACTTTCTTAGTTCTGCAATGAATGGTCAGCCTAGATCAAGTCCCGGAATGGGTCTTAGCCCCAAAACCTTCTGACTCAGAGGGGTCAGTGTTACCACTGAACGAAGCTGACAGTTATTACCTAATGATAGTGAGAAACCATTACAGAAACTGTAAAAATAGGGAAACGAGGAAGAGCAAATACAAAGAAAAGGAAGTGAGAAAATTTTATAAAAACTAGAGATAATAGGCTTAATTTTGCCCAAGCCTGATTTCTGGCATATTGCCAGAGTTACGTTCATTTTTCTAGGCCAGAAATGCGGCGGAAATAATTTGCCCACGTTTCCCCAATCTATAATTTGAATTTGGCACCGCGCAGCATGTCCAGTCGCCTCGGTGGCTGGAGCCTGCTGTTGATTCCGAAAAACAATGCCACACCTTCTGTGTATGCACGGGGAAAAAAAGTTACGTTTCTGACATTGTTGCAATGGATGTGCATGCGCAGTCCAGCTCAGAGTTGGCAATCGGTCATTTTTAAAGAGCCAGTTGTGTGTGTGAGAATGAGTGCTGTGTGAGAGCACTGGAAAAATCACAGCTGCAGCAGTACAAGATGCAACGTGGTGCAAAGACCAAGAATTTCTTACAGGGTAGTGACTGTAATTGGGAACAGATGGAAGGAGCTGGACACCAGCAGAGGTCACATAAAAGTTCCACCCAAAGAAATGAAGAAATGCAGGAACCAAGTTGCAGAAGATTACTGTGCAATGGTGACCACCACGAGATCTGGAGGCTAGTGTAAAAAGAAATGGCAGGACCTTGGTCAAGTAGTTAGTGTAAGTAATATTTTCATTTATTCATTGGAATTGCAAATTTAAATGTGTATTGGTTGGAGCCAGTTTTATTCTGGACACAGTAGTTGTAATGAAGTTCTCCAGCCACAGAGTGGTGTTTTTCTGATTGGACAGAAAAGAACAAAGAAAGAAAAACCAAAGAGGAAACCAGCAGCAAGCAGAGTAAACAGCATCCATTTTAGCTCAGACTGTCTGCAACTTTTAGTGATTAGAAACAAATCTCTTGCTGTATCAAACCTTCCCAGAAGTACAGTGATGTAAGTAACTTCTTGTCCAATTGTTCTGGACTTATTGTATTTATGTGTGATGTATAGTAAGAGATAAGTAACTTCTCTTTATTACTGCTTTTATTTGATTGTTAATGTTGAATTACAAGAATGTTAGATCTGTCTTTTATTCTTTATCAACAGTTTTGACACTACATTATTAAAGGATTTGGATGCTGAAGCTCTGACAGGTGGCTATATTTCTTGGTGTATTGTTGAAGCTAGCTGGAGAATCAGAGCTATGCTCACGTTACACTACGCTCTGACAGAAACTGGTACAAAATGTGACCATCTGTATATCCCACCCAGCAGAAAGACACCCTCTCTAAAAAGTTAGGTTTTCATCTTTGCAGAGGAAGGTGGCACATAATAAAAGGGAAAGAACTTGAACAGAAGGAGACCCGGCAAATCAGCACCCAATGACACCTTTGGAAGAAAGGGTCGCTGCTTTGATGGGTCCTGCCTGGAGAAAAGCAATCACCACTGCACAAGCTGGGCCCACACTCATGGGAGATGGTAAGTCCTGCAAATTTATCGTGGTCCTTCAAATCAGCCTGCTGCCTGGCCTGCGCTCTATGAGCCTATTCATGCCACCAACCCTGCCCCCTCCTCTGCTGTTAACCATTTGTCTGTTCTGTTATATTTTGCAGAACTTGAGATCAACCCTGACGATGCAGATCGGCACCTCGCTCTCCGGGCTCGAAGCCTTCTGATCGCCACCTCGCTCTCTGTCTCTCTCTCCTTCGTTTCCCCCCACCCTCCACCCCACGGCTTGTTGTCTAGCTGAGCCCTGAGACCGTGTCCGGGCGTGGGGCTGATTCTGCCAGCCAAAGCTACGACCTTCCAGCCCTGCTTCAAGTGGTGGCGTGTGAGTTTAAAAAAAAAGAGAAACTTCTGAAATCCAACAACTTCCATTTACTCTGTTGACAGGTCATAAAAGTAGAACTTTATTATTGATTTTTACAGTGTTCTTGACTCCCTCCAAAATCTTCGACTTAAAAACAGTGGCATCTTTCAGCACCGATTTCTTAATATGCACTGGTTTTAAGTGTCCAGAAGGTTTTTTTTTAAAAAAGGAGTGGCCAGATACGCCGACCTAGGAGAAAAAAATGTTGGCAAAACTGCGAAGAATTATAAAAACCGGCGCAGACATGAGGGAATGCCCCCCTATTATGTAAAAAAAAAAATGGCATAGAAAAATCGTAACTATGTCAGTTACGCCAGCGCAGATCGCAGGGGGAAACTTGGAAAAAAATAAATACGCCAGAAAAAACGCCGCAAGTGATCAGAGAAAATTGAGCCCAATATAATAGCCAGAGAGGAAAACATGCAGAACCCATCTTGTAACAGTATTTGATAAATGTTGTTGTATAAAGTGGCATACCTTCCATTTTGATTATTGTAACACGCATCTTTTTGGCCAAGTGAAAAATATTGGGCTACTTTAACTGACCATTTGGCTAATTTAAATTACTGTTGAAACATAGAAAATAGGTGCAAGAGTAGGCTATTCGGCCCTTCGAGCCTGCACCGCCATTCAATAAGATCATTGCTGATCATTCCCTCAGTACCCCTTTCCTGCTTTCTCTCCATACCCCTTGATTCCTTTAGCCATAAGAGCCATATCTAACTCCCTCTTGAATATATCCAATGAACCGTGGCAGGGAATTCCATAGGTTAACAACTCTGAGTAAAGAAGTTTCTCCTCATCTCAGTCCTAAATGGCCTACCCCTTATCCTAAGACTATGTCCCCTGGACTTCCCCAACATCGGAAACATTCTTCCCCATCTAACCTGTCCAGTCCCGTCAGAATCTTATACATTTCTATGAGATCCCCTCTCATCCTTCAAAACTCCAGTGAATAAAGGCCCAGTTGATCCAGACTCTCCTCATATGACAGTCCAGCCATCCCCGGAATCAGTCTGGTGAACCTTCGCTGCACTCCTTCAATAACAAGAACGTCCTTCCTCAGATTGGGAGACCAAAACTGAACACAATATTCCAGATGAGGCCTCACTAAGGCCCTGTACAACTGCAGTAAGACCTCCCTGCTCCTATACTCAAATCCCCTAGCTATGAAGGCCAATATACCATTTGCCTTCTTCACTGCCTGCTGTACCTGCATGCCCACTTTCAGTGACTGATGAACCATGACACCCAGGTCTCGTTGCACCTCCCCTTTTCCTAATCTGCTGCCATTCAGATAATATTCTGCCTTTGTGTTTTTGCCCCCAAAATGGATAACCTCACATTTAACCACATTATACTGCATCTGCCATGCATTTGCCCACTCACCTAACCTGTCCAAGTCACCCTGCAGCCTCTCAGCGTCCTCCTCACAGCTCACACCGCCACTCAGTTTAGTGTCATCTGCAAATTTGGAGATATTACACTCAATTCCTTCATCTAAATCGTTAATGTATATTGTAAAGAGCTGGGGTCCCAGCACTGAGCCCTGCGACACTCCACTAGTCACTGCCTGTCATTCTGAAAAGGACCCATTCATCCCGACTCTCTGCTTCCTGTCTGCCAACCAGTTCCTTATCCACATCAGTACATTACCCCCAATACCATGCGCTTTGATTTTGCACACCAATCTCTTATGCGGGACCTTGTCAAAAGCCTTTTGAAAGTCCAAATACACCACATCCACTGGTTCTCCCTTGTCCACTCTGCTAGTTACATCCTCAAAAAATTCTAGAAGATTTGTCAAGCATGATTTCCCTTTCATAAATCCATGTTGATTTGGTCCGATCCTGTCACTGCTTTCCAAATGCGCTGCTATTTCATCCTTAATGATTGATTCCAACATTTTCCCCACTACTGATGTCAGACTAATCGGTCTATAATTACCCGTTTTCTCTCTCCCTCATTTTAAAAAAAGTGGTGTTACATTAGCTACCCTCCAGTCCCTAGGAAATGATCCAGAGTTAATAGACTGTTGGAAAATGATCACCAATGGATCCACTATTTCTAGGGCCACTTCCTTAAGTACTCTGGGATGTAGACTATCAGGCCTCGGGAACTTATCGGCCTTCAATCCCATCAATTTCCCGAACACAATTTCCCGCATAATAAGGATATCCTTCAGTTCCTCCTTCTCACTAGACCCACTGTCCCCTAGTACATTCGGAAGTTTATTTGTGTCTTCCTTCGTGAAGACAGAACCGAAGTATTGGTTCAATTGGTCTGCTATTTCTTTGTTCCCCATTATAAATTCACCTGAATCCGACTGTAAGGGACCTACGTTTGTCATCATTAATCTTTTTCTCTTCACATATTTATAGAAGCTTTTGCAGTCCATTTTTATGTTCCTTGCAAGCTTCCTCTCGTACTCCATTTTTCCCCTCTTAATTAAACCCTTAATCCTCCTCTGTTGAATTCTAAATTTCTCCCAGTCCTCAGGTTTGTTGCTTTTTCTAGCCAATTTATATGCCTCTTCCTTGGCTTTAACACTATCCTTAATTTTCCTTGTTAGCCATGGTTGAGCCACCTTCCCCGTTTTATTTTTACTCCAGACAGGGATGTACAATTGCTGAAGTTCATCCATGTGATCTTTAAATGTTTGCCATTGCTTATCCACTGTCAACCCTTTAAGTATCCTTTGCCAGTCTATTCTAGCAATTCATGCCTCATACCGTCGAAGTTACCTTTCCTTAAGTTCAGGACCCTAGTTTCTGAATTAACTGTGTCACTCTCTATCTTAGTAAAGAATTCTACCATATTATGGTCACTCTTCCCCAGGGGGCCATGCACAACAAGACTGCTAATTAGTCCCTTCTCATTACACATCACCCTGTCTAGGCTTGAGCTACAAACATGCTGAAATTCTGGCAATGCTGTGGTCAGATTGTTGGTGAGAGAAGTGAAATGATGCTGTTGGGGGTGAGGGTAAATGGAAAGGGGGTGGGGTGGAAGAAGACCCTCTTGGGGAGCCAGGTGTGTGAATGAGCAAAACCTTGTTGCAGATTGGGGGAGCAAGGACAGATTGGCAGAAAGATAGATTGAGCATGGTTGAAAAGGGAGAGGGAGAAGTAACCTGTTGCGACTAAAGAATCTATTTGGGAGAGGAGGCGAAAGAGAAGTAAAAAAAAAAATCATGTTGAGGTAGCAACGCTGACTCTGCTGTAGGAAATGGATTGCTGGCAGAGCTTTGTGCCATGTTATACAGCAATACTGCCTGCATCTGATGCAGAACATTAAAAATGAAATTATAAATAAATATTTAAAATATTGTATGCTAAGTTAAACACAAAAGCTCAGTCCAAATTGAAATTTTAGCAGTTTGCTCAATTGACAACGGAACAGAATTCTAAAGATGGTACTTTTTGCAAGATAAGACTATAAACTTAAAACATAGTGCTAAAGCACTATATGTAATGCTGTCTCTAGTATACAAAATAAACAGATTTTTCTGGTTTCACAAATTTAACTGTCAACACTGCTAACATGTAGCAATTTAAAGCAAATACAATTGTTTGCATGTTTTACCAAGATAGATTAACCTGATCCTTTTATAAACAAAAACAGACGGAATATATCCAAAACATCCCACGCCAGAAGGATTACTTGTAACACCAGCTCTATTGATTTCCATTGATGCATTTACTTACTGCAAGATTTTTCTATTGCTCAGATACTCCACTGATAAGACATTTGTTATCAACAAATGAGGTGATGAGCAATAACACTCTTTACTATTCTGAGCAGCTGAATTCTTTCAAAATATCTCTTCACCTACTGATAACAGCCTCTCAGACATCAATAAACTTTTACCAATAACCTAATCATTGACCAATTAATTCATGAATGGCTTGAAAGGAGGAACACAATTATTTTCTTTTAAAGGGCAATATTGCGGTGACACCATTTTGAAGTGATAAAGTATTTCAGTGATTCTGTAAATTGAAAGACTTTCTGAATATAAATGCGGCACAAGACAAGCAAAATGGATTAAAACATATATATTATTCTATTTTTGCTTGATCATTTTCATAATGGTGGATCATCCTTGAGTGAATATAATGAAACAGAGTTTTATAATGTGGGCATGCTGTGGCTAACACCTCCCAGCAGCACTACCAGAAGTGCTATCCCCTCCATTACAGCAGGCCTTTACTTTCTCTACCTTTCCCCACACCACCTCAATAGTTTTACACATTCCACTACCCAAAGTAAGGCAATGTGACCAATGACTCGTTGTGCTTCATCTGTCAATCCCACATGAGCAAAATAAACTTGTTGTTGCTGCTTTAGTGATGACTTTTATACATTTCAACACTGCACTTCGCTCACTTTCACCAGCCCGTTTTGATAAATGCTTGATGAGCTAGGTGCTGGGTCCTCAACTATTTACAATCTATATTAATGACTTGAATGATGGGACTGAGTGTAATGTAGCCAAGTTTGCTGATGATACAAAGGTGGGTGGGAAAGCAAATTGTGAGGAGGACACAAATAATCTGCAAAGGGATATAGACAGGCTAAGTGAGTGGGCAAAAATTTGGCAGATGGAGTTTAATGTGGGAAAATGTGAGGTTATCCACTTTGGCAGAAATAATAGAAAAGCAAATTATAATTTAAATGGAGAAAAATTGCAAAGTGCTGCAGTACAGAGGGACCTGGGGTCCTTGTGCATGAAACACAAAAAGTTAGCATGCAGGTACATCAAGTAATCAGGAAGGCTAATGGAATGTTGGCCTTTATTGCAAGGGGGGTAGCGTATAAAAGCAGAGAAGTCCTGCTATAACTGTACAGGGTATTGGTACTGCTTACAGTTTTGGTCTCCGTATTTAAGGAAGGATATACTTGCATTGGAGGCTGCTCAGAGAAGGTCACTAGGTTGATTCCGGAGATGAGGGGGTTGTCTTATGAAGATAGGTTGAGCCTATACACATTGGAGTTCAGAAGAATGAGAGGTGATCTTATCGAAACATATAAGATAATGAGGGGGCTCGACAAGGTGGATGCAGAGAGGATATTTCCAGTCATAGGGGAAACTAAAACTAGGGTCATAGTCTCAGAATAAGGGGCCACCCATTTAAATCTGAGATGAGGAGAAATTTCTTCTCTGAGGGTTGTAAATCTATGGAATTCTCTGCCCCAGAAAGCTGTGGAGGCTGGGTCATTGAATATATTTAAGGTAGAGATAAACAGATTGTTGAGCGATAAGGGAGTAAAGGGTTATGGAGAGCGGGCTGGGAAGTGGAGCTGAGTCCATTGTCAGATCAGCCATGATCTTATTGAATGGCGGAGCAGGCTCGAGGGGCCAATGGTCTACTCCTGCTCCTATTTCTTATGTTCTTATGTAAGTCATTGAGCCCTTCGAGCTTGCTCTATCATTCTTAATTAAGCTCTCTCCTTTTAATCCCAATTCCTGACTAATTCTGCATCCATTAATACCCTTATTTCCCAAATAAGTATCCATCTTTATTTCAAAATCCTCAATTGATTTTGCATCTATGGTATTCTAAGGCAGTCCATTCTACATTGTCACAATCCTTTACACAATTTGCTTTTAAGTGGCTTAGGTTGAAATCAAAGATTATTATTTTTTTAATATTCATTTTTGAGATGTTGGCGCTGTTGGTAAGATCAGCATTTATTGCCCATCCCTAATCGCCTTTGATTATGTTCCCTTATTCAGGATTCCTAAATAGAGGAAACCATCATCTGTTCAATTCCATGAATTCCAATTCAAAGCCAATTTTGCTGGGCTGAAATGAGATTTAGCCAAAGCGGACTGGAAACGGCTACTTGAAGGTAAATCAGTGTCAAAGGAGTGGGAGGCATTCAAGGCGGAGTTCCTGAGGGTTCAGAACAAGTATGCTCACTTAAAGCAAAAGGGTGGATTAACAAATCTAGATTCCCCTGGATGTCAAGGGTCAAACAGGATAGAATAAAGAAAAAAAAGAGAGGAGGTTTATGACAGATACTGAAGGCTCAATAATGCAGAAACTCTGGAGGAGTATAGAAAGTGCAGGGGTGCAATTAAAAAGGATATCTGGAAAGCAAAGAGAGAGCATGAACAGATGTTGGCAAGTAAAATCAAGGAAAATCCAAAGAAGTTTTATAAATATATTAAGAGCAAGAGGATAACTAGAGAAACAGTGGGGTCTATTAGAGACCATAAAGGTAATGTGTGTGTGAAGGCAGAAGACGTGGGTATGGTTCTTAATGAATACTTCGCGTCTGTATTCGCAAAAGAGAGGGGCAATGCAGACATTGCGATCAGGGAGGAGGAGTGTGAAATATTAGATGAAATAAAAATGAGAGAGGAAGTATTAAGGGGCTTAGCAGTTTGAAAGTGGATAAATCCCCATCGCCAAACATGCACCATACACAGTTGACATCCCAGCCACCAGTGATTGCTCCCGTCGTTGATGTTGCTTTCCAATTGCAGCTTTACTTCCCTCCCCACTGAATCTATTCTCAGGTTCCCATTCCCCTGCCAAGCTAGTTTAAACCCTCCTCAACAGCACTAGCAAACCCCCGCCGCAAGGATAATAAACCCGGCTCTGTTGAGGTGCAACCCATCCGGCTTGTACAGGTCCCACTTCCCCCAGAACAGTCACAATGCCTCAGGAATCTAAAGACCTCCCTCCTGCACCGTTTCTCCAGCCACGTAATCATCTGCTCTATCCTCCTATTTCTGTACTCACTAGCTTGTGGCACTGGGAGTAATCCAGAGATTACTATCTTTGAGGTCCTGCTTTTTAATCTCTCTCCTAGCTCCCTAAACTGTCTGCGACCTCTTCGAATCCGTGGCCCAACATGGCCAAGAACTCTTCTTCCAACTTGAAGCCGCCTGCCAATAGCAACCAGCATGATATGCTGGCAAACTAATATTGCCGCCATTGAAATCTCTCACTGACCTTGTAAACAATGTATCATGGCACATAAAAGTGCCGTTTGGAACTTGGAGCCTCACGCAGTGTTCTGCGCTCAACCGTAGCAGTCACTGACAACTGCAATATACGATAGCCTCCGTTTAAATATGCCGCCAATGGCGCCTGCTGTCGCCTGTTTTTTTCAGGCGTTTCCTGGGCGGGCATTAAATGAGGCGTTAAGGCCGAAAATTCTACCCAGGGTGCTAGCGCAGCCTTACACGACGATGGATGCAATTGACGTAATCACGCTGAAAGTGGAGGGCGGGGTGGTAAGTTTTTGCACCAACGCAAACCAATAGCTGAATTCTCCGGCCGGGCGCTAAATCTTGGACACCCAGCATCACACTCAAAAACAGCATTTAACGCCCCACCGAGGCGCTAAAAGAGGTGCAAATTAGCCAAAAGTCCAGCAGCATTCTGAAGACCCATCTTTTCAACCATGCTTAGTCATCTCTCTAAACTTCTTTGTGCAGTTTAGCATATGTTTTGCCTCTATAAAGTGCTTTGAAATATTTGTTAAAGGTGTGATTTAAATGCAAATTTGTTAAGGAGAGAAATCCAATTCAAGGTACTCTGAAGGCTAGAAATTCATTATAACTAAGAAATGGGCAGTGTTTAGACTAAAAAAGGTTACATAGCACCATCTAGGCCGCACACAATGTTTGTCTTCACTCCTCATTAAAATGATTGCAGTCATGATTCTAATCTAAAAACTCAAGCTCATTAGCATTACACTGAAAAGATGGACCAATATCGTGGGCTGTCCAAATGCAAGTAATGATTGCCACAAGCTTTTTTCACTATTTAAAGGGGAGTTCCATTGATGCTACGGCACCTCATTCTCACATTGTTGGGTGTGCAGCTGCCTCAACAACCATAAGAAGGACCAGGAGAAGGAGCACTCATTTACAAATCCTGATGGCAGATCTTCGCCCCAGACAGAGAGCCCAAGGTTTTCCGAGGAAACTTTGGAGGCATTGGTTTTAGCGATGGAGAGAAGGCGTCCTGTACCTCCCAGCTGGCAGGAGGCCTCGTCACAAGTCTGCCGGAGTATGTGGAGGGGGTTGGCACATGTCAAGTCCCACACCCAGTGCAAGGGGAAGTTTAACACGCTTACACGGGTGCTCAGGGTGAATGAAGGCTTAAAAAAAATGCTAATCATCATCATCTATACCACAAGCTTCACACACTGCTGAATGCACCAAACCCCCAGCACTCACCCACCAACAATCTCCACCTAGCGACACTCACACCCACATTTAACATCTTGCACACAATGAAAGCTATTCAACTATAGCAGACACAAGGGTCATTAATGATCAAAATTCATGTGATGTGCAATTTATTAATTGTGTTTGGAATAATTTGTGGTTGCTCTGATTTCACCTTTGTGCCCAGGAGGACGCTGTGATATGGCATGAGACAGGGATTGTATGATGGGGATGTGGTGAGCTACGGGGAGCTGAGGTTTTGTTCATGCAAATCTGACTCTGATGAGGTGGTCATGGACAGCCTGTCCACAATGCTGATTGTTTTTTAGCCTCGGCCCTCACTCCTATTCCTCCTCCTCTGGAGGAGGTAATCCCGCAGCCCCCATGACTGTGAGGAAGTGTTGTGAGCAGAAGCCTTTAACAAATAATGAGTGACTTCTGCACTTGAATCAACACACCTTGTCACAAAAAAAACTTGAAATAACCAAAGAAAGCTGTTTCAGTTGCAGGAAGTAGCAAACAGGAAGTTAAACTGCAGAACCATGTTAGTTGCAGCTGTTTGAGGATGGCACCTTTAAATATCGCTGCTGCCAGCCTGCATCCTGCTAGTAGACACCAGCTCTCCCTGTCGTCGTTCTGCACTGTCGTTAAGGTAAGTGGCTATAATGAAATTGGAGATCAGACATCCAGTGTGCGTTGCACATTCACTGACGTCGCAATCTCCATGATGGCGAGATCCCTGGCCATCGAGTTTACCAGCAGTACTACCGGCAACACCGATATGGCTTGCAGCGCTAGAAACGGCAATAGCTGTCAACAACGTTTTAGCTCCATCTTGTGGTGCTAACATGTGGCAAAAACCACACAAATTTCTCCCCCTTCATGCCACGTTTATTAAATTCAGAAAAGTCATTAAATATTAAAGTTTATTTAAAAAATCAGTTAATCAATCTTTGGGGAACATTCTGCAGATCACAAGTAAAAGACCAAATACCTTCTCTTCAGGAATCCTTTGACGAACAGACTCCAGATAACTGCTTGTGTTGTCTACATTTGTGTAACGTAGCAGAATACAAGCAAAATCTTCTTCACTGATTGTGGTCATTCCTTTGGAGTATGAAAGGAATTCAGTCTCCAAAATTTCAGTCTGTATATTATCCATGAACCTAAAATAGTGTTACAAAGACTGATAAATGAGAGAACACAGTCAAAAAATGTTATTTTCCAATTAAAAACTTGGTTGATGGATATTTTGGTGTAGCACAATAATGAAAATTATGGAAAACTGCATTAGTTATGAGTGTTATATATGTATACTTGTATTTACTCTGTACAGCCACCAGAGGGCTCATCCCCTGGAGTCCCAAGGGATCCCATAATCCCTTGGGAGCACAGGTATTTAAGGAAGCTTCACAGGTTGGAGAGGCACTCTGGAGACCTGCAATAAAAGACTACGGTCACACTTTACTTTGAGCTCAGTGTTCAGTCTGACTCTTTCTCCATACACAACAACTGGCGACGAGATACAGATAGCGAACCCAAAGATGCAGAAAACAATGGGCATCCTGGAGAAATTCTCGGGGGGAGATGATTGGGAAACTTTTGTGGAGCGACTCGACCAATACTTCGTGGCCAACGAGCTAGATGGGGAAGACAGCGCTGCCAAACGAAGGGCGATCCTCCTCACCGTCTGTAGGGCACAAACGTATGGCCTCATGAAGAATCTGCTCACTCCAGCGAAACCCAGGGAGAAATCGTACAACGATTTGTGCACACTGGTCTGAGAGCACTTGAACCCGAAGGAAAGCGTTCAGATAGCGAGGTACCGGTTCTACACCTACAAAAGGTCTGAAGGCCAGGAAGTGGCGAGTTATGTCGCCGAGCTAAGACGCCTTGCAGGACATTGCGAATTTGAAGGACATTTGGAGCACATGCTCAAAGACTTTTTTGTACTTGGCACTGGCCACGAAACCATACTTCGCAAACTTTTGACTGTAGAGACCCCAACCTTGACTAAGGCCATAGTGATAGCCCAGGTGTTCATTGCCACCAGTGACAATATGAAGCAAATTTCTCAGCACACAAATGTTGCTACAAGTATGTGAACAAAGTGATGTTGTTTTCAAATCGTAACGTACAGGGCAGGTCACACATACCTGCAGCTACATGTCCGCAGATGTCTCAGAATCCACCATCAAGGGTGATGAATGCAAGGCAATTAACACTTTGTTGGCACTGCAGGGGGTGATCATCGTTTCCATCTATGCCGATTCAAAGAGTAAGTTTGCAAGGGCAGTGAAACAATGGGACACCTCCAACGAGTGTGCAGGCAAGCTGCAAAGCCTGTTAAACCTGCAAACCATGTTGCAGAGGAGGACAGATCCACGGAGGATCACTACGAACCAGAGCCTCAGACTGAGGAGGCAGAGGTACATGGGATGCACACATTCACCATGAATTGTCCCCCGATAATGCTGAATGTTGAACTAAATGGACTCCCGGTGTCAATGGAGCTGGACACGGGCGGGAGCCAGTCCACCATTGGCAAAAAGACTTTTGAAAGGTTGTGGTGCAACAAGGCCTCAAGGCCAGTCTTAACTCCAGTTCGCATGAAACTAAGAACTTACACAAAAGAACTGATTCCTGTAATTGGCAGTGCTACCGTAAAGGTCTCCTACGATGGAGTGGTGCACAAGCTACCACTCTGGGTGGTACCGGGCGATGGTCCCACGCTGCTCGGCAGAAGCTGGAAAGATACACTGGAACTGGGTCGACGTCTGAGCGCTATCGCCTGCTGACGACACTTCGTGTGCCCAGGTCTTAAACAAATTTCCTTTGCTGTTCGAACCAGGCATCGGGAAATTCCAAGGAGCGAAAATGCAGATCCACCTAATTCCGGGGGCGCGACCCATCCATCACAAGGCGAGAGCAGTACCGTACATGATGATAAAAAGGGTAGAGATTGAGCTAGACCGGCTGCAAAGAGAGGGCATAATTTCACCGATCGAGTTCAATGATTGGCCAGTCCTATCGTCCCAGTCCTCAAGGGAGACGGCAACATCAGAATCTGTGGTGATTACAAAGTAACTATCAATCGTTTCTCCCTGCAGGACCAATACCTACTACCAAAGACCGACGACCTCTTTGCAACACTGGCGGGTGGAAAGACGTTCACGAAGCTAGATCTGACTTCAGCCTACATGACCCAGGAACAGGAGGAATCATCGAAGGCCCTCACCTGCATCAACATGCACAAAGGTCTTTTTGTTTATAACAGATGCCCGTTTGGAATCCGATTGGCAGCGGCGATATTCCAGAGAAACATGGAAAGTTTACTGAAATCGGTCCCGCACACCATGGTCTTCCAGGACGACATCTTGGTCACAGGTTGGAACACAATCGAGCATCTGCAGAACCTGGAGGAGATTCTTAGTGGACTCAACCGTGTGGGGCTCAGGTTAAAATGCTCGAAGTGCGTTTTCCTGGAGTCGGAAGTGGAATTCCTGGGAAGGAGGATTATGGTGGACGGCATTAGGCCCACCAACGCGAAGACGGAGGCAAGCAAGAACGCACCGAAACCACAGAACGTGACGGAGCTGTGGTCGTTTCTGGGACTCCTGAACTACTTTGGTAACTTCTTACCGGGTCTCAGCACACTGTTAGAACCACTGCATGTCTTACTACGAAAAGGGGACGAATGGGTTTGGGGCAAAAGCCAAGAAAATGCCTTTGTAAAAGCGAGAAAATTGTTATGCTGAAACAAATTGCTTGTGTTGTATGATCCATGTGAGCATTTGGTACTAGTATGTGATGCATCGTCATATGGCGTTGGGTGTGTATTGCAAAAGCTAATGATTTTGGGAAACTGCAACTGGTTGCTTATGCATCCAGGAATCTGTCTAAGGCTGAGAAAGCCTACAGCATGATTGAGAAAGAAGCGTTAGCGTGTGTCCATGGGGTAAAGAAAATGCATCAATATCTGTTTTGGCTAAAATTCGAATTGGAAACTGACCATAAGCCACTTATATCCCTGTTCTCCGAGAATAAAGGGATAAATACCAACGCATCGGCCCGCATCCAGAGATGGGCACTCACGTTATCCGCATACAACTACGCCATCCGCCACAGGCCAGGCATAGAAAACAGCGCTGATGCTCTCAGTAAGCTGCCATTGCCCACCACGGGGGTGGAAATGGCGCAGCCCGCAGCTCTAGCCATGGCTATGGAAGCATTTGAGAGTGAGCAATCACCTGTCACTGCCCGACAGATCAAAACCTGGACAAGCCAGGACCCCTTATTATCTCTAGTCAAAAGCTGTGTGCTTCACGGGAGCTGGTCCAGTGTCCCAGTGGAAATGCAGGAAGAGATAAAGCCGTTCCAGCAGTGCAAAAATGAAATGTCTATACAGGCAGACTGTCTTCTGTGGGGCAATCGAGTAGTGGTCCCCAAGAAGGGCAGAGACACCTTCATCAATGACCTCCACAGTACCCACCCAGGCATCATAATGAGGAAAGCGATAGTCAGATCCCACGTGTGATGGCCCGGTATCGATGCGGACTTAAGAGTCCTGCGTTCACAGATGTAATACATGCTCGCAGTTAAGCAATGCACCCAGGGAGGCGCCGCTAAGTTTATGGTCTTGGCCCTCCAAACCATGGTCTAGGGTACACGTCGACTATGCAGGCCAGTTCTTGGGTAAAATGTTCCTTGGGGTTGTAGACACTTACTCCAAGTGGATTGAATGTGAGATAATGTCGGCTAGCACGTCTGCTGCCACCACTGAAAACCTGCGGGCCATGTTTGCCACACACGGTCTACCCGATGTCCTGGTGAGCGACAACGGGCCAGGTTTTACCAGTGTGGAGTTCAAAGAATTCATTACCCTTAACGGGATCAAATATGTCACACCTGCCCCGTTTAAACCAGCATCCAATGGTCAGGCAGAGAGAGCAGTGCAAACCATCAAGCAAGGCTTGAAGAGGGTAACTGAAGGCTCACTGCAGATTCACCTATCCCGAGTCCTGCTTAGCTACCGCACGAGACCCCACTCACTCACTGGGATCCCACCAGCTGAACTGCTCATGAAAAGAGGACTTAAGACAAGGCTCTCGTTAGTTCACCCTGATCTACATGAGCAGGTAGAGAATAGGCGGCTTCAACAAAGTGCATACCATGATAGTGCAAATGTGTTACGCGAGATTGAAGTCAATGATACTGTATTTGTATTAAATTATGGCCAAGTTCCCAAGTGGCTTCCCGACACTGTCCTGGCCATCGAGTGGAGCAGGGTGTTTCGGGTCAAACTTTCAAATGGACTCATTCACCGGAAACACTTGGACCAAATCAAACTCAGATTCACGGACTATCCTGAGCAACCCACCTTGGACCCTACCTTTTTTGATTCTCCAACAAACACACCAGTGACAACCAGCACCACGGCTGACCACAAAGCAGCACCCATCATCCACAGCAGCCCAGCAGGGCCCAACACACCAGCAAGGTCAGCTGCACAGCAGCCCAGCGAAGGCCCAACAAATGATTCAACAACACCAGCTTTCACACCGAGATGATCAACCAGGGCAAGAAGGGCCCCAGATCGACTCACATTGTAAATAGTTACAGTATTGACTTTGCGGGGCGGGGGGGGGGGGGGGGGAGGGGCAGTGTTGTTATATATGTACACTTGTATTTAATCTGTACAGCCACCAGAGGGCTCATCCCCTGGAGTCCCAAGAGATCCTATAATCTTTTGGGAGCACAGGTATTTAAGGAGGCTTCACAGGTTAGAGAGGCACTCTGGAGACCTGCAATAAAAGACTATGGTCACACTTTACTTTGAGCTCAGTGTTCAGTCTGACTCTTTCTCCATACACAACAGGTATGCCATGAGCATCTTCCGAGTTATTCAGGTAAAAACATTCTCATAATCACTAGCTGTTTAAAGCACATGCAAATTTGTTATTTTTTACGGTCCATTTACACCTTGTGAATCTGCCAGTCAGAAATACAAAATGTAATTTCAACGTATAGCAAGGATTGTATTTCACCTTTATAGTAAATAACATTAATGTAACATAATGTAGTGGTAAATAATTTCTGCTGTAAACATAGTTTAGAGGACAGGACAGGTGCATTCCAGGAAAATAGCAGAATTAATTTTACTGTGAAAATAATAGACCTGAAATAACAAGAGTATGATTCTGGTGAGGAATCTTGCTTGACAGGAATTCATTTCAGAGAATTGAGCGTAGAGCTCTGTGTATTAGTCGCTGTGTTAGTAATTTCTTGACCATTAAAATTAAACTTCGTAAAATTGTAATTCTCTGTATTGCCCTCCTGTTAAGAAAGTCTCCATACCAGAAGTGGAGTCTCACAATTTTGGAGCTAATGCTAAACGTTTTTGAACATTTGTCTCATATCTGAATCTTCCAAAATAATCTGCAACAAATCACACTCTGTAAACCAGTCTCATTTTGATGACTATGTAAAATTATACCAGAAATGCAAAACTTTAGTTCTGAAGCGAGATTGGAATTACTTTCACTGGAGTAGTGTAGGATTAGAGGAGATTTGATAGTGGCTTTTAAAATTACGAAGGATTTTGATGGGCAGAATAAGGCGGCTATTCCTGCTGGCTGGGGAGTCAGCGACAAGTGGTCATTCACTACGAGAGTGACAAGGAAAGTTGGGAGAAATTATTCTACACGGAGGGCTGTTAAGAGCATGGAATTTTTTATCACAGGATGTGTTTGAGGCAGACATTAGATACATCTTTTAAGGCAAAAGTGAATAAATATATAATGCAGAGGAAGATATAGTACTATGTCATATATAGGCATCTCCATAAATATAGTACAGAGAATAGTAGGATTAGTTTTGGATTGCTAAAGACCCAGGGGGGTTGAATGGCTTCATGTATATACCTTTATGAATTTATAAAATACCAACTGTGATGACTTCTGACACTTTGGAATTTCTACATTGCAAAGTGTGGATTCGCATGTGGGCAGTTAAAGGCGCTGAAATTGAGAACGCTTCAGGAACCTGCCTTAATCCCGACTTCCGCATTTAACTCGGGTTCGTTTCCAGTGCGCCACGGACCCGCTCGCAGAGAGGTGGATGACCTCACTGAAGTAGTTAACAACTCATTGAAAGACCTTCAAGAGGCTTTTTAATCTGAGGTTTCAGCTTTTACAGCTTTTGTATGGGATTCACGAATTTCCTGAAGGGAAGGCGAGAGCTCAGTGGCCATTGTGCGAGTTCATTAAGTGACAGCTGGAAAAAGCACATAAATACACACACTTTATACCTGCTTACTTGGCTTAGGGAAAGACTCTTGCAGACACCATTTTGTGTAGAGATTTAGCTTTCAGGAGTTTGCAACTGATTTCTACAACCTCGGAAGCCACTCTCACTACATTGGAGGATTGCGCCTCTGATCTCCACTTTACCTGGCATCTCTCAGATTAGCATGGGTGCCGCTTATGCTGTTTCACCTTGGACCTTAGATTCGGACCAAGATGAGCCCCAGCACCAACACCAGCAGCAGCAACACCAGCAGCCTTCTTCTCAGTGACCAGATGTTTCACAAGAGAGCGGGGTTCAGTTTAGGGGTGCACCACGCTGGAGGCGATACCCCCAACACAGGATATACAGGCACAGAATGAGCTTCCTGGACATGACTGAACAGCAGTGCTTCAGGAGGCTCAGGCTATCGCACCAGGTCGTGGCAGACATTTGTAGCTTGCTGGAAGAACACCTGCTGCTCAGAGGACCTGATGGACACATCTTAGCAGTGTGTCAAAGTCACCATCACCCTCAACTTCTTCGCCTCAGGCTCCTTCCAGGGATCTGCAGTAGATATTTGCTGGATCCTCGCATAAATGCATCACCCAAGTGACCAATGCCATGTTTCACAAGTACACTTATGTACACTTTGCCACTGATGAAGCCAGTGTTATTGAGTGGACGCTTGGCTTTGCGGCTCTGGCTGGTTTCCCACAGGTGTAGGGCGTCATCAACTGCACACATGTGGCCATCAAGGCACTCATACATCACCAAGGAGCGTTTGTGTGCGGAAAGGCTTCCACTCCCTCAGTGTACAGCTCGTCTACATCCACAAAAAGATTGTGCCTATGTGTGCCAGATTCCCAGGGAGCTGTCATAACTCTTTTGTCCTGCGTCAGTCCACCCTCCCTCAGCACCTCCGAACAGACTTACCGGCTGGCTGTTTGGAAACAAGTGCTATTCACTGAAGACCATGGCTGATGACATCCTTGAGGAGGTCAAGCAATGAGGCTGAAGAGTGCTTTAAATGAAAGCCACATAATGACTAGATGTGTTGTACAGCCAGCAATTGGCATGCTGAAGAAGTGTTCAGATGCCTTCAGTCTGCACCAGCCAAGGTCTCCAGAATGATTGTCGTATTCTTTGCGCTGTACAATATAGCGCAGCAGTGAGGATAGGAGCTGCAGTAGTAGCAAGACTCAGAACGCATAGCCTCTTTGGAGGAGGAGCAGCTGGAACATGAAGAGGAGGAACCCGAGGTGGACGTGGCACCAGCAGCAGTGCATATTGCCTATTACACCTTTGTGCCATGATCAGCCTGAGCTATCGAGTCAAATTTATCTCTGCTTGCAACATCTGTAAATTTACTGTTAAAGTGGCTAAAGAACCATCAACTGTTACTATTCTGCCTGGTTATTCACTTAAAAATTAGCAAGTACAATTAAATCTACATAAGAAGAATTTCAATTTATGACTTACTTGTAAAAGTCATCAAAATTCAGCTCAGCCTTCCCCTTTCTTCCAAAAAAATGCACAAGAAGTGTAGTATCTACAAGAAAACTTTCCTGTACACGCTGTAAAAAAAATAAACAAAAATCACCAGTCATGTTGAACTCTTTAAAAGGTTTATGATTTTAGTATTTCTCTATTTGTAAGTCTGTGCGCTAAGGCTCATTCCAAGAATCAATTTTTTCTTTCGAGCTTAACACTTTCCCTCAAGAACTTTTAACTTTATAAAGCAAATATCTGTTAAAATATTGCTCTTATCTGGTGAGTCTCATTTTGCACCTCTCCCATACCCCTGAACAATTAGTCTCATCTGCAACCCTTCTCTCATCTCTAGTATCCAATCTATCGGTCATAATATTTTGTATCTTTTTCTATTTTATTGATACTATGACCATTACTCCTCTGAACTCTCCCCACTTGTTCCTTCGAAGCTTCAAATACATCTGCCTACATGCGCTCCTCCTCCTTGCATTCCCATTTTGCTGAAATCAAGACTCTTAACTTATTCTTTCATAGTACAACATTTTTCATTTCCTTACCTTGTTCAATCTTCCATTCCTCCTTCAATCTAAAAGCTTTTATAGTCTATTGGTTCTTGACTTAGCTCCTACATTTTTAAAATTTGGTGTTTTCCACAATGTACCTTGACCGTTTACCTTGGTTTCTCAAAAGAAATACTTTTTCCAGTAATTTAACACAAAGAAATGTGAAGTGAAGAATGAGGAGAGGCAATCGAAACTAAATGGTACAATTTTAAAGGGGGTGTACGAACAGAGATACCTGGGGTATATAAATCTTTGAAGGCGGCAGGACAAGTTGAGAAGACTGTTAAAAAACCATATGGGATCCTTGGCTTTATTAATAGAAAAAGAGTAGAAAAGCAAGGAAGATATGCTAAACCTTTATAAAATCATCGTTAGGCCTCAGCTGGAGTTTGTTCAATTCTGGGAACCACATGTTAGGAAGGATATCAAGACCTTGGAGAGTGTGCAGAAGAGATTTACTAGAATGGTTCCAGGGATGAGGGATTTCAGGGATGAGTGGCTTCAGTTATGAGAGGAGACTGGAGAAGCTGGAGTTGTTCTCCTTAGAGCAGAAAAGGTTTGAGAGGAGATTTAATGGAGGTGTTCAAAATCATGAAGGGTTTTGATAGAGTAAATAAGGGTTGGTAACCAGAGGACACAGACTTACGTTGATTGGCAAAAGAACCAGAGGTGACGTAAGGAAACATTTTTTTTACGCAGAGAGTTGTTGTGATCTGGAATGCACTGCCTGAAAGGCTGGTGGAAGCAGATTCAATAGTAACTTTCAAAAGAGATTGAGATAAATACTTGGAAGATAAAAAAAATGATAGGGCTGTGGGAAAAGAGCAGCGGAGTGGGACTAATTGGATAGCACTACCAAAGAGGCGGCACAGGCACGATGGGTAGAATGGTGTCCTTCTGTGCCGTATCATTCTATTATTCTGTGAAGATCCAAAACCAGAAATTGGAGGCAGAAAATATGAGAAATCAAGAAACAGAATTATGATAAATTGAAGTAAAGTAGTGAAAATGTGAGTGCAAACTATCAAATAATTGATATATGAACTGATATATATGAGTCAAAAAAAATATAGGTATTAAAAAAAGATAAACCAAAGCAATGAGGAAAGAGAGACACAAATATATATATATATATATATATATATCAAAAAATAGAAATCAACTAAAATAAAATAAATATTTGGAACTAGAAGAAAAATAAAGGCCTACATATTAACTCCTCTCTCCCAACGACAGGCAGAAGGTCACATACCTGCCTGTTGCTGTTTTTACGGTGGTGGGTAGCATGCTATGCGAGTGCCCCTTCTTGGAGAGGCAGGACACTTCAATGTCCTTCCTTAAATACGGAGACCAAAACTGTACGCAGTACTCTTGGTGTGGCCTCACCAATACCCTGTACATTTGTAGCAGGACTTCTCTGCTTTTATACTCCATCCCCCTGCAATAAAGGCCAACATTCCATTTGCCTTCCCGATTACTTGCTGTACCTGCATACTAACTTTGTGTTTCATGCTTAAGGACCCTCAGGTCTCTCTGTACTGCAGCACTTTGCAACTTTTCTCCATTTAAATTATAATTTGCTTTTCTATTTTTTTCTGCCAAAGTGGATAACCTCACATTTTCCCACATTGTACTCCATCTGCCAAATGTTTGCCCACTTTGCCTGTCTATATCCCTTCGCAGATTTCTTATGTCCTCCTCACAATTTCCTCTTCCGCCCATCTTTGTATCAGCAGCAAACTTGGCTACATTGCACTCAGTCCCTTCATCCAAATCATTAATGCAGGTTGGAAATAGTTGAGGCCCAGCACCGATCCCTGCGGCACCCCACATAGTTTGCCAACTGGAAAATTACCCATTTATCCCAACTCTCTGTTTTCTATTAGTTAGCCAACCCCATGAACTTTTATCTTGTGCAGTAACCTTTTATGTGGCACATTATCGAATACCTTCTGGAAATCCTAATACACCACATCCACTGGTTCCCCCTTATACACTCTGCTCATTACATCCTCAAGGAACTCCAGCAAATTTGTCAAACATGATTTCCCTTTCATAAAACCATGCTGACTCTGCTTGATTGAATCATTCTTTTCCGAATGTCCTGCTACTATTCCTTAATAATGGACTCCAGCATTTTCCCAACGACAGATGTTAGGCTAACTGGTCTATAGTTTCCTGCTTTCTGTCTGCCTTCTTTTTTACAAAATAATGTTAAGCTGCCTAATAATGTTAAAAAGACAAATTTAAAAACATTGTATCTCAATGCACGAAGCATCTGTAATAAGGTAGATGAATTAACACTGCAAATGGATGTAAACGGATACGATATAGTTGCAATTACGAAGAAATGGTTGCAGGGTGACCAGTGTTGGGACCTGAATATCCAAGGATATTCGATATTTAGGAAGGGCAGGCAAAAAGGAACAAAGTGTGGTGTGGCGTTGTTAGTAAAGGATGAAATTAGAGCAATAGTGAGAAAGGATATTGGCTCAGAAAATCAAGATGTAGAATCAGTCTGGGTGGAGCTAAGGAGCACCAAGGGGCAGCAAACATTGGTGGGAGTTGTCTATAGGCCTCTAAACAGTAGTGGTAGTGTAGAGGATGGCATCAAACAGGAAACAAGGGTACTACAGTAATTGTAGGTGACTTTAATCTACATGTAGATTGGTCAAACCAAATTAGCAATAATACTATGGCAGATGAATTTCTGGAGTGCGTACGAGATGGTTTTTTAGACCAGTACGTTGAGGAGCCTACTAGGGAACAGGCTATGCTAGATTGGGTATTATGTAATGAGAAGGGGTTAATTAACAGTCTTGTTGTGTGGGGTCCTTTAGGGAAGAGTGACCATAACATGATTGAATTCTTTATTAAGATGGAAAGTGAAGTAGTCCAATCCGAAACTAGGGTCCTAAATCTAAACAAAGGAAACGACGAAGGTATGAGGAATGAATTGGCTATGATAGATTGGGAAGATTCATTAAAAGGCATGACGGTGAATAGGTAATGGCTAATATTTAAGGAACGAATGCATGAATTGCAACAGTTATACATTCCTTTCTGGCGTAAAAACACAAAAGGAAAAGTGCCGCAACCATGCTAACAAAATAAATTAAGGATAGTATTAGATCCAAAGAGGAGTTATACAAAGTTGCCAGAAAAAGTAGCAAGCCTGAGGATTGGGAGCAGTTTAGAATTCAGCAAAAAAGGACCAAGAGATTGATTAAGAGGGGAAAAATAGAATGAGAGTAAACTTGCAAGGAACATAAAAACCGACTGCAAAAGTTTCTACGAGTACATAAAAAGAAAAAGATTAGTGAAGACAAAGGTCCTTTACAGACAGAATTTGTAATGGGGAACAAGGAAATGGCAGAACAATTAAATAAATACTTCGGTTCTGTCTTCATGGAAGAGGACACAAATAACGTCCCAGAAATGCTAGGGAACCAAGGGTCTAGTGAGCAAGAGGAATTAAAGGAAATGATTATTAGTAAGAAAATAGTGCTGGAGAAACTAATGGGACTGAAGGCCGATAAATCCCCAGGGCCTGATAATCTGCAACCCAGAGTACTAAAACAGGTAGCCATGGAAATAGTAGATGCATTGGTTGTCATCTTCCAAAATTCTATAGATTATGGAACAGTTCCTGCAGATTGGAGGGTGGCAAATGTAACCGCACTATTTAAAAAAGGAGGGAGAAAATAGGGAACTACAGACCGGTTAGCCTAACATCAGTAGTAGCGAAAATGCTAGAGTCCATTGTAAAGGATGTGATAACGGCATACTTAGATAATATTAACGGGATTAAACAAAGTCAACATGGATTTATGAAAGGAAAATCATGTTTGACAAACCTACTGGAGTATTTTGAGGATGCAACTGATAGAATAGATAAGGGAGAACCAGTGGATGTAGTGTGTTTGGATTTTCAGAAGGCCTTTGATAAAGTCCCATGTAAGAGGTTAGTGTGCAAAATTAAAGCATATAGGATTGGGGGTACTGTATTGGCATGGATTGAAAATTGATTAACTGATAGGAAACAGAGATTAGGAATAAACAAGTCTTTTTCAAGGTGGCGGGCAGTGACTAGTGGGGTACCACAGGGATCAGTGCTTGGGCCCCAGCTATTCACAATATATATATAAATGATTTGGATGAGGGAACCAAACGTAATATTTCCAAGTTTGCTGACGATACAAAACAAGGTGGGATTGTGAGTTGTGAGGAGGATGCAAAGACGTTGCAAGGCGATTTAGATAGGTTGAGAGTGGGCAAACACATGGCAGATGCAGTATAACATGGATAAATGTGAAGTTATCCACTTTGGTAGGAAAAACATAAGGACAAAGTATTATTTAAATGGTGATGGCTTGGGAAGTGTCGATGTACAGAGGGACCTGGGTGTCCTTGTACACCAGTCATTGAAAGCAAACATGCAGATGTAGCAAGCATCGAGGGAGGCAAATGATATGTTGTTCTTCATTGCAAGAGGATTTGAGTACAGGAACAAGGATGTCTTACTACAGCTATATAGGGCCTTGGTGAGACCGCACCTGGAGTATTGTGTGCAGTTTTGGTCTCCTTACCTAAGAAAGGATATACTTGCCATAGAGGGAGTGCAGCAAAGGTTCACCAGATGGATTCCTGGGATGGCAGGACTGTCATATGAGGAGAGATTGGGTCGACTAGGCCTGTATTCACTAGAGTTTAGAAGAATGAGAGGGGATCTCATTGAAATGTATAAAATTCTGACTGGGTTGGATAGACTGGATGCGGGGAGGATGTTTCCCCTAGCTGGGAAGTCTTGAACAAAGGGTCTAGTCTCAGGATACGGGGCAGGAAATTTAGGACCGAGATGAGGAGAAATTCTTTCACTCAGAGGGTGGTGAACCTGTGGAATTCTCTACCACAGAAGGCTGTGAAGGCCAAGTCACTGAATATATTTAAGAGGGAGATAGATAGATTTCTAGAAACAAAAGACATCAAGGGGTATGGGGAAAAAGCAGGAGTATGGTGCTGAAATAGAGGATCAGCCATGATCATATTGAATGGCGGTGCAGACTCGAAGGGCCGAATGGCCTACTACTGCTCTTATTTTCCATGTCTATGTAAATAGGGGCATTGCATTTGTGGTTTTCCAGTCCGCTGGGAGCTCTCCAGAATCCAAGGAATTTTGGTAGATTACAATGTTTCCACTATCTCTGCAGCCACTTCTTTTAAGACCCTAGGGTGCAAACCATCAGGGCCAGGAGACTTGTTCGTCTTTAGTCCCATCATTTTATTGAATACTACTTCTTTAGTTCCACCCGTCCTATAGCTTCTTGATTATCCAATATTGTGATGTTTTTAGTGTCTTCTACCGTGAAGACCAATAAAAAATATTTGTTCAAAGTGTCCGCCATTTCCCCGTTCCCCATTATTAATTCTCCAGTCTCATCCTCTAAGGGACCAACATTTACTTTAGCCACCCTTTTCCCTTTTATTTACCTGTAGAAACTTTTACTATCTGTTTTTGTATTTCGTACTAGTTTGCTTTCATAGTCTATCTTCCCCCTCTTTATTATTTATTTAGTTGTTCTTTGCAGGCTTTAAAAACATTTCCCAATACTCTGACCTCCCACTAGTCTTGGCCAGTTTGTATGCCCCTGTTTTCAATTTGATCCCATCCCTTATTTCCTTAGTTAGCCACGGATGGTTATCCCTTCTTAGTCTTTCCTTCTCATGGGGATATATTTTTGTTGAGAGTTACAAAATATCTCCTTAAATGTCCACCACTGCTCATCAACCGTCCCCCACTTTAATCTATTTTCCCAGTCCACTTTAGCCAACTCTGCCTTCATACCTTTGTAGTCTCCTTTGTTTAAGCTTAGGACACTGATTTGAGATCTACCTTTCTCACCCACCAACTGAATTGTTCAACTATGCTATGGTCACTCATTCCTAGAGGATCCTTTACTAGGAGATCGTTTATTAATCATGTCTCATTACACAGTACCAGATCTAAGATAACCTGCTCCCTGGTTGGTTCCGCAACATACTGTTGAAGGAAACTATCCCGGATACTCTATGAACTCTTCCTCAAGGCTACCCTGGCCAATTTGCTTTGTCCAATCAATATAAAGGTTAAAATCACCCATGATTATTACCATTCCTTTTTTACAAGCCTCCATTATTTCTTGATTTATACTCTGTCCAACAGTGTAGCTACTATTAGGGGGCCTATAGACTACGCCCACCAGCGACTTTTCCCTTTATTATTCCTTATCTTCACCCAAACTGATTCAACATCTTGATCTTCTGAGCCAATATCGTTTCTCACTAACGCACTGATCTCGGTAGTATTTAGGATGTGCGCAAGGTGAGAAACCAGCTAGAGAAGCGCTGGAACAGTTGCGTCTGGAGGTAACAAAGGAATGGATGAGAGTTTCTATAACAAATGAGCTGAGGCAGGGGAGAGACAGGTGACGTTACAGAAGCGGTCTTGGTGATGGAGCTGATGTGGGGTCGGAAGCTCTTCTCAGGATCAAATAGGACGCCAAGGTTCCAAATGGTTAGCCCCTCCCCCCCAAAATCCATGCCGAAGATTTGGAGTAGAGGGTGAATTTTACTGGGGTAAGGTAGTAACTGGGCAAAACTGCTGTTCTGGTGCACTTCACTTGAAACCATGCAATAGTGCCCAAGTTACCTGTTCCCGTTTATTTGAATGGAGGAAGCAGTGCAGTGGTGTCAACTGGCTGCTGCTTGCAAACAGGCAAGAAATTAGGAGACAACGTCAGGTTTTAAAGACCTGCTCTGAGGCAGCTTGCTTGAGTGCATTGTTAGAGCTTTGGATGAGAATTTTATTTTGAATGTCTGTGGTGAGTTTTTTGACTGTCTGTTTAAGACTCTACGCCCATATTCGGGCTCCCTTCTTTAACAACGAGAACCTGGCCTTTGTTTTGCAAGAGATTGCAAGGAGGAGGGAGGTCCTATATATATATATCATACAAAAGGAAGGTAAATAAAACACATGGCAGGAGGCTTGGCAGAGATGGCAGAGGCTAGCAATGCACAACAACCATATGAAGACTGCAGCTTCAGTGTCTTAAAAACACAGACGGAGCAAAGTAGGTGCGACAGGCTGCATCTAATGTAATTATACAGAGCAAGGCATTGGCTACCACTTGCACCAAGCACCCTTTTATATATAGGAATGTAATTTTGAAAGCCGCCACAATAACAAAGTCTTCCACCCTCCAACATGTTTCATTGAGATAAGCTTGCAGCTTTGTCACAGAATACTGACAACTTATCAGTGATGATATTTGACAGCACTATCAGGGTCATAATTTTTATCACTCTCCTTTTCTCATTTGCCTGGGGTTATACTGAAGGATGAGAAAGAAGAGTGTTGACTTCAAACGACTGACTCTAAAGGTCTTAATGTTGGGATTGCAGCAGAAGGCAGCTCACAATTGAAGGCAGATGTATGCCACTCTTAGGAGGTTTGGACAGAATTCAAGAAGTTTCATCCTTTGAAGAGAGTCACATAAGTATCCAGGGCTAATACCTGTGGGAGAAAGCTGGAGATGTCGAGAAGAAGTGCCCCATGCAGAGTTTATTAGCCTCTGGTATGTAACTGAATGTTTAAGATCCAAAGTGGTATCCTCAAAATAAAGAAATTGAAGCTTTCATTGCTGTGATCATGCACAAGCCATCAGGTTACCACTCTTCTCGTCTTTATTGTTTTGTGTCTTCTCAGGTTCTGATGAAGAACCAAGGCTGAACCAATCAAGAAGACATAGTCCAAGCATATCACCACGCACCCATCACATCGTCCTGAACTACCCCTTCGAGTTACAATTGAATCTGCTTCAACTGTCCTTACAGGCAGTGCATTCCAGATCATCATAACTCGCAGCATTAAAAAAATTCTAATTTCCCCCTGAATTTTTTGTTCATCACCTTAAATCTGATTCCTTTGGTTACTTACTCTCCTGCCAGTGGAAACAGGTTCTCCCTCTCATTATCAAAACCCCTCATAATTTTGAACAGCTCTATTAAATCTCCCCTTATCCTTCTCTGTTCTGAGGAGAACAATTCCAGCTTGTCTAGTCTCTCCACATAACTGAAGTCCCTCATCCCTGATACCATTTTGGTAAATCTCCCCTGCAATCTCTCCAAGGCCTTGACATTCTTCCTAAAGTGCAGTACCCAGAATTGTACACAATCCTCCAGCTGAGGCCTAACCAGTGATTTATAAAGGATGAGCATAACTTCCTTGATTTTGTACTCTATGCCTCTATAAATAAAGCCAAGGATCCCATGTGATTTTTTAACAGCCTCATCAAATTGTCCTGCCACTTTCAAAGATTTGTGTATGTGAACCCCAGGTCTCCCTGTTCCTGCACCCACTTCAAAACTGTATCATTTAATTTATAGCTTTGATTAATCTGGCAAGAAGTTGTTAACTTATTCCACTTGAGTTGCACTGTAATTCCATCTTGATTGACTCAGGGTGTAACTATTAAAATGCTTTGGACCAGACAATGTAAGATGGTTAAGAGGAGAATTAAATTAAGCATTTTACAAAACCTTATATGAACTGGTAAAAATTCAGTCTCGTCTTACCTAGGTACATTAGGATAAAGGACTCCTTATTGTATATAAAAGTGAATATTGGAAATTCTGGTATGTTCCATATATACTGCATGGTCTCTAATATCTGCTGCTATTTTACAATGGTAAACTTTTTAGCAAGTACAAAACTGCAAAAGGCAGGGTGAAAACATGGAGCTGCATGCGTGGCTGAGGAAAATAATTTGAAAAATTATCTTCTATTAATTATTGTGTGACGTTAACTGGTAAGGATGGTACATTTATTTTCATGCAATCTTTCTCCACTTTTGTTGCTGAAGGACTTCCTGGCTCCTGCCAATTTCCCAGCTCTTTGCTTAAATGTTACAGATCTAGATGCATGGGCTAGATTTTCAGCTTTTAAGATTTCAGGGCGTTAATGGCGGCGGAGCGGTACTGATACCGCCTGGAAAAAGTTTGCGCCTCAATCAGAAAAATTGGGCGCTGGCCCGGAGTGTGGGATGGAGTACTAAGGGAGGCGTTGCACACCTGTTTTGGGGAGCTAGCATCCGAAAATCCCGAGCTAAAGAGTCGGCCTCGGAGCGCTCAAAGAGAGGCCTGGGGAGAAAAAACCTGAAAAAAACCACCAAAAACATTCCCCAAAAATACCTCACGCAATCACAACATAAATTGAAAAAAATAATTTAAAAAAACAATCGCACTTACCAGAGGTCGAAATTACTTACCTCTCTGCAGCCGTTGCAGCTTGGACCACCTATTTTCACAGGCGGTCCCAACACAGTGCTCTACGCACCGTTACGGATCGGGTGGGAGGCAAAAATCATTCCAGTGTCGTAACCAGGGACATTGCACACCGGCTCGCCTCTTCCGGGCGGTAAATGCTCCTCGCCCCGCCAAAACCGGCAGGGCGCTGGAAGCTGGCCGCCCGCCCAGAAGAGCTCACCGCCGCCATTGCCGCCTCTCCTGGGCGAAAACAGAGCCGACCAGAAGCAGAAGATCCAGCCCTTTGTCTCTGCCTCCTTAATATTGGTACTGATATTTTGCATCAGATTGTGTACCCACTTTCTAAGTATTTTGTGCTATTTCCCTGGTTCTCAGTTATAATTTTCTTTATGTATTTACTTTGTTGGTATTTAACATCAATTAGTACTTGTCCTATATTAGTTAGTTTTAATCCTCGTACTTATACTTATTTGGAGGCATATTAGATTTATTTTGACACTGTCTTGCCCAGCACTGTTCAAGCTCGGATTTTTGTATGATTCCAAGGTGTTACTAGTTTTGACAATATTCACTGGGCGGTAAGCAAGTAGGATGGGTAACTTGCCACCAATTTTCCTATAGGAAAACACAAGGCCTCCAATTTTTCCACTTTGCAACTCTCTGATTTGGGGTCTATCGTTATGTTAAATCAACAGTTTGCCTACATTCTACCACTGCGTGGTACAGCACCAAAGTACTGGATGACTCCTTTGCCAAAATCTAATTTTAAACACAATGTAATAATACATATGGAGAAATTCATACTATGCTCATCAACAATGTAATAATTAATAACTTATATTTATATAGCGCTTTTTAACGTAATAAAAAGTCCCAAGTAGGAATAAACACTTCTGAAGTCAATGCATTCTAAAAGTACTCGTCATATTGTGGAAAGAATAAACTACAATTAAAATAAATAGTATAATAAAGGGCATTAAAGTTTTGGATAAACTGACATGTGGCTGGTAGCTATGAGAACAATTTGCAGCCTGCAAGATTGCCATTATACTACAGGCCGTCTACTATACGCATATTTCTATGAGCATGCTCATCGCAAGCATATAAGCTCGCTTATGCAGAGCTCTGCTCTCAGACATCAAAGTTTAGCTGTTTTGAGCACTAGAGTGGAAGCACCAACTCTCAAAACATTATATTTTAAAAAAATTTATAAATTTAAACCAACGGCTTGAGCATTATTAAAATTTGGCTTTACTCCACTATTGCTTCTCATATAGTTGCATTTTGGAGTCAGATTTTTTTTAAACACATAATGTGGGAATTGCTTGCAAGGTTGGCATTTATTGTCCACCCCTAGTTGACCTGAGAAGAAGGTGGTGGCTGGTCTTTTTCTTAAGCTGCTGAGTAGCACTTTGATATAATTGATTGGTTTGTTCAGCCACTTAGGAAAGCCGCTGAGTCAATCATATTGGTGTGGAATTGGAGTCACTTGTAGGCCATACCAAATAAGGACAGTCAGTCTCCTTCCCTAAAGGACAGTAATGAACCAGTTGGGTTTTTATGACAATCCAACAGCTTCATGGTCACTTTTGCTTACACAAGCTTTTTATTACCAGATTTTATTTTAATGAATTTAAATTCCCAATTGTGGGATTTGATTCTCTGGGTTATTGGTTACTAGTCTAGTAGTCTAGTCTGGAAACATAACCACTATACTACATAGCCCTCAAGTCTTGGGACCCGACTTCATAGTTGTACTGCCATTTGTGCTTTGCAAAACACAGAACTGACAGTATAAATACAAAGAAAAATGCATTTGGAACAAATAAATTAATAACACTCTTCAGCTTTGTACCTCTGCAAGGTCTGAAAACAGTGCTTGGCTGGTGTTACGTCTCAGTGTATCCCAGTAACTTCGGTCTGTGGTATGATCTGGGGGATCTTTTTTTAACATCTGCAGAGTTTTGAAGATGTATAATTGTTGTAAGGTTCAACATCATCAACTAGGTATAGTGAAAGTTCCATACAAGACAGCAATAAATTAAACACATTATAGTATCAATCATTTTTTTATTTTGAAATGGAAATATGAATTTTTAAAAATCAGATTTTTAATTATATCTCATGCACTTTAAACACAGATTGCTATTTCTTCTCTTTGTGTACAACGACATAGAAGGAAATCAAAACTGGGGACAAAGAACACAATTGTCCATAATTAAATAAGCTGCTTTCCCAGCCAGGTTCATTGAGACAGAATTTAATATTTCAATAAACTGCTGTGTAAGAACATAAGAACATAAGAATTAGAAACAGGAGTAGGCCATCTAGCCCCTCGCGCCTGCTCCGCCATTCAACAAGATCATGGCTGATCTGGCCGTGAACTCAGCTCCACTTACCCGTCTGCTCCCCGTAACCCTTAATTCCCTTATTGGTTAAAAATCTATCTATCTGTGATTTGAATACATTCAATGAGCTAGCCTCAACTGCTTCCTTGGGCAAAGAATTCCACAGATTCACAACCCTCTGGGAGAAGAAATTCCTTCTCAACTTGGTTTTAAATTGGCTCTACCGTATTTTGAGGCTGTGCCCCCTAGTTCTAGTCTCCCCGACCAGTGGAAACAACCTATCTGCCTCTATCTTGTCTATCCCTTTCATTATTTTAAATGTTTCTATAAGATCACCCCTCATCCTTATGAACTCCAACGAGTAAAGACCCAGTCTACTCAATCTATCATCTTAAGATAACCCCCTCATCTCCGGAATCAGCCTAGTGAATCGTCTCTGTACCCCCTCCAAAGCTAGTATATCCTTCCTTAAGTAAGGTGACCAAAACTGCACGCAGTACTCCAGGTGCGGCCTCACCAATACCCTATACAGTTGCAGAAGGACCTCCCTGCTTTTGTACTCCATCCCTCTTGCAATGAAGGCCAACATTCCATTCGCCTTCCTGATTATCTGCTGCACTTGCAAACTAACTTTTTGGGATTCATGCACAAGGACCCCCAGGTCCCTCTGCACTGCAGCATGTTGTAATTTCTCCCCATTCAACTAATATTCCCTTTTACTGTTTTTTTTTCCAAGGTGGATGACCTCACATTTTCCGACTTTGTATTCCATCTGCCAAACCTTAGCCCATTCGCTTAACCTATCTAAATCTCTTTGCAGCTTCTCTGTGTCCTCTACACAACCCGCTTTCCCATTAATCTTTGCGTCATCTGCAAATTTTGTTACACTACATTCTGTCCCCTCTTCCAGGTCATCTATGTATATTGTAAACAGTTGTGGTCCCAGCACCGATCCCTGTGGCACACCACTAACCACCGATTTCTAACCCGAAAAGGACCCATTTATCCCGACTCTCTGCTTTCTGTTAGTTAGCCAATTCTCGATCTATGCTAATACATTTCCTATGACTCCGTGTATCTTTATCTTCTGCAGTAACCTTTTGTGTGGCACCTTATCGAATGCCTTTTGGAAATCTAAATACACCACATCCATCGGTACACCTCTATCCACCATGTGTAGTTCAAACACAGTGTACCAGAGTGGTACGATACATGTTTTGCTTGTTATTCTCTACATGGCCAGTTCTGCATTTTGCTAGGCTGTCAAAGAGGCAAGCATGTGCTTCTCAGTGGGATGGAGGAAGGCAGCAAAGAACTTGATGACTCTTGTGGATTACCTATTGCGATAGGCTCTCTTATCCCAGGAACACTTCATGGTAGAGAGAACCTAAAAGGGGAGTGTGCTTTTTAAAATAAAAAATAAACACTATATGTGACAAGAATATAGCTATACCAATATATGCATGAGAGAGTAATTCAGGGCATTATTTATGAACAGGACTTATCAGTCTTCCAATAAGCCACTATTTTCCATGATCTTAAAAAAAGTGTCAAAATTAACCTTGTTCTATTAATTCCCCTTTGAGATATTTTTTTAGACCATCTATGTTATTCTTCTCCCTTCACACAAAACTCTGGGCTCATTTTCCCAGATTCAAAATTAACTGAACAAATAAGTTGCCATTATATGTATTCTATATGCTGTTAGGTATGGAACACAAATATACCAGTCAAGACTAAGGAGATGAGACAAAGGTGTGGACATTGGAATATTTAGGGCCAACATTGGCTTCAACACCTCTGGCATCCAGGACAAGTCTTTTGACTTAAAGAAAAACTTAAGTAGTTTTCATAAAACAATAAAGCTAATTAATGATGACTGACATTAAATGTATTTGAACATGTATTTATTGCTTTGAGCTTTTAAAGCATATAAAGAATTAGAATTAATGGTTATATATAGTATAACTTTTCAAATAAAAGTAATTGTCAAATTACTGGTTATCCCCATTGCATTCTCAGTTCCTATATTCTTGTCTCTGCTCATCTCATGCACAAATTCATTAATTTGTTCAATCTCTCTGTCCTAATTTTGTCTTTCTAGTCTGCGTATTTGTCTCAAGTCTTTTCTACTTATCCCTATTTCTGTAAGTCTCTTCTTCCCTGTCTCCTCACTCCTGTATGTCTGCCATTCTCTGCCTTTCACACTAAGATTTTCTGTCTCTCTCCAATATATTTTACTCTTGAGCATACACTTTTTCTCTGTATGTTTCTCATTCATTAATTTTCCTCTCACAGAAGCTAGATGCAGAAATCTCATCTGACCCTGTCCCAGCCGGAGTCCTGAGTTGTGATCCACATACTGTTGGAACTGCAATAATGGCACCAGTTGGTACTGGCCCATCTAGGAGTTGCTGTAATACAGTAAGATGAGAAAGAAATCAGAGGGCTCAGACCAGAAAGGAGTGGGGAGAACACGGTCAATGACTATAAAGGAGTGGAGGGATTGAGGCTCAAACCACAAGGAAGTAGGCACCAGGGTCTAAGCAAAGAGTCTCCAAGCGTTTTGTTTTTGTAGCACTTGGGCTTACACCATAGAGCCTTGCAGGCTACATATCATTGTTCCCATTAATTTGCAAATACCGTAAGCTGCAGATAATAACAGATCTTGGTATTCTGATTTAGGATTTTTCACCAATGAGGCAGTAGCTCCAAAAACAGGTTTTCAAACCTCCAGGCCCATGAAATGGAAACAGGACAAACCAGAAGTATTACAAGTGCAAATAGAACTGAGTTGCCTTGGCTTTGCAGGCAGACTGCTGGGACTTGTGGGCCACATGTAGCACATGGGCTACAATATGTATCTTCCTGCCGTAGGATGTCATGTACTTCTCCCGTTGGCTGGTGGTCTTCCTGTCACTGATGCACTGGATTATGGGCAAGCCTAGAAGCTACTGCAAAATGGTATGGTAGAGAAACAAGTGGGCCTATAGCTGGAACGGAGCAGAGGCTGCCAGTGGGGCTGAGAAGGAATGGAGCTGACAGTGCCTGGGTTGAGAGGGAACACAGATGACAAGAGGAGAGACCCAGACAATGATGGAGAAGACCAGGTGAGGAGTCAAGGGAAGCTGGTGCTAACTTACACTCACTGTGGCAATGACAGCTCTACACTGAGGTGACTCATTGGGAAGGAGTCCAGGAAAGGAGAAACTAGCTCAAGGTGAGAGTAGTATTGTTGGCTCACCACTGAAATTATCTGGGTGGAAGAGTCTGTCTGTTTGCAGAGTCAGGCTCAGAGTGGATAATTGGTCCCTAATAACCATATTGCCGATAAGTACATGAAATGTCACATGGTTACCTGATACCTTGAGATGTTTGAAAATGTATGGAGATTTTTTATATAATATATAGATATAAAATAATTACCATTTTGCTTCTTTGTTGAACTGGCACATATACAATTTTTATTTTTCCCATCTGCTCAATGTGATGAAAATGCAAATGGAATATCTGACTCAGATTACTTTCCTCAGGCACTGAGATTTCCCCATCTTTACTTGATCGAGTTTTTCACGATCCCAACATATAATCAAAACAGTTTTATAATACACATGTTCTTTTCATCTTATAAATGCACACACAATGGCATTTACTGGAAGTTTACTATTAACCAGCACTGTCACATAATGATTTCATTATCCTTTATATCGTTATCAGATACAACCATAATCTTAGAAAGGTTATACCATTTTTTGTGAATAATTATAGGGAAAGTTAGAATTCAACAATTCTGCAATTCAGAATAATCTTATAAATACAGAATTTAATTTACCATGTTCTCAGAGCTTATGCAGAA
The DNA here is from genome assembly GCF_044704955.1 of Pristiophorus japonicus. Classification (NCBI taxonomy): domain Eukaryota; kingdom Metazoa; phylum Chordata; class Chondrichthyes; family Pristiophoridae; genus Pristiophorus; species Pristiophorus japonicus. The sequence continues at coordinate 141,002,357 of NC_091978.1, forward strand.
CTTATTTCCTGTAGATGTATAATACTGAAAATTGTAAAGAAGAATTCAAATACTTTGAAATGAAAGGATAGATTTGGAATACTGCATGTTGTTAATCAAGTTTCAAGTTATATTTTGATGCTCAAACGCTATGCTACTATAATGCATCCTGCACAATTTAATATTCTAGATATAATTAAGGAACAATACATACACTGTGAGTAGGAGCATATTGATAACCAAAAAGTTGCAGATTCTTACATGCCATATGGTGTGGTGTCAAATTACAGATTGTTGTCAGCAAATGAGAAAAAGGAAAAGGAAAGACAAAGCAATTAGAACATGCACTCAGTCACACTAGCACATTCTCAGATTACACCAGGCAGCCAGAATAGAATTGAACCCCTGGGTCTAATATTAGTACTTTGCTCTTTTATTCTAGAGCCTTGATGTTAAATATGATATATATTTGAAACAGCTAGGTTTTTGAAGATAAAGTAATTAACATTACGAAAGTGCTACTATTAAGGTTAAGCTTGTGTTGATACCTTTTTAAATAGCCACCTTCCTCACAGATCAAAAAACAGGATATATGTGCTCACCACCTGTGCAGACTTTTCCTCATCATCACCTCTTCTCCCTCGTTTCTCATTTTTCTTTCTAAAAATTTCCTGAAGCTACAGTAAAATTAATGGATAATTACAATGCATTCAAAATTATATTTACATGCAATACTATTAACAGCTAAGTTCACAGGAAGTTAAAAACACCATTTTGAAACCTACTTTTAAACCGAACTCTATGGGCCCAAGTTTCCACATGATTTGCGCCTGATTTTTAGGAGCAACTGGTGGAGAACGGACTATCTTAGATATCGCAATTCTCCAAATTTTTTTTTCTGCAGTTCTAGTGAGGTAGAACAGTTCTACTTTAGAACAGAATTTTTTCTTCAAAAGGGGGCGTGTCCGGCCACTGACGCCTGATTTCAAAGTTTCCACAGTGAAAACGTACTCCAAACTAAAATAGAATGGAGGAAGTGAAGATTTTTGTAGAACTGAAAAAACCTGTTCTACACATTAAAAAATCAGGCGCAGGTTACAAATTAGGCGTCCAGAACGAGGTTGGGGGGGGGGGTGGGGGTGGGAAGGGAACTCATTAAATTCTACAATCAATCCTTATTTATACTTCTACAAATATTATACAAATAAATCCAACCTGAATAAACATTTATAAGCAAAGAAAAGATTAAATAAACCATCTTCCTACCTGTGTGAAAGTGCTTCAGCCATCGTTCGAAGGAAACCGCCGTTTGTTGCCGCGCAGGGGAGGGAGGGGAAAGAGACAGCGGCTTGTTGCCGCGCAGGGGAGGGAGGGGAAGGAGACAGCAGCTTGTTGCCGCGCAGGGGAGGGAGGGGAAGGGGACAGCGGCTTGTTGCTGCGCAGGGGAGGGAGGGGAAGGAGACAGCGGCTTGTTGCCGTGGAAGGAGGGGAGGGAGGGGAAGGAGACAGCGGCTTGTTGCCGCGCAGGGGAGGGAGGGGAAGGAGACAGTGAGAAGGGAAGCCTCAGTGCTGATGGCAGTGATTTTATAAAAAAATGTTCAAAAATTAAACAGCTACGAAGAACTACAAAAATGGCCGAGTGCCAATGTTTTTTTTCACACTGAGCATGCGCGAACGCTCCAACGCGCACGCACAGCGTTGCCGGCAGGAAAAAAACTAATTTAAATAGTACCCGCCCCCTCCCACTTACAAAATCGGCGCGAGTGTAGGCTCCGCCCCCCTGGGCGCCGCGCCAAACAGACAAGGAGCTGCAAAGCGCTCGAGAATAGCGCGTTTTTTTTCTGGCGCCGTTTTAGGCGCGAAAAACAGGCGCCCAGCTCGGAGGGGCGCCCGTTTTTTATCCTGTGGAAACTTGGGCCCTATGGAACTGCCATTATAATCAACACAAAAAAAGTCAATAATGTTACAGTAACTGTCATGTATTCAGCTGTCATTGTAACCCATGTATAAGCTGACCTAAGTTGTACACCTTGAGAACAGTGACCACAAGGGGCGAACTTGTGGGAGACACTCCTAACCTGGACCCTCAGGTATAAAAGGGGAAGCTCCACCCACCTTCATCACTTAAGGTCTTGGTAATAAAGGTAACTGGTCACAGAGTGACCTTCTCTCAAGTATGGCCCTCGTGTGCATTTATACTGTAGAGTAAGGACATATCAGTAACCACACGGGTTTACAATGAAGCAAGCTGCAAAGCAAATTAGTTTTTAAGATTATTTAAAAGACAGCCAACATAACCTAATAGTTATATGGAGACCATCTCTTGGTAAAATGTGGTAATCATACCCATTTATTGGGCCCAAATTTCCCCATGAGTTGCACCGTTTTCTTTGGTGTAACTTGATTTTTCTGGTGTATCTTTTAAGTTGCAAATATGGCCATTTAATTTGCGCCAGTGTAAATGAGTTAGTTAGGTTTTTTGTTAGGTCAGTATTTTTTTCAAAAGGGGACTTTCCCAGCCACTTATACCATTTATGCCAATTTGGCCAGAAAAAAGTTGTACTAAACTAACTTGGGGCAGCATATGTGTCCACTTTTGTCCGTACAGAAAGACCTTATTTACAGTTAAGGAATCGGTGCAAGTAACTACATTTAAAGCACCACCAAGCACCAAACACAGCACAAAAAGTAATAAGCAATTAATTAACAAATAAAATAGAAGCAACTCTGCACCTAAAGCACCAAGACCAAAGTAATAAGCAATCAATAAATAAAAAATAAAAAAATAGAAGGAACCCTGCACCTAAACAACATTTCATGCACCAAACAAATCACACAAGCAGTAATAACCATTCAATAAAAACTAAAGAACTGAAGTAAATAATTAAATTAACAAAGTTAACAAATAAAGAGCTTAAGTAAATCCTACCTTCGGCCTGGGATAGGGGAGAGGGGAGGGAGAACACAGCTGCCGCCCCACCGACTTTCAACCCTTTTCGGGCGGGAATTTTTTCCCTTTTTGCGCATTTTCCCTTTTTGCCCACTGACATCTTCAAAGAGCTTCACACATAAATTATTTGTAATATAACCTAACTGCATGTTGCTGGTTATTTATTGATGCACAGGATGGGATGTAGATTAAGCACATGGCTGTCACTGTATATGTGCTTCTTTAACATGACAAGACCACCACCCAACCAAACGAACGCAAAGCCAGCCCAGCATGGCAAGCAACGTCGCTACACGACAAGCTATCCTCGGTCCAAACCACTAGACTACAGCCAAAGATGACCAACCTCTCGCCCCGATCAAAACTCACTCGCACCAACCTGTTTATTGCAGCCCTCAGCAGCCGGCCTGTGCGGCAGGCCATTCGGCCTGGGATAGGGGTGGACGCATTCTGCAGGCATCATCATCACAATCATGGGATGGAGCTACTGCGCATGCGCGACCGCTCTACTGCGCATGCGTGCAGCTGTTGGCACTGTTTTCGGCGCAGGGCTGTAGCTCCACCCCCCACTCCACGTGCAGCGCCGCACCAGGACACGAGACACACACCAGAGGGGCCAGAATTGTAAGAAAGTTTTTCGGCACCGTTTCCAGCGCACAAAGTCGGCGCATTTCAGGAGAGTGCGCCGAAAAAAGGGGTTGGGTAAATTTGGGCCCATAGTTCTAATATCGCTTTTCCTGTGTCTTTTGTAGCATTTATTGTAGTTAAATGTTTACTGATGTTCCCAATCTAAACCAAGAGATTTCTTGTGAAATTGATTGCTGTTGACACTTCTATGATGTACACAGTTTAAGTCCAGTTAATCAACTGAAAATAACCCATTTATCTACACCCATCCCTACATCAAGACAGGATATTTTTTTTTAAATCCTAAATGTTGTAGATGTTATGAACATTGCATTTGTTCCAAGAGTTATACACATATAAATTCTCTTTTCACAATTTTGGCTCGGCCAAATTATTCGGTTATTAGTTTTGAGTAAACAGAGATGGTTCACCCCACGTGCTTCCAGTTGCAAAAGGGTTTGGAATAACACTGTGTATAACCTAGGATTTACACTTGTGCAGATGGCATTTATTCACTACACAAAAGAATTGGTGGGTAACAGTTTCAACATTAAATAAATTGATGCTCTGAGTAAGTTTGATTTTTAAACTCATTTAATACTTGCTTTAGATTTTAAAGGAAGGAAAAAATGTCCGGAATTCATATTGTACAGATAACCTAGAAAGACTAGAAGGTATGTGAAGACCATCTCACTCACTCACTGTAAAGTCGGCCGACAAAAAAAAGATGGCGGCCGCGGCGCAAGGCACTCCCCTTTAAAGGCGGCCGGGGCACCCCAGCCATGACAGCTTCGTGCCCCACAAAACTGTTATTGGCATCGCCCCACGCCAAACTCGCGTCCCTCAATTTCCCCCACGGAACGCAAAAGGGTCACAGCGGGACGATTAGGGTTTAGCGCACATGGCGAAGATGTCATCGGCGTGTGTGCCCCCGCCCGGGGCAAAAAGTACGGGGTGCAGCGTAAACCCGTTTTTGCCCACAGAATCCCAGGGCCAATTCTGGGGGTGGGGGAAGAGGGGGAAAAGACACTCAGGCCACCGCGCCCGGGCGATAAAAAATTAGCACCCCATTAGAGCCTCTCGGATGTGCAAACAGGCCTTTCCTGAAGGGGCAATTTCTGCCCCCCTCCAATGTTTTGATATTAAAACAAAAAGTGAGACACTAGCCTGGAAATTATAAACCAGTTAGCCTGAAAACATTTTCATGGAAGAAATGATGATCTAATAGGGTATCCACCTAGGTCTGTTTTCAGGCTCAGACTCAATGCTGCACAAACAGCATGCACCCTAACAGAGAAGATCAGTCCAAAGTGGGCTTTGGCCCTCAACATTTTGTGTGTGAGCTGCCAGCACCTACTGTGCCTCTACAGGCAGCTCACGCATTTGAGAAGCATGAAATTTCAAAACTTAAAAACCAAATTAATTAAATAAAATATAACAGAGACAGCGGGGCAGGCAATGTGTTGCAGCTGTAGCATGTGGGAGCTAGTGGGCACCAGTGTGATCCACGGTGACCATATCTGCAGTAAGTGTTGCCTGCTCGAGGAATGTCAGCTCAGAGTTGATGAGCTGGAGTCCAAGCTTCAGATACTGTGATACACCAGGGAAGGGAAGAGTTACTTGGACGCTGTGTTCCAGCAGGCAGTCACACCACTTAGATTAAATAATTCAAATTTGGTCTGTGGTCAGGGACAGGAGGGGATCCAGAAGGTAGCATTTGAGGAGTCTCAGCCTTTGCACTTGTCCAACAGGTACGAGGTTCTTACTCCCAGTATGGACGAGAGCAGGGACTGCAGAGAGGATGAGCGAACTGACCCCAGCACCGTGATAGAGAGGGACATTCAAGTTGGGGGAGTAAAAAGGAATGTAGTAGTTGTAGGGGACAGTGTAGTTCAGGGGATAGATACTGTTCTCTGCAGTCAAGAGCGTGAGTCCCGAAGGCTGTGTTGCCTGCCCGGTGCTAGGGTTAAGGACATCTCCACTGGGATGGAGAGGAATTTGGAGTGGGAGGGGAAAGATCAAGTTGTCGTCATCCACGTAGGTATCAAAGACAGAGGTAGGACCAAGAAAGAGGTTCTGCTGAGGGAGTATGAGCAGCTAGGGGCTAAATTAAAAAGCAGAACCACAAAGGTAATAATATCTGGATTACTACCTGAGCCACGAGCAAATTTGCATAGGGTAAATAAGATCAGAGAGATCAACATGTGGTTCAAAGATTGGTGTGGGAGAAATGGGTTTCGATTCATGGGGCACTGGCACCACTATCGTGGTAAGAGGGAGCTGTTCCACTGGGATGGGCTTCACGAATCATGCTGGGACCAGTGTCCTGGTGAATTGAATAAATAGTGGGGGGAGGGGGAGGGGGGAGGGTTGAGGTGAGCAGAAATTTAAACGGTCAAAGAGAAAGGAGATGGCAGTAGTGCAGGGTAGCAATAGGGGTAATGATAACCAGAGTGTGACAGGAAGGGACAGAGCATATAAACATAAGAGTGCATCAGAAAGTGGGGTCAGAGTAGGGAAAAATGGTAAGACAAAATTAAAAGCATTGTATCTGAATGCACACAGCATTTGTAACAAGATAGATGAGTTGACGGCACAAATAGAAATAAATGGATATGATCTGATAGTCATTAGATAAACTTGGTTGCAAGGTGACCAAGGCTGGGAACTGAATAATCAGGGGTATTTGACATTTCGGAAGGATAGGCAGAAAAGAAAAGGAGGTGGGGGAGCTCTGTTAATAAAGGATGAGATTGGTGTATTGGTAAGAAATTATATTGGCTCAGAAAATCAAGATGTAGAATCAGTTTGGGTGGAGATAAGAAATAATAAGGGAAAGAAGTCACTGGTGGGAGTAGTCTATAGGCCCCCCAAACAGTAGCTACACTGTAGGACACAGTATAAATCAAGAAATAATGGAGGCTTGTAAGAAAGGTACAGCAAGAATAATGGGTGATTTTAATCTTCATATTGATTGGACAAATCAAATTGGCAAAGGTTGCCTTGAGGACGAGTTCATAGAGTGTATTAAGGATGGTTTCTTAGAACAATACATTGTGGAACCAATCAGGGAGCAGATTACTTTAGATCTGGTAATGTGTAATGAGACAGGATTGATTAATGATCTCATAATAAAGGATTTTCTAGGGAAGATCATAGCATGGTAGAATTTCAAATTCAGTTTGAGGGTGAGAAAGTTGGGTCTCAAACTAGTGTCCTGAACTTAAATAAAGGCAATTACAAAAGGCATGAAGGCAGAGTTGGCAAAAGTGGACTGGGAAAATAGATCAAAGAGTAAGATGATAGATAAGCAGTGGCAGACATTTCAGGAGATATTTTATGACTCTCAGCAAAGACATATTCCAGTGAGAAAGAAAGACTCCAAGAGAAGGATGAACCATCCGTGGCTAACTAAGGAAGTAATGGAGGGTATGAAATTGAAAACAAAGGCATACAATGTTGCGAAGATTAGTGATAGGCCAAAAACAGACAGTAAGAGCTTCCACAGGTATATAAAAAGGAAGAGAGTGGTTAAAGTAAATGTTGGTCCCACAGCTGATGAGACTGGGGAATTAATAATGGGAAACAGGGAAATGGCAGAGAGTTTGAACAAATATTTCATATCGGTCTTCACGGCAGAAGACACTAAATACATCCCAATAATAGATAATCAAGGGTTAATAGGGAGGAGGAACTTAAAACAATCACCATCACAAGAGAAAAACTATTAGGCAAACTAATGGGACTAAAGGTAGACAAGTCTCCTGGACCTGACCGCCTGCAGCCTAGGGTCTTAAAAGAAATGGCTGCAGAGATAATGGATGCATTGGTTGTAATCTACCAAAATACCCTGGATTCTGGAGAGGTCCCAGCGGATTGGAAAACCGCAAATTAAATGCCCCTATTTAAGAAAGGAGGGAGAAATGAAGCAGGGAACTATAGACCAGTGAGTCTAACATCTGTCATTGGGAAAATGCTGGAGGTCATCATTAAGGAGTTGGTAGCAGGACATTTAGAAAATCATAATACAGTCAAGCAGAGTGAGCATGGTTTTATGAAAGGGAAATCATGTTTGACAATTTGCTGGAGTTCCTTTGAGGATCTAACGAGCAGGGTGGATAACGGGGAACCAGTATATGTAGTGTATTTGGATCTCCAAAAGGCATTCGATAAGGTGCCACATAAAAGGTTACTGCATAAGATAAGAGCTCTCAGGGTTAGGGGTAATATATTAGCATTGATAGAGGATTGGCTAACTAATAGAAAACAGAGAGTCAGGATAAATGGGTCATTTTCAGGTTGGCAAACTGTAACTAGTGGGGTGCCACAGGGATCTGTGCTGGGGGCCTCAACTATTTACAATCTATATTAATGACGGATGAAGGGACCGAGTGTAATGTAGCCAAATTTGCTGATGATACAAAGATAGGTGGGAAAGCAAGTTGTGAGGACACAAAGAATCTTCAAAGGGATATAGATAGGCTAAGTGAATGGACAAACATTTGGCAGATGGAGTATAACGTGGGAAAATGTGAAGTTATCCACTTTTGTAGGAAAAATAAAAAAGCAAATTATTATTTAAAGAGAGAGAGATTACAAAATGCTGCAGTACAAAGGGATCTGGGGGACCTTGTACATGAAACACAAAATGTTAGCATGCAGGTACAGCAAGTAATTAGGAAGGCAAATGGAATGTTGGCCTTTATTGCAAGGAGGATGGAGTATAAAAGTAGGGAAGCCCTGCGACAACTGTACAGGGCGTTGGTGAGACCACACCTGGAGTACTGCGTACAGTTTTAGTCTCCTTATTTAAGGAGGGACATACTTGCATTGGAGGCAGAGAAGGTTCACGAGATTGATTCCTGAGATGAAGGGGTTGTATTATGAAGAAAGGTTGAGCAGGTTGGGCCTATACACATTGGAGCTCAGAAGAATGAGGGGTGATCTTATTGAAACATATAAGATTATGAGGGGGCTTGACAGGGTAGATGTCGAGAGGATGTTTCTCCTCGTGGGGGAATCTAGAACGAGGGGGCATAGTCTCAGAATAAGAGATTGCCCATTTATGAGGAGGAATTTCTTCTCAGAGGGCAGTGAATCTGTGGAATTTTCTACCCCAGAGAGCTGTGGAGGCTGGGTCATTGACTATATTTAAGGTGGACATCGACAGATTTTTGAACAGTAAGGAGTCAAGGGTTATGGGGAGTGAGTTGAGAAGTGGAGTTGAGGGCAAGATCAGGTCAGCCATTATCTTAATCAATGGCGGAGCAGGCTCGAGGGAACAAATGGCCGCCTGCTGCTGCTATTTCTTATGTTCTGATGTAAATGTCAGGTCACTTGCCTCGCTGGCAGCAGACCAAAGATAAATCCTGGGGGGGGTGAAAATCGGAGCAGGCGCTATTGCAACAACTTGAGTTGGGGCAGACTCCTGCTCCCACAGGAAGTTTTTTTTTAATGATGCAATCTTGCCTTTAGTTAGCAGTCGCAGCTCCTGCTTAAGAATCTTGAGCGTGGCAGTTCTGACTCCTGTCCCGCTCATTACAATAACATTTCTGTGAGGGGACCTAACACAAGCGGTATGCCTTTCATTTACATATTTAAGGTATGTGATACCTGTTTTAGGCAGCTATATATTACAGATAAAAATTGAGTTGGCTGCTACCTTGTCATTTTAGTGTTACTGCAATATTAAAGTTGCAGCATAAATGCAGCCTTAGGAATATCAAACCTAGAGATTAGAGAAATCACTTTTCGTTGAGTGATGAGTTTATGGAACATATTCCCAGTCAAGCAGTTGATGCAGTTTCAGTTAACTCCTTCAGAAAGGACCTCGATTATTGCCTTTTTGGGAACAAGACTGGAGATTATAGGTATGGTGAGATGATCAAACATTTTACAGGATATGATAGCTCCAGTCCAGAGATTGAGTAGTGGAAAGGAGGAGATTGATAAAAATGTTATAGTTTTGTTTCATCAGTGATATTTATGAATAACATTCTTGCAATAAGTGGAATAGACCCACAAAAGGTAGATTGTACATGGTATGGAGAACTTAAAGAAGAAGAGGCCATTTAAACACAGCCCTCCAATATCTTAACTCTCCCATCATAACATTCAATTGTATTTTGAACAATCCAAATGGTTTTGCCTGTACTGCCCTGAATAGGATGGAAATTTGTAGTGAAGCTTGCTTTATACTGCCCCTGATGCTAACTTCAGAAGACCCCTACCTACTTGCACCAATGTGAGTTTATTTTCCTGTCATATCAGTCATTCTTGTATCCTGAGTAAAAATACAAACTTTAAGGGAGATATTCCACATTGGTGCTCCAGACAGGAAATCTCTTTTGCTGCTAAATGACTAAATTAAACATTAAATTATATTGAGACTGTGTTAATTAAAGAGAACGTAGGAATGGCAATATACTCATTGATAACACCCCTACCACTCATCACAATTCTGTTCCAAGGGCTAATACAATTTTTTAAAATCCCAGCCCTGTATCTCACTACAGTTAGCTGAATCAGAAATCGATAATGCTGTCCTGAATTTTCTAACTGCACCCGATGGCAGTTTGTTCCACAAATGGATGATTAACTTAGAATCTACTTCTCAGGCTTAGTCACTTTCACTTAATATCCTTTCAGCCAGTTTATGTCCAATCAGACTAGGCAAGATTTAAGCCCAATTCCCAGAGGTGAAAGGGTTTTTCCACAACTCACTACCAATTCTTTTTGTAGCTCAATATTTTTTATTTAAATCAATACCTTCTATTAAACTATTGGTTTCTCCACTGCACCCAACTTCCATTAATTAAACTTTCAAAGTAATTGCTCCTGAGCACATTGTTAGCTCTCTTTTAGAAATATTGGCCCCCAAGTTTCGACATGATTTACTCCTGATTTTTAGGAGCAACTGGTGTAGAACGGAGTATCTTAGAAATCGGAATTCTCGTCATTTAGTTTGCTCCAGTTCTAGTCAGTTAGAACAGTTTCACTTTGGAACAGAATTTTTTTTTCAAAAGGGGGTGTGGTGTGTCCGGCCACTTACGCCTGTTTTCAAAGTTTCGTCAGTGAAAACTTACTCCAAATTAACTTAGAATGGAGTAAGTGAAGATTTTTGTACGCTCGAAAAAACCTTGTCTACACTTTAGAAAATCAGGCGTAGGTTTCAAACCAAGCGTAGGGAATGGGGGGGGGGGGTTTAAAGGGAAGTTTACAAACATTAAACACTTCAGTTTTACAAATAAAGAGCCATCATCAATAATAAATGCTAAATACATCAATAAATCAACCAATAAATCAATCAAAAAAAATTAATAAGAAATAATTTTTTTTTAAATCAATAAATAAAACATTTTCTACTTACCGACTGCAGCATCGGGAGCCCTCCAACAGCGTGCTGGGATGCCCTCCCCCCCCAGTGTGTCTCTGTCAGTGTCTCTATCTCTCTGTCTGTCTGCCTCTCATTCTCTGTCTGTCAGTGTCTGTGTTTCTGACAGCAAGGGGAGGGGGAGAAGGGGGGAGGGACGGGGGGGAGAAGGGGGGAGGGACGGGGGGGAGAAGGGGGGAGGGACGGGGGGGAGAAGGGGGGAGGGACGGGGGGGAGAAGGGGGGAGGGACGGGGGGGAGAAGGGGGGAGGGACGGGGGGGAGAAGGGGGGAGGGACGGGGGGGAGAAGGGGGGAGGGACGGGGGGGAGAAGGGGGGAGGGACGGGGGGGAGAAGGGGGGAGGGACGGGGGGGAGAAGGGGGGAGGGACGGGGGGGAGAAGGGGGAGGGACGGGGGGGAGAAGGGGGGAGGGACGGGGGGGAGAAGGGGGGAGGGACGGGGGGAGAAGGGGGGAGGGACGGGGGGGAGAAGGGGGGAGGGACGGGGGGGAGAAGGGGGGAGGGACGGGGGGGAGAAGGGGGGAGGGACGGGGGGGAGAAGGGGGGAGGGACGGGGGGGAGAAGGGGGGAGGGACGGGGGGGAGAAGGGGGGAGGGACGGGGGGGAGAAGGGGGGAGGGACGGGGGGAGAAGGGGGGAGGGACGGGGGGGAGAAGGGGGGAGGGACGGGGGGGAGAAGGGGGGAGGGACGGGGGGGAGAAGGGGGGAGGGACGGGGGGGAGAAGGGGGGAGGGACGGGGGGGGAGGGAGAAGGGGGGAGGGGAGAAGGGGGGAGGGACGGGGGGAGAAGGGGGGAGGGACGGGGGGGAGAAGGGGGGAGGGAGAAGGGGGAGGGAAGGGGGGAGAGAAGGAGGGAGGGACAGGGGGGAGAAGGGGGAGGGACGGGGCAGGGGGGAGAAGGGGGAGGGACGGGGGGGAGAAGGGGGGGAGAAGGGGGGAGGGATGGGGGGGGGGAAGGAGATGGGGGGGGGGGAAGGAGATGGGGGGGGGGAAGGAGATGGGGGGGGGGAGGAGATGGGGGGGGGAAGGAGATGGGGGGGGGGGAAGGAGATGGGGGGGGGAAGGAGATGGGGGGGGGGAAGGAGATGGGGGGGGGGGAAGGAGATGGGGGGGGGGGAAGGAGATGGGGGGGGAAGGAGATGGGGGGGGAAGGAGATGGGGGGGGAAGGAAATGGGGGGGGAAGGAGATGGGGGGGGGAGGAGATGGGGGGGAAGGAGATGGGGGGGGGGAAGGAGATGGGGGGGGGGAGGAGATGGGGGGGGGGAGGAGATGGGGGGGGGAGGAGATGGGGGGGGGAGGAGATGGGGGGGGGAGGAGATGGGGGGGGGAGGAGATGGGGGGGGGGAGGAGATGGGGGGGGAAGGAGATGGGGGGGGGAGGAGATGGGGGGGGGGAGGAGATGGGGGGGGGAGGAGATGGGGGGGGGGAGGAGATGGGGGGGGGAGGAGATGGGGGGGGGAAGGAGATGGGGGGGGAGGAGATGGGGGGGGGAGGAGATGGGGGGGGAGGAGATGGGGGGGGGAGGAGATGGGGGGGGGGAGGAGATGGGGGGGGAGGAGATGGGGGGGGGAGGAGATGGGGGGGGAAGGAGATGGGGGGGGGGAGGAGATGGGGGGGGGGAAGGAGATGGGGGGGGGAAGGAGATGGGGGGGGGGGAAGGAGATGGGGGGGGGAGGAGATGGGGGGGGGGAAGGAGATGGGGGGGGGGAAGGAGATGGGGGGGGGAAGGAGATGGGGGGGGGAAGGAGATGGGGGGGGGAAGGAGATGGGGGGGGGGAAGGAGATGGGGGGGAAGGAGATGGGGGGGGAAGGAGATGGGGGGGGAAGGAGATGGGGGGAAGGAGATGGGGGGGAAGGAGATGGGGGGGGAAGGAGATGGGGGGGAAGGAGATGGGGGGGGAAGGAGATGGGGGGGGAAGGAGATGGGGGGGGAAGGAGATGGGGGGGGGGAAGGAGATGGGGGGGGGGAAGGAGATGGGGGGGGGGAAGGAGATGGGGGGGGGAAGGAGATGGGGGGGGGGAAGGAGATGGGGGGGGGAAGGAGATGGGGGGGGGAAGGAGATGGGGGGGGAAGGAGATGGGGGGGGAAGGAGATGGGGGGGAAGGAGATGGGGGGGGAAGGAGATGGGGGGGGAAGGAGATGGGGGGGAAGGAGATGGGGGGGGAAGGAGATGGGGGGGGGAAGGAGATGGGGGGGGGAAGGAGATGGGGGGGGGAAGGAGATGGGGGGGGGAAGGAGATGGGGGGGGGAAGGAGATGGGGGGGGGGAAGGAGATGGGGGGGGGGAAGGAGATGGGGGGGGGGAAGGAGATGGGGGGGGGAAGGAGATGGGGGGGGGGGGGAAGGAGATGGGGGGGGGGAAGGAGATGGGGGGGGGAAGGAGATGGGGGGGGGGAAGGAGATGGGGGGGGGGAAGGAGATGGGGGGGGAAGGAGATGGGGGGGGGGAAGGAGATGGGGGGGGGGAAGGAGATGGGGGGGGGGAAGGAGATGGGGGGGGGAAGGAGATGGGGGGGGGGAAGGAGATGGGGGGGGGAAGGAGATGGGGGGGGAAGGAGATGGGGGGGGGAAGGAGATGGGGGGGGGAAGGAGATGGGGGGGGGAAGGAGATGGGGGGGGGAAGGAGATGGGGGGGGGAAGGAGATGGGGGGGGGGAAGGAGATGGGGGGGGGAAGGAGATGGGGGGGGGAAGGAGATGGGGGGGGGAAGGAGATGGGGGGGGGAAGGAGATGGGGGGGGGAAGGAGATGGGGGGGGGAAGGAGATGGGGGGGGGAAGGAGATGGGGGGGGGAAGGAGATGGGGGGGGAAGGAGATGGGGGGGGGAAGGAGATGGGGGGGGGAAGGAGATGGGGGGGGGGAAGGAGATGGGGGGGGGAAGGAGATGGGGGGGGGAAGGAGATGGGGGGGGGAAGGAGATGGGGGGGAGGAGATGGGGGGGGGAAGGAGATGGGGGGGGGAAGGAGATGGGGGGGGGAAGGAGATGGGGGGGGGAAGGAGATGGGGGGGGGAAGGAGATGGGGGGGGGAAGGAGATGGGGGGGGGAAGGAGATGGGGGGGGAAGGAGATGGGGGGGGAAGGAGATGGGGGGGGGAAGGAGATGGGGGGGGGAAGGAGATGGGGGGGGGAAGGAGATGGGGGGGGGAAGGAGATGGGGGGGGGAAGGAGATGGGGGGGGGAAGGAGATGGGGGGGGGGGAAGGAGATGGGGGGGGAAGGAGATGGGAAGGGAAAGGAGATGGGGGAGGGAAAGGAGATGGGGGAGGGAAAGGAGAAGGGGGAGGGAGGCTGAACGGGCCGGGCCCGAGACTTCGGTCAGGGCCCGTCCCCAGCACCAGATTTACAGGTAGGTGGCGTTGGGTCGGGTCGGGGGGTGTGGTGGGAGGGAGGTCGGTTCGGTGCGGAGGGCGGGTGGAAGCGGGAGTCGGGTCGGGTCTAGTCCGGCGGAGAGCGGGAGTCGGGTCGGGTCGGGTTGGTATCGGGGTCGGGGTCGGGGTTGGGGTCGGGGTCGGGGAAAGCAGGAGTCGGGTCGGGGTTGGGGTCGGGTCCGGTCCAGGGGTGGGGCGTGAGTTGGGTCGGTGTCGGGTCCGGTCCGGAGGTGGGGGGCGAGAAGCGGGAGTCGAGTCGGGTTAGGAGGAAGCAGGAGCTGGCCGTGGGAGGAGCCTTATTCACGCAGCCCCAGTGAGGCCATTCGGCCAGGGCTAGGGGCTGCGTGCTTCGGCCCCTCCCACACAGTTTTGGGCGCCTGGAGCTACTGCACATGCGTGCCCACTGTAACGCGCATGTGCAGAGGTCCCGGCACTGTTTTCAGCGCAGGGTCCTGGCTCCGGCCCCTACTGCTCGTGCTGCGCTGCGCCGAGCTGCAAACGACCTGCAGGGAGCTGGAGAATCTGGAAGTTTGTTTTAAGGCGCACTTTGTGGCGCGAAAAAGGGGCGTCCAGGTCGGGACTGTGCCATTCTAGGCGCGGCTCGAAACTTGGGCCCATTTGGCCTTGATTTTAATTGCCCCCCCCCAGCCTGGCAGAAATTGGCGTGGGTGGGTGGGGGGAGGTGGGTGGAGAAGTTAAACTAAGATGAGTCACTCACCTCCTCTGATGCAGCTGCCTGCCTTCCCGCCATGTCCCGATATTAACCTGCTCTTTTGAGCAGGCAAGCAGGACACCCGTAGGAAGGAAGTGGGGTCCAATTTTAAATAAGCTGATTGGGTCTGATGATGTCGGCAGGACCTGATCTGCAATTTTAGCTGAAGGCCTGAGAGGGGGGCAGTGACTGCTCCCCTGGCAGGCAAACCTAATGGTAGATGGATCATGGGCCAGAAGATGTCCAGAAGACGTTTAAAATAGCTAATAGAGGTGCAGGAGTCCTCCTCCGCGTAGAACAAAGAATTCTTGGTGGCTACCCCCCTCCCGCTCTCTACACAGGCTTCTTTCCCCTCCCGATCTCTGCCCACAGCATTCTTCTCCCTCCCAATCTTTGCCCACAGGCTTATCCCCAGTCCCGATGTTGCCCAGAGGCAAGGCCACTTAATTCCCTTTTTGGAAGGAAAGAAGGTATTCCAGTATAATTGACAATCTGCTCTCAAGACTGACTGATGAAGTTTTAAAACATAGGAACAGGAGTAGGCCACTCAGCAGAAGGAGCCTGTTCCATCTGTATCTCAACTCCATTTACCTGCCTTGTCTCAATACTCTGATATCCTTTCTGAACAAAGATCTATTGATCTCAGCCTTCTGAGGAATAGAGTTTCACTTTTCCACAACCTTACTGTGAAAAAATGCTTCCTTATTTCACTCCGAACTGGCCTGGCTAATTTTAAGATTGTGCACAATTGTTCTTGATTCCCCTACCAGAGAAAATAATCTCTCCGTGTCTACCCAATCAAACCCTTTTATCATTTTAAACACCTCAATTAGATCACCCCTTTATCTTCTATACTCAAGGGAATATTGACATTAATTGAGAAACAGTCTACCTAAAAGTCTACCAGAGAAAATAGTTTCTCTGTATCTACTCTATCAAATCCCTTTTTCATTTTAAACCTCAATTAGATCACCTCTCAATCTCAAACTCAAGGGAATATAAACCAAGTTTATGCAACCTGTGGTTATAATTGAACCCTTTAAGCCCTGGTAAAATTCTGGTGAATCTGCGTGGCACCTCCTCCAAAAGCCAATATATCTTTCCTGAGGTGCAGTGCCGAAAAATTAATTAAGTACTCTGGATGGGGTCGAACCAAGCCTCTGTATAAATGAAGTGTCACTTTGTATTTCAGCACCCTTGAGATAAATGCCAACATTTCATTATCGTTTTAGTTCTTTGTACCTGTGCACTAGCTTTTAGTGATTGGTGTACATGCACACGTAAATCCCTTTGACTTCTCCATAGCTCCTCGCCTCTTACCATTAAGAAAATATTACTAATTGTCTTTCTCAGAACCAAATTGGATGACCTCACACTTTGCCCATATTGAACTCCATCTGCCATAGTTTTGCACACTCAGTCTGTCTATGTCCCTTTGTAATTTCCTCCTCCCATCTGCACAACTTACTGTGCCCCCTAACATAGTGTATTGTGCAAACTTGGATATACAACTCTCTATTCCTTCATCCAAGTAATTAATATACATGATGAAAAGCTGAGGCCCTGGTACAGACCTTCTGGGTAACACCACTTGTCACGTACCACCAATCAGACAACGAACCCATTGTCTGTCTTTTACCTCCCAATCAATTACCAACTCATATCACAAGGTTACCTATAGTTCCATGTGCTCTCAGTTTTGCTGATAATCTCTTGTCAAACATTATAAAATGTGTTTTGAAAGTTGGTAGAGAAACATTTATAGACATGCCCCTACCCACCATGCTAATAACCTCCTCAAAAAAAATTCAACTATATTAGTCCAACATGGCCTACCTTTCACAAATCCATGCTGACTCTCATATCGACTGAGACCTGTTCAAGTGCTCAGTCACTTGGTCTTTGCTGAAAGATTCCAGTGGCTTCCTCACAACTGATGATAAGTGTATAGGTCTATAGTTACCTGGTTTCTCTCTCCCTTCCTTCCTTCCTTCTTAAATAATGGAATGATGTTTGTAATTTTCCAACCTATAGGCACAATTCTTGAATGTAGATACTTTGGAAAAGTTTGATTAATGCATATGTCATTTTTTCAATTGCTTTTGATACTCCGAGGTGGAAATCAGGTCATGGAGATTTGTCGATAATAAGTCTCATTATTTTCTCCAGTTTCTTATTTTTATTAAATATGTCCCCTTGACATATTTTTAGGTTCCCATGTGCCCCTGGTGTTCTGTTCTCTTTCTGCACTGTGAAAATGGATACATTAACAAGTCTGCCGTTTCCTTATTGTCTATTATAGTTTTGCCTGCATCTGTCTTTAATGGGCTCACATTCTCTTTTAGCACTTTTCTTCTCAATATATTTATCCAACTTTTGCAGATAGCTTTGAGATCACTTACAAGTACCCTTTTTGCACCCTATTACTTTCTTTTCCTTGCATTTGTTTTAGCTTGACATTGTTTCTTACCTCATTTGTTGGCTATAGTTGCTTAAGTACACGTGGGGTATTTACTGGTTTTATATCATAATTCTTTGAATATGTCCCACTCTTTATCTGCAGGCATTAACAGTTCAGCCCAGTTTACTATGGTCAATTTATTTCTCACTCCTTCGAATTTTGACGTTGAAATTTGAAACCTTGAATCGTGACTCTCCTATTCCCTATTAACTCTAATGTCCAATTCAATCATATTATGGTCACTATTTTCAAAATCTTCCCTTTCATCAGATTGATACCTAATTCTGGTTCATTATTAATTACTAAATCTAGAATGGCCTCTTCCCTTGCTAGTTCTAAAACATATTGTTCGAGAAAACTGTCCCGAATACATTCTAGAAATCCATTGTTTTAAGATGAGCTGTTCTGCTTCTCCCAGCCTGTGTGAAAATTAGTTGCCCAGATTTTGCAGTCGATGGTGAACGAACGGTGCTCAACGTTCATTACACTTACAGCTGCCCATAGAGGATAGTGTTAAGTCCAAGGTAGAAGCATATAAATTGGCCAGAAAAAGCAGCAAACCTGAGGACTGGGAGAAATTTAGAATTCAGCAGAAGAGGACAAAGGGTTTAATTAGAAGGGGGAAAATAGAGTATGAGAGGAAGCTTGCTGGGAACATAAAAACTGACTGCAAAAACTTCTATAGATATGTGAAGAGAAACAGAATAGTGAAGACAAAGTAGGTCCCTTGCAGTCAGAATCAGGTGAATTTATAATAGGGAACAAAGAAATGGCAGACCAGTTGAACAAATACTTTGGTTCTGTCTTCACAAAGGAAGACACAAATAACCATTCGGAAATACCGAGAGTCTAGTGAGAAGGAGGAACTGAAGGAAATCCTTATTAGTCGGGAAACTGTGTTAGGGAAATTGATGGGATTGAAGGCTGATAAATCCCCGAGGCCTGATAGTCTGCATTCCAGAGTACTTAAGGAAGTGGCTTTAGAAATAGTGGATGCATTGATGATCATTTTCCAACAGTCTATTGACTCTGGATCAGTTCCTATGGACTGGAGAGAAGCTAATGTAACACCACCTTTTAAAAAAGGAGGGAGAGAGAAGACAGAATTATAGACCTGTTAGCCTGACATCGATAGTGGGGAAAATGTTGGAATCAATTATTAAAGATGTAATAGCAGTGCATTTGGAAAGCAGTGACAGGATCGGTCCAAGTCAGCATGGATTTATGAAAGGGAAATCATGCTTGACAAATCTTCTAGAATTTTTTGAGGATATAACTAGTAGAGTGGACAAGGGAGAACCAGTGGATGTGGTGTATTTGGACTTTCAAAAGGCTTTTGACAAGGTCCCACACAAAAGATTGATGTGCAAAATTAAAGCAGATGGTGTTGGGGGTAATGTACTGATGTGGATAGAGAACTGGTTGTCAGATAGGAAGCAGGGAGTCAGGATGTACGGGTCCTTTCAGAATGGCAGGCAGTGACGAGTGGGGTGCCGCAGGGATCAGTGCTGGGACCCCAGCTATTTACAATATACATCAATAATTTAGATGAAGGAATTAAGTGTAATATCTCCAAATTTGCAGATGACACTACGCTGGGTGGCGGTGTGAGCTGTGAGGAGGATGCTAAGAAGCTGCAGGGTGACTTGGACAGGTTAGGTGAGTGAGCAAATGCATGGCAGATGCAGTATAATGTGGATAAATGTGAGGTTATCCACTTTGGTGGCAAAAACACAAAGGCAGAATGTTATCTGAATGGCAGAAGATTAGGAAAAGGGAAAGGTGCAACGAGACCTGGGTGTCATGGTACATCGGTCATTGAAAGTTGGCATGCAGGTACAGCAGGCGGTGAAGAAGGCAAATGGCATGTTGGCCTTCATAGCTAGGGGATTTGAGTATAGGAACAGGCAGGTCTTACTGCAGTTGTACAGGGCCTTGGTGAGGCCTCAGCTGGAATACTGTGTTCAGTCTTGGTCTCCTAATCTGAGGAAGAACGTTCTTGCTATTGAGGGAGTGCAGCGAAGGTTCACCAGACTGATTCCCGGGATGGCAGGACTGACATATGAGGAGAGACTGGATCGACTGGGCCTGTATTCACTGGAGTTTAGAAGGATGAGAGGGGATCTCTTAGAAACATATGAAATTCTGACGGGACTGGACAGGTTAGATGCAGGAAGAATGTTCCCGATGTTAGTAGATGGGCAATGGCAGACATTTAGAGACCGCATGGATGAATTACAACAATTATACATCCCTGTCTGGCATAAAAATAAAAAAGGGAAGGTGGCTCAACCATGGCTATCAAGGGAAATCAGGGATCGTATTAAAGCCAAGGAAGTGGCGTACAAATTGGCCAGAAATAGCAGCGAACCCAGGGACTGGGTGAAATTTAGAACTCAGCAGAGGAGGACAAAGGGTTTGATTAGGACAGAGAAAATAGAGTAAGAGAGGAAGCTTGCAGGGAACATTAAAATGGACTGCAAAAGCTTCTATAGATATGTAAAGAGAAAAAGGTTAGTAAAGACAAATGTCGGTCCCCTGCAGTCAGAATCAGGGGAAGTCATAATGGGGAACAAAGAAATGGCAGACCAATTGAACACGTACTTTGGTTCGGTATTCACTAAGGAGGACACAAACAACCTTCTAGATATAAAAGGGGTCAGAGGGTCTAGTAAGAAGGAGGAACTGAGGGAAATCCTTATTAGTCGGGGAAATTGATGGGATTGAAGGCCGATAAATCCCCAGGGCCTGATGGTTGCATCCCAGACTACTTAAGGAGGTGGCCTTGGAAATAGCGGATGCATTGACAGTCATTTTCCAACATTCCATAGACTCTGGATCAGTTCCTATGGAGTGAAGGGTAGCCAATGTAACCCCACTTTTTAAAAAAAGGAGGGAGAGAGAAACAGGGAATTATAGACCGGTCAGCCTGACATCGGTAGTGGGTAAAATGATGGAATCAATTATTAAGGATGTCATAGCAGCGCATTTGGAAAGAGCTGACATGATAGGTCCAAGTCAGCATGGATTTGTGAAAGGGAAATCATGCTTGACAAATCTTCTGGAATTTTTTGAGGATGTTTCCAGTAGAGTGGACAAGGGAGAACCAGTTGATGTGGTGTATTTGGACTTTCAGAAGGCTTTCGACAAGGTCCCACACAAGAGATTAATGTACAAAGTTAAAGCACATGGGATTGGGGGTAGTGTGCTGACATGGATTGAGAACTGGTTGGCAGACAGGAAGCAAAGAGTAGGAGTAAATGGGTACTTTTCAGAATGGCAGGCAGTGACTAGTGGGGTACCGCAAGGTTCTGTGCTGGGGCCCCAGCTGTTTACATTGTACATTAATGATTTAGACGAGGGGATTAAATGTAGTATCTCCAAATGTGCGGATGACACTAAGTCGGGTGGCGGTGTGAGCTGCGAGGAGGATGCTATGAGGCTGCAGAGTGACTTGGATAGGTTAGGTGAGTGGGCAAATGCATGGCAGATGAAGTATAATGTGGATAAATGTGAGGTTATCCACTTTGGTGGTAAAAACAGAGACAGACTATTATCTGAATGGTGACAGATTAGGAAAAGGGAAGGTGCAACAAGACCTGGGTGTCATGGTACATCAGTCATTGAAGGTTGGCATGCAGGTACAGCAGGCGGTTAAGAAAGCAAATGGCATGTTGGCCTTCATAGCGAGGGGATTTGAGTACAAGGGCAGGGAGGTGTTACTACAGTTGTACAGGGTCTTGGTGAGGCCACACCTGGAGTATTGTGTACAGTTTTGGTCTCCTAACTTGAGGAAGGACATTCTTGCTATTGAGGGAGTGCAGCGAAGGTTCACCAGACTGATTCCCGGGATGGTGGGACTGACATATCAAGAAAGACTGGATCAACTGGGCTTGTATTCACTGGAGTTCAGAAGAATGAGAGGGCATCTCATAGAAACGTTTAAAATTCTGATGGATTTAGGCAGATTAGATGCAGGAAGAATGTTCCCAATGTTGGGGAAGTCCAGAACCAGGGGTCACAGTCTAAGGATAATGGGTAAGCCATTTAGGACCGAGATGAGGAGAAACTTCTTCACCCAGAGAGTGGTGAACCTGTGGAATTCTCTACCACAGAAAGTTGTTGAGGCCAATTCACTAAATATATTCAAAAAGGAGTTAGATGTAATCCTTACTACTAGGGGGATCAAGGGGTATGGCGAGAAAGCAGGAATGGGGTACTGAAGTTGCATGTTCAGCCATGAACTCATTGAATGGCGGTGCAGGCTCGAAGAGCCGAATGGCCTACTCCTGCACCTATTTTCTATGTTTCTATGTTAGGGAAGTCCAGAACCAGGGGACACAGTCTAAAGATAAGGGGTAAGCCATTTAGGACTGAGATGAGAAGAAACTTCTTCACTCAGAAAGTGGAATTCTCAACCGCAGAGAGTGGTTGATGCCAGTTCGTTGGATATATTCAAGAGAGAGTTAGATATGGCCCTTATGGCTAAAGGGATCAAGGGGTATGGAGAGAAAGCAGGAAAGGGGTACTGAGGTGAATGATGAGCCATGATCTTATCGAATGGTGGTGCAGGTTCGAAGGGCCGAATGGACTTCTCCTGCACCTATTTTCCATGTTTCTATGTTTCTAGACTTTTCGTGGGCTTTTGCATGGCAACTTACAGTCATCGAGAGTCCAATACAGCACGGCACCGTCTTCAGGGGATCTGGGACCTGTGTGAGCAGGTCAACCAACAGCGTGCCTCGGTAACCAATCAAATTGAAGAACCCTCACTAGGGCACGCAGAGCCTGAACCAGGAGTGCATGTTAGAATAGTTATAATTCAATGTCAAGTCATTATACAGAAAACAAAATAAAGAAGGAAAGCCACAGGGGATTAAGAGAGAGATAGAGAGATAAAAGAGACAGAAAGAAAAAGTTTTAATAAAAACATTAATTTTAATTTTTACATTTTTTTAAATCTGCAAGAATAATTAAAATCTGAAGGAATGAGTCTCTACACTTGTAAAAGTAAATTTGAAGTGCCAGAGAGGCTGTTTGGTAGTAATTGTGTTTTTATTATCAATATTACTGCCCTTCCTTCTTCCCAAATTTCCCTATCCATTTTAAAGATCCCATAGCCTGGAATATTTAGTTCCCAATCTGGTCAGCTCGTAGCCAGGTCTCTGTAATGGCTACTACTTCATACCCTTTGAGATGAATTTGTGCTTCGAACTCATTTATTTCATTTCTTTTGCTTCTATATTCATGAATTTGGGTAACTGTCCCCATGTGTCCATATGTCCTGCTGGTCTTTTTCATAATTTTTGACAGTGTGGATTTTCTCCTCCTAGCCCTTAATTAGGTTAAATCTTTCTCCACTTATCCTTCTGCAAGGACATGGATACCACCCTATCTGTATAGCCTTTCCTTTCTGCATTTACAATCGTATCCAGTAATATTAAATATCAAAATTATTAAACTATATGCAATTAGTAATTTTCAGTCTCTATGCAAATTTTATTAGAAAAAGCAAGACTGTACATTTCAAAATAATCCATTTCCAATTCTACTCATTGCTTTTAGCACAATATAATTTTTACATAGAAACTGAAAATTCAGTAGATAATTATTTAGAACCATGTTTATCCTACTTGAGACAGACCATCCTAACTCACATAGGATTTTGTGACGTAGTTATATGTTTTTTTGCCATCCATGGAACAAAAATGGTATTCCATAGTTAATTATGGAGTAACCACTATTTAAGAACTATTTATAAAGGGCAGATGTTAGATGCTGATGCCTGAAACTGTTCAAAATCACTTTGGTATTTTAGAGTTTGCACCTGTCTTCAAGTAGACACATCCTTTTTTGATCCGCTTATAGAACAAAACCCTGCACCTGAAACAAGCCACACCTACATCAATCTATATTTACCCACTTCAAAAATAAAAAGAATAAAAAGGTAATCCTTAAATTGCACATATATGTACAAGAGAAACATTTGAAACTAGATAAGTTTCATCGATTAAAGATCACAAATTTTTGTGCTGTAAACTATAAAAATTACCTCTTCAATTATCAGTGAATGTTCCAACTAGAAACCAAAGCAGGTTTTAAACTTACACTCTCACCTCTTCAGTTTTGCACAAGATTCACTCATGTAACAGATTCATAAGGTTAAAACCTAGTTATTCATACAATGGTCAGTAATGATCCATGGACTTGGCATGGTTATGGGCATTTTTAGTTTAAAAAAAAAATGATGATACATTTTAACTAGTCCTTGATCTGATCTCGATTAAACGTTTTTCCATCTAACCATGGATAGTAGAGAAATACTGCATGTAGTCCTGGCCACTGCATTATTCAAAAGGCATTAGAGCTGTGAAAAATGTACAATAATTTTCATTACCATTGCATTATTGCACCATTTAAGGAGAAAAGAAAAAGAGAAAGAAAAAAGGAAGAAAGGGAAGTCCTTGATCTGATCTCTATTAAATATGTTTGCAACTAACCATGGATAGTGGAGAAAAAGAAATTCTCCAAATACACCAAGTTTCAGAAAAATGTATTGGTTTCATGTCACAGTAGAAATACTGCATGTAGTTCTGGCCATTGCATTATTCAAAAGGCATTAGAGCTGTGAAAAATGTACAGCAATTTTCATTACCATTGCATTATTGCACCATAAAGGAGAAGAAAGACTTAAAAAAATGGAGGCTTTATTGGAAATAGAAAGTTAAGGGGAAATCTAGTATAGGTTTTGAAAACTTTGAAAGGTTCGAAGAGGGTGAATAATGAAAGACTGTATCCACTGGGTGGCAAATCAGTAACAAGAAGCATAGACTTATTTTTATTACAAGGGATAAGTTAGAAGATTTTTTTCCCCAAAAAAGAAAAGGAAAAAGGAAAAAGAAGAAAAGAAGAAAAGAAAGAAGAAAAGAAAGACTTGCCATTCACGACCACTGGACATCTCAAAGCACTGTACAGCCAATGAAGTACTTTTGAAGTGTGGGATACGTGGCAGCCAATTTGCGCACAAGCAAGCTCCCACAAACAGCAATGTGACAATGACCAGATAATCTGTTTTTTGTAATGCTGATTGAGGGATAAATATTGGCCAGGACACTGGGGATAACTCCCCTGCTCTTCGAAATAATGGCATGGGATCTTTTATGTCCACTTGAGTGAGCAAATGGGACCTCGGTTTAACGTCTCATCTGAAAGATGGCATCTTCAACAGTGCAGCGTTCCTTCAGCACAGCACTGGAGTGTCAGGCTAGATTTTTTGTGCAAAGGTTCCTGTAGTGGGCCTTGAACCCACAACCTTCTGACTCCGAGCTAAGAGTGCTAGTCACTGAGCCATAGAACGGCACTATATAAATGCAAGTCTTTCTTTCTATCATAACGTCATTTAAAACGGAACTGGATAAGTATGTGAAAAGTATTACAAAAGAGCATTGGGAAATGTTGAGAGCAGACAGTTTCAGCTGAACAGCTAGAATTTACACAGGCCCAACAGCACAAAAGAACTACAATCTCTATGATTCTGTTACTCAAAAATCAAATCCTGAACAAATGTTTCTGTGCTGTCACAAATAAGATCCACTTCAGATGTTTTCATGTCAGTGTTGTTCATAAGAACATAAGAACAACATAAGAAATAGGAACAGGAGTAGGCCACCTGGCCCCTTTAGCCTGCTCCACCATTTAATAAGATCATGGCTGATCTGATCAAGGATTAAGCTCCACTTCCCTGCCCGCTCCCATAACCCTTTATTCCCTTATCGCTCAAAAATCTGCCTATCGCCACCTTAAATATATTCAATGATCCAGCCTCCACAGCTCTCTGGGGCAGAGAATTCCATAGATTTACAACCCTTTGAAAGAAATGTCTCCTTATCTCAGTTTTAAATGGGTGGCCCCTTATTCTGAGACTATGTCCCCTCGTTTTAGTTTCCGCTATGAGTGTAAATATCCTCTCTGCATCCACCTTGTCGAGCCCCCTCATTATCTTATATGTTTTGATAAGATCAGCTCTCATTCTTCTGAACTCCAATATGTATAGGCTCAACCTACTCAACCTATCTTCATATGTCAACCCCCTCATCTCTGGAATCAACCTAGTGAACCTTCTCTGAACAGCTTCCAATGCAAGTATATCCTTCCTTAATTACGGAGACCAAAACTGCACGCAGCACACTAGGTGTGGCCTCACCAATACTCTGTACAGTTGTAGCAGGTCTTCTCTATTTTTATACTCTATCTCCCTTGCAATAAAGGCCAACATTTCATTTGCCTTCCTGATAGCATGCTGTACCTGCATACTAACAGTTTGTGTTTCATGCATAAGGACCCCCAGGTCCCTTTGTATTGCAGCACTTTGCAATTTTTCTCCATTTAAATTATAATTTATTTTTCTATTTTTTCTGATAAAGTAGATAATCTCACATTTTCCCACATTATACTCCATCTGCCAATTTTTTACCCACTCACTTAGTCTGTCTATATCCCTTTGCAGATTTTTTATGTCTTCCTCACAATTTGCTTTCTCACCCATCTTTGTATCATCAGCAAACTTGGCTGCATTACACTCGGTCCCTTCATCCAAGTCATTAATATAGATGGTAAATAGTTGAGGACCTAGCACCGATCCCTGCGGCATCCCACTGGTCACTGTTTGCCAACTGGAAAATGACCTGTTTATCCCGACTCTCTGTTTTCTGTTAGTTAGCCAATCTTCTCTCCATGCTAATATATTACCCCCAACCCCGTGAACTTTTATCTTGTGCAGTAACCTTTTATTTGGCACTTTATCGAATGCCTTCTGGAAATCCAAATACAACACATCCACTGGTTCTCCATTATCCACCCTGCTCATTACATCCTCAAGATATATGCAAACATAACTTGGCGGGTGGTGGAGGAGCGACTCCATGACCCAAGGACCAATGTTGCAAATGAAAAGTTATTCCATGTACCTGTTCTTTTTTCTATTCACTGTTTTGAGTTCACTGCTCACTCCAGCCCCCTAATCAATAATGTGTGGAGAATAGAAAAACAGAACATGCTGAAAATAGACAGCAGGTCCATAAGAAAAGAGGCTAACAATTTGTACTAGACCCTTCATAAGAATGGGAAGTGTAAGCGTGTTTGTAAGCGTGTAAGAGCGTGTGAGTGTTTGTGCGCGCGTATAAGTGTGCGAGTGCATTAGTATGCACGCGCAAGAGTACGTGTGATTGAGTGTACGTGAGCGAGTAAGAGTGCAAAAGTGTATGTATGAAAGAGTAAGAGTTTGTGTGCGAGAGAGAGCAAGAGAGCATGTAAGTGTTTGACTGTAAGTGTAAAGGTGTGTGTGATTACAAGAGTGCAAAAGTTTATATGGGTGAGAGGAGATTTAAAATTAAATTCCATTAGCATTAACATGGCATAAGGCCTTTAATGAAGAATTCTTGATCAAAACTGGTCATCATTATAAACTTGAAATCCACACAAAAATTCAAGAAAAATTGTTTTCTTTACTATATTGTAATAAACTAAAATTGAGATCAAAATAGGCAGTATAAAGTACATACCACTAAGAACTCCTTCTTGTCCACCATTTCATTGCCATCAGTATCAAACATGTTGAAAGCTATTTTAAAACCTGCATGAGGTTCTGCAACATATGCAAAATACCAATACATTAGTGATAAAAGAGTAACAACAGACATATGCAAAATGTTTACACATTTCTGTGCCTTAATTCCTTTTTTTGTTGTTTAATTCTATAGGTGGGGCAAGGAACAAAGTTTTAATTGATAAGAGTTTAAAATATTGAATATGGGGATTAAGGTATGTGTATTACTATCAACTCATAAGAGACTAGCAAGACTAATTACAGGTAAATCTCTTTCAAAGAGTATGAAATGAAAATGCAAACAGTGGTATGAACCAGTAATGTAAAAGCAAGATTTCTTTATGTTTACATGTATAACTTTAAAATCTATCAAGAAGAAGTTTGAAGGTACAAATTTTATATTATGTATAAATGTATATAAAAGGAAGACAGAGAAACAATGCAGTTAAGTATTGGATATATGCTTTTTTCATGGACCAAACTGCTTTCTCCTTCTTGTCTTTTGCTTTATACAAATTTCCTGCTTCATTAATGATATTTCATCTTTCGTAAATGTTTTGTTAGACGACATGTTGATCAGTTTCCAGTGCTTAAAATTATATTTAATCGTTGAAAAATATTACCATGTAAGTATGAAAAAACAAACTGCACCATTTATATAGTGCCCTTCACTTGAGAAAACATCCCAAGGTGTTTTAATGCAAAAACAGTTTGAGTACATTTTCCTTATTGCCAACAGGGAATACACAAATGAGAATAAAATTAGTGATTACTTCATCTAATAACAGATTTAAAAACAGTTCAAAATTAATTAATTGAAATACATAGCATTCCGTTACCATCTGGAACAAGACAGGTTAGCACTCATTAGAACAAGAAAATAGGAAGGGAGCCCAATATAGGACCAGCCAAAACAAAGGGCAAGAGAAAAAACAGTCCCAAAATGGAATGGAACAATTTGGAAGGCAGGTGGGAGATGGTTAAGGTCTGAAATTGCTACGGTTCAGACGCGAGGGCTTCTAAACGCCTGGGGGAAGATGAGTTACTGAAGTTTGCATTGAGCTTGGTTAGAACAGTGTAGGAGACCGAAGACAAAAATGTTGGAGTGGCATAGAGTAGCGACTCCTGACCTGCATCTATTTTTCTGTTCACATTTTTGTTTTAGTGATTCTTATTTTAAAAAAAACTTTTACCTCCTTTTTCCAGTTTTCACAAAGGCCTCTCCACCTGAAACTTTAACCTTTTTTTTGTCTTTTCAGATGTTGACAGATCTGTACTTCCAGCATTTTCTGTTGTTATTGCAACAGTTTGTCAGCAAATAGTTTAACACTTGACAGAAATACTTAACATATCGAAAAGGAGCTATTTATTGAAATAATGGTGATATAAGTTATGAAAGCTGCTAATGGTTTATTTTTGTGTTTCAATTCAGAACTTATTGTCTGTACCTTAACATAAAGATTAGAAACATGCAGTTGTGAAAATTGTTACTCTACATATTTTAAGCAAAATGGTAACATGTAGATTTCTTAAAATATGCACAGCCTCTTAATTAAGATTATTAAACATGCCAGTTTCAGAGACTCACTTGTTAGTATGCACAAAAGAAACAAATATTCTGTGTAGGCAATCAGACCTAAAAAAGGAGAAAAAATGGCATATTTGATTATGTTGAAATAAGAACAAAAAAAATCAACTGCAGGTTAGTCAGCATATGAAAGAGAATCAAGGTTTTTATCCTTTGGAAAAAGTTTCCTGTTTATACTAAACCTGAAGATGGTAAAGTGCATTTGTTGAGATTAAATAGTCTTCTGCCTTACAACTTGTTGCTTTTGTTCCCTAAAGCGTATAAAAATAGAGAACAAACAACATAATTGACCTTCTAAGTGGCTACAACCTCAAATAAAATTAAGGTATCCCTATGACATTCATCTACAGATAAGATGCTCCTTAGGTTTTGATAAGAGGGTGTAAAACATCCTTAGGTAATCACTCAATTAATGTGAATACTTTATTTTTTTTATTTTGTTTTTATTTGTTTTACAACAAAGTGATTGACATATAACAAAGAGAAGAGCATCTATCGGGCAACAAGTAACTAAACATGAAGAAAACTATCTACCAGCCTCTGAAAGCATTCTGCCCTTTGTTTGTGGTAGTAGATTGTGACCTATGCTCAAATAGTTCTGGTTGACTGCATTGAGTGTTATGGGAGAAAGATTTTGGAATGGTCACCGAAGAAAAAAGGTCTTTCCAGCCAAAACCACAAAGATGACACAAAGGTCACTGTGGAGGAACCTTGAGAAAAATTAAATAGAAAATATACACACAGATTGAATTTGTTAATTTCAACAACAGAATATCCAAGACAAAAGAGAGAAAAGTTTTACCCTTGCAGAATACATTTTAATACCATAATCAAGCTATCAAACAAAAATAAAAACAATGGCCCCAAAATTCCAGGGTTCCTGCTCCACTGCAAGAACTATAGTGGAGGGGGACCACTGGCTCTGCAGGATATCAATCTTGTCCCAAATCAAGGGGACAGGGTCATTTAAACACTAGGGAGGGTAGCCTGCGACTATGGAGGCACTGAGGAGGCATCCAATCTTATGGAGGGAGCTAAAGACCCTAACAGGCTGAAGTTAAAAAGAAAAAAAATCCTGAAATAATGTTGGCCATTCTTAGGGAATTAGTTTCCTCTATCCATTGATTTAGCGTTCTTAAAACCCAGTTCAGAATCTATACCTGGTCTGAGCAGATGGACCTATCGGAGGGTGTGTTCATTGGAATTACCAGGGCAGGCTGGGAATGCTTCCAAAGTCTCGCCCAGACGTACAGGGAATGGACAAATGTCTCGCCTGCAGCATATCCCCGGAAAATAATTTAGGCTGTAGGTTGTGTAGAGTGGAATCATCGCAGATCCATGTTATGCCCCAAATTTCAGCCTACCCAGAAATGATCCAATACGTTGCACTTCCCCAACACCATGAATTTTGATATTTATAAAAGTTGTACCTGCTATAGATAAAGGTTGATTTTCTGAATGCACACTCGCAGAACAAAATCATACGGCTGAAAGTGCATATAGGGAAATCACAGGCATGCTCATGATTTTCCATCCATTAAATTTAATGGAGAGAAAATCATGGGGAGTTGCAAGTGATTTCCCAATGTGCACTCTCAATGGGCAATGATATTTGTGATGAAAAAGACAGATAAGTAAAAGAGCAATGCATTTATGTAGCACCTTACCAATGGATTATTTTGAAGTTCCTTTGATATCTATTTGAGCAGGCAGAGGGGGAGGAGAGAGAGCGAGGTGCCAATCAGAAGGCTTGGAGCCCGAGGAGCGAGGTGCCTTCTGCACTGAAGCCTGCAATGGGGGGAGGAAGAGAGAGAAGGGGAGAAGTCACAAGACTTCAATTAATAAAGCGGGGGGTTAGGAGAAGAGAGAAGTCACAAGACTCCAATTAGTAAAGGGGGTGGAGAAGAGAGAAGTCACATGACTCCAATTAGTAAAGGGGGTGGAGAAGAGAGAAGTCACATGACTCCAATTAGTTGGGGGTGGGGAAGAGAGGAGAAGTCACAAGACTCCAATTAGTTAAGGGGGGAGGGGGAAGAGACTCCAATTAGTTAAGGGGGGAGGGGGAGAGGGTAAGAGGACAAGTGACAAGTGACAAGACCTTGGGTGTGGTCCATCCATGCAGACCTTGGGGACAGAGAGAACTGCAAACCTGTCCTGCCTGCCGTTTTGAGCTTCTTTCAAAGGTTAAATTTAAGGATGGGGGCAATACTGACACTGCTATACCTTTACAGGTTAGATGCAGGAAGAATGTTCCTGATGTTGGGGAAGACCAGAACCAGGGGTCAGTCTAAGTATAAGGGGTAAGCCAGTTAGGACTGAGATGAGGAGAAACTTCCTCACTCAGAGAATTGTGAACCTGTGGAATTCTCTACCACAGAAAGTTGTTGAGGCCAGTTCGTTAAGATATATTCAAAAGGAAGTTAGATGTGGCCCTTACGGCTAAAGGGATCAAGGGGTATGGAGAGAAAGCAGGAATGGGGTACTGAAGTTGCATGATCAGCCATGATCATATTGAATGCTGGTGCAGGCTCAAAAGGCCAAATGGCCTACTCCTGCACCTATTTTCTATGTTTCTGCGTGCCTTCTGCATCATGGTGTTATGTAGGAGACAATTGATTCGACTTCATCGCATCAGGAACATCAGAGTCCATAGGGTGCTGGGCAGAAGGCCGTCCCCACCTCGGGTATCGAGACAGGCGGACAGGCGTTCGTACCTCCACCTGAGTGATGCAGACTGTGTCAGACGGCTGTGTTTCCGCAAAGAAGTTGTGAGATCTGAGAGTTGGTCAAAGCAGACCTGCAACTTCGAAGCATCACAAGGACTGCTTTGTCAGTTAAATGAAGGTTACAGCTGCACTTTCATTCTATGACTCTGGATCGTTTCAAGCTACAATTGGGGATGCGTGCGCCATCTCTCAACATGCAACATATGTCTCCATTCGCCAGGTCACGGCTGCACTGTATGCACAGAGGAATGACTTCATAAAGTTCCCCATGACTGCTCAAGCAATCCCTGACAGAGCTGTGAGCTTCTCCAGAATTGCTGGCTTCCCAAAGGTACAGGACTGCATTGATTGTACCCACATCGTCTTGCGAGCACCTTTAGAGGATTCCGCGATGTACGGGAACAGAAAAGGCTTCCACTCCATTAATGTGTAGCTCGTGTGTGACAACATGCATCATATCATGTCAGTCGATGCAAGATACCCTGACAGCATCCAAGATGCGTTCATCCTACGCAAGAGCGTTATATCTGCCATGTTTCAGCAGCAGCCAGAACGGCAGAGCTGGCTACTGGGAGACAAAGGGTACAGCCTCGCCAACTGACTCATAACGCCCCTCCTCGTAACCCGGATGGAAGCTCACCGTCAATACAACATGTCGCACACTGCGACGTGCAGCATCATAGAGACGACCATTGGCATATTCAAACAGCGTTTCGATGTCTGGACCATTCCAGAGGCTACTTGCTGTACTCGTCTGAGATTTTTGGTCAGTTCACTGTTGTGTGCTGCATGCTGCATAACTTAGCCATCATGAGACAGCAGCACCTGGTAGTTGAACATAAGAACATAAGAAATAGGAACAGGAGTAGATCATATGGCCCCTCGAGCCTGCTCCGCCATTCAATAAGATCAGGGCTGATCTGATCATGGACTCAGCTCCACTTCCATGCCCGCTCTCCATAACCCTTTATCCCCTTATCATTTAAGTAACTGTCTATTTCTGTCTTAAATTTATTCAATGTCCCAGCTTCTATAGCTCTGAGGCAGCGAATTCCAGAGATTTACAGCCCTCTGAGAGAAGAAACTGCTCCTCATCTCAGTTTTAAATGGGCAGCCCCTTATTCTAAGATCATGCCCTCTAGTTCTAGTCTCCCCCATCAGTGGAAACATCTTCTATGCATCCACCTTGTCAAGCCTCCTCATAATCTTATACGTTTCGATAAGATCACCTCTCATTCTTCTGAATTCCAATGAGTAGAGGCCCAAGCTACTCAACCTTTCCTCGTAAGTCAACCCCCTCATCTTCTGAATCAACCTAGTGAACCTTCTCTGAACTGCCTCCAAAGAAAGTATATCCTTTCGTAAATATGGAAACCAAAACTGCACGCAGTATTCCAGGTGTGGCCTCACCAATATCTTATACGGGCAGGCCGTGACTAATGGGATGCCACAGGGCTCAGTGCTGGAACCCCAGCTATTTACAATATACATCAAGGAATTGAATGTAATATCTCCAAGTCTGCAGATGACACTAAGCCGGGTGGCAGTGTGAGCTGTGAGGAGGATGTCAAGAGGCTGAAGGGTGACTTGGACAGGTAAGGTGAGTAGGCAACTGCATGGCAGATGCAGTATAATGTGGATAAATGTGAGGTTATCCACTTTGGTGGCAAAAACACGAAGGCAGAATATTATCTGAATGGCGGCAGATTAGAAAAAGGGGAGGTGCAACAAGACTTGGGTGTCATGGTACATTAGTCATTGAAAGTTGGCATGCAGGTACAGCAGGTGGTGAAGAAGGCAAATGGCATGTTGGCCTTCATAGCTAGGGGATTTGAGTATAGGAGCAGGGAGGTCTTACTGCAGTTGTACAGGGCTGGGTGAGGCCTCAGCTGGAATATTGTGTTCAGTTTTGGTCTCCTAATCTGAGGAAGGACATTCTTGCTATTGAGGGAGTGCAGCGAAGATTCACCAGACTGATTCCCAGGATGGCAGGACTGACATATGAGGAGAGACTGAATCGACTGGGCCTGTATTCACTGGAGTTTAGAAGAATGAGAGGCGATCTCATAGAAACATATAAAATTCTGACGGGACTGCAGGAAGAATGTTCCCGATGTTGATGAAGTCCAGAACTTGGGGTCACAGTTGAAGGATAAGGGGTAAGCCATTTAGAACCGAGACGAGGAGAAACTTCCTCACTCAGAGAGTTGTGAACCTGTGGAATTCTCTACCGCAGAGAGTTGTTAATGCCAGTTCGATCGATACATTCAAGAAGGAGTTAGATATAGCCCTTATGGCTAAAGGAATCAAGGGGTATGGAGAGAAAGCAGGAAAGGGGTACTGAGGTGAATGATCAGATCTTATTGAATGGTGGTGCAGGCTCGCTGGGCCGAATGGCCTACTCCTGCACCTATTTTCCATGTTTCTATATAGCTGTAGCAAGACTTCCCTGCTTTTATACTCCATCCCCTTTGCAATAAAGGCCAAGATACCATTGGCCTTCCTGATCACCTGCTGTACCTGCATACTATCCTTTTGTGTTTCATGCACAAGTACCCCCAGGTCCAGCTGTACTGCGGCACTTTGCAATCTTTCCCCATTTAAATAATAACTTGCTCTTTGATTTTTTTCTGCCAAAGTGCATGACCTCACACTCTCCAACATTATACTCCATCTGCCAAATTTTTGCCCACTCACTTACCCTGTCTTTTTGTTCTTTTGCAGATTTTTTGTGTCCTCCTAACACATTGCTTTTCCTCCCATCTTTGTATCGTCAGCATTACACTACATTACACTCAGTCCCTTCTTCCAAGTCATTAATATTGATTGTAAATAGTTGGGGTCCCAGCACTGATCCCTGCGGCACCTCACTAGTTACTCATTGCCAACTAGAGAATGAACCAATTATCCCGACTCTCTGTTCTGTGTTAATTAGCCAATCCTCTATCCATGCTAATATATTACCACAACCCCGTGAACTTTTATCTTGTACAGTAATCTTTTATGTGGCACCTTGTCAAATGCCTTCTGGAAGTCCAAATACACTACATCCACTGGTTCCCCTTTATCCACCCTGTTCGATACATCCTCTAAGAACTCCAGCAAATTTGTCAAACATGACTTCCTGTTCATAAATCCATGCTGACTATGCCTGACCCAATTTTGCTTTTCCAAATGTCCTGCTATTGCTTCTTTAATAACGGACTCCAACATTCTCCCAACCACAGATGTTAGGCTAACTGGTCTATAGTTTCCTGCTTTTTGTCTGCCTCCTTTTTTAAATAAGGGCGTTACATTTACAGTTCTCCAATCTGCTGGGACTGCCCCAGAATCCAGGGAATTTTGGTAAATTACAACCAATGCATCCACAATCCCTGCCGCTACTTCTCCTAAGACCCTAGAAAGCAAGCCATCAGGTCCAGGGGATTTATCTGCCTTTAGTCCCATTATCTTACTGAGTACCACCTCCTTAGTGATTGTGATTGTGTTTGTGTTAATTTTCTCCCCCCCCCCTATAGCCTCTTGACTATCCACTGTCGAAATATTGTTCGTGTCCTCTACCCTAAAGACTGATACAAAATATTTGTTCAGAGTTTGTGTCACCTCCATGTTCCTCATTACTAATTCCCTGATCTCGTCCACTAAGGGACCAACATTTACTTTAGCCACTCTTTTCCTTTTTATATACCTGTAGAAACTCTTGCGATCTGTTTTTATATTTTGTGCTAGTTTACTTTCTTAGTAATTTTTTTTGTTGTTCTTTGCTGGCTTTTAAAAGCTTCCCAGTCTTCTGTCTCATCTGCGGTGAGAGTGGCTGATGATAATGAGATGGAAGATGCAGGCGACGAGCAGGAGGAGGAGGAGGAGGACGATGAGTATGAGGAAGCCATGCAAGTGCCTGAGGCCGGAGTACGACGGCAGAGGAGGGTGGGCCATCATGCCCCTTTAACGATTGCTCGAGCCTTGCGCCAGCAACTCATCCATGAACGCTTTACTGATGCCTGAGGGCTCAGCGACAACTATTCCACATGAACATGTTTATTGTTTGGACTGTTCCGTAATGTTGTGTTGTGTTAATGGAACATGATTCAGTTTAAATGTAAAATATATTTTATTCAAAAGTTTACAATGTACTTAACTTAACTTTAATAAAATTATTCTTGTATCAAACTTTACTTTACGATCACTCTTTAAGATCACTTAAAAACTTGTAAATTTACGTAACGTATAAAAAACTTTTATTTTGAGAACAGTCACAACAGTAATAATAACAACCACAGCAGCAAAGAAAGGCTACACCCATCTCTCATTCCCCCTTATTCTAAGACTGCCCGCTGCGCTTGGTCATGGACACTCCACCACCCATGCCTGCATATTCCATTATTGCAGCAACTAACTCCAACATGCGGTCCCTTACGCGCCCTGACAGTGTTTCAACGCGACCTGTAACATTCCCTCCCTCATGTTGAGCAAAACTGTCTGAACTACCTGCAATATTCCCTCCTTCATGGTCAGTGACGTGGTTTGCACTACCTCTGACATTCCCTCCCTCATGGCCACTATTCCCTCACTGATGGTCCCGGATATCGTTCTCATTTCTTGTGTCATTGCTGTTACTTCTCCAGACAGTCCCGCTACCTCATCACTCACCCCCCACAGATGGCTTCCAGGAGTAATCGGGTAAGGTCAATGCTCTCCGCACTCAATGAACCACATCTGTTAGATCCTGCACCTCAGGATAGCGTGGTCAAGCTCTTCTTCCCCTCCTCCCCACTGGCACCCGCAGCCTGGGACGGTGGGGCCCTAGGTGTGCCTCGCTGCACCACACCACTGGGACCCACAACCTCGGAAGGCAAGAAGCCATGGAATGTCCCACCAACACTCAAATCAGTAGTCATGGAAGGGGCTGTCACCTTCATGAGTGGCACCTCCTATAAAGTCAGTACAACAGTGGGAGCTACATCCAGTTCTATCCCCTCCCCCTTCGCCCCATGTTGGTCTGGTGGGTTGGATTGGAAGATCTTCTCCTCTTCAGGCTCGTCCACATCTGAATCTTCTTCTGCATTGTCAGGGTTGGTCTTACATTCTACAAAAGATAACAGAACAGTCAAATGGTTAGCAGTAGAGGAGGGGGTAGGGTGGGTGGCATGAGTAGGCTCACACATCGCAGGCCAGGCAGCAGGCTGATTTAAAGGACATGATGAATTTGCAGGACTTACCCTCTCCCTCAAGTGTCAGCCCAGCTTGTGCAATACTGATTGCTTTTTTCCAGGCAGGACCCATCAAAGCAGTGACCCTCTCTTCCAAGGGTGTCAGATTTGCCGGCCCTCCTCCTGTTCTTTTGCTTTTATTATATGCCACCTTCCTTTGCAAAGATGAAAATGCAACTTTTTAGAGAGGGTGTCTTTCTGCTGGGTGGGACATACAGATGGTTTCCATATTTACGAAAGGATATACTTGCTTTGGAGGCAGTTCAAAGAAGGTTCACGAGGTTGATTCCGGGCATGAGGAGGTTGATTTATGAGGAAAGGTTGAGTAAGTTGGGCTCTACTCATTGGAATTCAGAAGAATGAGAGGTGATCTTATCGAAACGTACAAGATTATGAGGGGGCTTGACAAGGTATTGCAGAGAGGATGTTTCTACTGATGGGGGAGACTAGAACTAGAGGGCATGATCGTAGAATAAGGGGCTGCCCATTTAAAACAGAGATGAGGAGAAATTTCTTCCCCCAGAAGGTTGTAAATCTGTGGAATTCGCTGCCTCAGAGAGCTGTAGAAGCTGGGACATTGAATAAATTTAAGACAGAAATAGACAGTTTCTTAAACGATAAGGGGTTATGGGAAGCGAGCAGGGAAGTGGAGCTGAGTCCAGTAATCTTCTGCAACTTGGTTCCAGCATTTCTTCATTTCTTTGGGTGGAACTTTTATGTGACCTCTGCTGGTGTCCAGCTCCTGCCATCTGTTCTCACTCACAGTAACTCGTGCCTCCACTTCTTCCTGTAAGGAATTCTTGGTCCTTGCACCAAGCTGCAACTTGTATTGCTCCAGCTGCGATTTTTCCAATACTCTCACACAGCACTCTTTCTCACACACACAACTGGCTCTTAAAAAATGGACAATTGCCAAATTCGAGCTGTACTGAGCATGCGCGTCCATTGGAACGACGTCAAAAACTTGTTTTTTTCCGCGTATGCGCAGAAGGTGCGGCATTGTTTTTTGGCGTAGACAGCAGGTTTCACCCCCGAGGCGAATGGACATGCTGCGCGGCGCCAAATTCGAATTATATATTGGGGAAACATTGGCAAATTATTTTTGGCCTAGAAAAATGGGCGTAACTCTGGCAATACGGCAGAAAACAGGCTTGGGGAAAATTGAGCCCAAGGTCTCTCAACTTCATTTTACATATCCACCTGAGGTTTGGTACATGTATGATCACATGTCAGTCACAAAGTGCTAAAAACAGGTGTATAGTTTGGTAGCTCTACAAGCAGAAAGTATCAACTCGCTTCACAACAGATTTTTTTAATGACATTACTGCTGAAATAGATCTTGAATTAACCAATTTATTAGCACAGTGCAATTTTTAATAAATTTATAGTTGTATTTCATTCAAAGACATTGTGGATAATTTTGACTTTGGGTGATGGTGTAAAACACGTGGTATCAATTCAGCCGCCTGTTATACATCTCTCCGAATTTTCATTTCCACCTACTGGCTTCATTATCATGAAGTTGACAATAAGAGAATAAATTATTATTCATGTCCATTTACTTGGACTGACATTTTATCAACCAGTTTTGTCAACAAATCTCAAAATATTGAGCAATTCTATTAAACACAAAGAAAACCTGAAACCAATGTCTGCCTCAGATGTAACTAAATTCCATGATTTATTTACACCAAATAAATACAAAAAAAACCTTTTGCAGGTAGAAATTTGAATGATTAGCTTAACAAGATTTCAGATTAGTTGACATATGTCAATTAATTCTCCAAGCTTAATGGTTAAATAATGAACACGCTATCTCCTTCCATCAAATGATCTGGTTAACTAGTGTCAACAGTAAATCAGTTGCTACATAATGTAAATAAGGTCATTGCAAATAGGTTTGATTAGCTAAACCAAGTTATCAACATGAGTGCAGCAAGAAAATTCTATAGACTGAACTGAGCTATGAGGACTGAGTTTCGGGAAAGGGTGTTTTATTGAACTATAACATACTAACTGAAAGAGATAATTCTACACCTCTTTCACTCCTTGTGAAAATATGTAAACAAGCAGCAACACCGTCACCTTTTTACAATTAAAAAAATAGCTTTTTGTTTAAATTGGTGAAATCTCGATAATGCCACAGATGCAAACTTCATCATATGTAGGTGTGTGTGACAGTAATGCTGTTAGCGATTGCTAACTGGTTCTAAATATTTACAAATACAGTAGTTTGGAATTTTGCTTATTTTTGGGAAGTCAGAACATAATTTATATAGAGCATAATTTAAATAAAGATTAACATTTAGAATCTAAAACAGGGCGGATTGCAGAGTCTGCATAGGGAGTGGATTTGAATGATTTAATGACTTTTACTCATTTCACTTTCGTTAGCACATCCGTTATGATGACAGAATTATAGAATTGAACTGCTTTGCAACAGGTAAACGATTGGCAGAGCACGTGAACCAGTTTTTTATTAAACATGTTTTGATGAATAAATGTAAACAAACTGGGGTTATTGAACTTGGACTATGATCTTAGAATAGATGACATGAATATAAAATTTAAGCTTCAGGCAAGATTTGAGTTCAGCAATTTTCTTTGCCCTCAAAGTTCCAGATATGCAAGCAATATGAATATCAGGTTAGACAGTTACTAGTCAGGAAATGGTGTTAGGTAAATTGAAGGGACTGAAGGCCGATAAATCCCCAGGGCCTGATAGGCTGCATCCCAGAGTACTTAAGGAAGTGGCCCTAGAAATAGTAGATGCATTGGTGGTCCTTTTCCAACATTCCATGGACTCTGGTTCAGTTCTTATGGATTGGAGGGTAGCTAATGTATCACCACTTTTTAAAAAAGGAGGGAGAGAAAACTGGGAATTATAGACCTGTTAGCCTGACATCGGTGGTGGGGAAAATGCTGGAATCAATTATTAAAGATGTAATAGCAGCGCATTTGGAAAGCAGTGACAGGATCGGTTCAAGTCAGCATGGATTTATGAAAGGGAATCATGTTTCACAAATCTTCTAGAATTTTTTGAAGATGTAACTAGTAGAGTGGACAAGGGAGAACCAGTGGATGTGGTATATTTGGACTTTCGAAAGGCTTTTGACAAGGTCCCACACAAGAGATTAGTGTGCAAAATTAAGGCACATGGTATTGGGGGTAATGTATTGACGTGGATAGAGAACTGGTTGGCAGACAGGAAGCAAAGAGTGGGAATAAACAGGTCCTTTTCAGAATGGCAGGCAGTGACTAGTGGGGTGGCGCAGGGTTCAGTGCTGGGACCCTAGCTATTTACAATATACATTAATGAGTTACACGAAGGAATTGAATGTAATATCTCCAAGTTTGCAGATGACACTAAGCTGCGTGGCAGTACGAGCTGCGAGGAGGATGCTAGGAGGCTGCAGGGGGATTTGGACAGGTTAGGTGGATGGGCAAATGCATGGCAGATGCAGTGTAATGTGGATAAATA
Source organism: Pristiophorus japonicus (assembly GCF_044704955.1). Lineage (NCBI taxonomy): Eukaryota > Metazoa > Chordata > Chondrichthyes > Pristiophoridae > Pristiophorus > Pristiophorus japonicus. Next base: position 141,042,450 of record NC_091978.1, read on the forward strand.
TCAGGTTATCCATTTTAGTGGCAAAAACAGGAACATAATAAGAATTAGGAACAGGAGTAGGCCATCTAGCCCCTTGAGCCTGCTCTGCCATTCAAAAAGATCATGGCTGATCTGGCCGTGGACTCAGCTCCACTTACCCGCCCGCTCCCCATAACCCTTAATTCCCTTATTGGTTAAAAATCTATCTATCTGTGATTTGAATACATTCAATGAACTAGCCTCAACTGCTTCCTTGGGCAGAGAATTCCACAGATTCACAACCTTCTGGGAAAAGAAATTCCTTCTCAACTCGGTTTTAAATTGGTTCCCCCGTATTTTGAGGCTGTGCCCCCTAGTTCTAGTCTCCCCGACTAGTGGAAACAACCTCTCTGCCTCTATCTTGTCTATCCCTTTCATTATTTTAAATGTTTCGATAAGATCACCCCTCATCCTTTCTGAACTCCAACGAGTAAAGACCTAGTCTACTCAATCTATCATTATAAAGGTAACCCCCTCATCTCCGGATCAGCCTAGTGAATCATTTCTGTACCCCCTTCAAGGCTAGTATATCCTTCCTTAAGTAAGGTGACCAAAACTGCACGCAGTACTCCAGGTGCGGCCTCACCAATACCCTGTACAGTTGCAGCAGGACCTCCCTGCTTTTGTATTCCATCCCTCTCGCAATGAAGGCCAACATTCCATTCGCCTTCCTGATTACCTGGTGCACCTGCAAACTAACTTTTTGGGATTCATGCACAAGGACCCCGTCCGGACGGAATTCCTCATCGGCGCCAAACCCCGGAACCTCCCTCAGGGGCCGGCGCCTCACAACTTGAGCCGCCTCGGGGAAATCCCCTCCGTGCCTTTCAGTTCCGCGCGGAGGGGTTTCCTGTACGGGCTGCTCCTGCACACCCTCAACTTTGCCATCCTCGCCGGCCATCCGGACACGCCATGGCGTACCATCTTGCCGTCCGGAGGAGGCGGGGGTCCCCGATGGAGGGCACTCTACGCAGGGGTCCTCCCACTATTCATCGGGGACTTGGCCTGGAGGGTGGTGCACGGAGCAGTGCCGTGCAACAAATTTTTAAGCCGGTTCACGGACTCCCAGGCCGCCTGCAATTTCTGCGGTCTGGAAGAGTCCGTGTTCCATGTTTTTATGGAATGCACGAGGTTGCAGCCCCTGTTTTATTATTTGAAGGGGCTGCTCCTGAAATTCTGGCTGCACTTCAGTCCCACTCTCCTGATCTTTGGGCACCCTGTGCGGAGGGGAGCGGGTAGGTCCGAAGGCCTCCTCGTAGGACTGCTCCTGGGCACGGCCAAGGGTGCCATCAGCCGGTCCAGGCAGCGGGCGGTCGAGGGGGTCGTTCAACCTGACTGCCTGCCTCTCTTCCGCTCTTACATCCGGTCCAGGGTGTCCTTGGAGATGGAGCACGCGGTGTCCACCGGTACGCTCGCGGCCTTCCGCGAGAGGTGGGCACCGGAGGGACTGGAGTGCATCATCACGCCCGGCAACCAAATTTGAATTTGATTTTACGTTTTTAAGTTTAATTTTATTTTAATTGCCGGTGCTTTTAGTGTCCCCCTTCCCTTTTATAGGGGGCACTGGGGAAAATTGTGATTTTAGTGCCCCAAAAAAAAAACCAAAAAAAGAAAAACACAAAAAAAAAGAAAAAAAAAGGGGGAAAAAAAAAGGGCCTTGTAAATGTCTGGAGTGTCACCCAGGTCGGGTGGCACCGTTTATGTTTTATGTTTTTGCAGGTGAACTCCAAAAAGAATTTCATGCACAAGGACCCCCAGGTCCTTCTGCACTGCAGCATGTTTTAATTTCTCTCCATTCAAATAATATTCCCTTTTACTGTTTTTTTTCCCCAAGGTGGATGACCTCACATTTTCGGATATTGTATTCCATCTGCCAAACCTTAGCCCATTCGCTTAACCTATCTAAATCTCTTTGCAGCCTCTCTGTGTCCTCTACACAACCCCGCTTTCCCACTAATCTTTGTGTCATCTGCAAATTTTGTTACACTACACTCTGTCCCCTCTTCCAGTTCATCTATGTATACTGTAAACAGTGGTGGTCCTTGCACCGATCCCTGTGGCACACCACTAACCACTGATTTCCAACCCGAAAAGGACCCAATTATCCCGACTCTCTGCTTTCTGTTCGCCAGCCAATTCTCGATCCATACTAATACATTTCCTCTGACTCCGCATACCTTTATCTTCTGCAGTAACCTTTTGTGTGGCACCTTATCGAATGCCTTTTGGAAATCTAAATACACCACATCCATTGGTACACCTCTATCCACCATGCTCGTTATATCCTCAAAGAATTCCAGTAAATTAGTTAAACATGATTTCTCCTTCATGAATCCAGGTTGTGTCTGCTTGATTGCACTATTCCTATCTAGATGTCCTGCTATTTCTTCCTTAATGATAGCTTCAAGCATTTTCCCCACTACAGAGGTTAAACTAACCGGCCTATAGTTACCTGCCTTTTGTCTGCCCCCTTTTTTAAACAGAGGCGTTACATTAGCTGCTTTCCAATCCGCTGGTACCTCCCCAGAGTCCAGAGAATTTTGGTAGATTATAACGAATGCATCTGCTATCATTTCCGCCATCTCTTTTAATACCCTTGGATGCATTTCATCCAGACCAGGGGACTTGTCTACCTTGAGTCCCATTAGCCTATCCAGCACTACTTCCCTAGTGATAGTGATTGTCTCAAGGTCCTCCCTTCCCACATTCCCGTGACCAGCAATTTTTGGCATGGTTTTTGTGTCTTCCACTGTGAAGACCAAAGCAAAATAATTGTTTAAGGTCTCAGCCATTTCCACATTTCCCATTATTAAATCCCCTTTCTCATCTTCTAAGGGACCAACATTTACTTTAGTCACTCTCTTCCGTTTTATATATCGGTAAAAGCTTTTACTATCTGTTTTTATGTTTTGCGCAAGTTTACTTTCGTAATCTATCTTTCCTTTCTTTATTGCTTTCTTAGTCATTCTTTGCTGTCGTCTAAAATTTTCCCAATCTTCTAGTTTCCCACTAACCTTAGTAATTTGATACTCTCCTTTATTTCCTTGGTCATCCACGGCTGGTTATCCCTTCTCTTACCACCCTTCTTTTTCATGATTATTGATTATTATCTGAATGGTGACAGATTAGTAAAAGGGGAGGTGCAACGAGACCTGGGTGTCATGGTACATCAGTCATTGAAGGTAGGCATGCAGGTAGAGTAGGCAGTAAAGAAAGCAAATGGCATGCTGGCCTTCATAGCGAGGGGATTTGAGTATAGGAGCAGGGAGGTTTTACTGCAGTGTACAGGGCCTTGGTGAGACCACATCTTGAATATTGTGTGCAGTTTTGGTCTCCTAATCTGAGGAAGGACATTCTTGCTGTTGAGAGAGTGCAGCGAGTGTTCCTCCAGACTGATTCCTGGGATGGCAGGACTGACACATGAAGAAAGACTGGATAGACTAGGCTTATATTCACTGGAATTTAAAAGAATAAGAGGGGATCTCATAGAAACATATAAAATTCTGACAGGATTGGACAGGTTAGATGCAGGAAGAATGTTCCTGCTGTTGGGGAAGTCCAGAACCAGGGGTCACAGTCTAAGGATAAGGGGTAAGCCATTTAGGACTGAGATGAGGAGAAACTTCTTCACTCAAGAGAGTTGTGAACCTGTGGAATTCTCTACCACAGAAAGTTGTTGAAGCTAGTTTGTTGGATATATTCAAAAGATAGTTGGATGTGGCCCTTGTGGCTAAAGGGATCAAGGGGTATGGAGAGAAAGCAGGAATGGGGTACTGAAGTTGCAAGATCAGCCATGATCATATTGAATGGTGGTGCAGGCTCGAAGGGCCGAATGGCCTACTCCTGCACCTACTTTCTATGTTTCTATGTAAAATGTAGTTGAAATGGAAAGTGAAAATAAAGGTAATCAATGCCACGTGGAACATGATTTCCAGAGCTCCTTGTAAATTTCAAATGTCATACCAAAGGTGCTAGCCAGTAAAAGAGATAAACAGTGGGATATGAGGTTTGATACATGCTCTGAAGTTTCATATCATCAGTGAAGCAGGGAAAGTAAATGGATTAAATTACTTGGAGATTAAATGGATTCAACAGAGTTTATAATGGACCATATTGTCCTTAATCTGTGGAAGGAATAGATTTTCATATTCTATGCTTTACATTTCTTATTCATAAAATGGACTACTTCTATTTGCATTGCATCTTAAAATTGCAGTAGCATAAAAAGAGAGGAAGTTGGTGACAAAAGACAAACTGGGAACCATTCCGGGGAGGAACTTTAGTAGCTATGCCTTTTGCTGTTGGATAGAAGCACTGACCATACTCAACCAGCTCTGTTGGGCGGGCCACACTGTTCACATGCCTGACACAAGACTCCCAAAGCAAGCGCTCTACTCGGAACTCCTACACAGCAAGCGAGCCCGAGGTGGGCAGAGGAAATGTTTCAAGGACACCTTCAAAGCCTCCTTGATAAAATGCAACATCCCCACTGACACCTGGGATCCCTGGCCAAAGACCGTCCTAAGTGCAGGAAGATCATCCAGGAGGGCGCTGAGCACCTCGAGTCTCGTCGCCGACAGCATGCAGAAAGCAAGCGATGGCAGCGGAAGGAGCGTGCGGCAAACCAGATTCCCCACCCACCCTTTCCTTCAACGACTGTCTGTCCCACCTGTGACAGAGACTGTAATTCCCGTATTGGACTGTTCAGTCACCTAAGAACTCACTTTTAGAGTGGAAGCAAATCTTCCTTGATTTCGAGGGACTGCCTATGATGATGATGAGGGTTGGACTTCAATGAACATGTGAAAGATTTTGAAATATTCAGTACAGTAAGTTCACTGATCCCGTGTTCATAGTCAGGAGCTGCTCTTGAAGGGAACATCGGTTTGAGAATTATCGCTATTGTGTTGTAATCACATCTCTGACCAGCATTCCCTTTTGTGTACGGCTCCCTTTTGAGAACCCAAGATTGGCAAGTTTAGCCTTGTATGGAAGGCTTTCAAAGCACATTAAGCTTATGAAATTAAAGGCAAATTAGTCGATTGAGAATTCATTTGACAATGGAAAACACAACATAATTTTAAACGGAAAACAAATTTGGCTACAGACAACCAGTGGATGTAGGCAGAGTAGATCGAGAGAAACTGTTCCCACTGGTAGATGGGTCGAGAACCAGAGGACACAGATTTAAGGTGATTGGCAAAAGAACCAAAGGTGACATGAGGAAAAGCTTTTATGCGCAGTGAATGGTTAGGATCTGGAATGCACTGCCTGAAAGGGTGGTGGAGGCTGACTCAATTGTGGCTTTCAAAAAGGAATTGGATAAGTACCTGAGGAAAATAAATTGTAGGGCAATGGGGAAAGGGCGGGGGAGCAGGACTAGCTTGACGTGCTCTTGCAGTGCCAGCATGGGCTCATCGGGCTGAATGGCCTCCTTCTGTGCTGTAACCAGTCTATGATTATTGTGGACTACCAAAGCCTCTACCCTCCATAAACTTCAGCTTGTCCAATACTCACTTCCATATTTTTCATTGGATATATTCAAGAGGGAGTTAGATATGGCCCTTGCGGCTAAAGGGATCAAGGGGTATGGAGAGAAAGCAGGAAAAGGGTACTGAGGTGAATGATCAGCCATGATATTATCGAATGGTGGTGCAGGCTCGAAGGGCCGAATGGCCCACTCCTGCACCTATTTTCTATGTTTCTATGTTTTCATGAGACCCACTTCCTGCTCCCTCGACCCTATTCCCATCAAACTGCTGACTACCCATCTTCCTTTTCTGGCTCCCATGTTAGCTGACATTGTTAATGGTTCTCTCTCCTCAGGTACTGTCCATCTCTCCCTCAAATCTGCTATCATCATCCCTCTCCTTGACCCCTCCACACTTGTAAACTACCGCCCCATTTCCAACTTCTGTTTCCTCTCCAAGGTCCTTGAACGTGTTGTCGCCTCCCAAAACCATGCCCATCTTTCCCGCAACTCCATGTTTGAATCCCTCCAATCAGGTTTCCGCCCCTGCCACAGTACCAAAACAGCTCTCATCAAAGTCACAAATGACATCCTTTGTGACTGTGACAAAGGTAAACTATCCCATCTCGGCTTCTTGACATGTCTGCAGCGTTTGACATGGTGGCCACTCCATCCTCCTCCAACACCTCTCCACTGTCGTCCAGCTGGGTGGGACTGCACTTGCCTGGTTCCGTTCTTATCTATCTAATAGTAGCCACAGAATCACCTGCAATGGTTTCTCTTCCCACTACCGCATCATTACCTCTGGTGTCCCCCAAGGATCTATCCTTGGCCCCCTTCTATTTCTCAACTACATGCTGCCCCTTGGCGACATCATCTGAAAACACAGCGTCAGTTTCCACATGTACGTTGATGACACCTAGCACTACCTCACCACCACTGCTCTCAACCCCTCCACGGTCTCCAAATTGTCAGACTGCTTGTCCGACAATCAGTTCTGGATAAGCAGAAATGTTCTCCAATTAAATATTGGAAAAAACTAAGCATTTATTTTCAATCCCCACCATTAACTCCGTTCCCACTATTAACTCTGTTCCTTAGCCACTGACTCCATCTCTCTCCCGAATATCTGTCTGAGGCTGAACCACACTGTCCGCAACCTTGGTGTCCTATTTAACCCTGATATGAGCTTCTGACCGCATATTTGCGGCATAACTAAAACCGCCTATTTCCACCTCCATAATATCGCCCGTATCCACCCTTGCCTCAACTCATCGACTGCTGAAACCCTCATCCATGCCTTTGTTACCTCTAGACTTGACTATTCCAACGCACTCCTAGCTGGTCTCCCACGTTCTACCCTACGTAAACTTGATGTCATCCAAAACTCGACAGCCCGTGTCCTAACTCGTACTAAGTCCCATTCACCCATCACCCCTTTGCTCGCTGACCTACATTGGCTCCCGGTTAAGCAACATCTCGATGTCAAAATTCTCATCCTCATTTACAAATCCCCCAGTGGCCTCGCCCCTCTCTAATCTCCTCCAGTCCCACAACCACCCCCACTCTGAGATATCTGCGCTCCTCTAATTCTGCCCTCGTGATCATTTGGTGGCTATGTCTTCTGTTTCCTAGGCCCTAAGCTCTGAAATTCCCTGCCTAAACCTCTCTATCTCTTCAAGATGCACCTTAAAACTTACTGCTTTGACCAAGCTTTTGGTGGTCTGCCCTAATTTCTCCTTATTTGGCTTGGTGTCCAATTTTTTGTTTTATAATACTCCTGTGAAGTGCCTTGGCTGTCTTACTATGTTAAAGGGGCTATATAAATACAAGTTGTTGTTACTCTGCTGCACTAAATCCTGCTCACCCAATCTTCAATGGCCTATCTTAAACCTTCAACAGCTCCATGTCCCCCAGTGATCAAGCTTAAAATTCTCATCTTTAATTACCTCCATGATCTCGCCACAGCTTATCTTTACAATTCCCTCCAGTCCTATATACCCCACCCCAACGATCTGTTCCTCTATGGCTTTTTGCATATGCTTCCCTTTGCCCCACCATTCACAGCAGAGCTTCAGCTGCAAGGGTCAAGTCTTTCAATCACTCTGATTCCCTCTCCTTCAAAAACCTTCTCAAAACCCATCTCTTGGACCAAGCTTTTGGTCACCCCTTCTAATTTCTCCTTTCCTGGTCAGTTTTCTGTGCACATATCTGTGAAGCATTTTGGGAAGTTTCTTTACAAAGCAAAATTGTTGATATGGAAATTAGTACTTTTTGAGTACCGTAAAATTTATTGTTAATGCAAAGCTATGTGGATAGGTGTCCAGTATTCAGGAGACTGATGGATTGATTTAAAGAGACCTGGATCAATCAACTAACCTTGATAATTAGCCAGCAAATCTTTAGAAATGTGTTTATTTTTTCTGTTCCAGTGCACATTCTGTGACTGATGGAGAATTCATAATGTTCACTGTATAATTACTCAGATCTCACAAATACAATTTTGAGTTGAGGCTCTTCATTTTCACTTCAGAGTTGGGTTGGGTGCATGCGGGTCGTGTAGCGGGTCGGAAATGCGATGTGTAGATCAGCCTGCTCCTCAGTGCAACTTTAACATAATGACCCCAGTTAAGCCAGCCATGCGCATTTCCCAGCCCTATTAAAGGGTGACGTCTGATGATGTTGTTGATGACTCATTTCCAGTGTCCATATTTAAAGTAGCCTTGCACACAAGTCATTTGAAGTAAAGGAGTGTGTAAGCATCATTGTAAAGGTTGGATTTATTTTGTGAACATAAAAACATGAATACCATGAAAAACGGGCTGCACCCCGGTTTACAGATAAGAACATAAGAAATAGGAACAGGAGGCCATATGGCCCCTCGAGCCTGCTCCGCCATTCAATAAGATCATGGCTGATCTGATCATGGACTCAGCTCCACTTCCCTGCCCGCTCCCCAAAACTCCTTATCCGCTTATGCCTCACTGCATATTCTGGTGGAGGCAGTATGAGCACTCAGGGGGTCCCTCTTCCCAGCAGATGGGTGCGTGACCTCCCCAAGAGACAAAAAGGACCTGGCTCAAAATAGCGGGGCTGGTCAGCAGCAGGGAGGTTTTAAGGAGGGACATGGATCCAGTGCAGGAAAAGATTCAATGATATGATGAGGTCAGTAAAGACGAGTGTCAAGCCACCCTCATCTTCATCCTGATGCTCATGTCACCACATCGCCATCACTCTGTCTTCCCAAGCCGACTCCTTCACATCATTCCTCACACCAATATACCTTCCAGGTCCACCCATCCCTCTCTCTCTACGTACATACTTACACCCCCATCTGATTAACCACCCATCAAAATCACTCTCAGCCTAAAGCAAGATGGTCATTGCCTGGCACTGTGTAGCACAAATGTTACTTGGCACTTTTCAGCCCAAGCCTGAATGTCGTCCAGGTCTTGCTGCAAGCGGGCATGGACTGCTTCATTTTGTGAGGAGTTGCGAATGGAACTGAACACTGTGCAATCATCAGCAAACATCCCCACTTCTGAACTTATGATGGAGGGAAGGTCATTGATGAAGCAGCTGAAGATGGTTGGGCCTAGGACACTGCCCTGAAGAACTCCTAGGGCTGGGATGACTGAACAACAACCACAACCATCTTCCTTTGTGCCAATGGAGAGTTTTCCCCCCCAATTCCCATTGATTTCAATTTTACTCGGGCTCCTTGATGCCACACTCGGTCAAATGCTGCCTTGATGTCAAGGGCAGTCACTCTCATCTCACCTCCGGTATTCAGCTCTTTTGTCCATGTATGAACCAAGACAGTAATGAGGCCTGGAGCCGACTGGTTCTGGCGGAACCCAAACTGAGCAGGTTCTTGGTAAGTGCCGCTTGATAGCACTGTCGATGACACCTTCCATCACTTTGCTGATGATTGAGAGAAGACTGATGGGGCGGTAATTGGCCGGATTAGATTTTAGCTGCTTTTTGTGGACAGTACATGGGCAGTTTTCCACATGATCAGGTAGATGCCAGTGTTGTAGCTGTACTGGAGCAGCTTGGCTAGAGGCATGGCTAGTTCTGGAGCACAAGTCTTCAGCATGACAGCGGGATGTTGTCGGGGCCCATAGCCTTTGCTGTATCAAGTTCATGGCACCGTAGCTGGCTCTGCTGCACAGGAAGGCAGGAAAAAGAGTGGGAGAGCGATAGTGATAGGTGATTCAATTGTAAGGGGAATAGATAGGCATTTCTGCGGCCGCAACCGAGACTCCAGGATGGTATGTTGCCTTCCTGGTGCAAGGGTCAAGGATGTCTCGGAGCGGGTGCAGGATATTCTGAAAAGGGAGAGTGAACAGCCAGTTGTCGTGGTGCACACTGGTACCAACGATATAGCTAAAAAAATGGATGAGGTCCTACGAGACGAATTTAAGGAGCTAGGAGCTAAATTAAAAAGTAGGACCGCAAAAGTAGTAATCTCGGGATTGCTACCAATGCCACGTGCTAGTCAGAGTAGGAATCGCAGGATAGCTCAGATGAATACGTGGCTTGAGCAGTGGTGCAGCAGGGAGGGATTCAAATTCCTGGGGCATTGGAATCGGTTCTGGGGGAGGTGGGACCAGTACAAACCGGACCGTCTGCACCTGGGCAGGACCAGAACCAATGTCCTAGGGGGAGTGTTTGCGAGTGCTGTTGGGGAGGAGTTAAACTAAAGTGGTAGGGGGATGGGAACCAATGCAGGAAGACAGAGGGAAACAAAATGGAGACAGAAGCAAAAGACAGAAAGGAGATGAGTAAAAGAGGAGGGCAGAGAAACCCAAGGCAAAAAACAAAAAGGGCCACTGTACAGCAAAATTCTAAAGGGTCAAAGTGTAATAAAAAGGCAAGCATGAAAGCTCAGTGCCTCAATGCAAGAAGTATTCGGAACCCTGGAGAGGGCTCTGAGCTAGTTATAGAGTGGGTGAGAGCTCAGATGAACAGAATCCCAAGAAAGAATGCAAAAGGCAGGAGGCAACAGAGCAGAGTAGCACTGGGGTAAGTGTAAACCACAAGGTGATAGGAAGAGACAATATGTATGAATATAAAGGGGATGCAGGAGGGGTCAAAACTAAAAATCATGGTTTAAAAACTAGTATTAAAACACTTTACCTAAACGCACGCAGCATTCGAAATAAAGTAAATGAGTTGACGGCACAAATCATTACAAATGGGTATGATTTGGTGGCCATTACAGAAACGTGGTTGCAAGGTGGCCAAGACGGGGAATTAAACATACAGGAGTATCTGACAATTCGGAAAGATACACAAGAAGGGAAAGGAGGTGGGGTAGCTCTGTTAATAAAGGATGATATCAGGGCAGTTGTGAGAGACGATATTTGCTCTAATGAACAAAATGTTGAATCATTGTGGGTGGAGATTAGAGATAGTAAAGGGAAAAAGTCACTGGTGGGCATAGTTTATAGGCACCCAAATAATAACTTCACGGTGGGGCGGACAATAATCAAGGGTATAATGGAGGCATGTGAAAAAGGAACGGCAGTAATCATGGGGGATTTTAACCTACATATCGATTGGTCAAATCAAATCGCACAGGGTAGCCTTGAGGAGGAATTCATAGAATGCATACAGGATTGTTTCTTAGAACAGTATGTTACAGAACCTTCAAGGGAGCAAGCTATCTTAGATCTGGTCCTGTGTAATGAGACAGGAATAATAAACGATCTCCTAGTAAAAGATCCTCTCGGAATGAGTGATCACAGTATGGTTGAATTTGTAATACAGATTGAGGGTGAGGAAGCAGTGTCTCAAACGAGCGTACTATGCTTAAACAAAGGGGCTTATAGTGGGATGAAGGCAGAGTTGGCTAAAGTAGACTGGAAACACAGACTAAATAGTGGCACAATTGAGGAACAGTAGAGGACTTTTAAGGAGCTCTTTGATAGTGCTCAACAAAAATATATTCCAGTGAAAAAGAAGGGCGGTAAGAGAAGGGATAACCAGCCGTGGATAACCAAGGAAATAAAGGAGAGTATCAAATTAAAAACCAATGCGTATAAGGTGGCCAAGGTTAGTGGGAAACTAGAAGATTGGGAAAATTTTAAACGACAGCAAAGAATGACTAAGAAAGCAATAAAGAAAGGAAAGATAGATTACGAAAGTAAACTTGCGCAAAACATAAAAACAGATAGTAAAAGCTTTTACCGATATAGAAAACGGAAAAGCGTGACTAAAGTAAATGTTGTCCCTTCGAAGATGAGAAGGGGGATTTAATAATGGGAAATGTGGAAATGGCTGAGACCTTAAACAATTATTTTGCTTCGGTCTTCACAGTGGAAGACACAAAAACCATGCCAAAAATTGCTGGTCACAGGAATGTGGGAAGGGAGGACCTTGAGATAATCACTATCACTAGGGGGGTAGTGCTGGACAGGCTAATGGGACTCAAGGTAGACAAGTACCTGGTCCTGATGAAATGCATCCCAGGGTATTGAAAGAGAGGGCAGAAGTTATAGCAGATGCATTCGTTATAATCTATCAAAATTCTCTGGACTCTGGGGAGGTACCAGCGGATTGGAAAGCAGCTAATGTAACGCCTCTGTTTAAAAAAGGGGCCAGACAAAAGGCAGGTAACTATAGGCCGGTTAGTTTAACCTCTGTAGTGGGGAAAATGCTTGAAGCTATCATTAAGGAAGAAATAGCGGGACATCTAGATAGGAATAGTGCAATCAAGCAGACGCAACCTGGATTCATGAAGGGGAAATCATGTTTAACTAATTTACTGGAATTCTTTGAGGATATAACGAGCATGGTGGATAGAGGTGTACCGATGGATGTGGTGTATTTAGATTTCCAAAAGGCATTCGATAAGGTGCCACACAAAAGGTTACTGCAGAAGATAAACGTATGTGGAGTCAGAGAAAATGTATTAGCATGGATCGAGAATTGGCTGGCTAACAGAAAGCAGAGAGTCGGGATAAATGGGTCCTTTTCGAGTTGGAAATCGGTGGTTAGTGGTGTGCCACAGGGATCGGTGCTGGGACCACAACTGTTTACAATATACATAGATGACCTGGAAGAGGGGACAGAGTGTAGTGTAACAAAATTTGCAGATGAGAAAGATTAGTGGGAAAGCGGGTTGTGTAGAGGACACAGAGAGGCTGCAAAGAGATTTAGATAGGTTAAGCGAATGGGCTAAGGTTTGGCAGATGGAATATAATGTCGGAAAATGTGAGGTCATCCACCTTGGAATTGAATGGGGAGAAATTACAACATGCTGCGGTGCAGAGGGATCTAGGGGTCCTTGTGCATGAATCCCAAAAAGTTGGTTTGCAGGTGCAGCAGGTAATCAGGAAGACGAATGGAATGTTGGCCTTCATTGCGAGAGGGATGGAGTACAAAAGCAGGGAGGTCCTGCTGCAACTGTACAGGGTACTGGTGAGGCCGCACCTGGAGTACTGTGTGTAGTTTTGGTCACCTTACTTAAGGAAGGATATACTAGATTTGGAGGGGGTACAGAGACGATTCACTAGGTTGATTCCGGAGATGAGGGGGTTACCTTATGATGATAGATTGAGTAGACTGGGTCTTTACTCATTGGAGTTCAGAAGGATGAGGGGTGATCTTATAGAAACATTTAAAATAATGAAAGGGATAGACAAGATAGAGGCAGAGAGGTTGTTTCCACTGGTCGAGGAGACTAGAACTCGGGGGCACAACCTCAAAATACGGGGGATCCAATTTAAAACCGAGTTGAGAAGGAATTTCTTCTCCCAGAGGGTTGTGAATCTGTGGAATTCTCTGCCCAAGGAAGCAGTTGAGGCTAGCTCATTGAATGTATTCAAATCACAGATTGATAGATTTTTAACCAATAAGGGAATGAAGGGTTACGGGGAGCGGGCGGGTAAGTGGAGCTGAGTCCACGGCCAGATCAGCCATGATCTTGTTGAATGGTGGAGCAGGCTCGAGGGGCTAGATGGTCTACTCCTGTTCCTAATTCTTATGTTCTTATGTATAAGTCCTGCTATAACTGTACAGGGTATTGGTGAGGCCGTACCTAGAGTACTGCGTATAGTTTTGATCTCCTTATTTAAGAAGGGATATACTTGCATTGGAGGCTGTTCAGAGAAGGTTCACTCGGTTGATTCCTGAGATGAAGGGCTTGACTGATGAAGAAAGGTTGAGCAGGTTGAGCCTGTACTCATTGGAGTTCAGAAGAATGAGAGGTGATCTTATTGAAACATATAAGGTGATGAGGGGGCTCGACAAGGTAGTTGCAGAAAGGGTGTTTCCATTCATGGGGGAATCTAGAATTAGGCGGCTAAAGGGATCAAGGGGTATGGAGAGAAAGCAGGAAAGGGGTACTGAGGTTGAATGATCAGCCATGATATTATTGAATGGTGGTGCAGGCACAAAGGGCCAAATGGCCTACTCCTGCACCTAATTTCAATGGGCCCAAGTTTCCACGGCGCCTAAAAGAAAAAATCGCGATTCTGGAGCGTTCTGCAGCTCCTTGTCTGCCTGGCGCGGCGCCCAGGGGGGCGGAGCCTACACTCGTGCCGATTTTGTAAGTGGGAGGGGGCGGGTACTATTTAAATTAGTTTTTTTCCTGCCGGCAACGCTGCGCGTGAGCATTGGAGCGTTCGCGCATGCTCAGTGTGAAAAAAACATTGGCACTCGGCCATTTTTGTAGTTTTTTGTAGCTGTTTAATTTTTGAACATTTTTTTAATAAAAGCACATTGCCATCAGCACATCTTACTGCAGCCTTCTCACTGTCTCCTCCCCCCCTCCCCCCGCGGGAAGAACGGGCACCTCCTCTCCCCCCCGTGGGAAAGAACGGGCGCCTCCTCTCCCCTCCCCCCCCCGCGGGCAGAACGGGTGCCTCCCCCCACCCCACGGGAAAGAACGGGCGCCTCCTCTCCCCCCCCCCCCCCCGCGGGCAGAACGGGCGCCTCCCCCCCCCCCCCGCAGGAAAGAACGGACGCCTCAGGCTGACTGTAGAATTCTCCGTGCCTGAAGCACTTTCACACAGGTAGGAAGATGGTTTATTTAATCTTTTCTTTGCTTATAAATGTTTATTCAGGTTGGATTTATTTGTATAATATTTGTAGAAGTATAAATAAGGATTTATTGTAGAATTTAATGAGTTCCCTTCCCCCCCCCACCTCGTTCTGGACGCCTAATTTGTAACCTGCGCCTGATTTTTTAATGTGTAGAACAGATTTTTTCAGTTCTACAAAAATCTTCACTTGCTCCATTCTACTTTAGTTTGGAGTACTGTGGAAACTTTGAAATCAGGCTTTAGTGGCCGGACACGCCCCATTTTGAAGAAAAAAATCTGTTCCAAAGTAGAACTGTTCTACCTGACTAGAACTGCAGAAAAAAAAATGTGGAGAATTGCGATTTCTAAGATAGTCCGTTCTCCACCAGTTGCTCCTAAAAATCAGGTGCAAATCATGTGGAAACTTGGGCCCTATGTTTCTATAGTTTCAGAATAAAGGATCGCCCATTTAATACTGAGATGAGGAGGAATTTCTTCTCTCAGAGGGAATCTGTGGAATTCTCTGCCCCAGAGTACTGCGAAGGCAGCGTCATTGAATATACTTAAGGTGGAGTTAGACAGATTTTTGAGTGATAAGGGAGTAAAGGGTTATGGGAGCTTTCTATGGTTCTATGGTTCAACCACCACATCATCAGCCCCTTCTGCCTTTACCTCAGACCATCACTGTTGAAATTTCTAGTGAAAGTCCTATACTCAATTTCTCCAATGTTCTCCTTGCCGAACTCCCAACTTTCACCCTCATAAACCCCTAGGGGGAGAAATTCATTACCGACCAGAGATACGGCAACTTTGTGGGCTGAAAACGGCGCCTAAAAAATCTCCCCCGATTCTGACCTGTGCTGTGTTGCCTCTTCTGGGGCTTGGCACGGCGTGGCCAGTCGATCGGGGGGCGGAGCTAGGGCCTGCGCCAGAAACAGTGCAGGCAGCTCTGCAGATGCGTGTTGGGAGTGTGCGCGCATGCGCAGCAGCTCTTGCCCCCAACCTCTGTGTGCGTGCTGCAGCATGGGACCCGATGCATCCCACCCCTATCCCTGGCTGAGTGGCCTGCTGCACAGGCCGGCCCGCTGCCTTCCCGGGCTAGAAGGCCACAACAAGCAGGTTGGTGCGGGGCCCAAGCCGGGGCGGCGGGAATGTGGGGTGAAGTTTTGATCCCGGGCGGGGGGGGGGGGGGGGGGCGGGGGGAGGAGTTTTGATCCCAGAGAGTGGGGGGAATTCCGAACCGCAGGGTGGGTTTGATCACCGACCTCATGGCGGTAGGGTTGTTTGTAAGGGGTGGCTGATGGTGGGTGAGCTTCGGCAACTGGGAGAACATAAGAACTACAAGCAGGAGGTACTTCTATTTTTTATTTGGATATTTTGAAAAAATTATGTAAATATATTTAGTCTCTTTACTTCTTTTATTTTTATAGCTTAAGCTTCCATGAATGCTTCTGTTGTATAGTAAATTAACTTTGCGAAGTTTGTCATATGATGTCCTGTATAGCTGTTTGCTCCTATTCACGTTCTTTAGTCAAGTCATTAAGTTCTGCTGGCCTCCGATATATTTAGCTGCGCTGATTTCTTAGCTCTCTGCAAGGGTTTTCTGTGCAGCCACAAGTGGCCACATACGCTGGCCTAAGTTAGTTTGGAGTAACTATTAGCTGTCCAAAGTGGCCTAAATGGCCAAAACGGGCAGAGGTGGCTGGTAATGCTCCCTTTTGAAAAAAACTAAACTAAACTAAAAAAAAATCCTAACTAACTCACTTACACTGGCGCACATTGAATGTGCAAAATGGGGATTTTTAAGATACTCCAGAAAAATCAAACTGCTCCAAAAAAAATGGAGCAACTCCTGGGCAATTCTGAGCCCTAATCCAGACGCAAAAGTCCCCCCCCCCTCTAAAAAATTTCGGAATTGCGCTCCTGGAACGAAATGGGACGCTAATCAAGCATCCTTCTTCTTTCTTGGAGCATTAACAGGGCGGATACCTCAGCAGCACTGCACAATGGGCCGTGCAGATCTGCTGGGTCCAAAGGTCGTTCCCTCCCTTAAAGAAAGGGCCCACACTGCAGGCTCTGCAAATTAAAAAGGACCTACCTGGATATACTTGCATTGGAAGCTGTTCAGAGAAGGTTCACTAGGTTGATTCCGGAGATGAGGGGGTTGACTTATGAAGATAGGTTGACTAGGTTGGGATTACACTCATTGGAGTTCAGAAGAATGAGAGGTGATCTTATCAAAACATATAAGATAATGAGGAGGCTCGATAAGGTGGATACAGAGAGGATATTTCCACTTAGGGGAAACTAAAACTAGAGGACATAGTCTCAGAATAAGGGGCCGACGATGAGCAGGAATTTCTTCTCTCAGAGTGCTGTAAATCTGTGGAATTCTCTGCCCCAGAGAGCTGTGAGGGCTGGGTCATTGAATATATTTAAGGCGGAGACAGACAGATTTTTGAGCCACAAGGGAATAAAGGGTCATAGGGAGCGGGCAGGGAAGTGGAGCTGAGCCCATGATCAGATCAGCCATGATCTTATTGATTGGCGGAGCAGGCTCAAGGGGCCAAATGGTCTACTCTTGCTCCTACTTCTTATGTTCTTATTGGGGTTAATGTGCTTTCCCAGTTATATGTATTGAACAATTTACACAAATATTTTGTGATTTTAGCTCTACATCTGTTATATTGCATAATTACTGAAATTTGCCCTTTACTCTTAGATTCCCCTCTTGTTGAGGAAATGATGATTCACTATTCTATATTATTTATTCTCTAAATCAAAGGTAAATAGACAGCATTGCAACAAGGACCTTTAAGATTCTTATTGGAATTCTAAAAACTTACGCTTTTTAAAATCATTGTGGATTAGAAACAAATATTTTTGATTAAGCTAAATGTATGAATCACAAATTTGATGTTAATGCTCTGCTATGATAT
This sequence comes from Pristiophorus japonicus, assembly GCF_044704955.1. NCBI lineage: Eukaryota > Metazoa > Chordata > Chondrichthyes > Pristiophoridae > Pristiophorus > Pristiophorus japonicus. The sequence continues at coordinate 141,059,909 of NC_091978.1, forward strand.
ATTTGACTTCAAATGCCCTAATGGTTCCCTCTTAGGTACTGTCCCACTCCCTTTCAATCTGCCACCAAAATGTCCCTTGACATAAAATCCACCCTTAACCTCTCTGTCCATACTGCCCCACCTCCAACCTTCCTTCCCTCTCCAAAATTCTTGAAACATATTGTCGCCTCCCAAATGCATTTCTAACTTGCTCGCAACGCAATGTTTGAACCTCTGCAATTAGATTTTTACTCTTGCAAGAACACTGAAAATATCATAATCAAAGTCACAAACGACATCCTCTGTGACTGTGGTACACTATCCCTCCTCACTCTTGTTGACCTGTCTGTAAACTTCAACATGATTGACACCTGGCAGGCTATTTGTCCAACATGCAGTCCTGGATGAGCCAAAATGTCCTCCAATTAAACATTGGGAAGTCCAAAGCTATTGTCTTTGGCCCCCGTCATAAACACCGATTCCACGCATCTCCACGGCCATTGTCTCAGGCTGAACCAGACCCTGAGCTGAGAATTAAACTTAACAACTGATCTAGCATCAATTGCCGTTTCCAGAAGAGAGTTCCAAACTTCTACCCAAGGTCAGGCTCTAATTTTTAGACCATGACCCTTGGTCCTAGACTCCCCAACAAGTAGAAATAGTTTCTCTCTATCTATCGTATAGGTTCCCCTTAATATCTTGAAAACTTCAATCAGATCATCCTTAACCTTCTAAATTCTGGGGAATACAGCCCTAATTTCTGTAATCTCGCCTCATAATTTAACCCCTGTAGACTGGGTACCATTCTGGTAAACCTACACTGCACTCCCTCCAAGGTGAATATATCCTTCCTAAGGTGTGGTGTCCAGAACTGCTCACAGTGCTCCAGATGAGGTCTAACCAGGGTTTTGTATAGCTGCAGCATAACTTCTACCCCCTTGTATTCTAATCCTCTAGATATAAAGGCCAGCATTCCATTAGCCTGTTAGATTATTTTCTGCACCTTTTCATGACATTTAATTTTAATGACCCCCAAGTCTCTTTGGACCTCCACTGTTTTTTGCTTTTCATCATTTAGAAAGTATCCTGTTCTATTCTTTTTAAGTCCAAAGTGGATGACCTCACATTTATCTACATTGAAATCCATTTGCCACAGTTTTGCCAATTCACTTAATCGATCGATATCCCTTTGTAATTGTATGCTTTCATCTACACTGTCTACAATGCCACGAATCTTTGTGCCATCGGCAAATTTGGATACAAGGCTTTCGATGCCATCATCTAAGTCATTAATAAATGCTATGAATAGTTGAAGCCCCAACACAAATCCCTGCGGGTCACCACTAGTCACATCCTGCCAATTAGAGTCCCTGCCCATTATCCCTACTCTCTATCTCCTGCTGCTCAGCCAATTTCGTAACTAGGTCAATAATTTGCTTTTAATTCCATGGGCCTCTACCTTAGTTAATACGCTCTTACGTGGGACTTTATCAAATGCCTTCTAGAAGTCCATATAAATATTATCCATAGACACTCCCCTCTCCACTACTTTAGTCGCCTCCTCAAAAAATTCAATCAGGTTTGTCTGGCATGACCTATCCTTCACAAATCCATGCTGGCTTTCTCTGATCAACTGAAAATTTTCGAAGTGTTCAGTTACCCTATCCTTAATTATAGATGCTAATAATTTCCTGACAACAGATGTTAGACTAACTGGTCTATAATTCCCTGGTTTCCCCCTCTCGCCATTCTTAAATAGCAGAGTGACATGCACAACTTTCCAATCTAAAGGAATGGTTTCTGAATCGAGAGAACTTTGAAAGATTCTAGTTAGGGCATCTGCAATGTGCTTACCTGCTTCCTTTAAAACCCTGGGATGGAAACCATCTGGTCCTGGGGATTTGTCACTCTTCAGTGCCATTATTTTCTTCATTACTGTTAATTTTATTGAGTCCTTGTCCCCAATTTAATATTAGTTTCCTTGGGATTTCTGACATGCTATCCTCTTCCTCTACTGTAAATAATGACGTAAAGTAATTATTCAACATGTCCACCATTTCCTTATCATTGACAATATTATCAATATCAGTTTTTAAGGGGCCAACATTGCTCCTGACTACCCTCTTTTTCCTAATATAATTGTACGAATTCTTTGTGTTGATTTTGATATCCCTTACAAGTTTCTTTTCATACTCCATTTTCATAGCTCTTAGTATCTGTTTTGTGACCCTTCGTTGTTCTTTGTATTTTTCCCATTGGCCAGGACCTGTGCTATTTTTTGCATTTTTTATGCTTTTTCCTTTAGTTTTATGCTGTCCTTTACATCTTTAGTTGTCCATGGTTACTTTTTTTTGGCAAGTATAGCTCTTGCCCCTCAGGGTTATAAACTGGTTGTTTCACATTAAATTATTTTTTGAACATCTCCAATTGATCTTCTGTCATTTGCCCAGATTTTAACAGATTTGTCCCGTTTACTGTGGACAGTCTCTGTCTCATCCTGTTGAAGTCGGCTTTACCTAAATCTAGAATCTTAGTAGCTGTTTCGCGTTTCACCCTTTCAAACACTATGTTGAACTTGATCATGATAAATGTTTACAAACCGTTAGGCTGTTAACTAAATCTGGCTCATTACTCATTGCTACATCTAATATGGAATGCCCCTTTGTTGGTTCTAGGACATAGCAATCGCACAGACAGCAATGAAATGAATAATCAGTTAATCTTTATTTTTGGCAGTACTTGAGGAAGTGTAAGAATAAAAGTGTTTATTAATGATTAAAATTGATTCTGTGAATGTATAAAGGTTAAAAGTGTAGGTTATAAGGAAAGGCCTGTTTGTGTTGAAACAAAATGAAAGCCCAGTTTGCCAGCATGGGCTGAGTTTTGAAAGAAACAAAATAGAAGCCCACAGAGCTGCCACATGGGTTTTGTGTATTGGAAAGCCATTTAAATTAATCAAGTGATGACTGAGCCAGACCAGACAGCCACATGTGTGAGGAGAGCCAATAAGGAACTGCCCTGGAACCAAGGTCCAATCATGAGACTTTCGTAGGGACAATGGCTTTTGAGAGGTATAAAGAACTCAGCAAAATACTTTTTTCTCTCTCCTGAACCAACCAGCCAAAGGGAAGTAACGTATATCACTCTTTATTATAACCTCATTGTATCTGTTGTAACTAAGGTGGATGTGCATGTGTGTGTGTGTTTTTGTAATAAACTGTTACAACTGTTTTAGAAGAATTGTCTCACTGTCAAATTTAATGCCAGAGATTTAGAAATCTTATAGAAGGAATGTTGGGTTAGACATGGACCTTTTCTTTGAACACAGTTATTGGATCTTTAATATTCATCTGTACCTCTGGAACAGGCAGAAGGGACCTCAGTTCAATATCTCATCCGAACATCAGCACCTTTGATAATGTAGACTCCCTGTGTACTGCACTGGAGCATCAGTCTGTATTATATGCTCAGGTCCTGGACTGAGCTTGAACCCACAACCTTCTGACCCAGAGGCAAGAATGTTGCCAACTGACACGCTTGTAAATAAATTGGCACTGTCGATATAGTGCTACACTTTTATTTCCATTCTTTTAACTTAGTAAGTTTTGGGAGTTTCAGCATTTTCCTCTGGTAAATAAAACTTGATCTTAAAAACGAACTCACAATATTTTTTCTTGGAATAGCTCAGATAATGGATGTTTCTGTAGTAAATACAGTCTTGCAGTGGTCTAGCAGGATTTCACAGGAACCTGCAGGATTCAAATCCAAAATTCTTCCCCTCCAGTCAAGTTTGTAACAATACTACCCTCTGTTAAAGTTCTCTTCAGGAATAAGCAATGTTTATATTACAAAAATACTTAATACCCACTGAATTACAAAGTGTCGCTATGTTTCTTTGTAAATGCCTACAAATTTTAGTCCAAATAATTGACATTGACAAGGCAAAAGTTCAAATAGAAGTTGTTAAACAGAAAAATTCCACAGCAACACCTCACAAAAAGCTTTCTTACATACATTGTAACTCAATGCTACTCTAACAGTTAATTCTATTCACAATGATCAGTAGTAAGAACACAAAATTGTCTTGCCAGCCAGGGACCTCAAACAGACTTAGACATTCTCGAGTGCCTTCACAAGCCCTTCGAAAGATGAGCTTTGTTTGACGGCCAGCATAATACCTTTGTGAGTAACTTTGCTTTGGTTTGAAACTCAACACTGGGATTAACAGGTTTCAACCCAGTTCTGGTGCTCAGTTTCAGTTCCAACATAGGTATTTGGTCTGAGTGTGGAAAAGTACCTACATCACAGGTATTCAGAGTGTAGGAATTAACTCTTCAAAGCTCTAATGGCAGCTTTATCCATCAACAATGAGCAACATTCTGGAAAGGTAAGGTTTTTAAAAATCGCATAAACTCCTACCAACAAAAGGTATGAAAATCACAGTAATTTCAGCATTTTTTCCAATTACTTTCATGAGTTATGCTTTTGAAATTACAATAGAATGCACTCTCTTGTTTCAGCGACATTTCGTTTTTCAAATTTAATTTTTTAGATAAAACTACTTACACACAAATTGTGAACATCACTAAATGTTTTAAAACTTCAAAACACTAATGTCAAATGATATCAACCTCCTTTCAGGAACAAAATATTAGCATTATTTTAATAGATATAAGAAACATATTAGTAGTAAATTAAAGTGCAATTAAAGTGCACAAGAGTGAACACAAGAGTGAAAAAAAACATTGCATGATCTTAAAATTTATTGGTGTATACCAAGACTGTCAAACCACCTTTTAGCAGAAATGATATTTTAGATCCTTTAATTAGTTGTCCCAAGTTACAGTAGGGCCTTTTGTACTGTTGGAAATACAACAGAATATAAAACATTTTCATTCATATCCAAACAATGCTTTTAAAACATTTTTTCCTCTCCCAATTTTCAACTAATTTCTACATAGTTCCATCTAGAAAAATGACCTGTTAAAAAAAAGCTACTCCAAGTAATGCTTACAGAAATAAGCATACGCAATAACTTTATAGCACTGACCACATTTCCTTTTAAAGTATAGACTGTAAAATTAATTGGCGAATGAAAACCTCCTTGACTTGATGTACTTTGGTCGTGGGATGCTATATTCTCTCCATCACAAAAAGCAGTGACTTTCACTATTCCAACCTCGATCCCTTGAACAGTGAAACCCTAAAACATGCTTGTTACCTTCTGAAATCAACTATTCCAACACTCTCCTTGATGGCCCATATGCTACATTAACTCCACATTGTCCAAAACTCTTACACATATCTTATCTCGGACTAAGTCCCGCTCACCCATTACTCCAGTCATCAATGAACAACATTGGCTTCCCATCTCTGAATGCTTCATCTTGTAATCCAGTTCAGTATTTTAATCCCCTCACCCTAGCTCCGCAACCCCCCCCCCCCCCACCCCCACCCTATCTAGATCTCGGTTTCTCTTCTTCTCACCTCGAACACATCTGTCCCCCTCTTCCCTTCACTCCACCATTGCCAGAGCCTTCAGTTACTGGATCCTCCTGTCTGGAATTTCTCACTTATACCTCTCTGCCTTTTCACCTCTATCTTCTCCTTTAAAAACCTCCTCCAAGCTTTTGGTCACATCTCTGAAACTCTCCTTTCCTGGCTTGGTATGCATTTCCCATACTGCTTCTATAAAGCATCTTGGAATATTTTTTACATTAATGATGCTATATAAATGGAAGTTGTTTTGGGAGTTTTGTTGGACAATGTACAATACTTGTTGCATGACTAGACTATCATGTTTTTGAAGAATGACATTAAAAGAACAGAATATGTGTAACGTTAAAATGTTTGTAAGTTCAAAATTGTGCTTGATGGAATGCAGTCTTCAAATGTGGCATAGATTTTCTCCCCACTCTTAAAACTGTAGAAAATTTTTACTATTTCAAACAAGTTTCAAAATACATTAAACTTTGAATTGGAAGAAAAAAGCACTTCACCACGCAAAGGTTTTTTAAAAAAGAAACGTTGGTATTTATCTCCTATTGCTGCACCTTTTATTGATGTTATTACTGCAATTTAATTTAAATGCATGGAACTTTTATGGAATTATAACAATGCTTATGGTAGCTAAAGAACAATGAAAAGTAGGTTGCATTTTCAATACAAAATTTACCAAGTCCACACAACTTAAAGTAGAAATGTCAATGTTTGTTGAGCTCGGGTGCCAAAAGGTGACAAAATGTAGACTTACCAGATTGAATCATACCAAAATCATTGCTGATCATGAATGTTCTCTTTCTAACAAAGCCACATGAAATGTGCTGCATGAAATTTCTTCAAGCACATGATGAAACAACTCAATCAAACCGTAAGCTTCATATAATCATGTTTTGGTGTGGTCTGACACCATTATGTGTAAACATCTTGGGTTGCCACCGTGCCACCAGAACTGGCCACAAAGGGAGCTTTCTTCATGAGTGCAGTGCTAAATTATCAACAGAATTTCACTCACCTTTATCATGCAAAGTTCGAAAGAGTCTTGAAGAGCCTTTCCAAACTGGAGGTGTTTCTGTAAGCATATTTTCCAATTCCTGTAAAACCATGGACAGAAGTAAAATCCTTCATGTGAGAAAAATGACTTCTCAAGATGATTTTCTTGAGCTGGATTTTAATCTACAGGTCTAAATCAGTTCTAAAATGATTTGGTAAAGGTGCTAATCCCACCTCCAAATAACAGTCATCAGGTCTAAAATTATTTGCACAATGAGAGCAACAAGAGCAAACACAGACATATAAGAAAATAAGAAATAGGAGCAGGATTAGGCCATTTGGCCCCTCAAGCCTGCTCCACCATTTAATAAGATCATGGCTGATCCGATGATGGACTCAGATCCACTTCCCTGCCTGCTCCCCATAACCCTTTATTCCCTATTATCTAGGGAAGACACTGTGGGCTAGAAATTCGGCAGGTTTGCACCCGTTTTACCGTCGTAAAGGGGCGGAAAACACGGTGCACAAATTTAAACGCCCGGGCGGATAATTCGGCAGCGGTAAGAAATATTGTGCGGCAATTTTTATGACGTCAATCGGCGTGCAACGCGCCGCTATCGCCGCGGACAGAAAATTCGCCGATACCACCATTTTTACCGCCCACCCCCCCACGACACGAACGACATTATCTTGAAAAACGGAGCAGAAGTTCATTGTATAAAAGGATTTGAAGGGAAGGCTGTGTTTTACACATTGAGCTTTTTGTGAGTTTATAATTTGTTTTTAAGGCTATTTGAGGACATTTGACAGAATGGGGGCTAGAATATCTCTGCCATTATTGCTGGCTGCTTTTTCTATGCAGCATCGAGCTGAAAGGAGGCATATTCAAGAGCATTTTGAGCGTAATCAAAGAGCTCGCAGACGTATGGGGAGAAGGCCTTACCCCCCACGAGTTTACAGGGAACAGCGTTCATACCTGCAGCTGTCTCAGGCACAGTGCGTTCGAAGGCTGCGCTTCCGAAAAAAGGTAGTCACAGAGATATGCCAGCTGATAAAGGTAGCCTACCAGCAGCATCAGGACTGTACTGCCCGTCGAGGTGAAGGTGACTGTGGCACTTGCCTTCTATGACTCCGTCTCCTTTCAGCATCAGCAAGGGACATATGCTGCATCTTGCAGTTCGCTATACATAGCTGCATTCGCCAGATAACTACTGTACTGTACGCACACAGGATGGATTTTATAAAGTTCCCAAATACCAAGCAGGCACAGAATGAGAGGGCTGTGGGTTTTGCATGAATGGCAAGGTTCAGGCTGCCATTGACTGTATGCACATCGTTCTGCAAGCATCTTTACAGGAACAGAAGAACATAAGAAATAGGAGCAGGAGTAGGCCATACAGCCCCTCGAGTCTGCTCCGCCATTTAATACGATCATGGCTGATCCGATCATGGATTCAGGTCCACTTCCCTGCCCGCTCCCCATAACTCCTTAATCCCTTATTGGTAAAGAAGCTGTCTATCTCCGTCTTAAATGTATTCAATGTTCCTGTTGTGTTCCTAACACAGATGAGACTGCACACAGGGAGGTTAAAGTAACAGTGACCTCAGTCTTTAATAAGACACTCCAGAGTGAGGAACAGGCCTTATGGGCCGGCTTATATACAGTGCTCCCAAGGGATGCTTGGATCCCTTGGGACTTCAGGGGATGAGCTCCCTGGTGGCAGAACATGGGAGTTACACAACATCACTCCCCCGCAAAGTCAAAGTGAAAACTATTTACAAAGTGAGGCGGTCTGGAGCCTTTCTTTCCCTGGTGGACCGCCTCGGTACAAATGTCAATTCTGGTGTATTGGCTGTGCCCTTGCTGGGCTGGCGTGTTGTTGGCCCTGCAGGGCTGCTAGGTGAGCCTAGCTTTGCTGGGCTGTTCGGCGTGATGGGTTCGATTTCCTGGTCCGGGGTGGTGTCGTTGATCCTTTGGGTGTGTGTTGTGGGCTCGAAAAAGGTGGTGTCTGCTTGGGTTGTTCAGGGCAGTCTGTGAACCGCAGCCTCGTTTGGTCCAGGTGCTTTCTGCAAATTTGTCCATTGTCTAGTTTGACAGAAATACCCTATTCCCTTCTTCAGCTATCACCGTGCCTGCGATCCACTTGGGACCATGTCCATAGTTTAGCACATACACAGGGTCATTCAGATCAATTTCCCGTGACACAGTGGCACGACCATCGTTTACATTTTGTTGCTGCCGCCTGCTCTCTAACTGATCATGCAGGTTGGGGTGAACCAGCGAGAGTCTGCTTTTAAGTGTCCCTTTCATGAGTAGCTCAGCCGGGGGCACCCCTGTGAGTGAGTGTGGTCTCGTGCGGTAGCTGAGCAGTACTCGGGACAGGCAGGTTTGGAGTGAGCTTTTGTGACTCGTTTAAGGCTCTGTTTGATGATTTGTACTGCCCGCTCTGCCTGCCCATTGGAGGCTGATTTAAACGGGGCTGAGATGACATGTTTGATCCCATTGCGGGTCATGAATTCTTTAAATTGGTCACTGGTGAAACATGGCCCGTTGTCACTGACCAGTATGTCAGGCAGGCCGTGGGTGGCAAACATTGCCCTCAGGATTTCAATGGTGGCGGTGGCGGTGCTTCCCGACATTATTTCACATTCAATCCATTTTGAAAAAGCATCCACCACCACCAGGAACATTTTGCCGAGAAACGGGCCCGCATAGTCGACATGGATCCTCGACCATGGTCTGGAGGGCCAGGACCACAAACTTAGCGGTGCCTCTCTGAGCACGTTGCTCAACTGAGCACATATGCTGCATTGCCATACACAAGACTCGAAGTCAGAGTCGATACTGGGTCACCACACGTAGGATCTAGCTATTGTTTTCATCATTACTACACCCAGGTGTGTGCTGTGGAGATCCGAGATTAATGTCTCCCTGCCCTTTTTTGGTAGCACTATGCAGTTACCCCACAACAGGCAGTCTGCCTGAATGCACAGCTCGTCCTTGATTGCTGGAACGGCTTGATTGGCTCTTGTATTTCAACGGAGATGCTGGCCTAGCTCCCATGCAGTACACAGTTTTTTACTAGGGACTGCAGAGGATCTTGGCTGGTCCAAATCCTAATCTGGCGGGCCGTGACGGGTGATTTATCATTTTCAAACACTTCCATGACCATCAACAAGTCTACGGGCTGCGCCACCATCAACAAGTTTGCAGGCTGCACCATTTCCACCCCCGTGGTGTACAATGGTAGCCGACTGAGAGCATCTGCATAGTTCTTGGTGCCAGGCCTGTGGCGGATGGTATAGTTATACGCTGATAGCGCGAGTGCCCACCTTTGTATGCGGGCTGAGGCATGAGTATTTATCCCCTTGTTTTCAGCGAACAGGGATGTGAGGGGCTTGTGATCGGTTTCCAGTTCAAATTTGAGGCCAAACAGGTACTGATGCATTTTCTTTACCCCGAACACAGACACTAATGTCTCTTTCTCAATCATGCTGTCGGCCCTCTCGGCCTTAGACAAGCTCCTGGAAAAATAGGCGACAGGTTGCAACTTACCCGCAACGTTAGCTTGTTGTAATACACACCCGACTCGGTGCGATGATGCATCACATGCTAGCACAAGTCTTTTACGCGGGTTATACAATACGAGCAGCTTGTTGGAGCATAAAATGTTTCTGGCTTTCTCAAAAGCAATTACTTGGTTTTTTTCCCCATACCCAGTTCTCACCTTTGCGCAATAACACATGTAGGGGCTCTAAAAGGGTGCTTAACCCTGGTAGGAAGTTACCAAAATAGTTGAGGAGTCCCCGGAACGACCGCAGCTCCGTGACATTCTGTGGCCTGGGCGCGTTCCTGATAGCCTCTGTCTTGGTGTCTGTGGGCCGAATGCCATCCGCCGAAATCTTTCTCCCCAAAAACTCCACTTCTGTTGCCATGAAGACGCATTTCGACCTCTTCAGCCGCAGCCCTACGCAATCCAGTCGCTGGAGGACCTCCTCCAGGTTTTGTAGGTGCTCGGCGGTGTCCCGACCCGTGACCAATATGTCATCCTGAAAGACCACCGTGTGTGGTACCGACTTGAGTAGGCTCTCCATGTTTCTCTGAAAGATCGCTGCAGCTGACCGAATTCCAAACGGACATCTGTTATAGATGAACAGTCCCTTGTGTGTGTTGATGCAGGTGAGGCCCTTCGAAGACTCCTCCAGCTCCTGCGTCATGTAGGCTGAAGTCAGGTCGAGCGTGGTGAACGTCTTGCCTCCTGCCAGCGTCGCAAGTAGATCGTCTGCCTTAGGTAGTGGGTATTGGTCCTGTAGCGAGAAACGATTGATAGTTACTTTATAATCGCCGCAAATCCTGACCGTGCCATCATTTTGGAATACTGGAACGATCGGGCAGGCCCACTCGCTGAATTCCACTGGGGAGATGATGCCCTCGCGTTGCAGCCTATCCAGCTCGATTTCCACTCTCTCCCTCATCATGTGAGGTACCGCTCGCGCCTTGTGGTGAATGGGTCATGCCTCTGGGACCAAGTGGATCTGCACCTTCACCTCTGAAAAGTTTCCAATGCCTGGCTCAAAAAGGGAAGGAAATTTGTTCAGAACCTGGGTACATGAGGCCTCATCGACATGTGACAGCGCTCGGATGTCATCCCAGTTCCAGCGGATTTTGCCCAGCCAGCTTCTTCCAAGCAGTGTTGGGCCATCGCCCGTGGCAATCCAGAGTGGCAGTTCGTGCACCGTGCCCTCGTAGGTAACCTTGACCATGGCGCTGCCCAGGACAGTGATAAGCCCTTTGGTGTACGTTCCCAGTTTCGTGCGGATGGGGCTCAGGGTTGGTCTGAATACCTTGTTGCGCCAGTCTCTCAAACATATTTTTACTCATGATGGATTGGCTAGCGCCAGTGTCCAGTTCCACGGCTACGGGTAAGCCATTCAATTTTACGTTTAGCATTATAAGTGGACATTTCGTCGAAAATGCGCGCACCCTGTGTACTTCAGCATCTGTCTCCTATCTCTGAGGCTCGAAATTGTTTTGATCCAACATGGACTGATCTTCCTCTGCCACGTGGTGGTTAGCAGGTTTTGCAGAGCTTGCAGCTCGTTTGCAAGTTCGTTGGAGGTGCCCCATTGTTCCACAGCTCTTGCAAACATACCCTTTGAAGCGGCATGAATAGGCTGAATGGAAGCCTCCATAATGCCAACAAGGTGTGAATTGCCTTGCATTCATCCTTTGTTGAGGACTCAGTCATCTGGGTCACCCGAGGCCTGCTGGCAGTTGCAGACTCGTGGGTTCTGCCCTGTACATTTCTGCTCGCAAACACAGTTCCAGTTAATTTATGAACATTGCTAGTACTTGTGTGCTGAGAGATTTGTTTGGTGTTATCACTGGTGGACATAAACGCCTGTGCTATCGCAATGGCCTTACTGAGGGTTGGTGTCTCTGCAGTCAAATGTTTTCGTAGGATGGTCTCGTGTCCAATGCCCAGTACAAAAAAGTCTCTGAGCATTTACTCCAGGTAGCCATCAAACTCACATTGTCCTACAAGTCGCCTTAGCTCGGCGACATAGCTCGCCACTTCCTGACCTTCAGATTGCTGGCACGTGTAGAACCGATACCTCGCCATCAGCACGCTCTCCCTCGGGTTAAGATGCTCCCGAACCAGTGTACACAGCTCCTCATACAACTTATCTGTGGGTTTCACCGGAGCCAGAAGATTCTTCATGAGGCTGTAGATCGATGCCCCACAGACTGTGAAGAGGACCGCTCTCCTTTTTGCAGCGCTTCCTTCTCTGTTCAGCTCGTTGGCTACAAAGTACTGGTCTAGCCGTTCGACATAGGCTTCCTAGTCCTCACCCTCCAAGAACTTCTCCAGGATGCCCAGTTTGCTGCATCTTTGCATTGGATTCATATTCTCGTCGTCAGTTATTGCGTTCCTAACACAGATGAGGCTGCACACAGAGAGATTAAAGTAACAGTGACCTCAGTCTTTAATAAGACAATCCAGAGTGAGGAACAGGCCTTAGGGGTCGGCTTATATACAGTGCTCCCAAAGGATGCTGGGATCCCTTGGGACTTCAGGGGATAAGCTCCCTGGTGGCGGAACATGGGAGTGCATGCTTTACAGATACACAACAGTCCCAACTTCCACAGCTCTCTGAGGCAGCAAATTCCACAGATTTACAACCCTCAAGAGAAGAAATTCCTCCTCATCTCCATTTTAAATGGGCAGCCCCTTATTCTAAGATTATGCCTCCTAGTTCTAGTCTCACCTATCAGTGGAAACATCCACTCTGCATCCACCTTGTCAAGCCCCCTCATAATCTTATATGTTTCGATAAGATCACCTCTCATTCTTCTGAATTCCCATGAGTAGTGGCCCAACTTCCTCAACCTTTCCTCATAAGTCAACCCCTTCATCTCCGGAATCAACCTAATGAATCAACCTTCTCTGAACTGCCTCCAAAGCAAGTATATATTTTCTTAAATATGGAAACCAAAACTGTATGCAGCATTCCAGGTGTGGCATCACCAATACCCTGTATAACTGTAGCAAGTATTCCCTGCTTTTATATTCCATCCCCTTTGCAATAAAAGCCAAGATTCCATTGGCCTTCCTGATCACTTGCTGTACCTGCATACTAACCTTTTGTGTTTCATGCACAAGTACCCCCAGGTCCCGCTGTACTGCAGCACTTTGCAATTTTTCTCCATTTAAATAATAACTTGCTCTTTGATTTTATTCTGCCAAAGTGCATGACCTCACTTTCCAACATTATACTCCATCTGCCAAATTTTTGCCTACTCACTTTGCCTGTCTATGTCCTTTTACAGATTTTTTGTGCCCTCCTAACACATTGCTTTTCCTCCCATCTTTGTATCATCAGCAAACTTGGCTACGTTACACTCGATCCTTTCTTCTAAGTCGTTGATATATATTGTAAATAGTTGGGGTCCCAGCACTGATCCCTGCAGCACCCCATTAGTTACTAATTGCCAACCTGAGAATGAACCATTTATCCCAACTCTCTATTTTCTGTTAGTTAGCCAATCCTCTATCCATGCTAATATATTACCCTCAATCCCGTGAACTTTTATCTTGTGCAGTAACATTTTATGTGGCACCTTGACAAATGCCTTTTGGAAGTCCAAATACACCACATCCACTGGTTCCCCTTTATCCACCCTGTTCGTTACATCCTCAATAGAATTCCAGCAAATTTGTCAAACATGACTTCCCATAAATCCATGCTGATTCTGCCTGACTGAATTATGCTTTTCAAAATGTCCTGCTACTGCTTCTTTAATAACGGACTCCAACATTTTCCCAACTACAGTTGTTAGGCTAACTGGTCTATAGTTCCCTGCTTTTTGTCTGCCTCCTTTTTTAAATAGGGGCGTTACATTTGCAGTTTTCCAATCTGCTGAGACCTCCCCAGAATCCAGGGAATTTTGGTAAATTACAACCAATGCATCCACTATCCCTGCCGCTCCTTCTCATAAGACCCATCAGGTCCAGGAGATTTATCCGCCTTTAGTTCCATTATCTTACTGAGTACCACTCCTTAGTGATTGTGATTGTGTTAAGTTCCTCCCCCGCTATAGCCCCTTGACTATCCACTGTTGGGATATTGTTTGTGTCCTCTACTGTAAAGACTGATACAAAATATTTGTTCAGAGTTTCTGCCATCTCCATGTTCCCCATTACTAATTCCCCGGTCTCGTCCACTAAGGGACCAACATTTACTTTAGCCACTCTTTTCCTTTTTATATACCCATAGAAATTTTCGCTATCTGTTTTTATATTTCGTGCTAGTTTACTTTCATAGTCTATCTTCCCTTTCTTAATCATTTTTTTAGTCATTCTTTGCTGGCTTTTAAAAGCTTCCCAATCTTCTGACCTCCCACTAGTTTTGGCCACTTTTTATGCCCTTGTTTTTATTGGATGCCGTCCTTTATTTCTTTAGTCAGCCATGGATGGCTATCTTTTCTTTTACACCCTTTTCTCCTCACTGGAATATATTTTTCTTGAGAGTTGTCAAATATCTCCTTAAATGTCATCATCATCATAGGCAGTCCCTCGGAGTCGAGAAAGACTTGTTTCCACTCTTAGCATGAGTTCTTATGTGGCTGTACAGTCCAATACAAGAACCACAGTCTCTGTCACAGGTGGGACAGACAGTGGTCGAGGGGAAGGGTCGGCAGGGAGCCTGGTTTGCCGCACGCCCCTTCCACTGCCTGCGCTTGATTTCTGCATGATCTCGACGACGATACTCGAGGAGCTCAGGGCGTTCCCGGATGCACTTCCTCCACTTAGGGTGGTGTTTGGCCAGGGACTCCCAGGTGTCAGTGGGGATGTCGCACTTTATCAGGGAGGCTTTGAGGGTGTCCTTGTAACGTTGCCTCTGCTCGCCTTTGGCTCGTTTGCTGTGGACGAGTTCCGAGTAGAGCGCTTGCTTTGGGAGTCTCATGTCTGACATGCATACGATGCGTACAGAGCTGATCAAGTGTGGTCAGTGCTTCAATGCTGGGGATGTTGGCCTGGACGAGGATGCTAATGTTTGTGCGTCTGTCCTCCCAGGTGATTTGTAGGATGTTGTGGAGGCATCGCTGGTGGTATTTCTCCAGCAACTTGGGGTGTCTACTGTACATGGTCAATGAGCTTGGTGACAGTTTTGGTCTTCAAACACTCTTTTCCTCAGGCTGCACTGGCGCACTGGAGGCGGTGTTGGATCTCGTCGTCAATGCCTGCTCTTGTTGATAGAAGGCTCCCGAGATAAGGGAAGTTGTCCAGGTTGTCCAGGGTCATGCCATGGATCTTGATGTCTGGGGGGCAGCAAGGACAGGCTGGTGGAGAACCTTTGTCTTACTGATGTTTAGTGTAAGGCCCATGCTTTCATATGCCTCGGTAAATATGTCGACTATATCCTGGAGTTCAGCCTGTGTGTGTGCACGGACGCAGGCGCGTCCGCGTACAGTAGCTCGACGATAGAGGTTGGAGTGGTCTTGGACCTGGCCTGGAGACGGCGAAGGGTGAACAGCTTCCCACTGGTTCTGTAGTTTAGTTCCATTCCAGCGGGGAGCTTGTTGACTGTGAGGTGGAACATGGCAGCGAGGAAGACTGAGAAGAGGGTTGGGGCGATGACGCAGCCCTGCTTGACCCTGATCCAGACGTGAATTGGGTCTGTGATGGATCCGTTGCTAAGGATCACGGCCTGCATGTCGTCATGGAGCAGACGGAGGATGGTGATGTACTTTTGGGGGCATCCAAAATGGAGGAGGACGCTTCATAGACCCTCGCGGTTGACAGTGTCAAAGGCCTTTGTAAGGACGAAGAAGACCATGTATAAGGGCTGGCGCTATTCCCTGCAGCTGTCGCGCTGCAAAAATCATGTCCGTTGTGCCCTGGAGGCGACGAAATCCGCACTGCGACTCCGGGACGCACTCCTCGGCTACGGGGAGAATACGGTTGAGGAGGACTCTAGCGACGACTTTCCCAGTGGTTGAAAACAGGGAGATGAGGAGGAACCTCTTCACTCAGAGAGTTGTTTAACCTGTGGAATTCCCTACCAGAGAGAGTTGTTGATGCCATTTTGTTGGATATATTCAAGAGGGAGTTAGATATGGCTCTTACCGCTAAAGGAATCAAAGGGTATGGAGAGAAAGCAGGAAAGGGGTATTGAGGTGAATGATCAGCCAAGATCTTATTGAATGGTGGTGCAGGCTCGAAGGGCCAAATGGCCTACTCCTGCACCTATTTTCTATGTTACTATGGCAGTAAATGCTCAATTTCCAGGGAGCATCCATGATGCTTTCATCTTGTGAGAGAGCAGTGTCTCATATCTGTTTGAGCGTCAGCCACAAGGCCAGAGCTGGATGCTGGGAGACAAAGGTTATGGCCTTGCCACTTGGCTCATGACCCTGACTCCGGAACCCAAGCCGAGCATCGCTATAATGACAGCCATATAGCCACACGCAACATCGTCAAAAAGACAATTGGAGTACACAAGCAACGCTTCTGATGCCTGGACCACTCTGGAGGCAGCCTGCAATACTCCCCTCAGCAGGTCGCTGAGTTTATTGTGGTGTGTTGCATGCTACTCAACTTCGCCATCGGGAGGGGACAGGATTGGCCACTGGAGACTGTAGGACCACCTCAGTAGAGGGAAGAGGAGGAGGACGACGACGATGACGAGGAGGAGGACGAAGAGCCTGGCGATTAACCCATGCCACCACCACAGGGGAGGCCTCGTGTCTTATATCAGCAGCTCATAAATCAATGCTTTGCTTGAACAGTGAAAGGCACGTTTCACCATTGCCTGCCCACTCTATCCCACCATGTTGACGATTCCCCCTATTATTCTACAAATGAGACACTGCACAAGAATGGTTAAGGTGAACAAAAGAATTTATAAAACATTTATAAATTTATGAAACATTTGTACATTCTTGAAATGTGTAAGCTTTAATTTTGAAACTTAAATAAATTTTGAACTTGAAAACAATTTGTAAAACTTTAAAAACTTTTATAAAATAACGAAAACAGGAAAACTACAGCAAAACAACAACCCCTGCACCAAACGTCGTTTAACTGTGGCCACCTTCCCCCCCCCCCCCACACTGATCCTAATTCCCCCACCCCACCCCCTTGTTTCTTGCCCCTACCCATGCTGGGACCAAGACAGTGTGCAGCAACGTGCGCAGAGCGCTGCTGTTGTTGGGAGAGAGACAATGGAGACGTCACTGGACCCTCTGGAGAAGCTCGGGTTCTGGAAGGCCCGGCTTCTGAATCGGAAGACTCTTGCTCGGCCTCACCTCTCACAGATACTGTCAGTCTGGGTGGTATGATACTGGAGACTGCCATGCTAAAAGTCAAGACCATCAACTGCCGTAGGACATTGACAGCCTCGGTGTTCTCCCACATCGCTGCTGCAATCTGCGACATGCCCTCCCTCATGTCCGCAGATTGTGCCGAAATGTTGATGGAAATGCCACCCAGGGCCTGGAGGAGCTCTCGACCAAGTTCGACGCTCTCCCTTGACAGTCCCACCATATCCAGGTGTGCGTCTGCCTGTCTTTCAGAAGATCAGCTTCGCCGACTCAACCTCCGAAGAGACAGCATAAGGGGTTCAACTCTGAGGGTGCGTGACTTGGACCCACTGCCTCGGATTGGACGAAGCCTGTGAATGTGGCTTCCTCTGAGGAACTTGTGGCCACAGCTAAAAGTATTGCTGACTGCATCACCCCGTCCATCCCCTCCACCAGCCCACCCGACGCCCCCCCCCCCCCCCCGCAACAACACTCCCGTGGAGGGTCCTCAGCGTGGCCCTCATTTTTCTCCTCGACCCACAAATGATGGGCTGAGGTGGAGGCTTACATCAGAAGATGTGATGCCTCAGAATCCTCATCTGCAAAATAGAAAACAACAGACGAGTGGTTAGCAGCAGGGAAGGGGGCAGGGTGACATAAGTAAGGTCACATAGCGCAGGCTTATTTGAAGGACTACCACCACTGCATTATATGTCATCGCGAGACACTGCATTACATTACCCAAACCCGAGTTACAGACATAACATCACATTATCCCAACCCTAGTCAACAGACACTACATCACATTGCCACAACCCAGCCTGGGGATTTTGCAGGACTTACGTCAGTTCGGAACATGGGCTCAGCACCCGCATGGGTAACTGACCTCCCGGAGGTACCAATTAAACCAGCCATTTTCTCCTCCAGGTCCGTTAATGGATGCGTTTGGGGCGGACCACCGCCTGTCCGTCACTGCTCGCGGCGATTGTGGGACATGTTTTCCTGCAAAAATGACAATATAAATGATTACCAGAGGGCCCTTCTGCTTGTGGCACACACAGATCGCCATTAAAGCATTTATACCATACAGTGTGCATTTAATACAGTTATCTGTTTAATGGCCCTGGTAGTTGCACGTGGATCATAAGGAAGATATCAACGTGCAGAAACATCTTTTAAGATGTCAAAAAGCAGTCTTAATAATGTGTAACGATCATTCATGGCAAATAAGGTGCAACACTAAGCCTACCTACAGCAACATGAGTCAAATTTGCAATTTATGTAATCAAGAAGTGCATTAATAAAAAATATTACTTACTCTCATGATCCTGCAATTCCACCTTTTCCTGCATTGCTGGTGGTCTCTGCGAATGTCATCAACTGAGGAGACCTCCTCAGCAGCACAGGTCCAAAATCTCCTTATAACGGCTGGGGAGGGTGGAGGTTACTTCGACCCCTCCTACTAAACTCCCTCCATCTACTTTAACATAAGAACATAAGAAGTAGGAGCAGGAGTAGGCCATTTTGGCCCTTTGAGCCTGCTCCACCATTTAATAAGATCATGGCTGATATGATCATGGACTCAGCTCTACTTCCCTGCCCGCTCCCTATAACCCTTTATTCCCATATCACTCAAAAGTCTGTCTATCTCTGCCTTAAATATATTCAATGACCCAGCCCCCACAGCTCTCTGGGATAGAGAATTCCAAAGATTCACGACCATCTGTGAGAAGAAATTCCTCCTCATCTCTGTTTTAAATGGGCGACCCCTTATTCTGAAACTATGGCCCCTAATTCTTGACTTAGCATCAACTGTCATTTGTGGAGGAGAGTTAGAAATGTCTATCATTCTTTGTATGTAGAAGTGTTTCTTAATAATACTCTTGCAGGATCTGGCTCTAATTTATAGGCTATATCCTCCTGTCCTGGGGGAGGGGGGGAAATTGGCCTCCGCTTTGGACGGATAATTCGAATTATTACCGCCCGGTGGGAGGAAGAGCCTGGAAATTGGGCTGTTAGATCCAAAAATTCCTCTCGGCGCTTATGGACGCTGTTGGAGACAGGATCGGGTGTCCCTCCCGTTCACTTAAAGGGGAGGGAGACTGCAAGGCCTACTGAGGCCTTCCTGGCACACACCAGGCCGCCAGGGAGGGGTTCGGCCGGGCCAGTGGCCCAGCACCCAAGTGGGGGTGTCAAGCTGCCCGTTGGCGGCCTGGCCAAACCAGTGACTACCACTGTCGGACCGACTCTGGTGTCGGCCGACAATTTTTTTAAAATGGCGGCCACGGCGATATGCCCTCCCCTTTAAGGGTGGCCGCAGCGCCCAGCCATCGGCAGCTTTGCGCTGCACGGAGCTGTATGGGGCACCGATCGGTGCCGACCGCACTCCTATGGGGCAATTCCCACTGCAGGGCACAAAAGGGATCGGCACGGCGAGAAAGACGGAGTGCGACAGAAACCCGTTTCTGCCGCCCCCGGTCCGTAGGCAATTGTGGACGGGTCGCACCTGCCGTCTGTCCCCGGGCGGAAAAGCCTTACCGTCCCATTATTGCCTCCAAGAGAACATAAGAACACAAGAAATAGGAGCAGGAGTAGGCCATTTGGCTCCTCGAGCCTGCTCCACCATTCAATAAGATCAAGGCTGATCTGATCTTCGCCTGAACTCTACTTTCCTGTCCATGCCAGCGGACGGTACCCGACGTCACCAAACTCGCTTGGAGGGGAGAACACCCAGAATCCAGGGAGACCGCCGAGCAGCGGATGCTAAGTCCATCAATTTCGGGCCCTATGATTCTATGATACAATCAGACAGGTCAGAGTGGAACCAAGCAAATGCAATGAGCTGAATGTTGAAGGAGGATGTTGTGATTGACCGTGCAAAAGGCCACAGGTATGTCGAGGAGGATGAGGAGGGATAATACAAAACAGTAACAGTCATAGAGAATGATGTTCGTGACTTTGGTTAGGGTTGCATCAGTGCTGTGTTCAAGTGATTCAAATAGAGTGTTGTCGAAGGGATGGGCACAGATTTCAGAGGTGTTAACAAATTCAAGGACTTGGGGTAGGAAAAGGAGATGGGAGATTTTGTGGTAGTTTACGAGGAGAAAGGGGTTGAGGCTGATTTATTTCAGGAGTGATGACGGTAGTTTTAAAAGGGAGGATTATCGTATCCAAGGAAAGAGAATTATTTACAGCGTCAGTTATCACAGGGGCCAGGGAGGGAAGTTTGGTGGTTAGCAGTTTAGGAGCAATGAGGTCAAGGGAGCAGGAGGTGGATCTCATGGACAAGATAAATTCAGAGATTTAATTGTGTTACTTCATTATTTAGGGAGTGAAAAACTAGGTAACTACAGAGTTGTAAGCTCATCAGTTGTGAGGATGCTACTGGAGTCGATCAGGTGCAGAGGGATTGAGCATGTGGACTAATCAAAGAGAGTCAGCATGGATTTGTCATGGATACGTCTAACTAAACTGGTTGAATTTTATCAAGGAGGTCACTAGCATGGCATATAGGGTACTGTCTATGGATGTTGTCTATATAGACTTTCAGAAGTCATTTGATTAGGTTCTGCACAAGAGATCAAAAATGAACAGCACAGGGAATTGGAGGTAACTTTGTGACATGGGTTGGTAATTGCTTGGTTGGTAGAAGATAGGTAGTAGGGATAAAGGGACAGTTCTCTGATTGGCGGGATGACAATGGTGTTCCCCAGGGATCTCAGCTTTTCACTATATATATATTGATGCCTGAAAGCCGAGCAAAGCTTAGACAGGTGAAGAACAGCAGAGAGCATCTGAGGATGGGCCAGCTGAGCCTATCAGGTGTAGAACCTCCAAATCAAAGCTCTTTCTTTTCTGATTAGCGCCTGTAACATAGGCTTTGTTTTTGCCACGGTGAATGTAAATGGCGATCTGGGACTGAGTGAAGGAAATGTACCAATGACATACAGATCGTTAGCAGTTTATTTATTTTTCACCACATGAAGGGAGGAGTAGCAGGCAGCCAAAAGACCCAGAAAAAATTGCTGGGAAACAAATAAGTAAAACGTCGGCTCTGAATGCGGAGATCTTTACAGCCTCTTCATTTATCTTATGTAAAAATTTACTGTGTGGGAGCATGAGGGAGCCGTAATATAGGGGAAAATAAAATGGGAATCTAATCCAGGCTAGCCAGGAATCCCGTTAGTAGCCATAGAGCATTAAAAAAAGCAACTACATGCAGATATGACAATCAGCTGCACGCAGCGAAACACTGCCAGAAAGCACCAAAGCAAATAAAATGCTGAATTCAACGAGCTACATGGACATAGAAACATAGAAAATAGGTGCAGGAATAGGCCATTCGGCCCTTTGAGCCTGCACCGCCATTCAATATGATCATGGCTGATCACGCAACCTCAGCACCCCACCCCAGCCTTCTCTCCATACCCACTGATCCCTTTAGCCGTAAGGGCCACATCAAACTCTCTTTTGAATATGTCCAACGAACTGGCCTCAACAACTTTCTGTGGTAGAGAATTCCACAGGTTCACAACTCTCTGGCTCTCTGGGTGAAAAAGTTTCTCCTCATCTAGTCTTATATGGTTTCCCCCTTATCCTTAGACTGTGTCCCCTGGTTCTGGACTTCCCCAACATCAGGAACATTCTTCCTGCATCTAACCTGTCCAGTCCTGTTAGAATTTTATACGTTTCTATGAGATCCCCTCTCATTCTTCTAAATTCCAGTGAGTATAAGCCTAGCCGATCCAGTCTTTCCTCATATGTCAGTCCTGCCATCCCGGGAATCAGTCTGGTGAACCTTCGCTGCACTCCCTCAACAGCAAGCAGGTCCTTCCTCAGATTAGGAGACCAAAACTGCACACAATATTCAAGGTGTGGTCTCACCAAGGCCCTGTACAACTGCAGCAAGACCTCCCTGCTCCTATACTCAAATCCCCTCGCTATGAAGGCCAGCATGCCATTTGCTTTCTTTACTGCCTGCTGTACCTGCATGCCTATCTTCAATGACTGATGTATCATGACACCCAGTTCTCGTTGCACCTCCCCTTTTACTAATCTGTCACCATTCAGATAATAATCTGCCTTCCTGTTTTTGCCACCAAAGTGGATAACCTCACAATTATCCTGCATCTGCCATATATTTGCCCACTCATCTAATCTGTCCAAGTCACCCTGCAGCCTCTTAGCATCCTCCTCGCAGCTCGTACTGCCACCCAGCTTAGTGTCATCTACAAACTAGGAGATATTACATTCAATAGTATAAAAAAAGAAAGAACTTGAATTTATGCCCTGCTGACCTCAGGACATGCCAAAGCACTTCACAGTCAATTAAGTACTTTTGAATTGTAGTCGTGTATGGAAATACAGCAACAAAGTTTTGCACAACAAAATCCCACAAACAGAAATTAGCTAAGTGACCAAATAGTCTATTTTAGTGATGTTGGTTGAGCGATATATATTTGCCAGGACACTAAGAGAACTCCCTGGCTCTTTTTTGAATCGTGCCATAGGATATTTTATATTCACTCGAGAGGAATGATAGAGCTTCGGTTTAATGTCTCATCTGAAAGTTTGCATCTCCAACAATTCAGCATTCTTTCAGTACTGTACTGAGTGTTATCTTGTGTTATATGCTCAAGTCACTGGAGTGAGACTTGAACCCACAACCTTCCAGAGGTCAGAGTATTACCAGTCACCCAAGGCTGACAGCTAACCAATCTATAGACAGCTGACCAATCTATAGACAGCTGACCAGTGTAGACTAGAATTCTCACTGGAAGTTTGCCACAAGATGTTCTTCCAAAGATGTCATCTTGTCCAATCCCAATTTGGGGTAGAAAACCGGCACTAAGATCCAGAAGTCGCAGTCTAAGCAGCTTACACGATCACAAAAGATCACTGGTGAAAATGCAAATATGTTTCTTTTAAAACTTCTTTCCCCTTTCAAGAAATTGAGCTCACAGCTGCTAATAAGTCACTTTTCTGAAGTACTGAAGTATCCTACACACTTATCCCATACATTCTAAATAATTTAAACAATCTACTAGTTATTGTATTAAAATAGTAAAATTATACTTCAGATGGCTAGTTTCTACGGCAGCTTTTATAAATTAAGCCCTTCTTGGACAATAACAAATGTGAGGGTGCATATATGAAAAGTTTAAATATGCTATTGAATATTTTGGTACACGGTGAATTTATTTAAAGGTAAAAAGAACTTACAATATATATTTTTTTATCCCCCGCCTTTTTTAAACCATTTCACACCAACATGAGTATTAACATAAAGTACACAAATTCTGAACATTACGTTCTCAGCAAGCATACTAAATATTTTAGGTTTGTAGATTTAACTTTTTAGCAATTATTGATTGTGTAACTATGCAATCATATCACAATTTACAAGTTTTCAACTTACCATAAAATCAATAGAAAAAAATGAAAACTATTTTGATATAGTAATACTGCAGTTTCTAAATAATCATCTTATAGAGTTTTAGATATATCTTCTCCTTTCTTATCTTTTTGGCAAATTGAATCTGATTTCAGTCATGATACATTTTAAACACCTTAGTGGTAAATTTCACTTTTGGCAGGGCAGGAGTTGAATACTGGGGACAGTGGATTGACCACCAGTAATGCACCCCATCCAATTTTTCTTTCCATGATAGGAAGGAAAATCAGCCGGGGTTTATAACAGGCAGACGATCTCCAACAACCAGTTTTCCATCCCGAACCAAAAGTGAAAATTGGCCCTATTGCATCAAGATCACGCACCTGTCTTGAGAGTGATTTCCGAGGCTTAAAACCTGCACAAGAAAGAAAAGATATAGTTAATTTATTTCATTTATTGCATTTGATTAACAGTAGAAATAAAATCAGTATCTATATGTTAAAATTCAAAAATCAATGCTCATTATAGCACTGTACATCTAAACTGAGAAGGTTAAAGGGTAACTTGATATAGGTCTTCAAGATTATAAAGGGTTATGATAAGATAAATAGTGATAGATTGTTTTCACTGTTTAGTGCGATGGCAACAAGGGCATAAATTTAAGATACTTATTGTTGAAGCAGAGTCTATAAATGCTTTTGAAAAGAAATTCGATTGTTGCGGGAAAAGGAAGAATGTTAATACGCAAGCAGGAAAGTGGGATTAGACTAAATGGCTTGTGGTGAAAAGCATCAGTGCGAATGTAGTGAGCAAAATGGCCTTTGTATATTTTAAATGACTATTCTTTTATACATTTCAAAAAGTTATCAGCAGTTATTCCATAGACTGCTCAGGTAAAATTTTCCAATTAAACAAAATAAAAGGTCCCAAAAATCCACAGGTGTTCTGATGTGCTTCTGCTGAGTCCTGCCTTTGTGCCCAAATTTATGAGATGGCCTTGTAGCAGTAGCCCCTCCACTTGCCCCTTACAAGGTGAATATAGTAAGGTGGGGGGGGGGGGGTGCAGAGAAGGACCAAGGGTAGTCATTCCAAACATCAGATATCGCATGCCCCTAGCCTTCATCGAGACCGAGTAGATGGTCAGTAGAGGTACACCTGTCCAGGTAAAGAACATCTCCCTGATGGGGGGGGAAGAAGTGGAGCCCGTCTGGGGGGCTAGGCTATGAGTGAGGAGGCAAAATTAGGAAGAAAATATTTATCTTCAACTTTTTGTGTCCCCTTTACAAAGAGAAGTATCCAGAAGTGTCTTTTGACACTTGTAAATTAGATTTTCTGGGATTTAAAATGTAACAAGTGTCCTAAATGCACACTTTGTGGCAAGCTTTTCTTCATCCCAGAAAGTTCACCATGGTCAAGGGCAGCAGTTCCTAATGGGCACGATCCTTACATAAGTACCTTGGCCATTTGATCACTGATTTTTAGCGACACAATGTTTATAAAACCATCATGCAAAATGTCAAAAGTCTCAAGATAATTACAGATGAGGAATAAAGTTCATCCTTCCAGAAAGATCCTGAAGTCCTCCCATTCCAATATCAATTGGTTTTAAAGAGGTTGCAGTGTTTTCACCTCCACTACTCCAGAGGTTAAACACAGTTTGTATGAGAAAGAATTTCCTGGCATCAGTCCACAATTTGCATTTGAGTGGTTTGAATCTGTTGGTCCTTGTTTCAATTTCATTCTTAGCTATTTCAGCATCATTCACAGAGTATGTGTGTTGTCCATTTTTTCTTTCTTACCTGCAGTAGTTTACACTTATCTGTAGTATCGTAGAATGGTTACAGCACAGGTGACCATTCGGCCCATCGTGCCCGTGTCGGCTCTCTGCAAGAGCATTTCAGCTAGTCCCACACTCTGCTCTTTCCCCATACCATGCACATTTTTTTCCTTCAAGTACTTATCCAATTCACTTTTGAAAGCCACGATTGAATCTGCCTCCACCACCCTTTCAGGCAGTACATTCCAGATCCTAACCACTCGCTGTGTAAAAAGGTTTACCTCATGTCACTTTTGGTTCATCTGCCAATCACCTTAAATCTGTGTCCTCTGGTTCTCGACCCTTCCGCCAATGGGAATACTTTCTCTCTATCTACTCTGTCTAGACCAATCATGATTTTCAACGCCTCTTTCAAACCTCCTCTCAACCTTCTCTGGTCTAAGGAGAACAAGTCCAGCTTGCCAGTCTATCCTCGTAACTGAAGTCCCTCAACCCTGGAACTATTCTTGTAAACCTTGTCTGCACCCTCTCTAAGGCCTTCATATCCTTCCTAAAGTGCAGTGCCCAGAATTGGACACAATACTGCAGTTGAGGTCAGACCAGTATTTTATAAACGCTCATCATAACTTTCTTGCCTCCATGCCTCTATTTATGAAGCCCAGGATCCGTATGCTTTTTTAACCACCATCTTTACCTCATCATCATAGGAGGTCCCTCGAAATGAGGATGACTTGCTTCCACGCCAAAAAGAGGATGAGTTCACAGGTGTTTCAATGAAGGACCCGAACTACATCCTGAAGGCTGGAAGATGCCTGTGCGTGAATTTTTTTAACGTGAGGTGACCGTTATACACCAGCCACCACACGGGCTTGTCAGAGCTACGTCTTGGTCCAGTGGCAAGGATTACCCAAGACAACTGGAGACCAGCTCTGCTGCATGGACCTAATGCGCACACGTATCGCAGTGTGGGCTGCCCCGTGCTGCCCCTGGGCCCCGATCACATCCCTCCAGTCTCTCGCAGCTCCTGCTGTGTCTGCCCATGCTCCCATCACCGACCTGGATATGATGACGTCACTCTTCGCTGCCGTCGCCCTCCTGCACCAGCTCATGCTGTACCTTGCAATGAGACATGCCTCCACGCTACCCATGGCCGCCGCTCCTTTTATGGCCCCGACCTGCTGCTGATGGTCTCTCACAGGTCAGGAGAGACCATCTTTACCTGCCCTGCCAACTTCAACGATTTGTGCACATACACCCATCGGTCTCTCTGTTCATGCATCCATTTTAGAATTGTACCCTTTAGTTTATATTGCTTCTCCTCGTTCTTCTTACCAAAATGTATCACTTCACACTTTTCTGTGTTAAATTTCATCTGCCACGTGTCCGCCCATTCCACCATCTGTCTATTTCCTCTTGTGGTCTATCACTATCCTCCTCACTGTTCACTATACTTCCAAGTTTTGTGTCATCTGCAAATTTTGAAATTATGCCCTGTACATACAAGTCCAAGTCATTAATATATATCAAGAAAAGCAGTGGCCCTAGTACCGACCCCTTAAATCCCATCTGTCATTATTCCGCTTGCTTACATATTTTGTCCAACTTAAGTTTGTAACTTCTAGGTTGCCTCCTCAGAGTGTACTGCCTGCCCAAGTTTGGCATCACCTACAAATTTGATTAGTATGCAAACTTATTCAATTTGTATTGAGTTTCTAAATTCAAATCATTGTTTTAAATGAGAAATGAAAAATGAGTGGTTCCAACACTGATTTCAGTGGCATCCCACTCAGCACAGCCAACCCAATGTAACTTCTCAAATAATATAGGTTGTTTTCTATATTTCAGCCAGTTTCTTACCCATTCCCAAGATTATCCATTCCTAAGAGGTTCAAATATTAGCACTTTGTACTGACATTTCTACCAATGAAAAGTTAATTTACCAATAACTTACATATCGTGCTTTTAATGTAGTAAAATGTCACAAGATGCTTTACAAGAGCATTATCAAACAAAATTGGACACCGAGCCACATAAGGAGATATTAAGGCAGACGACCAAAAGCTTAATTAAAGAGGTAGGTCTTAAGGAGTGTCTTAAAGGAGGAAAGTAATAGAGAGGCAGAGAGGTGTAGCGAGGGAATTCCAGAGGTTACGGTCTAGGCAGCTGACAGCATGGCGCTGAGGATGCAGTGATTAAAATCGGGGATGCACAAGAATTAGAGGAGCGCAGAGATCTCAAAGGCTTGTAGGGCCGGAGGAGGCAACAGAGATAGGGAGGAGTGAGGCCATGGAGGGATTTGAAAATAAGGATGCTGCACCAGGAGCTAATGTAGGTGTAGCACACGGATGATGTGTGAATGTGACTTTGAGAGAGTTAGGATAGAGGCCCAAATTCCACCTCCCCCCCACCCCCTGCCCCGCCCATCACCCACACTATGAAATTTCTACCATTTTATTACTGATGATGCACTGTGATACCTCAAACCTGTGTCTGAGAACTGGTTCAGTCTAGTTGAAACATAGGAACAAGAGTAGACCCACTCAGTCCTATTAGGCTGTTCTGCCATTCAATTACATGTGGGCAGCAGAGTTTCGGATGAGCTCAAGTTTATGTAGGGTTGAAGGTGGGAAGCCTGCCAGGAGAGCATCAGAATTGTCATGTCTAGGAGGTAATAAAGGCATGAATGAGGGTTTCAGCAGATGAGTTGAGGCAGGGGTGGAGTCGGGCAATGTTAAGGAGGTGGAAGTAGGCAGTCTTGGTGATGGAGCAGATATGTGGTCGGATGCTCATCTCCGAGTCAAATATGACACTACAGTTGAGAATGGTCTGGTTCAGCCTCAGTTGCCAGGGAAAGGGATGGAATCAGTGACTAGGGAACTAAGTTTGTGGCGGTGACCGAAGACAATTGCTTCAGTCTTTACACTATTTAGTTGGAGAAAATCTCTGCTCATCCACAGTACTGGATATTGGACAAACAGTGTGATGAAGCAAACATTGTGGGGGGTTCGAGAGAGGTCCAAGTCACTCTACCAAATTCATATTTTATACATTTCTTGAGCATTTCCTTGAATCCAGTGAGGAATTATGTAATTTGGAGTATGCATCCTTCAGGTCTATTGTGATTAGCCAGTTCCCAGGTGCACTGCTTAAATGCATTCACCAAATTAAGCTATTCAGTGTAGAAAGATTTAGGATGAGCTTAATCACCTTGTTCCTTTTGGGGTTAGAAAGTGGTGGAAATAGATTTCTAAGGTTTCCTGATTGCATAGAACCTCCTTGGTAGCCTGAGCCAGTAGCTGTTTGCAAATATAAACATATTTCCTATCTGTAAGTCCTCAAACTATCTAAAGAAAAATAGGTCTCACTTTTTCCTCCCAAGAAGTGCACCCATGCATTTGAAACTAACCATGTATGAAATGATACACTGTCTCTTCCCATGAAGGTAGGTAATGCGATTACAAGCAATCACTTGGTGTCTGAGGTAGAGGGGGAGCAGCAGATTTATTTCTGGGTCCTTTTGCTTGTGCAAGTGACACAGTTGAATTTTAAGATCCATGTTGTTCTGGTACCTACTGATGCTTACTGAGATAAAGGCTCTGCAAGATTAGGTTGGTATTGTGGCCAATGAAAAAAAGCAGCAGTTAAACAAATCTAACAATATGCTGCGATAGACTTTCAATGGTTCAGAAACTCGTTTACTCAGAGAAGATTCATTAGTGAAGACATTACTTTTTCTCTTGCAAGAATGCTGACACTAAGGGCCCAAGTTTCGAGCCCTAGAACGGCGCAGTCCCGTCCTGGACGCCCGTTTTTCGCGCCACAAAGTGCGCCTAAAAAAACCCTCCGTATTCTCCACCCCCCTGCAGGTTCTCTGGCCCTCGGCGCAGCGCAGCAGGAGCTGTGGGCGGCGGAGCCAGGTCCCTGCACTGAAAACAGTGCCGGGACCTCTGCACATGTGCCCGAAACTGTGTGGGAGGGGCCGAAGCACGCAGCCCCTAGCCCTGACCCGACCCGACTCCTGCTCCCCACCCCCCGACTGGACCCGACCCGACTCCCGGTCCCCCCCCTGGACTGGATCCGACCTGACCTCCCTCTCCCCGACCTGACCTCCCTCCCTCCCTCCCCCCGACCTCCCTCCCACCACTCCCCCGACCCGATCCAACGCCACCTACCTGTAAATCTGGTGCTGGGGACGGGCCCTGCCCGAAGTCTCGGGCCCGGCCCATTCAGCCTCCCTCCCCCTTCTCCTTCCCCCCCCCATCTCCTTTCTCCCCCTTCTCCCCTTTATCCCCTTCTCCCCCCCTCCCCCATCCCTCCCTCTGCTCCCCCCCTCCCTCTGCTCCCCCCCTCTCTCCTCTCCTCCCCCTCCCCTCGCTGTCAGAAACACCTGTCAGAAACACAGACACTGACAGACAGAGAATGAGAGACACACACAGACAGACAGAGAGATAGAGACACTGACAGAGACACACTGCAGGGGGGGGGGGGGGGATCCCAGCACGCTGTAGGAGGGCTCCCGGTGCTGCAGTCGGTAAGTAGAAAATGTTTTATTTATTGATTATTTCTTATTAATTTTTTTTGATTGATTTATTGGTTGATTTATTGATGTATTTATCATTTATTATTGATGATGGCTCTTTATTTGTAAAACTGAAGTGTTTAATGTTTGTAAACTTCTCTTTAAACCCCCCACCACCACCATTCCCTACGCCTGATTTGTAACCTACGCCTGATTTTCTAAAGTGTAGACAAGGTTTTTTCGAGCGTACAAAAATCTTCACTTGCTCCATTCTAAGTTAGTTTGGAGTAAGTTTTCACTGACGAAACTTTGAAAACAGGCGTAAGTGGCCGGACACGCCCCCTTTTGAAAAAAAAATTCTGTTCCAAAGTGAAACTGTTCTAACTGACAAGAACTGGAGCAAACTAAATGACGAGAATTCCGATTTCTAAGATACTCTGTTCTACACCTGTTGCTCCTAAAAATCAGGAGCAAATCATGTGGAAACTTGGGGCCTAAGAAACTAGTTCTGTGGCTTCAACAATATCAGATTGTGGCTTGATGATGTTGATCTAGATTAGCACCTGTTCCATAACCAAAGTGATTATGTTGGTGGTGCTGGAAGCTACACTAGTAAACGTAATCAAGTTATCTGAATGTCAGCTGGAAATCTAGATATTCATCAGTTGACTGTATCAAACACTAGCTGTTATCAGAATAGGAATCCAAATCCATGAATTGGACTGATTATGATCAATGCTCTGAAGAGGTTTATCAGCCTCAGTGTCTTCCCAAGTTACTTTCTTTCTCTGGAATGACATGGAATTTTGCTTTACTGATGCATTCTTGTGTGGGCCGGTCTTATGAATGTGTCTATCCATGGTAATGTCTCTGTTTGACCTTGTAATGTATGTACATAAGGTCTGCCCACCACCAGGGGACACTACTGTCGGAGGTCCTAGGGTCATAGGTACACTCATGCTGGGCCCGGTATATAACCTGAACTTCACCTTTATATCTTCACTTCTGGAAGCCATTAAAGACTGACCAGGTTACACCTAGTCACTGACTCACAGTATGGAGTTCATTTTATCATTTCATACACCACAACTGGCGACGAGGCAAATACGAACCCACGCATAAGTATGGCGAGCACAGCACAATCAGGTACGTTTGGAATTCTCGAGACATTCAATGCGGGAGAGGATTGGGGAGATTTCATGGATCGTCTTGACCAGTATTTCGTGGCAAACGACCAAAACAAAGATGAGGATGCAGAGAAGCACAGGACAGTTCTTCTCACCGTCTGTGGCCCCACGATCTGTGCACTCATCAATAATCTGCTCTCACCCCTCTTCCTACAGAAAAGGATTACAAAGAACTGTGTGCTCTAGTTCGGGAAGACGTTAAACCACGGAAGGAATCCTCATATCCAGCTTTTATAAGCACGTTCGTCCAGAAGGCCAGGACGTAGCGGCATTTGTTGCTGACCTGAGGCATCTTGCAGGGCCTTGCAAATTTGGGCCTGCGTTGGAAGACATGCTGCATGACTTTTCCGTGATCGGGGTCAACCACGAGGCGATCTTAAGTAAGTTGCTGGCTGCGGAGACGCCGGACCTCAGCAAGCTAATCACCATTGGCCAGGCTTGTACGTCCACGCAGAAAAGCACGAAGCAGATATCGCGACAAAACAAGAACTCCACGGCAAGTACTTTGTACAAAATTGTATCGTCGGCCGGCAGAGCTGCACATGGCAGGGCCTACTCGACTGCGTCTGCAAGACCGGGAGCCGCTCAAAGTTCGCCATTGAGGGCCTACTCGACTGCGTATGCGAGAACAGGAGCCGCTTAAAGTTTGCCATTGAGGGCCTACTCAACTGCGTATGCGAGAACGGGAGCCGCTCAAAGCCCGCCATCGGGCGCAAATCCGTGTTGGCGTTGCGGCTTCGGGCAGTATGTATGCAGAGGGTGTGCGAACATGGGGCATCTTCAGCGTACATGTCCGCAGTGGAGCAAGCGAGCTGCGACACACCACGTGGATGATGATCAATTCAGCATGGATCTGGCGATGCAGCCCAAGACATTTAAGAGTTCTGAGGAGGAAGTGTATAGCGTGCGTGCATTCCTAACAAAGAGCCAACTGATAATGATGGAGGTAAAATTAAACGGCATGCCGGTACCAATGGAATTAAAGACGGGTGAGAGTCAATCGATAATGAGCCAGAGGACTTTTGAGACCAAGGCAGAGAGATCCAAGCTGAGTCCGATAAATGCGAAGTTGTATACCTACACCAAAGAGCTCATACCAGTGCAGCAGTAAGTGTCGTACGAGGGAGCGGTTCATGATCTATCATTATGGATTATCCCGGGCAATGGCCCATCGTTATTCGGCAGGAGTTGGCTCGAGAAAATAAAATGGAAATGGCACGATATCAAAGCTTTGTCATCAGCGGATGATGATTTGCGTGCTCAAAGTGCTGAGCAAATTTCCCTCACTATTTGAACCGGGAATTGGCAGCTTCAAGGGAGCCAATGTGCAGATTCACCTAGGCCCAGACGCAAAGCCCATCCATCATAAAGCCAGAGCGGTCCCGCACATGATGAGAGAAAAGGTCGAGCTCGAATTGGACAGGCTACAGCGCGAGGGAGTCATCTCACCGGTCGAATTTACTGAATGGGCCAGTCCCATTGTTCCGGTGTTAAAGAGCGACGGCACGGTCAGGATTTGTGGAGACTACAAGGTCACAATCAACCGAGTTTCGAAACAAGATCAGTACCCGCTACCGAAAGCTGATGACCTGTTTGCAACATTAGCTGGGAGAAAATAGTTCACCAAATTGGATCTAACGTCGACCTACATGACACAGGAACTGGTTGAATCATCAAATAAACTAACATGCATCAACTCGCACAAAGGACTGTTTATTTACAACAGGTGCCCTTTTGGCATTCGTTCGGCGGCAGCCATATTTCAGAGAAACATGGCGAGCCTATTGAAATCCGTCCCCAGGACCGTGGTATTCCAAGACGACATCCTAGTCACAGGTTGTAACACCGCTGAGCACCTGCACAATCTGGAAGAGGTTCTGCGTCATCTGGACAAAGCGGGACTCAGGCTGAAACGTTCGAAGTGCATCTTCATGGCACCAGAGGTCGAATTCCTTGGATGAAAGATTGCTGCAGACGGAATCAGGTCTACAGACGCAAAAACAGAGGCCATCAAAAATGCACCCAAGCCCCAGAATGTGACGGAGCTGCATTCGTTCCTGGGTCTTCTCAACTACTTCGGTAACTTCTTACCCCAATTAAGTACAGTATTAGAGCCTTTGCACAAGCTGCTCAGGAAAGGAGATGACTGGGTGTGGGGTGAACTTCAAGACAGAGCCTTTGAGAAGGCTAGAAATCTGTTGTGTTCCCACAAGCTACTGGTACTGTATGAACCATGCAAGCGTCTAGTTTTGACCTGTGATGCGTCGTCCTATGGGGTCGGCTGCGTACTCCAGCAAGCCAATGAGTCAGGCAAATTACAATCAGTTGCATACGCGTCTCGAAGCCTGTCCAAGGCGGAAAGAGCATGGTAAAGAAAGAGGCTTTAGCATGCATTTATAGGGCAAAAAACGTGCACCAGTACCTGTTTGGGCTTCGCTTCGAGCTGGAACCTGATCACAAGCTGCTTAGATCGTTGTTCTCGGAACATAAAGGTATCAATACTAACGCATCGTCCCGCATCCAGAGGTGGGCGCTGACATTATCTGCCTATGATTATGTCATTCGCCATTGACCAGACATCGGCAACTGCGCTGATGCATTGAGCCGGTTACCGTTGCCTACACCGGAGGTAGAAACGGAAATGCCCGCAGAGCTACTCATGGTCATGGATGCCTTTGAAAGTGAAGGGTTGCCTGTCACTGCTCAACAAGTTAAGACCCTATCGATTGTAAAACGTTCTGTTCTTAACGGGGACTGGTCGACCATCCCCAAGGAAATGAGTGATGAAACCAAACCGTGCAGCCATCGCAAAGGTGAGCTTTCCATCCAGTCCGACTGTTTACTGTGGGGTAATCGTGTTGTAATGCCCAAGAAAGACAGGACGAGATTTGTATGGGAGTTACATAGTACGCATCCCGGTATTGTCATGATGAAGGCCATCGCCAGGTCCCATGTTTGGTGGCCTGGTACTGACTCAGACTTAGAGTCATGCGTGCATCAGTGCAGCACTTGCATGCAGTTAAGCAATGCCCCAAAGGAAGCTCCGGTCAGTCTGTGGTCATGGCCATCCAAACCGTGGTCTAGAATCCACATCGACTTTGCGGCCTCTTCCTCGGTAAAATTTTTTTGTGCTGGTGGATGCATACTCCAAATGGATAGAATATGTGACCATATCATCCAGCACTTCCACTGCCACCATTGAGAACCTGAGAGCCATGTTTGCCACACATGGGCTGCCAGACATCGTTGTCAGTGACAACGGATCGTGTTTTACGAGCCTGGCATTTCAAGAGTTCATGAAACGCAACGGCATAAAACACGTGAGGTCAGCCCCGTTCAAACCCGCGTTCAATGGTCAAGCGGAGCGGGCAGTTCAAACCATCAAGCAGAGCCTGAAACGCATAATTCACGGTTCCTTGCAGATACGCCTGTCACGCATAGTGCTCAGTTACAGGACAAGGCCACACACATTCACCGGGGTCCCGCCTGCAGAACTATTGATGGAGTGGCATCAAAACCAGGCTCTCTCTAGTCCATCCTGACCTTAACGATCATGCCGACGTCAACGCCAGCAGTGGTATCACGACCACGCCGCAGTGTCACACGACATATCTGTAAATGACCCAGTGTATATACTTAACCATGGTCAAGGGCAATGTTACGGATAAGGAGGGTAACCGGGTGTATATGGTTAAGCTCAAGAATGGGCATATGTGCAGGAAACACATTGACCAAATCAAGCTAAGACACACTGATGAACCGGAACAGTTGGAAGAAGACACCGCGAGCTTAGACGACCAACCAACTCACGTCCCGCCATCAGAAGAACCCACTGTGGTCAACGTCCAGCCCCAAGTCATAAGAGACTCGGAAAGCACTGGGATTGTACTGAGACGGTCAACCAGGGAGCGAAGGGCTCCAGACCGTTTGAACTTGCAATATGGACTTGTGCCAAGAACTGGGGGAATGATATAATGTATGTACATAAGGTCTGCCCACCACCAGGAGAAGGGGACACTACCGTCGGAGGTCTTAGGGTCATAGGTACACTCGTGCTGGGCATGGTGTATAACCTGAACTTCACCTTTGTATCTTCACTTCTGGAAGCCATTAAAGACTGATCAGGTTACACCTAATCACTGGCTCACAGTACGGAGTTCATTGTATCATTTCATACAGCACAGACCTGGCAGTGGAGAATTCAACATTGTTGTAGCCACAGTTGACATCCAGCAAATTAATTGTATCAAACACTCATGCTAAATTTGGAGCAAATTTCATACTTTGAAAAATCTAGAGAGAATGAAGGCAGCAAAGATAAACTTCAGTCCTGTGACAAAACATAGAGGATTGATGAGGGTAATGCGGTTGATATGGTATACATGGATTTCCAAAAAGCGTTCGACAAAGTAATAGGCTTGTCAGCAAAGTCAAAGCCCATGGAATAAAAGGGATAGTGGCAGCATGGATATGTAATATAAATGTTATCGGCAAACATGGATATTCGATATAAATGTTATCGGCAAAAGTGGACATCAATAAACCACAGTACTAAGGAACAACTGGATTGGTCTTATAGAATCATAGAAGGAGGCCATTCGGCCCATTGTGTCCGTGCCAACCGACAAAGAGCTATCCAGCCTAATCGCACTTTCCAAATCTTGGCCGTAGCCTTGTAGGTTACGGCACTTCAAGTGCATATCCAAGTACTTTTTAAATGCTATGAGGGTTTCTGCCTCTACCACCCATTCAGGCAGTGAGTTCCAACCCCCACCACCCTCTGGGTGAAAGAAATTCTCCTCAAATGCCCTTTAAATCTCCTACCACTTACTTTAAATCTATGCCCCCTGGTTATTGACCCCTTTGCTAAGGGGAATAAGTCCTTCCTATCCACTCTATCTAGGCTCTCTTAATTTTATACACCTTAATTAGGTCTCCCCTCAGCCTCCTCTGTTCCAAAGCAGTACTCTAGCTGTGGCCCAACTAGTGTTTTGTACAGTTCAAGCATAACCTTCCTGCTCTTATATTCTATGCCTCAGCAAATAAAGGCAAGTATCATGGTATACCAATATTCGAGATGGTTCAAATAAATGGGATGAGAAATTGCAGAATAAAGATGCAAAGCAAAATTATTTTTCTGATGTTAGAGATACCAAAGAACTGCTGACAAAGACAGAACTATTGTTCAAAAAAAGGTGCAAGATAAATCCAAAAAGGGTGTCAGATAAACCAAGTCAGTTTAACCTCGGTAGTGGGAAAGCTTTTAGAAACAGTAATCAGGGACAAAATTAATAGTCACTTGAATAGATGTGGATTAATTAAGGAAAGCGAGCACGGATTTGTTAAAGGCAAAACGTGATCGAGTTTTTTCATGAGGTAACATAGAGGGTTGATGAGGGTAATGCGGTTGATGTGGTGTATATGGATTTCCAAAAGGCGTTCGACAAAGTAATAGGCATGTCAGCAAAGTCAAAGCCCATGGAATAAAAGGGATAGTGGCAGCATGGATATGTAATTATCTAACTGAGAGGAAACAGAGTAGTGCTGAATGGACTGGAAGCAGATATACAGTGGTGTTCCCCAGGGGTCAGCACTAGGACCACTGCTTTTCTTGATATATATTAACAACTTGGACTTGGGTGTACAGGACCCAATTAAAAAATTTGCAGATGACACAAAACTTGGAAGGATAGTGAAAGTGAGAAGGAAATCTGCTGCCCTTACCTGGTCTGGCCGATATGTGACTCCAGACCCTCATCAATGTGGTTTACTCATAACTGCCCTTTAAAATGGCCTAGCAAACCACTCAGCTGTAACAAACTGCTACAAGAAACAATGAGAAGAATAAAACCGGACGGTCCACCCGGCATCAACCTCGCCACTGGCTTTGGACATGACAACGGTACACCCAGCCCAGTCAACTCTACAAAGTCTTCCTCGCTAACATCTAAGCTTTGTGCCAAAATTGGGAGAGTTGTCCCACAGATTAGGAAAGCAACAGCCTAACAATGGTCAGACTCAGAGAATCATACCTTTCAGCCAATGTCCCAGGCTCCTCCATTACAATCCCTGGGTATGTCCTGTCCCACTGGCAGGATAGACCCACCCAAGGAAGCGGCATAGTGGTATTCAGTCGGGAGGGAGTGGCCCTGGGAGACCTCAATATTGGCTCCAGATGCCATGAAGTCTCATGGCCTCAGGTCCAGCATGGGCAACGAAACCTCCTGCTGATGAATCAGTATTCCTCTATGTTGCACACAACTTTGAAGAAGCACTAAGGGTAGCAAGGGCACAGAATATACTCTGGGTGGGGGACTTCAATGTCCATCACCAATAGTG
Source organism: Pristiophorus japonicus (assembly GCF_044704955.1). Lineage (NCBI taxonomy): Eukaryota > Metazoa > Chordata > Chondrichthyes > Pristiophoridae > Pristiophorus > Pristiophorus japonicus. Next base: position 141,097,403 of record NC_091978.1, read on the forward strand.
ACTCGGTAGTACCACTACTGACTGAGCCCTGAAGGACATAGCTGCCAGACTGGGCCTGCAGCAAGTGGTGAGAGAATCAACATGAGGGAAAAACCTACATGACCTCGTCCGCACCAATCTACCTGTTGCAGATGCATTTGTCCATGACAGTATTGGTAGCAGTGATCACCGCACAGTCATTGTGGAGACGAGGTCCCGTCTTCACAATGAAAACACCCTCTATCATGTTGTGTGGCACTACCACCGTTCTAAATGGGATGGATTAAGAACAGATCTAGCAGCTCAACACTGGATATCCATGAAGTGGTGTGGGCCATCAGCAGCAATAGAATTATATTCCACCACATTTTATAATCTTATGGCCCAGCATATCCCTCACTCGACCATTACCATCAAGCCAGGAGACCAACTCAGGTTCAAATGAGGAGTGCACAAGAGCAGGCCAGGAGCAGCACCAGGCATACCTAAAAATTAGGTACCAACCTGGGGAAGCTGCAACACAGGACTACATACATGCTAAGCAGCATGCTATAAACAGAGTTAAGCAATCACACGATCAACGGATCAGATCAAAGCTCTACAGTCCTGCCACATCCAGTCGTGAAGGATAATAGACAATTAAACAACTAACGGGGAGTTAAATATCCCCATCCTCAATGATGGCGGAGCCCAGCTCGCACGTGCAAAAAACAAAGCTAAAGCATTTGCAATCATCTTCAACCAGAAGTGCTGCGTGGATGATTCATATCGCTTCCCGAGGTCCCCATCATCACAGAAGCCAGTCTTCAGCCAATTCGATTCACTCCACGTGATATCAAGAAGCGGTTGAGTACACTGGATACAGCAAAGGCTTCGGGCCCCGACAATATCCCGGCTGTCGTGCTGAAGACTTGTGCTTCAGCATTGCCGTGCCTCAAGCCAAGCTGTTCCAGTACAGTTACAACACTGGAATCCACCTGACAATGTGGAAAACTGCTTAGGTATGACCTGTCCACAAAAAGCAGGTCAAATTCAATCTGGCCAATTACCGCCCCATCAGTCTACTCTCAATTATCAGCAAAGTGATGGAAGGTGTAGTCTACAGTACTATCAAGCGGCACTTACTCGCCAATAACCTGCTCACCGATGTTCAGTTTGGGTTCTGCCAGGACCACTCGGCTTGAGACCTCATTACAGCCTTGGTCCAAACATGGACAAAAGAGCTCAATTCCAGAGGTGAGGAGAGAGTGACTGCCCTTGACATTAAGGCAGTATTTGACCAAGTGTGGCATCAAGGAGCCCGAGTAAAATTGAAGTCAATGGGAATAAGGGGGCAAACTTTCCACTGGCTGGAGTCATACCTAGTACAAAGGAAGATGGTTATGGTTGTTGGAGGTCAATTATCCCAGCCCCAGAACATCGCTGCAGGAGTTCCTCAGGGCAGTGTCCTCGGCCCAACCATCTTCAGCTGTTTCATCAATGACTTTCCCTCCATCATGGAGTATAATGTTGGAAAGTGAGGTCATGCACTTTGGCAGAAAAAAAATCAAAGAGCAAGTTATTATTTAAATGGAAACCTGGGGGTACTTGTGCATGAAACACAAAAGGATAGTATGCAGGTACAGCAAGTGATCAGGAAGGCCAATGGAATCTTGGCCTTTATTACAAAGGGGATGGAGTATAAAAGCAGGAAAGTCTTGCTACACAGCTATACAGGGTATTGGTGAGGCCACACCTGGAATATTGCGTGCAGTTTTGGTTTCCATATTTACAAAAGGATATACTTGCTTTGGAGGCAGTTCAGAGAAGGTTCACTAGGTTGATTCCGGGTATGCCAGGGTTGACTTATGAGGAAAGGTTGAGTAGGAATTCAGAAGAATGAGAGGTGATCTTATTGAAACGTGTAAGATTATGAGGGGGCTTGACAAGGTGGATGCAGAGAGGATGGCCCCAAGTTTCCACACGCTACAAAACGGGCGCCCCTCCGAGCTGGGCGCCCGTTTTTCGTGCCGAAAACTGTGCCTGAAAAAAAACACGCGATTCTGGAGCGCCCTGCAGCTCCATGGCAGCTTGGCGCGGCGCCCAGGGGGCGGAGCCTACCACTCGCGACGATTTTGTAAGTGGGAGGGGGCGGGTACCATTTAAATTAGTTTTTTCCGTGCCGGCAATGCTGCGCGTGCGCGTTGGAGCGTTCGCGCACGTGCAGTGTGAAGGAAACATTGGCACTCGGCCATTTTTGTAGTTCTTTGAAGCTGTTTAATTTTTGAACATTTTTTAATAAAAGCACATTGCCCTTCCATGATCAGCACTGAGGCTTCTTGCAGCAGTGAGAAGGCTGCAGGAAGCCTCAGAAGTTGAGGCAGCCATTTCCCGACGGCCTCCCCCCCTTGCCGTCGGGAATGGCTGCCTCAACTTCTGAGGCGTCCTGCAGCCTTCTCACTGCCTCCTGCCCCCCCCCCCCCGCCGTCGGGAACGGCTGCCTCCTCCTCCCTGCCTCCCCCCCCCCCTGCCGTCGGTCGGTCGGGCCCTCCCTCCCTCCCGTTCGCGGGAACGACGCCACATAGCTGAGCTGACTGAACCTGCCTGAAGCACTTTCACACAGGTAGGAAGATGGTTTATTTAATCTTTTCTTTGCTTATAAATGTTTATTCAGGTTGGATTTATTTGTATAATATTTGTATAAGTATAAATAAGGATTTATTGTAGAATTTAATGACTTCCCTTCCCCCCCCTCCATCTCGTTCCAGACGCCTAATTTGTAACCTGCGCCTGATTTTTTTAATGTGTAGACAAGGTTTTTTCAGTTCTACAAAAATCTTCACTTGCTCCATTCTAAGTTAGTTTGGAGTACGTTTTCACTGTGGAAACTTTGAAATCAGGCGTCAGTGGCCGGACATGCCCCCTTTTGAAGAAAAAATTCTGTTCCAAAGTGAAACTGTTCTAACTGACTAGAACTGCAGAAAAAAAAATGTGGAGAATTGTGATTTCTAAAATAGTCTGTTCTCCACCAGTTGCTCCTAAAAATCAGGAGCAAATCATGTGGAAACTTGGGGCCGATGTTTCCACTGATGGGGGAGACTAGAACTAGAGGGCATAATCTTAGAATAAGGGGCTGCCCATTTAAAACAGAGATGAGGAGAAATTTCTTCTCTCAGAGCGTTGTAAATCTGTGGAATTCGCTGCCTCAGAGAGCTGTGGAAGCTAGGACATTGAATAAATTTAAGACAGAAATAGACAGTTTCTTAAATGATAAGGGGTTATGGGGAGCGAGGGGAAAATGGAGCTGAGTCCATGATCAGATCAGCCATGATATTGAATGGCACAACAGGCTCGAGGGGCTGTATGGCTTATTCCTGCTCCTATTTCTTATGTTCTGATAACGTCAGAAGAGGGGATGTTCGGTGATGATTGCAGTGTTCAGTTCCACTCGCAACTCCACAGAAAATGAAGCAGTTCATGCCCGCATGCAGGAAAACTTGGACGACATTCAGGCTTGGGCTTATAAGTGGCAATTAACATTCGCGAGAGTCTAAGCACCTCCCCATGATATAGAACGGCATTACCATCGCTGAATCCCCCACCATCAACATCCTGGAAATCTAACTAGACCAGCCACATAAATACTGTGGCAACAAGAGCAGGTCAGAGGCTGGGTATTCTGTGGCAAGTGTCTCATCTCCTGTGTCCCCAAAGGCTTTCCACCACCTACAAAGCACAAGTCAGGGGTGTGATGGAATAATCTCCAATTGCCTGGATGAGTGCAGCCCCAACAACACTCAAGAAGCTCGACACCATCGAGTACAAAGTAGCCCGCTTGATTGGTACCCCATCCACCACCTTCAACATTCACTCCCTCCAGCACCGGTGCATCTACAACTTGCACTGCAACAACTCGCCACGGTTTCTTCGGCAGCACCTCCCAAAACCGCAACCTCTACCACGGGCAGCAGATACATGGAGCACCATCACCTGCAAGTCCCCTCCAAGTTACACACCATCCTGACTTGAAAATATATCGCCGTTCCTTCATTATCCCTGGGTCAAAATCCTGGAACTCCCTCCCGAACAGCACTATGGCAGTACCTTCACCTCAAGGACTACAGCGGTTCAAGAAAGCGACTCACCACCACCTGCTCAAGGGCAATTAGGAATGATTGAGCAATAAATGCTGGCCTTGCCAGCGATGCTCACATCCCAGGAATGAATAAAAAAAGTAATAGACTTCAGGAAGACATAAACAGGCTTGTAAAATGGGCAGTGACGTGAAATTTAATGCAGAAAATGAGGAGACAACATTTAAACTAAATGGTACAATCCTAAAGGGAGTGCACGAACATAGACACCCGGGGGTATGTATGCACAAATCGCTGAAGGTCGCAGAGCAGGTTGAGAAAGTAGTTAAAAAGGCTTACGGGATCCTAGGCTCCATAAATAGAGGTACAGAGTAGAAAAGTGTAGAAATTATGATGAACCTGTATAAAACACTGGTTCGGCCCCAACTGGAGTAGAATCAAAGAAATTTACAGCAGGAAAGGAGGCCATTTAGGCCATTCGTGTCTGCGTCGGCTAACCAAGAGCTATCCAGCCTAAGCCCACTTAACAGCTCTCGGTCCATAGCCCTGTAGGTTACAGCACTTTAAGTGCACATCCAAGTATCTTTTAAATGTGGTGAGGGTTCCTGCCTCTACCACCCTTTCAGGCAGTGAGTTCCAGACCACCACCACTCTCTGGGTGTAGAAATTTCCCCTCATATCTTCTCTAAACCTCCCCCCAATTATTTTAAATCTATGCCCCCTGGTTGTTGACCTCTCTGCCAAGGGAAACAGGTCCTTCCTATCCACTCTATCCAGGCCCCACATAATTTTATATACCTTTATCGGGTCTCCCCTCAGAACATCCAAACTAGGAGCAGGAGGAGGCCACTTGGCCCCTCGAGCCTGCTCCGCTATTTAATAAGATCATGGCTGATCTGATCATGGACTCAGCTCCACTTCCTTGCCCGTTCCCCATAGCCTTTTATTCCCTTATCGCTCAAAAATCTGTCTATCTCCGCCACAAATACATTCAATGACCCAGCCTCCACAGCTCTCTGGGGCAGAGAATTCCATAGATTTACAACCCTCTGAGAGAAGAAATTCCTCCTCATCTCAGTTTTAATGGGCGGCCCCTTATTCTGAGACTATGTCACCTAGTTTTAGTTTCCCCTATGAGTGGAAATATCCTCTCTGCATCCACCTTGTTGAGACCCCCCATTATCGTATAAGTTTCAATAAAATCACCTCTCATTCTTCTGAACTCCAATGAGTATAGGTCCAACCTACTCAACCTATCCTCATAAGTCAACCCCCTCATCTCCGGAATCAACCTAGTGAATCTTCTCTGAACAGCCTCCAAAGCAAGTATATCCTTCTTTAAATACGGAGACCAAAACTGCACGCAGTACTCTAGGTGTAGCATCACCAATACTCTGTACAATTGTAGCAGGACTTCTTTGCTTTTATACTCTATCCCCCTTGCAATAAAGACCAACATTCCTTTGTCGTCCTGCTTATTTGTTGTACCTGCATGCTAACCTTTTGTGTTTCATGCACAAGGATCCCCAGGGTCCCTCTGTACTGCAATTTTTCTCCATTTAAATTATAATTTGTTTTTCTATTTTTTTCTGCCAAAGTGGATAACCACACATTTCCCCACATTATATTCCATTTGCCAAATTTTTGCCCACTCACTTAGCCTGTCTATACCCCTTTGCAGATTTTTTGTGTACTCCTTACAATTTGTTTTCCCATCCATCTTTGTATCATCAGTAACCTTGATTACATTACACTCGGTCCCTTCATCCAAGTCATTAATATAGATTGTAAATAGTTGAGGCCCCAGCACCAATCCCTGTGGCACCCCACTAGTTAATGTTTGCCAACCAGAAAATAACCCATTTATCCCGACTCTCTGTTTTCTGATAGTTAGCCAAACCTCTATTTATGCTAATATATTACCCCCAACCCCAGGAACTTTTATTTTATGCAGTAACCTTTTATGTGGCACCTTATCGAATGCCTTCTGAAAATCCAAATACACCACATCCACTGGTTCCCCCTTTATCTGCCCTGCTCGTTACATCTTTAAAAAACTCCAGCAAATTTGTCAAACATGATTTCTAATATGTTCTTACTATACAGTACAAATGCACACAAGGCCCATACTAGAGAGAAGGTCACTCTGTGACCAGCAACCTTTATTAGCCAGCACTGAAGTGGAGAAGATGGGTGGACTTCCCCTTTTATACCTGAAAGTCCAGTTTGGAGTGTCTCCCACAAGTTCTCCAGCCAGTGGTCAGTGTTCTCATGGTGTACAACTTAGGTCAGTTTATACATGGATTACAATGGCAGTTGAATGCATGACAATTTCCCTTTCATAAAACCATGCTTACTTGAATTATGCTTTTCCAAATGTCCTGCTACTGCTTCCTTAATAATGGACTCCAGCATTTTCCCAATGACCGATGTTAGGCTAACTGGTTTACAGTTTCCTGCTTTCTGTTTGCCTCCTTTTTTAAATAGGGGCGTTACATTTGCAGTTTTCCAATCTGCTGGGACCTCCCCAAAATCCAGGGAATTTTTTGTAGATTACAACCAATGAATCCACTATCTCTGCAGCCACTTCCTTTAAGACCCTAGGATGCAAGCAATCAGGTCTCGGGGACTTATCTCAGCCTCCTCTGTTCCAAAGAAAACAGACCCAGCATCTCCAATCTTTCTTCAAAGCCAAAATTCTCAAGTCCAGGCAAAATTGTTGTAAATCAGAGCTCCTTCACAGCAAGCAAGCCAAAGATGGGCAGCGGAAACGCTACAAGGACACCCTCAAAGCCTCCCTGATAAAGTGCGACATCCCCACCGACACCTGGGAGTCCCTGGCCCAAGACCACCCTAAGTGGAGGAAGTGCATCCGAGAGGACGCTGAGCACCTCGAGTCTCAACGCCGAGAATACGCAAAAATCAAGCGCAGGCAGTGGAAAGAGCGTGCGGCAAACCAGTCCCACCCACCCCTTCCCTTAACGACTATCTGTCCTACCTGTGACAGAGTCTATTGCTCTCGTAGTGCTCAGCCACCAAATAACTCACTTCAGGAGTGGAAGCAAGTCTTCCTCGATTCCGAGGGACTGCCTAGGATGATGATGAAATCTCCTCTGCAGCCTTTCCAGTGCAATCACATCTTTCCTGTAATGTGGTGACCAGAACGGCACACAGTACTCCAGCTGCAGCCTAACCAGTGTTTTATACAGTTCAAGCATAACCTCCTTGCTCTTGTATTCCATGCATCGACTAATAACGGCAAGTATTCCATATGCCTTCTTAACCACCTTATCTACCTGGCCTGCTACCTTGAGGGATCTGTGGACCTGCATCCAAGGCTCCTTTGTTCCTCTGCACTTTTCAGTGTCATACCATTTAATGTGTATTCCCTTGCCTTGCTAGACCGCCCCAAATGCATTACCTTATTTGGATTGAATTCCATTTGCCACTGTTCTACCCACCTGACCAGTACATTGATATCTTCCTGTAGTCTGCAGCTTTCTTCTTCATTATCAACCACACAATCTCTTTTAGTGTCATCTGCAAACTTCTTAATCATACCCCCAACTTTTAAGTCCAAGTCATTGATATATACCACAAAAAGCAAGGAACCCAGCACTGAGCCCTGCAGTACCCCACTGGATACAGCCTTCCAGTCACAAAAACATCCATCAACACTTTGCTTCCTGCCTCCGAGCCAATTTTGGATCCAACTTGCCGCTTTGCCCTGGATCCCATGGGCTATTACTTTCGTGACCAGTCTGCCATGTGGGACCTTATCAAAAACTTTGCTAAAATCCATATACACTACATCATAAGCACTGCCCTCATTGAACTTCCTGGTTATCTCCTCGAAAAATTAAATCAAGTTAGTTAGACATGTCTTTCCCTTGATAAATCCATGCTGACTGTCCTTAATTAATTCATGTCTTTCCAAATTAAGATTTATCCTGTCCCTCAGGATTTTTTCCAATAAGTTTCCTTCCAGCGAGGTTAGGCTGACTGGCCTATAATTACTCGGTCTATCCCTTTCTCCCTTTTTAAACAACGGTACAACATTAGCAATCCTCTGGCATCACGCCTGTAGCTAGAGAGAATTGGAAAATAATGATCAGAGCCTCTACTATTTCCTCTTTTGCTTCTCTTAACAGTCTGGGATACATTTCATCCGGGCCTGGGGACTTATCCACTTTCAAAGCTGCTAAGCCCCTTAATACTTCCCCTCTCACTATGTTTATCACGTCTTATATTTCACACTCCTCCTCCCTCACTGCAAAATCTGCATCGCCGCTCTCTTTTGTGAAATCGGATGCAAAGTATTCATTGAGAATCCTACCCACATCTTCCACCTCCAGACACAGATTTCCTTTATGGTCTCTAATAGGCCCCACTCTTTCTCTAGTTATCCTCTTGCTCTTAATGTATTTGGGTTTTCCCTGATTTTACTTGCCAACATTCTTTCATGCTCCCTCTTTCCTTTCCTGGTATCTTTTTTTAATTGCACCCCTGCACTTCTTATACTTATCTCGAGTTTCTGCAGTGTTGAGTTCCCGGTATCTGTCATAAGCTTCCCTTTTTTTCTTTATCTTACCCTTGCATGTCCCTTGACCTTCAGGGGGCTCTAGATTTGTTAGCCCCACCCATTGTTTTTAAGGGAACATACTTGCTCCGTACCTCAGGATCTCCTCCTTGAATGCCTCCCACTGCTCTGACACTGATTTATCATCAAGTAGCCTTTTCCAGTCCACTTTGGCCAAATCCCATCTCAGCTCAGCAAAATTGGCTTCACCCCATTTGAGAACTTTTATTCCTGGTCACCCTTTGTTCTTTTCCATAACTACTCTAAATCTTACTGAATTATGATCACTAGCACCAAAATGCTCTTCCACTGATACTCCTTCATTCCCCAAAACCAAGCCCAGAACCGCCCCCTCCCTTGTTGAGCTTGTTACATACTGGCTAAAGAAGTTCTCCTGAATGCAATTAGGAATTCCACAACCTCTGTACCATTCACACCACCCTTTTCCCAGTTAATATTAGGGTAGTTGAAATCCCCCACTATTACAGCTCTATAGTGTTTGCACTTCGCAGCAATTTGCCCACATATTTGTTCTTCTATCTCCCTCTGACTACTTGGGGGTCTATAGTACACTCCCAGTAGTGTGATCACCCCTTTTTTGTTCTTTAATTCAACCCAGATGGCCTCGTTTGATGCCCCCCTCTAACATATCATGCCTTCTCACAGCTGTAATTGTTTCTTTAATCAATACTGCAAGCCCCCCTCCTTTTTTACCCCCCCATCCCGTCTGAAAACCCTGTAACCTGGAATGCTGAGCTGCCATATCGGCCCTTCTTTCAGCCATGTCTCAATAATAGCTATAATATTGTACTCGCAAGTGTCAATCTGTGCTCTCATCTCATCTGCCTTATCTACACCTTGCATTCAAGTATATATCATTTAGTATTGCCAAACTCCTCTGTTGCCTATTTTCCAGCCCTTGTTTCCTCTGTCTTCCAAATTCACTTTTTACCTACTTCTCTTCTGCCCAATTCCAGCTTTACTTCTCTCCCCACTGAATCTATTCTCCGGTTCCCATCCCCCTGCCAAGCTAGCTTAAACCCTCTCCAACAGCACTAGCAAACCCTCCCACAAAGATAATGGCCCCGGCTCTGTTGCGGTGCAATCTGTCCAGCTTGTACAAGTCCTACTTCCCCCAGAAACGGTCCCAATGCCTCAGAAATCTAAAGCCCTCCCGCCTGCACCATCTCTTCAGCCACGTATTCATCTTCTCTATCCTCCTATTTCTGTACTCACCAGCACTTGGCACCGGCAGTAATCCGGAGATTACTATTGTTACATATGTAAACTTGTATTTACTCTGTACAGCCACCAGAGGGCTCATCCCCTGGAGTCCCAAGGGATCCCATAATCCCTTGGGAGCATAGGTATTTAAGGAGGTCTCACAGGTTGGAGAGGCACTCTGGAGATCTGCAATAAAAGACTAAGGTCACACTTTACTTTGAGCTCACATTGTTCAGTCTGCCTCTTTCTCCATACATAACAACTATCTTTGAGGTCCTGCTTTTTAATCTCTCTCCTAGCTCCCTAAACTCTACCTGCAGGATCTCATACCTCTTTCTACCAATGTCATTGGTACCGATATGGTCCGCAATCTCTGCCTGTTTTCCTTCTCCCCCCAGAATGTCTTGCAGCTGCTTGGTGACATCCTTGATCCTGGCATCAAGGAGGCAACATACCATCCTGGAGTGATGTCTGCGGCCACAGAAACGTCTGTCTGCTCCCCTGACTGTTGAATCCCCTACCACTATTGCTTCTATTCTTCTTCCTCCCCCACTGTACAGCTGAAGCACCCGTGTCGTGGACTTGGCTCTGGTTGCGTCCAATTCTGGGCACCATAATTTAGGAAGGATGTGACGACCTTAAAGAAGGTGCAGAAAAGATTTACGAGAATGATTCCAGGAATGAGGTACTTCTGTTAGGTTGATAGACTGGAGAAGCTGGAGTTGTTCTTCTTGGAGCAGAGAAGATTGAGAGCAGATTTGATAGAGGTGTTCAAAATCATGAGGGGTCTGGACAGCGTAGAGAGAGAGAAACTGTTCCCATTGGCAGAAGGGTCGAGAAGCAATTGACACAGATTTAAGGTGATTGGCAAAAGAAACAAAGGTGATGTAAAAAAACACTTTTTTACGCAGCGAGTGGTTGGGATCTGGAATGCACTGCCTGAAAGGGTGGTAGAGGCAGACTCAATCTTAGCTTTCAAAAGGGAGTTGGATAAGTAGCTGAAGGAACAAAAGTTGCAGGGCTGCGGGGAGAGGGCAGGGGAGTGGAACTAGCGAGAGTTGGCACAGGCTCGATGGGCCGAATGGCCTTCTTCCGTGCTGTAACTATTGCATGATTCTATGATTCAATAGCCCAGAATGCACATTTAAAAAAATGAAAACTGTAAATGCTGGAAACCTGAAATAAATCATGCTGGAAATACACAGCATGTCAATTAGCATCTGTAAAGAGTAAAGATAAGTTCAAGTTTCAGGTTAAGTAAAACATTAATGAAAGATAAGCATTCAAAATGTTAATCTCCCTATTTATAAAATAGAGTGGGGGAGGTCAAATAACTACTCAGAGTATAAAATAAATGGTTTGGCATTTTGACCCATTTAGGATGACAGCAATATGCAATTTACATGTAGAGGTTAAACAAAAGGAGCTAAAACAGTCCCTTCTAGGAGAAAAAATGTTGAGAGCTAAAGTTCTATATATTTGAGTCCTGCAGTAGAACTAACTGCTTTAGGTCATTGGCAGTAGATTATGCTCCCACTTCCATTGCATCAACAATAGCCTATTGAAATATATGCATTATTCAACCTAGAGATAGCAAAGTAACATTCTGTTTCTAAAAGATTAGAGAATGTTTAATGATGCCGTTTTAGTAATGTTTTTATCAGGTGACGTACCTTACTGCTAGAAAATAAAACACAACTACATTCTAGTCAAGTACAGCATGGGTTAGATGCAGAGTAAATCTTTCTCAATTTTGCCCCAACAATACACCATAGCCCTAAACTAAGAGCATTCTCTACTGCAGTAGCAGTAATAGATTACAAAGTAAAAAAGCTAAAGAAAATAGTAACGCTTTTCACACAAAGAGACAAGAACCAGAACATATCAGTAGCCAGTGGTTCAAAAGATCAGGGAAGTAGTTATTATGGGCCCAAGTTGAAAAGATCAGAGAAGTAGTTATTATGGGCCCAAGTTTCCGTCCCCTGGAGATGCGCCGACTTTCTAGAATAAAAAGGGCGCCGACAGGTTACTTCGTAATTCTCCGAGCTCCTCAGGATGTCTTTGGCCTCAGCGTAGCGCAGCACAAGGGGTGGGGGGGCGGAGCCAGGTCCCGGTGCTGAAAGCAGTGCCTGAACCTCTGCACATGCACGCTCGAGTGTGCGCGCATGTGCAGTAGCTCCTCGCAGCCCGAATCTCTGCGACGCTGCGTGGGAGGGGCTAAAAGCACGCCGCCCCTAGCCCTGGCCAAATACGCTCCCTGGGCATTGAAGATGTGCTGCGTTATCGGGACTTGGGCTTCCTAGAAACACTCACACCCAGCATTTTAACACTCTATCTAGAAATAACATCAGCTCAGAATTTTCAATTTATGGAGAGCATCTCTTCAAGAACTTTGGGCTAGAAACATAGAAAATAGGTGCAGGAGTAGGCCATTCAGCCCTTGGAGCCTGCACCGCCATTCAATGAGTTCATGGCCGAACATGCAACTTCAGTACCCCATTCCTGCTTTCTCGCCATACCTCTTGACCCCCCTAGTAGTAAGGACTACATCTAACTCCTTTTTGAATATATTTAGTGAATTGGCCTCAACAACTTTCTGTGGTAGAGAATTCCACAGGTTCACCACTCTCTGGGTGAAGAAGTCTCTCCTCATCTCGGTCCTAAATGGCTTACCCCTTATCCTTAGACTGTGACCCCTGGTTCTGGACTTCCCCAACATTGGGAACATTCTTCATGCATCTAACCTGTCGAAACCCATCAGAATTTTAAACGTCTCATTCTTCTGAACTCCAGTGAATACAAGCCCAGTTGATCCAGTCTTTCTTGATATGTCAGCCCCGCCATCCCGGGAATCAGTCTGGTGAACCTTCGCTGCACTCCCTCAATAGCAAGAATGTCCTTCCTCAAGTTAGGAGACCAAAACTGTACACAATACTCCAGGTGTGGCCTCACCAAGGCCCTGTACAACTGTAGTAACACCTCCCTGCCCCTGTACTCAAATCCCCTTGCTATGAAGGCCAACATGCCATTTGCTTTCTTAACCGCCTGCTGTACCTGCATGCCAACCTTCAATGACTGATGTACCATGGCACCCAGGTCTCATTGCACCTCCCCTTTTCCTAATCTGTCACCATTCAGATAATAGTCTGTCTCTCTGTTTTTACCACCAAAGTGGATAACCTCACATTTATCCACATTATACTTCATCTGCCATGCATTTGCCCACTCACCTAACCTATCCAAGTCACTCTGCAGTCTCATAGCATCCTCCTCGCAGCTCACACCGCCACCCAACTTAGTGTCATCCGCAAATTTGGAGATACTACATTTAATCCCCTCGTCTAAATCATTAATGTACAATGTAAACAGCTGGGGCCCCAGCACAGAACCTTGTGGTACCCCACTAGTCACTGCCTGCCATTCTGAAAAGTACCCATTTACTCCTACTCTTTGCTTCCTGTCTGCCAACCAGTTCTCAATCCACGTCAGCACACTACCCCCAATCCCATGTGCTTTAACTTTGCACATTAATCTCTTGGTGTGGGGATCTTGTCGAAAGCCTTCTGAAAGTCCAAATACACCACATCAACTGGTTCTCCCTTGTCCACTCTACTGGAAACATCCTCAAAAAATTCCAGAAGATTTGTCAAGCATGATTTTCCTTTCACAAATCCATGCTGACTTGGACCTATCATGTCACCTCTTTCCAAATGCGCTGCTATGACATCCTTAATAATTGATTCCATCATTTTACCCACTACCGATGTCAGGCTGACCGGTCTATAATTCCCTGTTTTCTCTCTCCCTCCTTTTTTAAAAAGTGGGGTTACATTGGCTACCCTCCACTCGATAGGAACTGATCCAGAGTCTATGGAATGTTGGAAAATGACTGTCAATGCATCCGCTATTTCCAAGGCCACCTCCTTAAGTACTCTGGGATGCAGTCCATCAGGCTCTGGGGATTTATCGGCCTTCAATCCCATCAATTTCCCCAACACAATTTCCCGACTAATAAGGATTTCCCTCAGTTCCTCCTTCTTACGAGACCCTCTGACCCCTTTTATATCCAGAAGGTTTTTTTGTGTCCTCCTTAGTGAATACTGTAAGAGAAATTTGGCATTAGGGGTACCAGTGGGACAAGGGTTAAAGTGCTGGTTCCTGCAATGGCCCATAAGGAGGTAAAAGACCTCTCTTCGGCCTTGTACCAAGGCTCCAGAAGTTATCAATTCAATAATATTCCGACAGGATACGATGTGAGAACCTAAACAGACAATGATAAGACCTTGCGAAGAGGCTCGAGGCGACTCACAGGCACCAAGGAAATGTATAACAAATTCCAACCTAATGAAGTCATTCTAGTCACAGCCTAAAGCGGTCACGAGGGTCTTGGCCTGTCAATCCAAAATAGCACTAATAAGATAGTCCAATTAGAGAAGTAGCACTGATAAGGTAGTTCAATTAGAAATCTAGGAAGGTCTTGTCCGGGAACAGAGGGGTTTTGAAATGTATAAAAGTTGTATGATTGTGCTGTTCGGGGAGCATCTCCACTCACAGGCGACTGTGATAAGAGGTGTTCCCGGACGTTCGTCATAAAGATCGTTATACTTTGCTATCCGTCTCTGCCTGCTAACTTCGAGAATTGCTACATGGGCTGGGGCGAGCGTCGACCCTCTATATCGTGGGAGAGGAAGCCTTCCCATCTCCCCCTTACATTTGGCGCTGCGAGCAGGGTACGGACTTCCCGAACGGAACAATGACCCAGCTGTTGGGGTGAGTATGTTTTAATTTAGCACCTTCAAGTTAGAGCTGTGGCATTGTAAACCGCAAGGGAAGGACATCCGTACAAAAGAACCATCTGTAGTGAGTCCCGGAGGGACGGAGACGGAGGACAAGGACGATCTAGGGGTAAAGGGGGTCAAAAGGTGCATCCTAAAACGCGCGCGTGGAGGTAGCACGGCAGTGCGATCAGGGTACGACGCAAGGGAAGATATAGAGGGAGAGGAAGGTCTATTGACCCGAAGCGGTACGAGCGCACGGTGCTGAGACGAGAGAGAGAGGGAATAGAGACAACGTCCCTGAGCAGTGATGGGATATATTGACCCAAAGCGTGCAGTGGTACGAGTGCACGGCGCCAAGGGAAGACATATAAATAGCGTCCTGCATACCTGACATGAATTTAAGGGAGTACCCAAGACCCTCATAGCCCGAAGAAAATGGGTAACATGGCTAGTAAAAAGGCGAATAAAACCAATCATTAATTGTAACTTGCGTAATTACGTAAGGCCATAAAAAAGCTGATAATGACTATCTTAAGTGACATATGGATACAAAAATAGAACCGGCCAACCAATTAATAAGCTTTGTTGAATGAAGAGAGACTTTTGTGAATGTCTGTCGTTGAGTGAGAGTCCCTGTGTGATTTTTTGACTGCGGAATGAACTTTTTATGTTTTCCAAACAGAGTGAAAGTTTTTTAACCCTTTGTAGTGTTGTCCTGTTTGTGGGAAATTTTAAGACATTTTAAGTTAGAAACGCAGGTGTGGATTTATTCGGTAAGTTATGGAGCTAGGAAATGCACAAAGGATAGGTTTGTTGAGCAGAAAACAGCAAGCTTTAGCAGTTTAGAAGAGACCTTGAAACTGGAATTTGAGATAACGAAAAGCAGCCCTCCGTGTAAAATACAAAACCTAATTTGAAGAAAGGAGATCTGAAAAAAAAAAGATGTAACGTACTAAATAGGTGCTGACAAAAAAAAAGGGGTGATTGCGATGGAAAAAGACATACTAGTTGATATCGGCTGTGAAAAGAATATTGGTTTAATTGGGAAAAAAAAGAATTTGAAGAGGTAAAAGACACTCTCCATTGATGGACGTTGTTTATCAAGAAAAGTCCCGAACAGTTTAAACAAGCAGGAGGGTTTTGAAAATAGCGAGGAGAAAAGATCTAAGCTATGTGAACTCAGCACAGAAAGGAAAACTGGGAATTAGAGAACCTTACTGAATTTTTAAATTCTTATGGAACTGGCACGGAAGTTTAGATTTTGTGCTGAGAGAGAGAGAGAAATAAAACACAAGATTTGCCCAGCAAACGGGACCGTAAAATAAAAACAGAACTAGCCTATGTAATAATACTCGCCTGATACAAATAAAAGAAAGATACTCAAACAAAACAAATTCAAGAGTTAAAGGCTAAGATAAATAAGCTGGAAGAGATTTTTTTTAACAATGGGACCAGACGGCTAGTGCAGTGCGCAGCCATAGCACCATCACCTATGGCAATAGAGCCCACGGTGGATAAGTGTAGTCCACAAACCCAACCTAACCCTTACCTCCGATTTCACAGAGTGACCGCAACATGCATGGATAAATAATGAGTAGACCAGAACCTAACACCTGGTGACGACCAGGCTATCTGTTCAAAATTTGCAGATAAAACACTCACCGAGATGGGACCGCAGCGGCTACTTCGACTCTGGAGACTCAGGATACTGGGAACCTTAAGGCCCACGCAAGCACTGGATAATACAGATGGACTACGAGAGATATAGCACACGCAGGAAAGGCACAACTACATGAACTAGCTTTGTTTAATTTAACTGCCGAAATATGCATCCCAGCAGCCAAGGACTGGAGCAAGGACAGAACTTATTTTAACGCATGGCTATGTATAGTGTATTAAGTAAGGTTGTAATGCAGCAGGCTGCCGATGCTATGGGCGCCAGTATGGGGAAGGGCGCAGAAATCCAACTGGATGGAATTTCAGTTCTAGAAGCTCATGCCTGGGCGGACGAAGCTACAAAACAAGCAGCCAAATCCACCCCGCAAGAGAAACAGAAGGGTGGGAACAGAACGGAACAAAAAGGGGGGCGGATGGAGTGTGAAGCCCTACCACTGCCCCAACAACCACCCTGGGGACAACAAATCTTCCCAGCACAACCACGCAAGTCCCCCCATAAGCCCGTCCATAAAGACTGGAGCCAAACGGGGGCTAGTAATAAAAGAATCTAAAGAAAGGATATAATTAGGATGAACCGTTACAGGTGGCCCATATGATGTAACAAAGGGAGACCCCTTATACCAGATCGATAATATCGGTGAAGTAAGAAACCAAACTCGGTTGCGTTACCATCAGCCTGCCAGACGGGTGATTAAAGTTAACAATAGTACCAGAGGCATTGCCATAACCGACTGTTATAAAAATAACCAAGTGGTTTTATGTCGAGGTACGCCACGAATGACGAATGATGATTGCGGATTCCACCAGATAAATGGATGTATGCTGAGTATTACTCCTTTTGAACACGATCTGGAGACCATCGCTGCCCCGCAAGGGAACGGAGAGTGGTGCGTGAGCACGGGGGCAGCCAACTTAACCATATACATCGCGAGACAACGGAAATCATCCACGGAACAATACCGGAATTAAATATGGAACAATTACGTCTGGTGCAAGGAATCCAGAATCAAAGATGACAGTATATCCGGCTGATGGAAGAAATAGACAACTTACAGAGAGACACTAATGCAATGCTGGCTGATCAGCCCTGGTACTCAAAGCTGTGGGACATTGGACTTGATAATCAAATTCACCCATGGATAAAAATAGTATCACATGTACTTATAGTAATACAGGGCCTGGTTCTGATGGTCATGATGGGATTAACATGTGCACGAATTAAACAGGTCAAACGATACGTCAGGGCACACACTATGATTAAGGCCATAAGGGATGAAAATTTAAGCAGTCCTATAGGAAGGACTTACCTTATATAACTCTGTGGGAAGGTTCAGGAGGTCCCGAAGCTTGGGAGATGGCCACTCAGGTGAACGAACCTATCTGGAACTCGCCTGCAGGGATATAGTATTCGGGAAATATGGCCAGCTTGGCGTATAGCCAAGGGCCAAAAGGGGAGAATTGTAAGAGAAATTTGGCATTAGGGGTACCAGCGGGACAAGGGTTAAAGTGCTGGTTCCTGCAATGGCCCATAAGGAGGTAAAAGGCCTCTCTTCGGCCTTGTACCAAGGCTCCAGAGTTATCAATTCAATAATATTCCGACAGGATACGATGTGAGAACCTAAACAGACAATGATAAGACCTTGCGAAGAGGCTCGAGGCGACTCACAGGCACCAAGGAAATGTATAACAAATTCCGACCTAATGAAGTCATTCTAGTCATGGCCTAAAGCGGTCACGAGGGTCTTGGCCTGTCAATCCAAAGTAGCACTAATAAGGTAGTCCAATTAGAGAAGTAGCACTGATAAGGTAGTTCAATTAGAAATCTAGGGAGGTCTTGTCCGGGAACAGAGGGATTTTGAAATGTATAAAAGTTATATGATTGTGCTGTTCGGGGAGCATCTCCACTCACAGGCGACTGTGATAAGAGGTGTTCCCGGACATTCGTAATAAAGATCGTTATACTTTGCCATCCGTCTCTGTCTGCTAACTTCGAGAATTGCTACATGGGCTGGGGCGAGCGTCAGCCCTCTATATCAGTGGGCCCGCTCGTGGGAGAGGAAGCCTTCCCATCTCCCCCCCCTTACATATACCGAACCAAAGTACTTGTTCAATTGTTTCATTGTTACTAGGATGATGCGGTTAACTGGGAGCCCAGAAAGCAACGTCTGCCCGAGATATCTGGGAGGGAAATCGCTGGTTTCATTGACAGACCGACTGACAAATGACCTGATGGGAAGTAAGTTGGAGGGAGAGCCCACTCACTTGCTATGGTCGGGAGTTACACAAGCCCATGTTCGGAGTCAGTCTGTGCTCTGTTCAGAAGATGGGCGCTCAGGCCACGGACGACTCTGAGCTGGACTCGGGATCCACATCTTTGAACATTCTCTGACAACTACAGATTTCAGCAAAGTAAGGAGATGACACTTCAAGACTGCATCCGCGGAGAGCGTGCCTAGACTGGGGGAGAAACGCCCTGCTTTTATTCTGAACTGGTTGGCATTCTAAAAGTGGAATCTTGCAATCTGGAAGCACCAAATTAATAAACACCTAAATTAATAAGCGTCTAGGTACAAAATACGCCAATTCCGGTGCGTGCTCCAGTCGGCAAGGTAGGACTTCTAATTTTTATTACTTGATTTAATGTTCATTTATTGTTATTTAAAAATTATGATGGTTTCCATGCATCTTTATGATTAAAAGTAAAGTGTGTAATGCTTTGTAATATTCCCTAACTTCCATCTAACTTCCCTTCCCCCCATCTCTAATTTATAAAGTGTAGGCAAGGTTTTTCTGAGCGTACAAAAATCTACACTTACTTCATTCTAAGTTAGTTTGGAGTAAGTTTTCGCTGCCTAAACTTGCAAAACAGGTGTAAGTGGCTGGTGACGCCCCCTTTTGAAAAAAATCTGTTCTAAAATGAAACTATTCTAACTAACTAGAATTGGAGCAAACTAAATGCCGAGAATTGCAATTTCTAAGATACTCCATACTAAACTAGTTGCTCCAAAAAAAATAGGAGCAACTCGAGCCGAAACTTGAGCCCTATATATGGCACAAAATTGCCGAGGCTGGTAAATAATATAATGCACAAGCTACCTGCATTGAAGAGACCTTATACCTGGGATTTCCCTATTTGGGGGCCCTGCCAATCCTCTGGTACATGGAAGAACACATGAAGGTGGAGTTGATATAGTGCTTAACATAAATTTGGGAAAAAGATAGATGTGCTAACTGTTTATGCTGTACAGGGTTAAGATGTTTGTAACTGGTAGTTTTGCTTATTTGGAGATTTTTGAGCTCATCATCTGTAACAGTCTGAAACATTGGTGTGTGAATATGATCTTTTGCCAATAATAACTTGTTATTTTGCTGGCAGGACTGTCTCCTCTTTTATAATCGACTGAGAACTAAAATTAAGCAGTTTTAGGTTACAAGGCTAACAGGTAGGAATGAATCAACTATTTTATTCCTCAGACAACATAATACTTTCATACCAGCAGTATTCCTTGGTTAATTACAGTCCAAAGCCAATCATAATAGTTTGCTAATAACCAAGTCAATTACCCCCTTTTGACACATTACTAGTTTTAACAAGGCTGTTGAGGAGGTCACCTGCCCCTAAATTGGTACTTTTACACACTACTTCAAACAGCATTTAAAGTGACAAGTAGTATAGAAGAGCAGTTAAGTGATGGATGCATCAATGCAACCCGCCTAATTGTTCTCCCAAGGAGACTTTTATAATGATTGCCAAAATGCCTTACTACCTTTCCTGAAATACCAAAATCTTCTAGACCTAGAAGCAGAAGTGTGCTTTAAATGATCAGATTTACTGATTATGTGTTCTTGTTTTAATATTAGTAAAAAAAAGTGTAAAGCTAGGGAAGCTGCTTCACACTAACTTTTGCAAACAGAAAATAAATCCTATTTTGATCAATGTTCTTATGTACATATGTTACATGGAATATATGTAAAAAAAAAGGAGAAAGACTGCAGGGAGGACAGCCACAATGCAGGCCACCATAGCTCAGAAGGCTGTCCGGGATGTGGGGGGAGAGAGGGAGAACAGAATAGAAATATGGTACTGATAGGGGACTATATAATTAGGGGGATTGATAGCGTCCTCTGCAGCCAAGAACGAAAATCCCGAAGGGTGTGTTGCCTACCCGGTGCTAGGGTAAGGGATATCTCATGGCAGCTGGAGAGGAACTTGGAAAGGGAGAGGGTAAATCCAGTTGTCGTGATCCATGTTGGAACAAACAACATAGGTAGGAACAGGGAGGTGGTCTAAATAATTAACAAAACAGGAAAAGAGAGCATAGGAAAGAATAAAGTAAAGGAGGACATTGACGGCAAGGGAATAAAGAGTTATAGAACAGGAGTCTAAAAAGATGGTTAAACATAAAGTGAGAGGAAATCCGGTTAAAAATTAGTCATCTGTACAGCAATGCACACTGTGTCTGTAATAAAACAGGGGAGTTGGAGGCAATCATGCGTTCCGAGGAACCAGACATCGTAGAGATTACTGAGACATGGCTACAGAAATATCAGGACTGGAAATTAAACATTAATGGGTATAACATATATAGAAAAGATAGAGGGGGAAAAAGTGGAGGTGGAGTAGCTGTACTTATTCGGATAACAGCATGGCAGTACAAAAAAGTGATGCAGCTATCAACAAGACAAAAATAGAATCCATATGAATAGAGATAAAGATAATAAAAGATCAATCACACTAATAGGTCTAGTCTACAAACCACTTAACAGTGGAAGGGAGGTGAAGGAAGAAATATGCAGACAAATTAGGGAAATGAGTAATAAACAAAGAATAATAAGAACTAAAAAAATGATTAAGAAAGGGAAGATAGACTATGAAAGTAAACTAGCGCAAAATATAAAAACAGATAGCAAGAGTTTCTATAGGTATATAAAAAGGAAAAGGGTGGCTAAAGTAAATTTTGGTCCCTTAAGAGGACGAGACCAGAGAATTAGTAATGGGGAACATGGAGATGGCAGAAACTCTGAACAAATATTTTGTATCGGTCTTTACGGTAGTCTATGGGGGAGAGGAACTTAACACAATCACAATCATCAAGGAGGTTGTACTCAGTAAGATAATGGGACTAAAGGCAGATAAATCCCCTGGATCTGGTGGCTTGCATCCTCGGATCTTAAGAGAAGTAGCGGCAGAGATTGTGGATGCATTGGTTGTAATTTACCAAAATTCCCTGGATTCTGGGGAGGACCCAGCAGATTGGAAAACTGCAAATGTAACGCCCCTATTTAAAAAAGGAGGCAGACAAAAAGCAGGAAACTATAGACCAGTTAAGCCTAACATCTGTGGTTGGGAAAATGTTGGAGTCCATTATTAAAGAAGCTGTAGCAGGACATTTGGAAAAGCAAAATTCGGTCAGGCAGAGTCAGCATGGATTTATGAAAGGGAAGTCATGTTTGACAAATTTGCTGGAGTTCTTTGAGGATGTAACAAACAGGGTGAATAAAGGGAACCAGTAGATGTGGTGTATTTGGACTTCCAGAAGGCATTTGACAAGGTGCCACATAAAAGGTTACTGCACAAGATAAAAGTTCACGTGGTTGGGGGTAATATATTAACATGGATAGAGGATTGGCTAACTAACAGCGAACAGAGAGTTGGGATAAATGATTTATTCTCTGGTTGGCAACTAGTAACTAATGGGGTGCCGCAGGGATCGGTGTTGGGACCCCAACTATTTACAATCTATATTAACGACTTGGAAGAGGGGACTGAGTGTAACATAGCCAAGTTTGCTGATGATATAAAGATGGGAGGAAAAGCAATGTGTGAGGAGGCCACAAAAAAACTGAAAAAGAACATAGACAGGCTAAGTGAGTGGGCAAAAATTTGGCAGATGGAGTATAATGTAAAGTGTGAGGTCATGCACTTTGGCAGAAAAAAAATCAAAGAGCAAGTTATTATTTAAATGGACAAAGATTGCAAAATGCCGCAGTACAGTGGGACCTGGGGGTACTTGCGCATGAAACACAAAAGGATAGTATGCACGTACAGCAAGTGATCAGGAAGACTAATGGTATCTTGGCCTTTATTGCAAAGGGGATGGAGTATAAAAGCAGGGAAGTCTTACTACAGCTATATAAGGTAATGGTGTGGCCACACCTGAAATACTGCATGCAGTTTTGGTTTCCATATTTACGAAAGGATATACTTGCTTTGAAGGCAGTTCAGAGAAGGTTCACTAAGTTGATTCCGGGGATGAAGGGGTTGACTTATGAGGAAAGATTGAGTAGGTTGGGCCTCTACTCATTGGAATTCAGAAGAATGAGAGGTGATCTTATCAAAACATATAAGATTATGAGGGAGCTTGGCAAGGTGGATGCAGAGAGGATGTTTCCACTGATGGGGGAGACTAGAACCAGAGGGCACGATCTTAGAATAAGGTCCCGCCCATTTAAAAGAGAGATGAGGAGAAATTTCTTCTCTCAGAGGGTTGTAAATCTGTGGAATTCACTGCCTCAGAGAGCTGTGGAAGCTGGGTCATTGAATAAATTTAAGACAGAAATAGACAGTTTCTTAAATGATAAGTGGATAAGGGGTTATGGGGAGCGGGCAGGGAAGTGGAGCTGAGTCCATGATCAGATCAGCCATGATCTTATTGAATGGCAGAGCAGGCTCGAGGGGCCTTATGGCCTATTCCTGTTCCTATTTCTTATGTTCTTATGTAATAATCATGGGGGATTTCAACTACCCTGATATTAATTTGACAGAAGAGGGATAGGGGATAAGGGAATGGAGTTCATACAATGTGTACAGGACTCATTTCTAACCCAATATGTAAAAAGCCCAATAAGGGAGGATTCGCGATTGGATCTAGTAATGGGAAATGCACCAGAGCAGATGAGAGAAGTAAAATTAAGGGAACATCTAGGCAAAAGTCACCATAATATAAAACACTTTAAGATGGTAATTGAGAAGAACATAAGTATGCCAAAACCCAGGGTAATAGATTGGAGAAAAGCTGATTTTGAGGGGCTGAGAATAGAACTGGGCAACATTATTGCAAAAAACGACACAAAACAGCAATGGGAAACATTTAAAACAGCGTTGAACACCGTGCAGGAGCAATATATTCCGCTAAAAGGAAAGAACAAACTAAACAGTAATGAGACTCCATGGATGAATAAAGCCATAAAGGAACAACTGAGAGTAAAGAAAGAGGTATACATTAAGTACATAGACAGCAGGGAAATGCATGATATGGGAGAATACAAAAAGATTAGGAGAGAAGTCAAAAAAAAATTGGGAAGGCAATGAGGAACCATGAAATTAAATTATCAAGGAACATAAAACAAAATAGTAAAATATTTTACAGGCCACAGCAATAAAACGGTTGGGATAGCAATAGGGCCATTAAAGGATAGACGGGACAATACCACAGGTAACGATAGAGAGATGGCTGAAATATTAAATCATTATTTTGCTTCAGTATTTACCTGGGAGAGAGAACAGCTGGTCATGACATTGGATGACGAGATTAGTAATGAGATAATTCATTTAAAATAAAAAGAGGGGATATATTAAATAAACTAATCAAACTCAGAGGATAAAACCTTTGTCTGGATGGATTGCATCCATGCATTATAAAATAATTTAGGAAAGAGATAGCAGAGACATAACTACACATGTTTAATAATTCATTTAAAAAAGGTGTAATGCCTGTACCTATATTTAAAAAGGGGGATAGAACATGTCCAGGGAATTATAGACCAGTCAGCTTAACATCGGTAATAAGAAAAATAATGTAATCCCTACTAAAGGAGAAAATAGAAGAACATCCAGAAACCAAAAATATAATAATGAATACTCAGCATGGATTTCAAAAGGGAAAGTCTTGCTTGACCAACCTCATTGAATTTTTTGAAGAGGTAACAGAGAGAGTAGACAATGGTAATACAACAGATGTAATTTATCTAGATTTTCAAAATGCCTTCGATAAGGCACTCCATAATAGACTGATAAACAAGGTCAGAGAATGCTGAGTCAGGTGACAAGTAGCAGAATGGATAGCTAGCTGGATTCAAGACAGAAAGCAGAGAGTAGAGGTAAAGGGTAGCTATTCACTGTGACATAAGGTGGGTAGTGGTGTTCCACAAGGATCAGTGCTGGGACACCACTGTTGTTCACAATTTATATTAACAATTTAGACTTTGGAATCAAAAACAACATTTCTAAATTTGGGGATGATACCAAATTTTTTTTTTTGGGGGGGAGGGAGAGGGATAGTCAATACTGAGGAGGACTGCAACAAATTACAGAAGGACATTAATAAACTTGCAGAATGGATATATAATTGGCAAATTAAGTTCAACACAGATAAATGTGAGGTATTACATTTTGATAGGAAAAATGGGGAGGTCACTTATTACTTGGAGGATGCGAATTTGGGTCAGGTAGAGAAACAAAGTGATCTCAAAGTACAAATACACAAATCACTAAAAGTTGAGACACAGGTTAGCAAGGTTGTAAAAAATAGCAAACCAGGAACTAGGGTTTATTTCTAGAGGTATAGAATTGAAAAGTAGGGAAGTTATGCTTGTATCTTATGACTATCTTATATTGCATCTTCTACCTGCATCAAACCTTGGTTAGACCACACTTAGAGTACTGCATACAGTTTTGGTTGCCATATTATAAAAAGGATATAGAGGCACTGGAGAGGGTGCAGAGAAGAATTACAAGGATGATACCAGAAATGCGAGTGTCTAGGCATCAGGAAAGGATGAACAGGCTGGGTCTCTTTTCTCTTGAAAAAAGGCTGAGGGGTGACCTAATAGAGGCCTTTAAAATTATGAAAGGTTTTGATAAGAATGGATAGAGAGAGAATGTTTCCACTTGTGGGGAAGAGCATAACTAGAGGCCATCAATATAAGATAGTCACCAAGAAATCCAATAGGGAATTCAGAAGAAAATTCTTTACCCAAAAAGTGGTGAGACTGTGGAACTCGCTACCACAGGGAGCGGTTGAAGCGAAGAGTATCGATGCGTTTAAGGGGAGGCTGGACAAGCATATGAGGGAGAAGAGAATAGAGGGTTATGCTGATAGATTTAGATGAGGAAAGACAGGAGGAGGCTCGAGTGCGGCATAAACGCCGGCATGGACTGGTTGGGCCGAATGGCCTGTTTCAGTGTCGTATATCCTATGTAATCCTATATAATGGATGACTGTCAGTGCATTTCAAAGCAGTGATCCAGTTAAGGGGTTCAAATTGTAAAAGTTTGAGCAGTTTACTCATCAGCAGTACCCCAAGACTGTATTAGTGTCTACAATTTATTGATAGACATTTAATATTAACATTATATGAATATTAATGAATTTTTGATTAAAAAAAACTTCACACTTATCAGATTTACAGCAGTGATAAATCTGATAGTGAGTAGTTCACTTGTGCTGCTCCCTGCTATCAGCCACCGGTCCTCCTCAACGGTCTTCTTCCCGTGGCCGAGGAGCTCCTCCCGGAGTCACAGTGCAGATTTCGTCCCATACAGGGCACAACGGACATGATTTTTGCAGCGCAACAGCTATAGGAAAAATGCAGGGAACAGCACCAGCCCTTATACATGGCCTTCTTCGACCTTACAAAGGCCTTTGACACTGTCAACCGCGAGGGTTTATGGAGTGTCCTCCTCCGTTTCGGATGCCCCCAAAAGTTCGTCACCATCCTCCGCCTGCTCCGACATGCAGGCCGTGATCCTTACCAATGGATCCATCACAGACCCAATCCACGTCCGGACCGGGGTCAAACAGGGCTGCGTCATCGCCCCAACCCTCTTCTCAATCTTTCTCGCCGCAATGCTCCACCTCACAGTCAACAAGCTCCCCGCTGCAGTGGAACTAAACTACAGAACCAGTGCGAACCTGTTCAAACTGTGCCGTCTCCAGGCCAGATTCAAGACCACTCCAACCTCTATCGTCGAGCTACAGTACGTGGACGACGCCTGCGTCTGTGCACATACAGAGCCTGCACTCCAGGTCATAGTCTTGTTTACTGAGGTGTACGAAAGCATGGGCCTTACGCTAAACATCCGTAAGACAAAGGATCTCCACCAGCCAGCACTGCCCTCCAGTCAACAAGATCCACACGCGGCCCTGGACACCATGGACCACTTCCCATATCTCGGGAGCCTCCTATCAACAAGAGCAGGCATCGATGACGAGATCCAATACGCCAGTACAGTCTTTGGTCGCCTGAGGAAAACAGTGTTTGAAGACCAGGCCCTCAAAACTGCCACCAAGCTCATGATCTACAAGGCTGTAGTAATACCTGCCCTCTTGTATGGCTCAGAGACATGGACCATGTATAGTAGACACCTCAAGTTGCTGGAGAAATATCACCAACGATGTCTCCGCAAGATCCTACAAATCCCCTGGGAGGACAGATGCACCAACATCAGCGTGCTCGTTCAGGCTAACATTCCCAGCATTGAAGCACTGACCACACTTGATCAGCTCCACTGGGCAGGCCACATAGTTCGCATGCCAGACACGAGACTCGCAAAGCAAGTGCTCTATTCGGAGCTCCTTCATGGCAAACGAGCCAAAGATGGGCAACGGAAACGCTACAAGGACACCCTCAAAGCCTCCCTTATAAAGTGCAACTTTCCCACTGACATCTGGGAGTCACTGGCCCAAGACCGCCCAAAGTGGAGGAAGTGCATCCGAGAGGGCGCTGAGCACCTCGAGTCTCAACGTCGAGAGCATGTAGAAATCAAGTGCAGACAGCGGAAAGAGCGTGCGGCAAACCAGTCCCATCCACCCCTTCCCTCAACGACTATCTGTCCCACCTGTGACAGAGTCTGTGGCTCTCGTATTGGACTGTTCAGCCACCAAAGAACTCACTTCAGGAGTGGAAACAAGTCTTCCTTGATTCCGAGGGACTGCCTATGATGATGATGATGTGCTGCTGCATTATGTAGAATACTCTATTACATTCAAATGTGCATGCTTTATGCATGGGGTTTGATGCACAACACAAAGGGCTTGAAATTCCGACCTCACCGGGTCCCCACAAAAGCCGGTTTTCAGCGCGCAATGCGTATGCGTGGAAAATCGGCTTTTCCAATCTGTCAAGTTCTGACTTGACAGATCCAATGCATCTCGGTAGAGAAGCGGAGAGGTTTATGGAGGGAATTCCAGAGCTTAGGGCCTCGGCAGCTGAATGCACTGCTGCCAATGGTGGAGCAATTTAAATGAGCAAGAGGCCAGAATTGGAGGAGCATAGATATGAGGGTTGGAGGAGGAAGTATGAGGAACTTAGAGATAGGAAGAAATGAGGACATGGAGGGATTTGAAAACAAGTATGAGAATGTTTAAAATCAAGGCTTTGCTCAACTGGGAGCCAATGTAGGTCAGCGAGCACAGGTTAGTTTCAGGAATGAGGGACAAATCCACAACTGAACATCCCACAACACAGCACATTGGTATACAAAGACATTTTTATTGTTCCATATTACTAGCAACACAATAAATCAGCAATAAATTGGAAACTTAAAAAAAAAAATGTCTTCTGCCAACTGGATGCTCACTGATGCCAGTCTAAATGGTCAATACATGTTTTCCCCATGATCTGGGCTCCTTCTGCAGTCACCTGCTTGCTTTGCAGCAGAACATTTGTTATATAACCACTTACAAAGCTTTGGGAGGAACAAAAATGCCATTTACAATGCCAAAATTTAAAACAGAAAATCCTCCCAGACAAATAGAAAGCTCAGGGAAAATACACAGTGGTCGTCTATCTACATAGCAACCTGTGTAACGAGACTTCAATGGTGGTGCCCAGTTTTACAGCAGTCTCTAGAAATTGAATGAGATTTTCGATTTGGACTGGCTACGTAAATAAAAGTGATCTTCAAAACTTGAATACTTTGTCGGGTAGGTGTGATCTATAGAATTTAATATTTCTTGAGAACTCTAATTTGCTAAAACTGAAAGCCATAGTTAAGAGAGTAGTTTCTACTGACACAAGCAACTAAGAGGATGCCAAGGAAACAGGTTGGATACTAGAACAGAAAACTCTGGCACCTCTTAACGCAACTTAACTCTTCCTTTCCCAATGCTTCACTTCTCTACTTAAAGGAAGACTAAATGGTAGGTTTCGAATGCAAAATGAATACAGAACTTATAAGTTGTATATAATTGTGATGGAAGAGAGTGCGAGTGAAACCTAAATAAATGAAAACACTCCCATTTTTTTGGCCAGTACCAATTCTAATCCAATGTTGCAATACATTGCAGGGTAAATTCATCCTATACTCCCTGCTGCAAGTGCAATATCAGTGAATTTATCCTTACTTTCTGTTAACATATGCAGGACAATTCCATGAAAAAATTAGACTTACACAACTGTAAAACTGTAGTATCTGCATTAATAGAAAGCATAAACCTGCAAATAAGCAACATAAAATGTTCATAGAATAACTCTTCTGTCAAAAATAACTACATTTTGTCAGGAACAGGAGTCGGCCATTCAGCCTCTTGAGCTAGTTCCGCTATTCAATTAGCTCATGGTTGATCTGTACCTTAATTCCATTCACTTGCCTTGGTTCCCTAGCCCTCAATACCCTTGCCGAACAAAATTCTATCAATCTCAGTTTGAAATTTTCAACTGACCTAGCCTCACAGCTTTTTTGCGAAGAGAGTTCAGATTTCCACCACCCTGTGTGTAAAGAAGTGCTTCCTGACATCATCTCTGAATGGTTGCGCTCTAATTTTAATGTTATGCTCACTTGTTCTGGACTCTCCCACCAGAGGGAATAGTTTCCCTGTATCTACCCTATCAAATTGTTTAAATCATCTTAAACACCTCAATTAGATCACCCCTTAATCGTCTATACTCAAGGATACAAGTCTATGCGACCTGTCCTCATTATTATCCCTTTTAACCCCAGTATCATTCTAGTAAATCTACATTGTACTGCACCCCCTCCAAGGGCAATATATCCTTCCTGAGGTGCAATGTCCAGAACTGAACGCAGTACTCTAAACGGGGGTCTAACCAGAGCTTTATATAACTGTAACTTTAGTAATTATATACTATGATAACAATCAAGATACATTTTCTAGAGTCTGAATGCAATCAAACTTATTTAGTATTTCTTGTCAAGATATGAAAGTGACAACAGGCTGACTGACAATATAAAATATTTCACTAAGCAAATAAGCAGCAACAATGGTTACAAATTTCCCCAGTTATAATGTTACTTAAGATCGGGACTTTTCTTAAAAGTTTTATTACCATTATAGCCGTTTAAATAGAATATACATGGAAGAAAATAGGAGGATTGAAAACAGATGCTGTACAATGGGGGGGAAAAAATCAGAAACAAAGGGGGAAAAAAATTATAATTTGCCTGTGAAGGTTTTGTGCGTGTGTTACAGAAAGTCTAATATACAATTACTTTTATATACAGCATGAAGTTTAATGAGAAAGCCATCCCAGTATTAAAACAAATGCATCTTCATATTTTCTAAATACCATATAGTTTGAGTTGGTGGACAGTATCTGTTCTGTTGAACCAAATTTGGATATTCAAACAAGTACTAATTCCAGATCTCATTGATAAGTTAGTAACTCCATATACCCTCCTTTGCATCATATCCCTTAATATCTCTGGTTAACAGAAACCTATCAATCTCAGATTTAAAATTAACAATTGACTTAGCATCAACTGCCATTTGCAGAAAAGATTTCCAAACTTCTATCACCCTTTGTGTATAGAAGCATTTCCGAACTTCGCTCCTGAAAGGCCTGGCTCCAATTTTTAGGCTATGTCCCCTAGTCCTAGATTCTTCAACCAGCAGAAATAGTTTCTCTTTATCTACCCTATCAGTTCCCCTTAATATTTTGAAAACTTTGATCAAATCACCCTGAATCATCTAAATTTCAGAGACTACAACCCTAGTTTGTGTAATCTCTTCTTGTAATTTAATCCTTGGAGTCCAGGTATCATTCTAGTAAATCTACGCTGCATCCCCTCCAAGCCCAATATATCCTTCCTAAGCTGCGGTGCACAGAACTGAATACAGTACTCCAAAGTGTAGTCCAACAGGGCTTTGTATAGATGTAGCATGACTTCTAACCCGTTATATTCTAATCCTCCAGATATAAAGGCCAGCATTCCATTAGCCTTCTTGCTTTTTTTGTACCTGTCCATCACATCTTAATGATCTATGGACATGGACCGCCCAAGTCTCTTTGGACCTCCATTGTTTTTAGGTTTTCACCATTTAGAAAGTATTCTGATCTATGTTTTTTAGGTACAAAGTGGATGACCTCACACTTGCCTATATTGAAATCCATTTGCCAAAGTGGGGAGAAAAAAGGAGGGGGAGAGAAAAAAGGAGGGGGAGAGAAAAAGGATGAGGAAAAAGGGAGAAGAGGAAAAAGGGAGGGGAGGTGGGGAAGAGGAAAAAGGGAGGGGAGAGAAAAAAGGGAGGGGGGAGAGAAAAAAGGGAGGGGGGAGAGAAAAAAGGGAGGGGAGGGGGAGTGGAAAAAGGGGGAAGAAAGGGAGGGGGAAGAAAGGGTAACCTACATTTTCACAGACAGACAATTTTTACTCTTATTTCACTGACAGGTTATCCTACATTCATTGATTTATTTTAAATTTAAAAAGCAATTACAAAAAAAACAACTGATATATTCATCTGTATTTCAAAACTCTAGCCTGCATAAGACAATTATTAGATTTTTTTTAATTTCTTATCTCAGTTACATTATTTTTTCCTTCTCCTGAATGCAAATTGTGGAGTGCTTCAACAGAAGGGAATCAAGCGGAAAACTCTCCACTGGCTGTAGTCATACCTAGCACAAAGGAAGATGGTTGTGGTTACTGGATGCCAATCACCTCAGCCCTAGGACATCGTTGCAGGAGTTCCTCCGTGCAGTGTTCGAGGCCCAACCATCTTCAGCTGCTTCAATGAGCTTCCCCCAACCATAAGGTCAGAAGTGGGGATGTTCGCTGATGTGTTCAGTTCGATTCACAACTCCTCAGATAATGAAGCAGTCTGTGCCCACATATAGCAAGAACTGGACAACATTCAGGTTTGGGCTGATAAGTGGCAAATAACATTCAAGCCACACAAGTGCCATGCAATGACCATCTCCAACAAGAGTGTGTCAAACCATCTCCCCTTGACATTCAACAGCATTACCATCGTTGAATCTCCCATCATCAACATCCTGGGGGTCACCATTGACCAGAAATTTTACTGGAAAAGCCACATAAATACTGTGGCTACAAGAGCAGGTCAGAGGCTGTGCATTCTGTGGCGAGTGACATATTTCCTGACTGCCCAAAGCCTTTCCACCATCTACAAGGCACAAGTCAGGAGTGTGATGAAATATTCAACAGCACGTCCCAAACTCGCAACCTCAACCACTTATTAGGACAAGGGCAGCAGATGCATGGGAAAACCACCACACCATCCTGACTTGGAAACATATTGCCGTTCCTTCAGCATCGCTGGGTCAAAATCCTGGAACTCCCTGCCGAACAGCACTGTGGGAGTACCTTCACCACACGGACTGCATCATCACCTTCTCAAGGGCAATTAGGGTTGGGCAATTAGGGTTGGGCAATAAATGCTGGCCTTGCCAGTGATGCTCACATCCCATGAACAAATAAAAAAAAAACACAGCCTTCTAGTACAATTGCTCAAGTGACCCTTATTTGTATTTGAGCCTATGTGGTGAATGTTGGCAGGTTATTCAATTATGGGTGAGCCATTAAAACCTAGCTCAATCTGACCCTTCCCAATGTTCACCAATCAACGTTTTCTAACGCTGAGTACTAGATTGCGATCAGGAATAAAGCGCCATTTTTCCATCCCTAGCCGTTGCACACTGACATCAACGGGGGCAACCTCATCACTCTAGCTGAGTTCACTGGGGGGAAAAGTAAATCAAATCAGGTATTTTCTCATTTGTATGGCTCAGTTCCAGATCAGGATGAATTTAGCCATTAAACTCTTGGACAATGAGAACACAAAGTTTCTGATTTATAAACAGCAAAGTTGTTTAGGAAGGATAGACAGAAAGGAAAAGGAGGCGGGTGGCATTGCTGGTTAAAGAAGAAATAATTGCAATTGTAAGGAAGGACATTGGCCTGGATGATGTGTAATCAGTATGGGTGGAGCTGTGGAATTCCAAAGGGCAGAAAACGCTAGTGGGAGTTGTGTACAGACCACCAAATAGTAGTAGTGAGGTTGGGGACAGCATCAAACAAGAAATAAGGGATGTGTGCAATAAAGGTACAGCAGTAATCATGGGCGACTTTAATCTACATATTCATTGGGCTAACCTAACTGGTAGCAATGCGGTGGAAGAGGATTTCCTGGAGTGTATTAGGGATGGTTTTCTAGACCAATATGTCGAAGAACCAACCAGGGAGCTGGCCATCCTAGACCGGTCTATGTATAATGAGAAGGGACTAATTAGCAATCTTGTTGTGCGAGGCCCCTTGGGGAAAAGTAACCATAATATGGTAAAATTCCTTATTAAGATGGAGAGTGACAAAGTTAATTCGGAAACTAGAGTCCTGAACTTAAGGAAAGGTAACTTCGATGGTATGAGGCGTGTATTTGCTAGAATAGACAGGCAAAGGATACTCAAAGGGTTGACGGTGGATAAGCAGTGGCAAACATTTAAAGATCACATGGATGAACTTCAGCAATTGTTCATCCCTGTCTGGAGTAAAAGTAAAACTGGGAAGGTGGCTTAACCATGGCTCACAAAGGAAATTAAGGATAGTGTTAAAGCCAAGGAAAAGGCATATAAATTGGCTAGAAAAAGCAACAAACCTGAGGACTGGGAGAAATTTAGAATTCAACAGAGGAGGACTAAGGATTTAATTAGGGGGGGGGGGAAATAGAGTATGAGAGGAAGCTTGCAGGGAATATAAAAACTGACTGCAATAGCTTCTATAAAGAGAAAAGATTAGTAAAGACAAATGTCGGTCCCTTGCAGTTGGAATTCAGGTGAATTTATAATGGGGAACAAAGAAATGGCAAACCAATTGAACAAATACTCCGGTTCTGTCTTCAGAAAGGAAGATACAAATAACCTTCCGAAGGTACTAGGGGACAGTGGGTCCAGTGAGAAGGAGGAACTGAAGGATATCCTTATTAGGCGGGAAATTGTGTTAGGGAAATTGATGGGATTGAAGTCTGATAAATCCCCGGGGCCTGATAGTCTGCATCCCAGAGTACTCAAGGACGTGGCCCTAGAAATACTGGATGCATTGGTGATCATTTTCCAACAGTCTATCGACTCTGGATCAGTTCCTATGGTCTGGAGGGTAGCTAATGCAACACCACTTTTTTTAAAAAGGAGAACGAGAGAAAACGGGTAATTATAGACCGGTTAGCCTGACATCAGTAGTGGGGAAAATGTTGGAATCAATCATTGAGGATGAAATAGCAACGCATTTGGAAAGCAATGACAGGATTGGACCAAGTTAGCATGGATTTATGAAAGGGAAATCATGCTTGACGAATCTTCTGGAATTTTTTGAGGATGTACCTGGCAGAGTGGACAAGGGAGAACCGGTAGATGTGGTGTATTTGGACTTTCAAAAGGCTTTTGACAAGGTCCCGCATAAGAGATTGTTGTGCAAAATCAAAGCACATGGTATTGGGGGTAATATACTGACGTGGATAGGGAACTGGTTGGCAGACAGGAAGCAGAGAATCGGGATAAATGGGTCCTTTTCAAAATGGCAGGCAGTGACTAGTGGAGTGCCACAGGGCTCAGTGCTGGGACCCCAGCTCTTCACAATGTACATTAACGATTTAGATGAAGGAATAAAGTGTAATATCTCCAAGTTTGCGGATGACACTAAACTGGGTGGCGTGTGAGCTGTGAGGAGGACACTAAGAGGTGACTTGGACAGGTTAGGTGAGTGGGCAATACATGGCAGATGCAGTATAATGTGGATAAATGTGAGCTTATCCATTTTGGGGGCAAAAACACGAAGGCAGAATATTATCTGAATGGCGGCAGATTAGGAAAAGGGGAGGTGCAATGAGACCTGGGTGTCATGATTCATCTGTCACTGAAAGTGGGCACGCAGGTACAGCAGGTGGTAAAGAAGGCAAATGGCATGTTGGCCTTCATAGCTATGGGATTTGAATATTGAAGCAGGAAGGTCTTAATGCAGCTGTACAGGGCCTTAGTGAGGCCTCACCGGGGATAGTGTGTTCAGTTTTGGTCTCCTAATCTGAGGAAGGACATTCTTGCTATTGAGGGAGTGCAGCGAAGGTTCACCAGACTGATTCCAGGGATGGCTGGGCTGTCATATGAGGAGAGACTGGATCAATTGGTCCTTTATTCACTGGAGTTGAGAAAGATGAGAGGGGATCTCATAGAAACGTATAAGATTCTGACAGAACTGGACAGGATAGATGCGGGAAGAATGTTCCCGATGTTGGGGAAGTCCAGAACCAGGGGACATAGTGTTAGCATAAGGGGTAGGCCATTTAGGACTGAGATGAGGAGAAACTTCTTCACACAGAGAGTTGTTAACCTGTGGAATTCCCTGCCGCAGAGAGTTGTTGATGCCAGTTCACTGGATATATTCAAGAGGGAGTTAGATATGGCCCTTACGGTTAAGGGGATCAAGGTGTATGGAGGGAAAGCAGGAAAGGGGTACTGAAGGAATGATCATCTTGTTGAATGGCGGTGCAGGCTCAAAGGACCGAATAGCCTGCTCCTGCACCTATTTTCTATGTTTCTATGCATGTTTCAGTTACCTGAATTAATTCAGTTTTTGTAAACATGGATTATTCTTACTATTCCAATAGCTCCAAGCAGGACTCATATCAGTTAAATGAATCTATTTATTCAGAAAAATAGACACTATTTCTTTCTTAATCCTGCTGTTCAAGGATGGAAAGAATATTTTGTGAAATTAGATTTCAATCTCTTTTGCATTCCCTTGTAGTATGCTACATCTCCTTTCTGTTCTTTCAAAATATCTGTTAGCTTCAAATCATTGCCATTTTTTTCTTTGTTTACATTTCTTTTGTTATATTTTTTAATTCCCCATCTTATTGTCTTTAGTCCGTGATCAATGTTCAAAGACATGAGGTATAATCCACAGCGGCATTATCTTAATAACAAGCTGATTTTGGAGATTGTGAAAATGGGCATCGTTTACTAACCCAGTTTGTCTACTTCTAACTAAACTAAATACATGGGGTTTAATAATTATTTACTGTAGTTTCTGGTTAGATTATCTAGTGTTGATTTCATTAAAAGACCACACCGAGAGCCAAAACAAGGAGCTCAGCTTTCCCCAGCTATCTGCGCCGTTTTTTGGCGTGCGCCGTTTTTGGCGTAAATTAAAATCTCCAAGTTTCCCCAAAGTTTCTGCGCCAGCGTAACTCAGTTAAGTACTTTTTTTTTTAAGGTTAGTTTTTTTTTGCGTCATGGGGGCTTAACCTGATGTCTACGCCAGTTTTTCACATTTAAGTTTGGCCAATTTACATTTTTCCTAGGACTGCGTATGTGAGCACTCCCGAAAAACCTTCTGGGCATTTAAGAAAAACCAGCGTGCATTTAAAAATCGGTGCAGAAAGATGCCTTTTTTTTTAATACAAAGTTTTGGAGGAGTCAAGAAGACAAAGAATATGCATCATGAAGCTTAATTTTTTCAAAGTCAAAAAGGAGAAAATGCAAGTCTAATTCAATTCTTATTTTTTGAATTTTTTCAAAGTACCACACCACCACCGAACATCTCCTCACCGGGTTCGGGAGTCGGACAGCAGAATTACTCCCTCGCCCGGACACAGGGGCTCAGCTTCAAAGCCCAGGGGGATGGAAGCTGAACTGAAGGGTTGAGAACCCTCAAGACAGACAGCAGCTTCAAAAGCTCAGGGGGTGAATGCCGAGCCCATGTCCGGGCGAGGGAGCGATTCTGCCAGCCGACCCTTGAGCCCGGTAAGGAGATGTTCAGTCGGTACTTTGAAAAAAATCAAAAATTCAAAAATTGCATTAGACTTCGTTGCCCCAAATGTCGTCATTGAATGCCTAAGCTTCCCATTCTAAGCAAGCTCATTGCGCATGTGCAGACCAGGGTGTGGTCCATACTAGGGTGTCGACTTGGGGAGAGAGAGGAAAGGAGGTTTGAGTCCGTTGCCTGCTGTTTTGTGCTTCTTGCAAAGCTACAATGTAGTTATAGTGGCAATATTGACTATGCTAGACCTCGAGCAAGCTTTCTGCATGATAGTGCTGCGGAGGAGACGATTGATTCCACATCATCGCATGAGGAACCTCAGAGCACGTAGGATGATGGGCAGGAGGCCTCACCCACATCGGGTATACCAAAACAGACGTTCATACCTGCACCTGAGTGACGCAGACTGTGTGAGAAGGCTGCGTTTCCACAATGAAGTTGTAATCGATATCTGAGAGTTAGTAAAAGCAGACCCGCACCCTAGATGTGTCAGGAGGACTGCTTTGTCAGTTGAAGTAAAGATTATAGCTGTACTTTCATTTTATGCACCTGGATCATTCCAGGCCACAACTGGGGATTGTGCACCATTTCTCAACATGCAACACATATCTGCATTCGGCAGGTGACTGCTGCACTATATGCCTGGAGGAATGACTACATAAAAGTTCCCCATGACCGTCCTTGCAATGCATGACAGAGCAGTGGGCTTCTCCAGGATTGCTGGCTTCCCCAAGGTACAGGGCTGCATTGATTGTACCCACGTCGCCTTGCGAGCACCTTTGAAGGATTCCGAGACGTACAGGAACAGAAAAGGCTTCCACTCCATTAATGTGCAGCTCGTCTGTGACGACATGCATCGCATCATGTCAGTTGATGCAAGATACCCTGGGAGCACCCATGATGCATTCATCCTACGCGAGAGTGCTAGATCTGCCATGTTTCAGCAGTAGCCAGAAGGGCAGAGCTGGCTGCTGGGGGATAAAGGGTACGGCCTCACTATCTGGCTCATTCCGGAGGCTACTTGCAATACTCCCCTGAGATTGTCGGTCAGTTCACTGTTGTGTGTTGCATGCTGCATAACTTAGCCATCATGAGGCGGCAGCAGCTGGTAGTGGAAGATCCACCTGAGGTGAGAGTGGTTAATGATGAGGAGGAGCATGCGGAGGAGGAAGAACCGTCGTGCCCCTTTAACGACTGCTCGAGCCTTGCGCCAGCAACTCATCTGTGAATGCTTTGCTGCCTGAAGGCTCAGCAGCAACTATTCCAAATGGACCATGTTTACTGTTGGACCTGTTCCATAATGTTGTGTAGTGTTAATAGAACAAATAATGGAAATAATTCTTCTCTAGTCCAAAAAGATGTGTTAATAATGGAACAAATAATGGAAATGATTCAGTTAT